>NW_027202527.1:2221035-2821035 GCF_024711535.1 Dipodomys merriami | reverse complement strand
GTCCAGGTGCAGCCGGCTAAGACTCATCTAAGGAAGCTTCTTAGGCACAGAACAGAGCCAGCCACGGCCCTGTCACCAGCAGCTCAGCTTGTGGTGGCCCAGCCACCACCCATAGCCCTGGGGCCCCCAGCCCTCTGGGGACTAGGCTCTGTGTTCCCTGCTTATTGGCCCTTTGTCTCAGGCTCCATGCCCTCCTCCAACGCTGCTCCTCTGGCTGTGCCTGGTGCCATCAGGCTTGCCCTGGCCCTGTGCCCAAATGCCAACAAAGTGACCTTCCACATCCATTCCCTATGGAGAACAAGCCAGACATTAAGAGGAGGAAGCTAGAACCCTGGTCTTAGGCCTTCTGTTAGAAGCAGGTTAAATTAGACATTGCAAATGGAAATCTCTGGATGGGTTGCTGCCCAGGGTCAGGGCCCAGAGCCAAGGATGGACTGAAAGAGTTTTCTTTCCTCGCTCTCCTGCTAATCCCTCCTTTTCCTTCCCTCCCTCCTCCTCCTCCTCTTTCTTTTCTCACTGATCTTGCAACCCCTCATGTCAGTCCTGCATTCCATCACAGCCTGGAGCTTTTTTTTCTCCTTTCTTCTTCTTCTTCTGCCAAAATGCAGGAGAGACCCAGGGCCCATGATCTGCCCTCCCTCTCCATACCACCATATGATCACTCTGGGAACTACAGGATTCCAGTGAGGATTCAAGTCGAGTCCTCCATGGTTTCCCCATGCCTGATCACCTTCTGCTGCTGCATGAGGGATGCAGCCATACAGCTGGTGCTGTCCTTCCAAATGCATGCCTTTTCCACATGCTGGGTAGTGCCATGTTCTGCCTGGTGCTGGGCCTCCTGCAGCTGCATCCCAGGTGGGGCAGTGCCTCTGAGGGCAGCTGGGCATCATCAGTGGCTTGCCAGTGGGGCTTATTCTATATCCTGGGGACCATGGAAACATGTGATGTGCTGGGCTGAGTGGGTAAGCGGGCACAGGAGGCCCACATTGGCTATGGAAGTCAGGGTTTGCTTCTTGGCTGCATCAGAGTGCATAGAATTGCACTGGGCTCTTAGGGCACTCTGTGCCACTTGATCCAAGAGAGAAAGCACACATGGGCATGGCATGGTGGGCATCAGGGTGGCCAAGGGCCCCATGAGTCAGCATGGCCCAGTGTCCATTGCTCACCATGTCCCCTGTGCCTCCATGCCCAGCTTGCAGGGTGAGAGTCATTGCCCAGCCCAGGGCAGTGAGGCCCGCTGTGCCAGCTGGAGCATATACTATGAAATACCAGGGGGCCAGACACACTCATGGGTTATGTGCCAGGCCAGTACTGTGTCAAACCAGGGTGCATGACCCACACATGAGTTTTGTGCCAGGGTGCACGATCTACACATGGGATTTGTTGCATACCAGTGCTTTGCCACATGAAGTCATACAATACATGCATGGGTTTTGTGCCAGGACAGAGTTAGGGGTTACAGCTCCCTGCTTGGGTCTCTTCCATGCACTTGTCAGGGCACAGAACACACGGGTTAGTCATGTTTCTTGCTGTGGTATGGATGTACCCTTTGGCAGGGTGTGCACATGGGCCCTGTAATCTGGCTCTCTCTTACCTCCCTTTTCTCTGCCTCATGGCCTCCTCTTCCCCATCTCCACCTCCTCCTCTCATCTGCTCCTCCTCCCCCCTCCTTCCCCTCTCCTCCTCCCCCTCCTCCCTCTTCCTATTCTCCTCCTACTACCCTCCTCCTACCCATGTCCTCGTCCTCCTTCTGATTCCCTCCTCCTCCTCCTCTTCCTCTTTCTGTTTTCTTCTTCTTCACCTCCTTTCCTCCTCCTCCTCCTTCTCCTTTTCCTCTTCTTCTTCCTCCTCCTCCTTTTTTCTTCATCTTCCTCTCCTTCCTCTACTTTCTTCCTATTACCTGGTCCTCTTCCTCCTCCTTTTGGTTCTTCTCCTCCTACTTCTTTTTCTTCTTCCTCATTCTCTTTCTTGGTACACTTTTGCCAGTCCCAAGACATGAACTCAGAGCCAAGGGACTGTTTTTCTTGCTCAGGGCTAGCATTTTAACACTTGAGCCATGGCTTCACTTCCAGTTTTTTCTGTGGTACTGAGGTATCGAACCCAGGGCTTCATGCATGCTAGGCAAGCACTCTAACTCTAAGCCACATTCCCAGACCTCTTCCTTGCTTCTTCCTTCTTCTCATCCTTTTTCATCCCCCTCTTCCTCATTTTCCTCCTTCTCTTTTGCCTCCCCCTCCTCCTTCTTTTGCTCATTCTTCCCTTCCTTCAAATTTTTCCTTTATCTACCCTCCTATCTTTCCATTCTTCTCTCTCTTGCTCCCTCCCTGCCTTATTCCCTTCCTTCTTTTCTTTTTTCCTTCCTTCCTTTCTCCCTTTCTACACTTCTTTTTTCTTCCTTCCTACCACCTATCTCCTAGCATTTCCTTGTTTCATTTCCTTGTTTCATTTCCCCTCTCTCCCAGCATGGCCTGGGACTTGAACTTGGGGCTGGGATTAGAACTCATGGTCCTTGAAATTGAAGCTGGGGCCTTGATCTCTCAACTTGGGCCTTGATTCAAAGCCAGGGCCTTTAACTCAGAGTGCATACCTTTAACTCGAGGTCTGGTACTTGATCTGGAGCTCTGGTCTTTAAACTCAGGGCTGGGATTGGAATTCATTGTCCAGGCCTTGAACTTGAAGCCTGGGCCTTGATCTCACAGCTTGGGCCTTGATTCAAAGCCAGGGCCATTAACTTAGAGTGCTGACTTTTAACACAGGGCCTAGTACATGATCTGGAGCTCTGGTCCTTGAACTCAGGGCCTAGGCCTTGAATTCTTGGCCTGGGCCTTAAACTTGCACGAGGACTTGATCTCAAAGCCTGGGCCTTAAACTCTCAGTCTGAGCCTTCAATTCAAAGCCTGGGAATAGAACTTGGGATATGAGCCTAGAACTGTGGGCTAGGCCTTGAACTTAAGACCTGAGAATTGAACTCATAGCCTAGGACATGAACTCAAAGCCTGGGACTAGAACTCATAGCCTAAACCTTGAACAATCAGCTTGGGCTTTGAACTCTGGCCAGGTTCTTGAACTCAGATTCTGGGACTTGAACATGGGGCCTGAGCCTTAAATTTGAGGCTTGGACATTTAACTCAGGGCACAGAAATTGAAACTGGGTCCCAGAACTTCAATTTGTGGATTTAGAATTGAACTTAGGACCTGGGAATAGAACTCGCAGCCTGATCCTTGAACTCACAGCCTGGCTCTTGAATCAAGTCTTGACCTTGAACATGGGGGCTGAGCCTTGAGCTCACCTCTCAGGATTTGAATTTGAGACCTTGCCTTGAACTCTCAGCTTGGGACTTAAACGTGAGCCCTGGACCTTGAACATGGATCACAGGCCTAGAACTCACAGCCTGATACTTGAACTTGGAACCTAGGAGGGAAACTGAGTCAGCACACACCCAAGCCCAGAGGGATGTGTGAGGGTGGTAAACCAAGGAGCTCCCTCTATAGAGCACCATGTTCACAACTCCTTCCTACTCACTCCTTCCTTCCCTTCTTCTTTCCTTCCTGTCCAGGTAGGTGTCCAGGTATGTGTCCTGGTAGGTGTCCAGGTATGCATCCAGGAATATGCCAAGTATGTGTTCAAGTAGGTATGCAGGTAGATGTTCAGTTAGCTGTCCACAGAGGTGTTCAGGAACATGTGTAGGTAGGTGTCCAAGTATATATCCAGGTAATTGTCCAGGTAGGTGTTCAGCTACAGGTCCAGGTAGTTGTCCAGGTAGGTCTCCATGTAGCTGTTCATGTAGGTGTCCATGTGTGCCCAGGTATTTGACCAGCTGCCTGCCAGGTGTCTGTCCAAGTAGTGCCTTGGTGTCTGTCCAGGTAGCTATTCAGGTTGGTGTTTAGGTAGCTGTCCAGGTAGGTGCCCAGATGTCTGCTCAGGTAGATGTCCAGGTAGCTGTCCATGTAGGTGTCCAGGTATCTGACTAGGCAGGTTCCAAGGCGTTTGTCCAAGTAAGTATATAAGTAGGTGTCCAGGTGTCTGCCAAGGTAGCTCTCCAGGGGTCTGTCAAGGCATATTTCTAGGACCTGTGGGCAGTGTGCATGCCTCACCCTCCTCTGTATGCCACTTCTGAGGCCCGAGTTGACCTGGGCCTTGTGCAGGGTGAAGCATGCTGCAGCCCATGGCAAACAACATGGCACTGCCCTACGCAGAGTCTCATGCCACAGGATCCATGTCTTCCATCAATGAAATCTCTCTCCAGGTGCCAGTAGCTGCCAGTGGAGGGGAAGCAGCACAGGACTCCAGCAACCTTTGTTCTCCAAGACACACCCAACCCATATGTAAAGAAAATAGTAGGCACACATCCATGCGCAATCTCACATCCCTTGAATGAGCTTCCTCATGCATACAGTCTTTTCATACTGGGAGTCCTATGTGCACCAGCAGAATCACAAGCACCAGGAAATGCATATTCAACCAGAAGGTGCATTTTCACCAAAAGGCCCACAAACAAGAAGAAATGCACATATACCAGGAGGCACATGCCCATGAGAGGGCCCATGTGCACCAGCAGTCTCCTGTATATTCAAACGTGTGCATGCACCAGCTCTCTCACATACATCAGGATGCAAGTATACACTGGCAATTTCTCCTGTGTCATGAGGGATATATGTGAGGTTGGATTGGCCAGTGTAGCAGGATCCATACATGCACTAGAAGGCTGATAGGTTCCAGTTGGTACATGGTTCAAAGATTTATATGTTCAGTAACAAGAGCCCTAACTAGGCACCACAACATATGCACATTTCTAGGCATGTGAATATACACCATATATACGCATCCAGAGCACCTCGCACCTCAGGAGGTAACTGGTACTAACAGAACCAAGGACTCCTGGGTATACATGGGCAGTACAGGAGCCCTCAGTACAGATGCCACATGAGAAGTAGCGGAATGGCTGGCACTGACAAACAAAAAGATCCCAGGATACACATGCACAGTCCAGAAGCTCCCAGTATGGATGACACACGCACCTGTGCAGGTCCTCCTGAGCTGACACAAGACTCCAGAGGATGCATGCATGGCAGGTGGCCATCTTCCCTCAAAAGCAGAGGATTGAAGTCACAGTCTCACAGAGGCCCATGAGCAACCAATGGTCCACCACCATTGCTGAAAAACCTGAGCAGGCATTGAAGAGGCCCATGCACTGCAGCAACCACACACCACACAGAGCAACTGGATGTTCATGGGAGTAGGGAGGCCTACGTACACCTGCAGCCCCCCCCCACACCTGTGATCAGTGTGTCCTGGCTCCAATGAAGGTCTCACAGAATGTGGTGCCAGGTGCTGCAGTGCAAGCTCATCATAGAAGCATGCAAGGACCCTGTTTTTCAGGACTGACATCCACATGCACACAAAATCAATGCACTAAATCCATGAAATAGCATCTGTGCAAGGCAGTACAGGGATGTACACCAGGAGCACATGCACATCTGGCAGGCCAGAGGAACATGCTCACCAGAAGGAGTATGTGAGCCCTGGTAGGTACGTAGCCTCCAGGAGGAGCATGCACAGCAGGAGGTTGACAGGCACCAGTGGGCTCAGTGTCCCAGAGCACATTCACTGAAAGGGAGGTCATGCATAGGTAATACAAAAGGATACAAAGGGGCATGCACAGCCGGAGCCCCTCCTGCGTGGGTGCATGTGCACCTGGAAGCCCATACTCCCTATCTCAGAGAGGGTCATGCTCCACAGCAGCCCCCCATTCACTGGCACAGCCATTAAGATCAGTAAGGCCTGGTGTGCTTGCATTGTCAGACACCAACAGGCAAGGAAGTGCACATGCTCACCAAGAGGTTCAAGCTCACTATCATATGCCTGGGCCCTGGTAGGGGCTTGACGATGAGTGCTACTAGGTGTACTGCAGGTACATACCAGGAGGCCCACACTCAATGGCATGCGCATGTGCACTACTAGGGACCTGGCACATGAGAACACACTTGGAGCGAGTGAATGTGCAAAAGTTGAGACATGTGCACAAGGAAGCATACTGGTACCAGCAGGTGTCTGTGCTGGAGGGAGCCAAGGTTCCCCAAGTTGGTGCATGTGTATCTGGAGGGCCAATCATACTAGAAAGAAATGTAGGTTGGAGCATGAGGCACTCTGGACCAGGCCCACGGGCAGTGAGATAAATGGTTACCATTTCTACAACAATTGAAAATCAATATGCTGGAAACAACTGGAAAACCATTGTTTCCATTGGTCAGAGGGCACCACCTGGTTGACATTCGGTGGCATGTTGCCCCAGCATAGTTTTAGCGCTCTGCAAATGTGGCTCTGCCCTGACACCAGGTGGCCACAGAAGGCAATTGTGCACTAGGGCATCTTTGAGATCATAATAATTATATTGGTGATTAACTACTATATCATCAACTATATTAGTAGGAAAATGCAAAGGCACTCATGGAGAAACAGAAAATTTGTTCTGAACATAGCAAGGCTTCAGGTGGAACAGGAGAGAAGGAGTGGAGAGTGGGATGACCCACTGTGGCCAGGCAAGGACAGTGAGGTCCCTCTTTCCTGAAATGATGCCTCAAAATCGTCAACCTGCAGAAACAAGAGCCAAACACATTGCTGGTTTATGATGAGGTGTTGTGCAATGGCATGGACCAGTGAGAGTATAGCATGTGGCCTCCTGTTGGTCCTTAGCTCTCTGGCCCCACCACATGCAGAATTACAGCATATAACCTCACTGTCAGCAGGGCATTGTGGGAAGTGAGCTAGTTCTCTGGCCTGAGCCCATGGAGATGTGCTTGCATAGCACTGGGCCAACAACATGGCATTTTGGGAAATGAGCTCTGTGATGACACTCTGTGGAATATAACACCATGCCCTCAGCAGTGCATTTTGGGAAGTGAGCTCCCCCAGTCTCTGAGTTCAAGGTCTGGTACCATGTTCCAGGCACACACCTGAGTTCAAGGCTAAGCTATGAGTTCAAGGCTCATGCTCCAAGTTCACAACCCAGGCCCCTTGCTTCAGGTCCAGGGTCCCAGTTCAAGTCCCAGACCAGGAGTTCAAACCCAGGCTATGAGTTCAACTCCCAGGGCCTGAGTTACAAGGTCTAAGACCAAGTCAACTCTCAGGGTATGAATTCAAGTTCTAGACTCTGAGTTCAAGGCCCAGGCACTAAGTTCAAGACTCAGCCTGGAGATTCAATTCCAGGCCCCAAATTCATGGTCCAAGGCCCCAGTTCAAAGACAAAGCCAAGAGCTCAAGTCTCAGTCTGTGAGCTCAAGTCCCAGGCTTTGAGATAAAGGCCCAGGCAACAAGCTCAAATCTCAGGCCTAGAGTTCAAGTTGCAGGCCACTAGCAAAAATCCCCAGCCCTGAGTTCAAGTTGCATGGCCTGAGTTCAAGGCCAAGGCACCAATTTCAATCCCAGACCCTAAATTAAAGGTTCAAGGCACCAGTTCAAGTCCCAGGCTACAAGATTAAGGCCTAGGCTATGAGTTCTAGTCCCAGACCCTGAGTTTTCAATCCCAAGTTCCATTTTCAAGTCTCTGATCCTGAGTTCAAGGCCTAGACCCTGCATTAAATGACCAGGACAATAGTTCAGGTCCCCGGACACAAAATCAAGACTCAGGCCAATAGTTCAAGGCCCAGGCCAAGAGTTAAATTTTCCAGGGGAGAAATCAAATACCAGTCACTGAGTTACGTCCCAGGCTGATAGTTCAATGCTTAGACCCCAAGTTTCAGGCCAAGTGTGAGTTCCAGGCCCACTCTGGGAGTTTATTGTACAGGACCAGAGTTTCAGACCCAGGCTATGAACTCAAATCCCAGGGCCACAATTCAAGGCCCATGTTGTGAGTTCAAGGCCAAGGCCCAGACTTCAAGTCCCAGGCCTTGAGTTTAAGTCTACAGCCCAATTTTAAGGCCCATGTCAAGAGTTCAAGGCTCAGTCTGTGAGTTCAGGTCCCAGGCTTTGAGTTAATGGCCCAGACTACAAATTCAAATCACAGGCCATGAGTTCAAACCCCAGGCCCATAGTTCAAGCCCCAGGACATGAATAAAAATACTCAGGCCTCAAGTTGAAGTTGCAGTCTTCAAGTTCAAGCCGTAGGCCCCAAGTTCAAGTCAAAGACCGCAGGTTCAAGGCGTAGGCCCCAACTTCAATTTCCAGGCCCCAAGTTCAAGGTCCAGGGCCAGTTATAGTACTAGACCATGAGTTCAAGTCCCAGGCTGTAAATTCAAGGCCTAGGCTGTGAGTTCAAGGCCTAAGCCCAGAGTTTCAGGGCCAGCTAGGAGTTCAAGTCCCAGGCCCCCAGTTCAAGGCCTAGGTTTTGAGTTGAAGGCCCAGGCCAGTGTTCAAATCTCAGGCCCCAAGTTCAACGTCCAGGGCCCCAAATCAAGTGCCACCCCATGAGTTCAAGGCCCAGGCTGTGAGTTCAATGCCATGTCATCAAGTTTCAGGCCCAGGTTGTGAGTTCAAGTCCCAGATCCTTAGTTCAATGTTCAGGCTGAGTTCAGGTACAAGGCCATGAGTTCAAGGCTAAGGTGTTGAGTTCTAGTCACAGTCGCTGAGTTCAATTCCCAAGATCCTAGTTGAAGTCATAGGTTCTGAGTTCAGATCCCAGGCTCTGAGTTAAATGCCAGGACATGAGTTCAAGTCCCAGGCCCTAATTCAAGTACCAGGCTGAAAGCTCAAGGCCCAAACCCCAAGTTCAAGGCTCCTGCTGCAAATGCAGGTCTCAGGCACTGAGTTCAAGGCTTGAATTAGGGGCCTGGGACTTGAACTCAAGTTCTGGGCATTAACTTGGTGCTTGGAGCTTGAACTTTGGGTTTGGGACTTGCACTTGGGGCTTGAAACTTGAACTCAGTGCCTGAAACTTGAACTTATACCCTGGGCTTTGAACTAATGGCTATGATGAACTGGGGACCTAGACTTTGAACTAAGTGTTTGGGACTTGAACTCATAGCATGGGCCAGGAACTCTGGACTTGGGCATTGAACTCACAGCCTTGGCCTTGAACTCACAGCCTGGGCCTTAAACTGATGGCCTGGTACTTGAACTGGGACCATGGACCTTGGATTCGGAACCTGGGACTTCAACTACGGGCTTAGGCCTTGACTTCAAAGCCTGGGATTTGAACTCCAGGCCTGAGCCTTAAATTTGAGGCCTGGATCTAAAACTCTGGGCCTGGGAATAGAACTCATGTCTTGGGCCTTATGCAAGGCCTGGCCCTTGATCTCAGGTCTGGGCCTTGAACTCGGCCCCTGGGACTTGAACTTAGAGCCCACACTTTAACTCAGGGCCAGCTCATTGAAATCACAACCTGAACTCACAGCCTAGAAGTTGATTGGGACCTAGACCTGGAATATGGTCCTTGAGCCCACAGCCTGGGTCTTGAACTCATGGCATGGTACTTGAACGGGGACACTAGACCTTGAACTCAGGGCCTTGGATTTTAACTCGGGGCTTTGGACCTGAAATTGAGACATGGGCCTTGAAATGAGGCCCTGGGCCTTCAACAAGGGACCTGAGACTAGTCAGGAAACTCTGGGCCTTAAACTTCCAGACTGGGCCAGAACTCACAGCATGGGCCTTGAACTCATGGCTTAGAACTTGAAGTGGGCCCTGGACCGTGAAATCAGTGGGGAGGGGAGGGGTTGGGACTTCTATTTGTGGCTTGGAACTTGAACCTCATGACCTCAATCTTAGGTCATAGTCTCGGCCTTCAATTCAAATCCTGGGATTTGAACTCTGGGTCGGGGTCTTCAATTCAGCCAGGAATTGACCTCCGGATCTTGGAACTGAACTATGCTTGGGCCTGAAAATCAGAGGCTGGGCCTTGGACTTGAAGCCTGGGCTTTGAACTCATAGTGTGGTACTTGAATTAGAGCCTTGGACCTTGAACTTGGGGCCTGGGCCTTTAACTCACAACATTTGACTTGAACTGGGTGCTTGTGCCTGGAACTGGGAACCTGGGTCTTGAACTGGGGGTCTGGGGACTTGGACTTATAGTTGCCCCTGAATCTCTAGGTCTTGAACTTTAACTCAGAAACTGGGCCTTGAACTCACAGTCTGGCACTAGAACTCACAGCCTGGTACTTAAATTGGGGCTCTAGTCCTTGAACTCAGGGCCTAGGACTGAAATTGGGGCCAGAGCCTTGAACTTGGGGCTTGAACTAGGATTTTTACAAGGCCTGTGACTTGAACTATGGGCCTGGACCTTGAATTCATAGCCTGGGCATTTAACTCAAAGGCTAGGACTTGAACTCACAGACAGTAAGGTTCAAGGCTCACAGTTCAAGACCCAGACCAAGAGTTCAACCCTCAGGCTGTGAAGTCCAATCCCAGGTCTTGAGTTCAAATCCAACGGCCTGAGTTCAAGGCCCAAGCTTTGAGATCAAGGTCCAGGCTATGAGTTTAAGGTCCAGGCCATGAGCTCAAGGCCCAGGATCTGAGTTCAATTTTCAGGCCATGAGTTAAAGTCCTAGGCCGAGAATTTAATGCATGCCTCAAGTACAAGGCTCAGGCTGTGAGTTCAATGTACAGGTCCTGTGTTCAAGGCCCAGACCAAGAGTTCAAGACCCAGGTCTGGAGTTTAAGGTCCCAGCCCTGAATTCAAAGCCCAGGCCCTGAGTTCAAGACCCTGAGTTCAAGTTCCAGGCCCAGAATTCAATGCCTAGGTTGCAAGTTCAAGACTCAGGCTGGGAGTTCAAGGCCCAGGCTAAGATTTCAAGTCCCAGGATGAGAGTTCAAGACCCAGGCCACAAGTTCAATCCAAGGCCCTGAGTTCAAATCCCACATCCTAAGTTCAATTCCCTGGCTTTGAATTCAAGGTCCAAGCTGGGAGTTTAAAGCCTAGGCTTTGACTACAAGGCCCACACTGTGGGTTCAAGTCCCAGGCTTTGAGTTAAATGCCTTGGCCAGGAGTTCAAGGTCCAGGCCATAAGTTCAAACCTCAGGCCAAGTGTTCAAATCTCAGGTCATGAGTAAAAATCCTGGGCCCTATTTCAAGTCAGAGGCTCCAAGTTTAAGCCCAGTCCTCGAGATCAATTCCCAGATTTTGAATTCAAGGCCCAGTCTTTGAGTTAGGCTTTGAGTTGAAGGCTGAGTCAAGAGTTCCTATCCCAGGCCCCAACTTCAATTCCCAGGGCATAAATCAATCTTTAAGTATTATTATATTCCTCATTATTTTAGTTTCTTTACTTTTCTAGTGATAGCTAGGGAAAAGTTAAAAATGCAATCTTTGTGGGAAAAAAGCAGCCTGAATCTTTTGGACATTTGGAAAATTCTTGTGGCATAAATGGTGCCTACTGAACAATGATACTAACGCATCACAAAAATAAATTTTAGTAGGGCAAATTTACTAATGCAAATGGATTCAGGTTAGGTTTGTATGCTATTTATACATAAAACTTTCATATACATTCTCTGACTCCATTCAGACACAAAGTTGTCAACATTGTCGTAAGGACAGAGTTTGTCTCACAATGAAGGTGTTTATTGTTTTTTTTAGACAGGAATGTTAATTATCAATATGCTTATTAGTGGATAGTTTCAAAACAAGACATGTATAGAACTTATTCATCTTCTACCTTCCTTGTAGATATGTTTGGGTGATCTTTGTATATATATATATATCTTTTTAATTTACATTTTAGCTTCATATAATATAATGTAAAAGAAATATGAGCTAGAATTTCTCAAGGCAACTGATTGCAAATGTTAAATAGAAAGCACAAAAGAGACAAGTTCCCATGATGATTGTTTTATTTATATATCACATCTTTTTATTTATATAAAAATTGATGTTAGTTTATAACATAAAGTATAAACATAGAACATAGAGAAAATATCTGTGAATGTCTGGGTTTTTAAGTATATACATATAGGCTTTTGCATTGATGTTATATTTAATCAAGAATAATATAAACTATTTGCAAATTTCTTGGAACATAACAAGATTGTTGATAGGTTTATGCAGAACACATGAAATGTAATTAGCTATTTTTAAAATTACAAAGTTACTTTTAAAAGTTTTGAAAAGCCCGATTAAAGTGTGTATTTATATATAAAATGTGGCTCATAGTATATGTCATTTTTCTAGTATTAGGTAGATTGCTTATCATTATTTTTCATAAATATCAAGTAATTTTACTTAAAAATCTCCTACCAAAGATTTTGGGTTTATAACTCAAAACAGTTTGGGATTATTGCTACTTAAATATGGATATAGGAATTGTGTATTACTCAGTGGCAAGTCTCTTCATTAAATATCTAGTGTATATTAAGAAAGTACTGGAAATAAAATTGGTATTACAATAATAAAGACAGGATAATGTGGGTTTTCATATCTCCCCATTTGGAATTGCTGTTTTGTGAAACCTGAGGAACGGAACATTTCAATATTGGTTTGCATAGAACAACAGAAGATGATTTGAGACAATTCTAACAAAATCAACACTGGAGAAAAATATTAGAAGGCCATGAATTGCCTTTAACTGGAGAATCTGGCAACATCTATGAGCTAAATGAATAGATTGGACACTTAGGTATTGACCAAAGAAAGAATGGTATGGGAGAGTTTGATATCTTAGGAAGTTAATCAGATACACTAATGTAAAGCAGGAACCCTCTCTGAAGTAGATTGAAACTGTTCCCATCAAAAGGCTTCTCAGAAGCAATGATCAGGTTTTGTAAGTGTCTATTGAGGGTGTGTTCATCATTCTTGTGATAGGACAAATTGAGCTCATATAAAAATCATAAGCTCAGGACACCCAGGCAAACATGTGCTTCTGTCAACTAAGTCAAATATAAGACAAAATCCAATATTTTCTTATTATGCTACAATTCATTTCAGCTGTACTAAAATTCAGTATATTTGATGTCTAGATGGAATTCTCCGTTATTGATCCTCATTTTCATTCCTTTTGCTAAATAAGCAGTATTATCTCTGTCTTCCATTTTGTATAAGTAGGCTACTGGATACAAGATACTTTTGACAACAATGTTTACCAGTGCAAGTAATAGATAAATTTAGATACTACGTTTGAAAGAATTAAGTACATGGTACAGATAGAGTAGCCTCCAACTGGTTTTCTTCATAGAAGTTGCCTACTGAAAGCAAAAATGAGTACACAGTCTATGCGTTAGGAAAACATAACTTGATATGATAATGTGAAACTGGAAGAAGCAGGAAAAAAATCACTGAACTTGTATTCTAGTCAGTGACATTCAATGATTTATGAATATTTGGAATTTGTTAAGAACATTCAGGAAAAAGGTACACAAAGGCTTAATAACAGGGAAAATGATTTAATGAACATTTTTCTTCAGGGAAATACTAGAGTTGGAATAACAAGTAACTATCTGAAACACTAGCCCCAAATGGATTTTCACAAATCACAGTGTTCTGAGGTAAATATCAATGAATTGATTGATAATAGGAAAATAATGGTCCTTCTAAACTGGAGGAGTACATCTAAATCTCACCAAATATACTGGCTATCATTTACTTGTCCAGGTGTTCTGTGCCTGGACAACATCCTAACATAGAGCCAAAAAATGTAATCATTGATAATTGTTCTACTCACCATTTGCAGGCTTCCATTTTCCTGCCATGAACACTAATGGAAAAATGTAGAAATTTATAAGAAAAGATATGTTTCTTGGTTTGTGTTGGTCACTGTCTGGAAGGACAGAAATATTCAATCTCATATTTTCACACATTTATGTTTTAATATTTTATTGATACTTTTCTCCTTTTCATAATGATTCATTGAGACTTGTGCAGTCTTTACACAATCCAATAGGAATAGAAAATGCTGAGTTTTACCCATAGACTCTCTTTTCTAGGATTTCATGTAAGTATTAGCATTGAATCAATCCCAAAAATTTTATTCATGTTCAAATATTTCTGTAAATATTGCATTGAATATTTTATATTATTTAATTGGAAAACTTTCACTGTCTAAATATACACATCACCAAAAACAATCTGTTTTCAAAACCACCCTACATGGTGATCATCTTACAATCTCACTTATTTAACCTGAATCCTAATTACACTGTTTCAACTTCATAAAATATTCTTGGAGAACCAGTCCAATTAGGAATATTTTCAGTGTATGATTTATTCATGTGCGATACTGTGTAAAATTGTATTTTCAGAGAGCAAGATATGCATCACACTGAATATACAATGTACAATAAAAGACTTCATGTAGAAAAACAAGTAATAATTAATGATTGTACTCATTGATTGGTAAGATTGTTATGACCTTGGGTAGCCTGTGCTTATGGTACATCAGTACATTCAAAATGTGCAGGTAATAGTGTTCTTAGCATTTACCCTAATTGTATAATGGAAGATTCTAATTTATCTTTGACTCAAGTAAGAAAAAAGGATCAAAACCATTATTCTACAATCCTCATGAAGAAACATTTCTGGAAACCCAATATTGCATTCTCTAAAACAAAATGATGTTGGATATTTATGCTTCCCATCACTCTCTGGAGGAGAAAGAATGGTTTAAAGCCTTCCATGCCTCCCTGTCTTCTTCATATTTTATGCATTTTATTTGTTGTCATAGTTGGTTAATGTTCAATAAGCAATTCCCATTCCTTCTTCATCCTTTTACTACTATGGTAGTGAAAATCTCAAAGTATTGACCCTGATGACTATCACCTGAATTTAGGCATAAAGAAGAGTATTTGATGCTTAAGTTCACTTCTGTTCCTGTTATTACTTGGCTGAACTCATTATCTTGTAATACAATCAATCAGTCTAACAATGTTTGTGTCCCTTTGGTCAATTTGTTTTGAACAAAACAGATTTGAACAAAAGTTCAGGCCTATAAATTTAACTGCCCCCCAAATATAGAAAACTGTATGTTGTAGAACTAGCTTGATCACATGTAACAATTTTTTCATGGTAAAGTTTTTGCTCTTTTTAAGTTCTCAAAGGAAAATAGCGTTTCCTGATGGACACTGAAAATATGAGCAGAATGTAGAAGTCTATATATACAATATACTGTTTGACATTGGACTGTATTCCTTCCTAAATGTTAAATATAACATATAGTGTTAAAGAATGATCACCTTTGTTTTTGTCTCAAGGATGGAATTCACTTGCTTAAAGGCAGAAATGTAAAAACCAATTAAACTGATACCAAATATAATTTATTCCTATTTATTGCTATTCAGAATGACTTAATCGCCTGAAAAATTTGTGTGAAATACATTTTGGTTTTAAATGAAAGGACAAATGTCATGATATAAGAAGCATATTTTGGGGCTGGGAAGGTGGCTCAGTGGTAGAGTGCTTGCCTTGCATGCATGAGGCCCTGGGTTCAATTCCCCAGCACCACATAAGCAAAAAGAAAAAAAAAGCCGGAAGTGGCGCTGTGGCTCAAGTGGTAGAGTGGTAGCCTTGAGCTGAAAAGCTGAGGGACAGTGCCCATGTCGAGAGTTCAGGCCCCACAACTGGACCCCCCCCCCAAAAAAAAGAAGCATATTTTGTGGTTTTGAAGTGAAAGCTTACTAAAGTCAAAAGAAAAAAAAACAAAAACAAAACATCATAACAACAAACAAACACCACACTTGTATTATATTGCAATGACCAGACAAGAGAAGGATAGTGTACAACTTTAATATAGGCGGAAATTCATTCAAGTGACAAGAAAATATGAGAAAGTAACTTAGGAAGAAACATAGTTGAAAATGTGATTTATATTTTCTAAACAAACTCCAAGAAATTTTGCTTTATATACTATTGTTTTTACTTGCCAACAGCTGAAACAAGCTGTGAAATACTTTCTAAAATGTAAGAATTTCACATTTCACCAACAAATATAATTTTATGTATTGTTAGGTCCAAAAGAGTTTTTAACAATCGCATTCTTAAAATGTTCAGCATATGTTCTCTCTTTGTAATTTCCTCTTCAATACCAGTAACTATTGCAATTTAAAGTCTTAATACTACTTTAATCAATTTATTCAATGATCACCTGCAATAGAATGATTCTATTACAACTCTGTACAGTAGTTTTTTCATGTCTAAAAATTTTCTTGAAAGTTCTCATTCAATTGTTAGTATGCATCCTTGTGCATGGAGCATATATATCCATATTAAATTTCCATAGGATGTCAAATTTTGTAATGATTTATTTGGTAGGAAGAAGTAAAATGAAAAATTGAAGCATAATATTCACTGGTAATAGCTAATCTAGTGACAAGACTAGGATGATTTTTACAGTATGGCAAAGCATACATATATTGCAGTAATTTTATCAAAGATTCCTGACCCTTACTTTAAAATGCCTATGGACAATGAAATGACTTATTGTGAGAAAAAGCAAAAGAAACTTGGTTTTTGCCTTGAAGAAATTATGAAGAACCATTGCTTGGCTCCGTGCAAGTAAGAAGCATGCCCATTCAAAAAACTGTTGAGATTTAATGGGTTGTTCAGATTTAATGAAATGATTCAGAATTTAGTCATCACCTATTTATTTATTTTGTTTGTTGGTTTGCTTTTTATGTCAGTTGCCGGGCTTGAACTCTGGGCCTGGGTGCTGTCCCTGTGCTCTTCATTGGAGCTACAGCGCCACTTCTGGTTTTCTAATGGTTTATTGGAGATAAGAATCTCAAGGACTTTCCTGCCTGGGCTGGCTTTGAGCCAGGATCCTCAGATCTCAGACTCCTGAGTAGCTAGGATTATAGGCATGAGCCACCAGTGCCCAGCTTCACCTACTTACTTATTAATTCTTAGTTCTGGAAATAAGAAATCCTTCAAAACCATGTGTAACTTTTGGACTGGAGTGGTACTTCCAAAGCTAGGACAAAACCATATTTATTTATTTTTGAGAAAAACACCATAAATACATTCTGTAATCTGGAAATATTAATGTCTTTATTTTAATGCCAATAATGATAAGAGCAAGGTTGAAATTAGGAAAGCAAACCCTTTCATAATAGCAACACAAAAAAAAAATAAAATAAAATACTTAGGAGTAACTAAAGAGGTGATAGATCTTTATGAAGAAAACTTTAAAAATCTGAAAAAGGAAATTAAAGCAGAACTAAGCAATTAGAAAAACCTTCCATGGTCCTGGATTAGAAGGATTAACATCATGAAAATTGCAATACTTCCAAAGGCTATCTACAAATTCAATGTGATACCTATCAATATCCCAACCTCATTCTTCAGTGAAATAGAAGAAGCAATCCAAACATTCATATGGAACAATAAAAGACCCCAAAGAGCAAAACCAATCCTTAGCAGAAAGAACAGTAGTGGAGGAATATCAATTCCAATTCCAAATTTCTAACTCTACTACAGAGATATTGTAATCTAAACAGCTTGGTACTGGCACAAGAACATACCTGAGGACCAATGGAATAGTACTGAAGACCCAGAAATGAATCCACAGACCTATAGCCACCTAATCTTCAATAAGGGAGCTAAAAATATAGAATGGAAGAAAGGCAGCCTTTTCAGTAAATGGTGCTGGCAAAATTGGTTAATCACCTGGAGAAAACTAAAGCTATATCCCTATATATCACCCTGCACCGGAATTAACTCCAAATGGATCAAAAACCTCAAAATAAAAACAGACATGTGAAAATATTACAGGAAGGAATGGGTGAGACTCTAGGACTCCTTAGCACAAGCTGAAATTTTCTTGAGACCCAGAAGCACAACAAATCAAACGAAGGTTGGACATATGGAATTGCATAAAACTGCAGAGCTTCTATAAGGAAAAGGACATATCTAGCAAGCTCAATAGAAAGCCCAAGCCTGGGAGAAGATCTTCACACCATACAATGGACAAGGGTCTCATATCTACAAAATTAAATTAATCAAAAAATTAAATTCCCCAGTAACAAATCCTCAAAGAAACAACTGCCCAATTAATAAATGGGCTAAAGACTTAAAGAGAGACTTCTCTGAAGAGGAAATAGAATGGCAAATAGACACATGAAGAAACACTCAACTTCTTTAGCTATAAAAGAAATGCAAATCAAGACAATGAGATTCTACCTCATCTCATTTAGAATGGCTATATTCAAGAAACAACAGATGCTGGAGGGGATGTGGCCATAAGGAACCCTACTGCATTGTTGGAGAGAGTACAAACTTTTTCAATCATTTTGGAAAGCAATACGGAGGTTCCTCAAAATACTACACATAGAGCTCTTCTATTACCCAGCATCCCACTTTTGGGTATTTACTCAAATGATCACAAACAAGGTCATATCAAAGCTACCAGTTCAATCATGTTTATCGTGGTATTATTCACCATAGCTAAGATATGGAACCAACCCTGATGCCCCTGAGTAGATTAATGGATCAATAAAAAGCAATATATATATATATATATCACATTTATTTATACATATATATGTATATATGTGTGTGTATATATACATATATATGCATATAGGTGTGTATGTGTATATATATATATATATATATATATATATATATATATATATATATATATGAATTCTATACCTCCATCAGAAAGAATGAAATTGCCCCATTTCTTAGGTAATGGAAAGAGAAAAAATTATATTAAGTGAACTAAGTCTGGCTCTAAGAAACATATTTCACATGGTTTCTCTTGTTTGCAATGACTAGTATATGTCTAGGACAAGCAGATCAGGTCAAAGTCTATGTACATATGACCATATAAGATGATGTTAAGTGAAATGTTCCCCAAGACAGAGACAAGAGTGTTCTTTTTTCTTTCTTGCTAGTCTTTCTAATGTACTTATGCAGTATGTGATTCTTTTGTTCCTTTTGTATGTTCTTCCCCTATGGTATAACCCCTGTTTTCACTGTATTTGATTCTGGTGCTCTGCGTCTTGTATATACATTTTTGTAATTTGGGGCAAGGAAGGGATATAGCAGAGTGTTTAAATGGGGATGCAGATTGACCCATTGTGATGATGACATGTACAAGACATTGTTGGAAATAGTCGAGGCCTGCTACTTGAACATGGCCTGGGGTTTTCATTCATCTCTTGGTCAGGCAGTGGGTTGTTTGGTTGGTTCATGTGTTGACTGGGTTTTTGGTGGGTTGGTTGGTTGATTGGTTGGTCAGTGGGTGGGTTGGTGGGTTTATTGTTTGATTGGGTGGTTGTTGGTTGGGTTGATTGGATGGTTGGTTGGTGAATTGGGTGGTTGATTGTGTGGTTGGTAGGTGGTAGTAATAATAACGTAATATAAAATAATATATAATATAGAAATATATATGAAATATATGTATGTATGTATATATACAGATACTTAATATGTAAGTATATTTATAGTTCACAAACACACACACAAACACACACACACATATTTGTTTTAGATATCTGGGTCTCCCCACACTCCTTTTTCCTCTTTCATGATAGGCCCATCCCAGTGTACAGTCATGGCCCAGGCCAACCTCACCAGGTTCTTTATGCATGTTCCAGTGCACATGATGGCACCTGGATGCATTTCCAGGTAGAACAAGAGACCCTCACTGATGATGTTGGGTGCCAAGGTGTTGATAAATATTAAATAAAAACAGACACCAATAAATAGTAAATAATGACAAGTAATAACTATTAAATAATGAGAAATAGTAAATAATTTTAAAAACAGTAAAAAATTTTAAAAATCAACACTTTACCCACTTGCCTGCTTCTCTCTCCTGAATATCAGACTCACAAGTTACAGGACAGATTTTGCAAAGAGAGGATCCTAAAGCTAACAGCTCGTTGTTGTTGTTTTTTAAAAAAATTTCTTGGTTGTATTTATTTGCCACTCCTGGGCCTTGAACTCATGGTGCTGTACACAGTCCTTGAGCATCTTTGTGCTCAAGGATGGCACTCTACCACTTGCTCTATGGCACCACTCAAGCCTTTTCTGAATAGTTTCTTGGCCATTAGAGTCTCATGGACTTTCCTGACCAGGTTGGCTTCAAACATGCAATCCTCCAGATCTCAGGGTCCTCCTGAGTAGCTAAGATGACAGGAATCCCTGGGTGGAGACTGAAGGGAAAGCTGGATGCAATGACATACACCTGTCATCCCAGCTACTCAAGAGGCTAAAACGTAAGGATCACATATCCAAGTCCATGCCCCAGGGTTTGGAGTAGTCTTACCCCAGTAAAACTGCAAAAATCCACAAGTAGAGTTTCTGTTCAAGTGGTGGAGCAACTGATTCAAGTGGTGGAGCAACTGATTTGAGCAAAAAAGATGGAAAGATAAAAAGAAAGAAAGAAGGAAAGGAAGGAAGGAAGGAAAGAATCAAGGAAGGAATCAAGGAAGGAAGGAAGGAATCAAGGAAGGAAGATCTCAAGTCACTGAGCTCAATACCTGAGTTCAAGGCCCTGAGCTCAAGGCCATTGATTTAAGGCTTTGAGTTCAAAGCCCTGGGTTTAAGCCCCTGGGGTCAGTATAGAAAGGAAATAAAAACAAAAAAATAAAATATTGCCAAGCAATTATCACAACATTATCTTGAAGAATCAGGTCTTGAAGGCGACTCCATCCGTCTTCTCATTCTGGGTGTAGATGCCCTTGATCTCCTTCAACAGAGAGGCCACTGTGCAGGACACACCAGGGTTAGTGTCCCATATTTCCCATGCTTTCACCCATCACATGCCACCACCCCCCGAGTCCTCCACCAATCATTCTGGCCACTCAGGAGTCTGAGAGCTGCAGCATCCCAGGTTCAAAATCAACTCCTGGAGCAGGCAAAGTCCATGAGGCTCTCATCTCCAATTAGCCATCAGAAAAACAAACAAAAAACAAAATACACAACAGTGGGACTGGGGCTCAAGTTGTAGGGTGATGCTAGCCTTGAGCATAAACAGCTCAGAGATAGTGCCCAGGCCTTAGTTCAAGCCCCAGGACTGGGACAACACACACACACACACAAACACATACACACATACCCCTACCCACAAAAAGACAAATTAATTATGTTAATAAATCACAAGTGTCAAATAATGATAGATAATAAATACATAAAAATGAACACCAAAAAATAAATAATTGTAATGAAAAGCAAGTATCCAATGATGATAATTAATAAAAAAGATAAATAAGTAAATAGTAATAATCACAAATGATAAGTATCAGATGATGAGAATAAGTAAATAGTAGAACAATAAGTATATAATAACAATCACAAATGACAAGTTTCAGATGATAAGTCAGTAAAACCACAAAGAAATAAGCAACTAGTAACTATAACAAGTGTCAGATGATGATAATAAGTAAATTAAAATACAAATAAATAATAAATAATAATGATCATAAATGACACCTATCAGATGAGGACAATAAATAAATAAAAGTACCAGATAATGACAATAAATACATAAAAACAAATAAACAAGTGAATATAATGATCACAAATGATGAGTATCAGATGATGACAATGAGTAAATAAAACACAAATTAGTAAATAGTAATGATAACAAACATGTATCAGATGATGACAATAATTAAATAAAAACACCAATCAATCAGCAAGTAGTAATGATAAATAGAAAGTATCAGATCATGACAATAAATAAAAACAATTAAGTAAATAATAAGGATCACAGGTGACAAGAATTAGAGGATGACAATCAATAAATAAAAGCATAAATAAATAACATTGATAATAAACCAGAAATATTAAGTTATGATCAGTAGCAAGTAAATAAAAACACAAATAACAGATAAATAATAAATGGTAATAATTAAAGCATAATGATGAGCAACATATAAAAACCAACACAAATGAACAATAAATGAATATACAAGTATGTAAACTATGCATAATGTGTGATGGCAAATAGTAAGTAAAAAATATAAGTATAAAAAATATAAATATAAAATTAATATAAACAGCCAGGCACCAGTGTCTTACACCTGTAATCCTAGCTACTCAGGAGGCCGAGATCTGTGGATCGCAGTTCAAAGCCAGGCTAGGCAGGAAAGTCCATGAAACTCTTATGTCCAATAAACCATCAGAAAACCGGAAGTGGCACTGTAACTCAAGTGGTAGCGCGCTAGCCATGAGCTAAAGAGCTGAGGGACAACGCTCAGGCCCAGAGTTCCAGCCCCATGATCAACAAAAATAATAATAATAATATACATATAAATTAATGAAAATAAATATAAATACCTTAATTAAAAAACTAAGTAAATAAATTATTAATAATATACTGATGAATGTAAGCTGTGCTCCTAGTTGTATGCAAGCTCCTGTGACTGGGCAAAGCTGTTTGAGATCTGGTTTTCTCCTCTGAAGCCTGGTCACAGGCGCTCTCCCAGCTGGACTGGGACTCCCAGGCAGGTTTTGCCCATCAGCACACAGCACTCACATGGGCGCAGCCTTCTCCTTGCTACACTAGCATCTGGGGACAGGACCACCAGGCTGTTCAGCTAGTCAAGAGAAGGCTTAGATCTGGAGCATCAGGGTTTGAGGCCTTTGGCGAGGGAAGTTTCCTTGAGATGGAAGCATCTCCAATGAACGACCATAAGACTGGAAGTGGTGTTGTGGCTCAAACTGGTACCAGACTTGAGTTCAAGAAATCAAGTGCAGGAATTCAATATTCAAGTGACAGACTTGAGTGCAAGACCTCAGAGTCAGTGCCCAGCCCAAGCTCAAGCCTCATGACTGATCAAAAAGGAGAAGGAGATGGAGAAACAGAAGGAACAGAAGGAGGATAAGGAGGAAGAGAAGGAGGAGGAGAAAGAGGAGAAGGAGAAGAAGAAGGTGGAGAAACAGAATGAGGAGAAGATGAAGGAACAACAAGAAGAAACAGGAGGAGGAAGAGGAGGAGAAGGAAGAGGAAGAAAAGGGAAAGGAAATGAGGAGGAGGAGAAGAAAGAGGAGGAGGAAGAGGAGGAGGAAGAAAAGGAGCAGGAGGAGGAGGAGGGGGAGGCATCAGAGGAGAGATGGTCGCATGTGCACCTTTTTGAACACACTGTGTGCACTTGGTCATGCACATCCATCCACATAGCACCAGAGGAACACACCAGGAATGGGTTGGTTGAGACTACAGGCATGTTCTGCAGGTCTCAGCTGCTCAGCCAAGGTTATCAAAGCCTCTGGGGGCCAGGACATTTTGTTCACATTCCCCCAGACACACACAACATGAACACACACACTGTGCCCCCCCTCCCCCAGCCCCTCATTCCCCACTACCTAAGTGGACCATCCTGGGCTCCTCATCTGGACATGGACAGGTAGAGGATTAGGATGCCCTCTGCACACAGAAGAGTGGCCAGTCCTCAGGTAGTAGAGCAAAATGGTGCTGGGGTAGAGGAGGGAAACTGAGTCTGGGGTTCACACCAGAGCATCCAAACCATTTATGAATTATGTTGCTGTGACCAAGGGTGAAATAAAGTGACAAACCACTGGCCATGACTTGATTTTCTATTTGGGATATCATATCCCCCACCCTCTTCCATCACTCCATTCCATTTTTAACTCCCATTCGCACTTACATCTTCCAGTCTTCATTGTCCAACCTGTGTCTAGTTATGTCCATGGCTAGCTTAGTTTACCCCTTCACATGACTGATGAAACCAACAGACAACTCCAAAAGAGAACATAAACCCCTCTTGGTTTCCATTTTCCCCTGAGTTCATTGGGAGAAATATTATCTGATGGCCCTCACGGGGTACTTTATCTGGCTACATAGTATTACATGCAAATATGCTTCATGGAGCCATGTGAGTACTGGGGCTCCGTTCTGTTTTCTGGGTACAGAACTTGGAGGCCAAGAACCTGCAGATATCACTCTTGGAGCCCCTGGGAAGACCTCTGAACCATTAGGGACATGCTGGGATCAGTCTTCAAACCTCACCATGCCAGCCGGTCCAGGCCCAGCCCTACCTCACCCTGGCCAACCACCGTGTGGCCATGTAAACATGCAAGATGTAGCAGAATAGCCACCATAAGCAGGCAGCAAAGAACAGGTGGACACTAACCTGTGGGCAGGAGGTAGAATATATCTGTGGAAGAATATAATATATATATATATGTCATATATTATACAGATGCTTATATATAGCCACATGCTACATGTCACAAACAAGTGTTTGACAATACAATATATAGTATATTATGCATATCATTTATGTGAAATAAAATATATAATATATAGTATATTATGCATCGTATATGGTACATATGAAATAATGTATATGATATGTAATATATAATGTACATCATAAACATTAGAATATATCATTGATTACATATAATATATACATCAATTGCATTTCATATTCAATATTATATATAAACATGTAGTATATGTATGTGTATCAATTATATATTTTATTATATTTTATATGTATTAATGATATATCATAAATGTATATTATATATGTATCTCTGTATATATTATGTAATATTTATGATGTGTATATATCCTATATATCCTGTTCATCACTCATATATCATATATATCATATACATCATTTGATGATATATATTATAAATCCTGTAACAAACATTATATATCATGTATATGATACTTGATATATCATAATATATGGTGTGTAGATAGATTAAAAATTAAGAGAATATTAATATTAAAAATATAAAATTCCAAGCAAGTTGCATCAAGTAGGACAAGTAAAATAATTGTATACTAATAAAAATTACAAATGAGGATAAAATAATTGTCAGACATCACATGCAAATAACTACACTGGAAAATTGGATTGAACAAATATCTTACCAAAATTCAAAGACAATTATCAAAAGAATCTAGAAGACGTGTCATTAAAGCAAAGGTTCTTACAGTCTTAAAACAAGCTCATATTTCCTTGCTATCACTTTTTATATATAGAAATTCATAGTGTTGATAAACACAAATCTTGCTGTACACTGGAATTATTTGCATTTCTATTGTGGCCAAGATGTTGAATATTTCACCATGCATTTATTGGCCATATTCATTTCATTCCCAGAGAAATCTCTTTTGGATACTTTAGCCCACATATAAATGGGGTGGTTGTTTCTTTGAGGATATGTTATTGTGGTGATTCAATTTTGTCACCTATAGGTACAGTTGGATCTAGCTATTCTATATTCTATATTCTAGCTATTCTATACCTAGATCTTCACTAGATGGTCTTCCAAACTGTGGATTTTTTATTTATTTTGCTACTATGATTTTTGCCATGAAGATATTCTATAATTCCATGCAATCGCATTTATTCAGCCCTCCTTTGATTCACTATGTTATTGCATTACTTATTACGTTTCCACCTGAGTACCCAGGGTGATAGGATATCATCTATTTCACACTGTAATATTTCACAATACCTGAACCTACTTCTAGATTTGTGATCAATTTTGACATGGTTCTGGTATAAGTTGGCATGTAAGGCTCTACATTGACTTTTCTACACAGGTATAGCTTTTCTGCTTACACCATATTTAGAAGGGTCTCTCTTTCCTCAATCTGATGAATTTTGGCTCCTTCATCAAAAATTAGATGGCCATAGGGCTTTGGGATCATTTCTGTGTTTTCAATGCTATTTCATTGGTCTTTATGTGTATTCATGTACCAGTACCAACTTTACATATACCTATACATGTATGTGCATATATCTGTATATATGTCTATATATGTCAATATAGGTGTGTTTATATGTATGTGTGTGTGTGTCTTTTATAATACAGTTTGGAATGTAGTATTGATATTCTTGCAGCAATGATTTCCCTGCTAATTGGTTGCTTCTTGTTATTGTGTACTTCTATTTTCTATGTGAGTTTTTGGATTACTTCTTTTATTAAATAATGTTGTAGGAATATGGAATATGGTACTGAAGTTAATTTGGAAGTAGCTTTGGGCAGTTTCCCAAATGTCTCAATGTCAATACTTCTAATCCAGGAGCATGTGCTGTTTTCCCATATTATTAAATCTGCATTAATTTCCTTTCTCAGATTATTAAAGTATTCCATATAGAGGTCCTTGACTTGCTTGCTTAAGTGAAAATCTAGGTATTTTCATTTGGAAGCTACTAAAGAAATTGGTTTTGTGATGTATGGTTCATTTTTTCATTGTGGGCACACAGAAATGCTGCTGATTTCTGTGAGTTCAATTTAAACCTGTTACTTTGCCAAAAGTTTGGAACAAATGGACATGGGATTGGCTAAAGGATTCCCTGTTTGGATTCCCTTTTAATTTATGCCCTGCTGTGTTACTTCGGCTAGGAATTCCAATTGTATACTAAAGAAAAGTAGAGAGCAAAACATTACTCTCACTCCTTATTTAAGTGGCAATGGTTTTCATTTTCACCATTAAGCTTAAAGGTTTGTCATATGCAATATTCATTATATTGAGGATTGTACTGAACCAGATTTGTGCCTCTGGTATGATTACCCTTTGATCAGAGTTTATGGGTTTTTAATTAGTTCTTCATGTAAGCTATCCAGCAGTTTATTGACAAGTGTTCCATCGATGTTCACACAAGAAATATGTCTATACTCCTTTTTTTTTTAATTTAAAATTTTATTTTATTTTATTTGAGAACATACTGTACAGAGGGGTTACAATTACATGGGCAGGATAATGCATACATTTCTTACCAAGAATTGCAGCCTCCTCCTTTGTTTACCCTTCACCTCCCTTCCCAGCCACCCCCCTTCCCCCCACACAATAATACCCCCTCCCCCCCACACTGACATTGTAAAGCTGGTTTTGACATGACATTTTGTACTTCTCATTGTTGCAACAGGTCCACGTGAATCCTTAAATGACTTGTTTGTCCCCATCTCCTCCACATGTTATACTGACATCAAATTTAGTGAAAGCGGGGGTTACACTGTGGGGGAGGGACATACAAAGCAACAAAGAAATAATCTTATAAATGCGTTAGAAACACATGCATGAAAGAAACGAAAACATTAAAATACATATTTAAGGGTTCATTTTCCTAACATCACATTATCTGACCTTTTCCGCTTGACTCATACCCTATACTAGATATTGCAAATAAGGGAAACCATGGGACCTATGTTTCTTTGGGCCTGGCTTACTTCACTTAATATAATTTTTTCCAAACCTTTCCATTTCCTAACAAATGGGGCAATGTCATTCTTTCTGATGGAGGCATAGAATTCCATTGTGTATATATACCATATTTTCTTGATCCACTCATCTACTGAGGGGCATCTGGGTTGGTTCCATATCTTAGCTATGGTAAATAATGCTGCAATAAACATAGTTGTGCTGGTAGCTCTAGTGTGGTCTTGTTTGTAAACATTTGGGTAAATGCCCAAAAGTGGGATTGCTGGATCATAGGGGAGATCTATGTGAAGTCTTTTGAGGAACCTCCATACTGCTTTCCAAAGTGGTTGAACAAGTTTACATTCCCACCAACAATGAAGTAAGGTTCCTTTCTGTCCACATCCCCTCCAGCATCTGTTGTTGTTAGAGTTCTTGATTTTTGCTGTTCTAACTGGAGTGAGGTGATATCTCAATGTTGTTTTGATTTGCATTTCTTTTATGGCTAGGGATGTTGAACATTTCTTCATGTGTCTATTGGCCATCCTTCTTTCTTCTTCAGAGAAGCTTCTCTTTAAGAACACACAAATTACCAGCTCCTCTGGGACACAGCAAAGGCAGTACTCAGAGGCAAGTTTATAGCTCTGAGCTCCTACATCAACAAATTGGAGAGATCTGAAACTAACAATTTAATGACACATCTAAACCTCCTTGAAAAAGAGCGGCAAGATAAACCCCAATCCAGTAGACGGAAAGAAATAATCAAAATGAAATCAGAATTAAATTAATTAGAATCCAAAAAAACTATAGAAAGAATCAACAAAACAAAGAGTTGGTTCTTCGAAAAACTTAACAAAATTGACAGACCCTTAGCAAACCTTATCAGAAAAAGGAGAGAACACACCCAAATTAATAAACTCAGAGATGAGAATGGAAACATCACCACAGAAACAACCAAGATTCAGAACATTATAAGGGAATACTTCTCAAAACTTTATGCTAATAAGTTTGAGAACTTGACAGAAATGGACCTTTTCCTAGCAAATATTGACATGCCAAAACTAAACCAAGATGAGTTAAACCAGCTTAACAGGCCCATATCAAGCATTGAAATAGAAACAGCAATAAGAGACCTCCCAGCTAAGAAAAGTCCAGGACCAGATGGTTTTACAGCGGAATTTTACAAGGCCTTCAAAGCAGAGCTCACACCAATACTCCTCCAACTCTTCAATGAAATTGAAAGAGAAAGCTCACTACCAAACACATTCTATGAAGCCATTATAACTCTCATCCCAAAACCAGGCAGGGACTCATCAAAGAAAGAGAACTATAGACCCATTTCTTTGATGAACATTGATGCAAAACTTCTTAACAAAATTTTGGCCAATCGACTTCAACAATTCATCCAAAAAATCATACACCATGATCAAACAGGATTCATTTCAGGGATGCAAAGCTGGTTCAATATACGCAAATCAATTAATATTATTCATCACATCAACAGGAGCAAGAATAAGAACCACATTGTTATCCCAATAGATGCAGAAAAAGCATTTGACAAGATCCAACACCCCTTTATGATGAAGGTTTTGGAAAAATTAGGAATCCATGGAACATTCCTCAATACAATAAAGGCTGTATATGACAAACCTACAGCCAGCATTATACTCAATGGTGAAAAACTAAAGCCATTTCCTCTTCACTCAGGAACAAGACAAGGATGCCCACTCTCTCCACTTCTCTTCAATCTAGTGTTAGAATGCCTAGCTACAGCAATAAGACAAGATGCAGACATAAAGGGGATCCAAATAGGGAAAGAAGAAATAAAACTCTCCCTCTTTGCAGATGACATGATCTTGTATTTAAAGAATCCCATAGACTCCACTCCCAAATTACTCAAGCTGATTCAAAACTTTGGCAAAGTAGCAGGTTATAAAATTAACCCCCCAAAATCAATGGCTTTTCTGTATGCCAACAATGAGAAAAGTTTGGCTGAAATTAGGACAGCAACTCCATTTGTAATAGCCCCACAAAAAATAAAATATACTCCTTTCAATGATGCGACTATATGTGGTTTTTTCAGATAAGCAGTAGGCATGCCTCACACAGGTTTATAGTAAACTTTCCCTTTCTGTTTAAATAAAGTCTTTAAGGTATATTATAGTAAGTTGTACTTTGAAAGAATTATAGAAATCACCTCTGAATCCTTTTGTCCTGGGCTTTATTTTACTGGGCTTTCCCAGTATCCCCTTATCCTTTTCGGAATCTTGACTCTGACATGAGGTTCCCTATCTCATCTCTTCTTTCACTTAATTGGGTTCTGTGTCTTTGTCTCTCATTTCTCTCTCTCTCTTTTTCTTTGTCTCAATTTACATTTGCTAAGGGTCTATCAATTTTGTTAATTTTTTCATTACCTACTCTTTGTTTACTCAATCCTTATTATGGTTTTTAGGACTATTGTTTTTTAAAAATCTAATTTAATTCTAATTACTTGGCTTTAATTCTAATTTACTGGCTTGGTGTATTGATTCCCCTTCCAAATTGTCTAAATTTGCTTTGATAATAAGTGAAGTTCAAAAATGGTAATATACATTGTTTCCAAAGCTCTACTATTAAAAAGAACCAGTAAATGTAGATTACTCCTGCTCCACAATTACTCTACCTGAAATGAATTAACACTTCTTTATAAATTCTTGTTCTTAAATAGAACATTAGAAGCTCCAGAAACTTATGATAGATACTGATCTGTGAGAAAAAAATGGGAGCAACACTTGTTGTTAGTGTGGTCCATTTTAGGGCAAATGAAAGAACAGAAGCAAATTATAATTAAGTAAGCAAGTAAAATCCAATTATGAATAATTAATCTATTTAGTTTAGTTGTCAGTTACCAATTTCTTCTGATAAAAGTTACATGTCAAATTTTGATCTAAAATGTTTTAAACATGGTGTTTAGAGGTAGAAATAATATATATATAAACAACTATATTGTAATAGGATGGAAATGTCAGAAAACAATTGTAGGTTAGAGTGTTATCTATAACCTGAAGTGAGAACAAGTAATAATTAAAGTATATCCCAAATCAAGAAAGAGGACTATCACCTCTAAACATGTAGTTTACTATACCAAACATAGTATCTGATTAATTTAAATGTCTTTAATTAAAAATTTTATAGTGTTTCATTATTTTGTTTATTGTTATTCTTTGTAAGTGGATTGTGGAAAAGTAATATTTATTTTGTCATAACTTGCAAGTAATACAGTGACATTTCCTGCATGAATGTGAATATATTAATATGTCTTTACATTAAGATAATTGATTGTTTAGGCTTAATACTATTCCAAAATGAAGATAGAATCCATGCATGAAATTCTGTAGTGCAAGAAAAATAAAAGCTATAGGAAATCATTTGGTAACTCATGTTTCTGTTGGGAAAGATATAATTATTCAACAATTTACTTTCCATGTTCAGTGGGCAATTGATCTAAATGAGTTAAGTTTAATGCTGGTGTATCCTAGTAGTATTATGCAAGAGTATAATTAAAAATGACTAATAATTCCTTGTTGGAACAGCTGCAATATGTAGGAATCAATTCTCCTTGCATGAATTTAAACATGGGAAACTTATGACATTATAAACACAGTGATGGATAGGCCAAAAGATGAAGGCACAGGTAGCATAATTCCTTTCATATTCAGTTTGAAAGCAGAAAAACTCCATTCATGGTAATTGTCCATTGATTCATCACACTTCAAGATGGAAAATACTACTAATATGAAGTAGGACCCTATTCTCCACTTTGAGGGTCCCAGTGTGTTTCGGTTGCCATAAGCAGAAGCATGTCAGTGTGTTCTAAGTTCATAAAATGCAATGGAGCTTCAGTTGGGACATCATAGATGGCAACTGATTTGGGTCATCATAGATGGCAACTGAGTTGCCAACCTAATATTAAAGAACTGAAAAGTAACAATTGTGATGGTCATGCCTTACTGAGGGTGACATTTCTCCCTGCTGAAGAAATGGATCCAGGTCTGGTTATGTTCCACCAGAGAAGTTGAGTAGATATATACAAGGATCGTTCTAAGTTTTCTTTTAATGCTTGTCAATGAAGTTCATTTGGTTTTGCTCTTCCATATTGTTGGTTAGCCTTCTAAAGAAGAACTGTTGCCTTCCAAACCAGTCTTACATCTTTTGCCATGAGTGCCTGAAAGGTGCTGTTTTTGCCAATGGGTAAAATAAACAAATTGATTTTTCTAAATTCATGATATAAGAATTTCAAAATTGTTTGGTTCCAATAGTCCCTGAGGTTTATGATGTGATAATGCAGACCAAGGCAGTCATATTTTTACTGTGGAAAAGGTATAGATACTTCCACAACACATTACAATTAAGGTTTCTGCAACCCTTCTGTACAGTATCTCATATATATTTTTTCTGCAAATTGAAATATAGTTCCATTGTCAACATTTGAACTTCAATGAGTACAAATTTCCCTGTGTTTTAGTTGCAAATTATCTGCAGAAAACATATATATACATATATGTATATATATACACACATATATACGTATATATACACCTCACTTCTTACAATTCCTCACAGAAGCATAGGAAGAATTAAAGACAGGGGCATCAAACTGGCTACTCCTCCTATCTAGGAGGACACAATTGTAGTAGGATTTCATATTCTCTTGGGTAATTTTAAATTTGATAACAATTTCTTTTCTTGAAGGAGTTGCTCATTATGATCAGAAGGTTGTAGGCCTGATATTTCTGAATTGGTTATGTACTTTCATTTAAAAGTACCAAGAATGTTATATATCTTTTTCCTTCTTTCTTTTTTTTGTTGGTCATGGGGCTTGAAATTTGGGCTTGCTTAAATACTGTTCCTGTACTACTCAACTCCGAGGCAAGTGCTCTACCACAGCACCACTTCCAGTTTTCTGCTGGTTAATTGGAGATAAATATCTCAAGGACTTTTCTGTTGGGCTGGCTTTGAACCGTGATCCTCAGATCACAGACTCCTGAGTAGCTAGGATTACAGGCATGAGCCACTGGTGCCTGGCTGCTATATATCTTTTTTTTTTTTTTTTTGTCGGTCGTGGGGCTTGAACTCTGTGCCTGGGCGCTGTCCCTCAGCTCTTCAGCTCAAAGCGAGCGCTCTACCACTTGAGCTACAGTGCCACTTCTGGTTTTCTGGTGGTTTTATTGGAGATAGGAGTCTCACGGTCTCTCCTGCCCGGGCTGGCTTTGAACCGCGATCCTCAGATCTCAGCCTCCTGAGTAGCTAGGATTACAGGCGTGAGCCACCAGTGCCCGGCCTATATATCTTTTAGATAAATTATTGTGTAAAATTATTGAGTCCATTTTTTTCTTACTACATTTCAATATGACTTTGGAATAAGATATATCAGATAATGATCTGCTTTTATGACATCATTTCACATGCAAATAATGATCATTTAGTATAACAAAATATTGATCATTATTTTTCCAAAAAATAAATTAGAATGAGTAATAAAATGATATATAGGTAATGAGAGCAAAAGAATATATTGTAGGCCACATCTTCAACTAAATTAGGTTAATTGTTGGCAGGAAGAATGACATATGTATAGTGTGAAACATTTAAGCAATGTTACATGGTTGCCAATTTTTCCACCCAGCTGGTGTCATTTATATGCTGCCAGAATTGGAGACATGGTTTGTACATTTTTTGCCTTTATCTTCCACCCACGTTAGGAATATTATGACTCAATTAGCATGCAAAGTAGATAAAATTTTATTATTCTTTGTCACTGTTGGTTGGCAATTTTCATAAAAAGACCAGTCTACTGATTATCTACACACACTCTTTTGTATTGTAAACTATGTTGTTTAAATTTATTTCATATTTCTTGTTGTGAGAAATGATCCTGACACATTTAACAATTTCCACGGATTTTAATACTAGAAAAAATGGGATAAATAAAAGCAATGGATAAACAGAAGAAAGATGTAATAACTATTTGAAGAATTGGACAAAATACAGAAAATTCCAACAAGGCACATATCTCCTATTACTAGCATAGTTGTCATGAAATTATATAACAGAATAGTAAAAAGACCTTAAATCTCGATGGTTAGTTAATACATGCTTTTATTATCTGTTTCAGTTGACAGAAACATAAGTTGATCTGCAAGTACTGAGTTCATGAACTGGAAATGAGCAATTTTTACTCTAATATAAAAACAAAGACCAATCTCAAAGAAGACAGTCTAAAAGGTGACAATAGTTTGTACAAAAAGCAACCAGGGGAAGGGAGAGGCAGGGGGATGTTTTCTTCCTTTTATGCAAGGGATCCTGTATTAGTTTACTGACTCCAATTTACTTTAGAAGATATCAACCAAAATACATAGTTTTTCCACCTTCCAAACTATTCCTGTAGGTCATTTCTTTGGCTCATAGATTATCCAATAATGAACAGATATCCTTCTATTTCTACATTCCCATGTCTGTTTTAATGGCACTGTCTCAAAATTGCAGCTTTCATCCTATGTGCATCAGCATCAGAATGGTTCTGTTCCTATCACTTTAGAAAAGTGCCTTATCAAACCAATAAATAGTTATAGTTGAATATATTCACATTTATTTTCTTGTGTGATTCAGAATCACTGCCCATGAATATTGGGAAGTTTCCTACCATTTAAAGTAGAGTTCTAAAAACAGTTTTTGTTTGTTTTTGCTGGTTGTGAGGCCTGAATTCTGGGCCTGGGTGCTGTCCCTCAGCTCTTGAGCTCAAGGTTAGTGCTCTATCACTTGAGCTACAGTTCTACTTGCACCTTTTTCTGCTTATGTGGTGCTGAGGAATCAAACCCTGGGCCTTATGCATACAAGGCAAGCACTCTACCACTGAGCCACCTTCCTAGCCCCTAAGAACAGTTTGAGTGTCACTGTTCCCAACATTTCTTTTCCCTTCATTTAAGAATCTTCATTAAAATACTTTTGTGTAAAATTTTCCTCTAATCCTAGCTGAGTAGCTAGGAGGTTCAAGACTTATGGATGGTGGATCAAAACCATATGAGTTATCAATTTTCCCTTGTATACCCATTTGTGTTATTCATTTTATTCTTTGATCTAAATGTCATTCATATTCAGGGCCTTTCTTCCTACAAGTTCACCTGACATATTTTGTAGGATTTGATTGAAATTCCAGAATACTCCACTCTGAAGTGACATATGTTTCCTATCATGGAATTATAGCACCAATCTCTAAATTTCTGGCCTGATATTCCATCAACTCCCAAATGTAAGTTTTAATCTTTGCTAGAAAGCTCTTCAGCAATATTCTCTAGCAGTTTTTCATAGCAGAAAGGTAAGTATCAAAATAAACTTTGAAAAAAATGATATTATCCAGGGATATGAACTTTCCTATGACTGTAGTTTCAGTAGCTTCCTGAGAATTTTCAGGCATAACTATGAGCCACAATATAGAAAAGCTCTTTAATATTCAGTACACAATATATATTTTGAAATAAATTTTTATTAAAAAATTGATTATAAAAATCATTTGACCTGTTATGTTGCCTACTTTTCCTTCATATGCACCAATTAATAGTAGTGGTTTTTTCCACAAACAGTACTAACTTTTAAGGACAAAATGCATAATGAGGAAAATCTGGGAAATCTTCATGTATAAAATAGGACTTCAAATAAATTTAGTAGTTATATATATGTACTATGTCCTGATACAATATTTCTATCTTCTTCATATCAACATATTTTCAAAACATGCCCCTAGAAACAAAATAGCAATACCACTGATTTGAGGAAAACAGGAAAGTATTTAAACATCTTCTTCAATAATCAGTGCTACATGGTTGTAGCAAACTTGGAGATAGAAATCCATAAGGCAAGCACATTTTCTGAGAGCTATATAAGAAATAAAGTGGAAAAAAGAAAGTAGCCCACAAAACATGTAAGAAAGAAAAAAATCAGTCACCTAATTTGTTAAAAACTGCTTAATCATAAATAAGCAAATAGTCATTAACAATTTCAAAAAAGGGAACATATTTCATGAAACAGTACCCAAAATAATCTTCTGTTAACTAACTAACTAACTACTGGAAATTAGTGACATGATTTTGCCCGGGGCGGGGGGGGGGGGGGGGGGGGGGGGGGGGGGGGGGAGGGGGGGGGGCGGGCGCGGGGAGGTGCAGGGGTGGTCATGGGACATGAACTCTAGGCCTGGGCACTGTCACTGAGCTCTTCAGCTCAAGGCTAGTCCTCTTGAGCCACAGCGCCACTTCCAGTTTTCTCGTGGTTTATTGGAGATTAGAGTCTCAGACTTCCAGCACAGGCCAGCTTTGAACCGTGATCCTCAGATTTCAGCCTCCTGAGTTGCTAGGATTCCAGGTGAGAGCCACAGGTTTCCAGCAACATTATTGACATTTTACATTACCTGAATTGTTTTGTACTGCTTTCTTTCTTTCTTTCTTTCTTTCTTTTCTTTTTCTTTTTTTCACTTCTTTCCTTCCTTCCGTCCTTCCTTCCTTCCTTCCTTCCTTCCTTCCCTCTTTCCTTTCTTTCTTCCTCTTTTCCACAGAAGGAAAGGGTGACTAATTGGAAGTCTTCCAATGCAAGTGCCCTGGTAGAACACAAATACTATTCATGCAGTTAATATTTTACTCACATAATATATCTTCAGGTGTACATATTATGTGCATGTGTCCTAACAAGAACAAAACTGTATGAGGGGATCTAAAATCACCAGCTATGTTTCTTTTCAGATGAAGGTTAATTTACTTATGAAACGTTATCCAATCTTCTATCAGTTGATCAATTTTAGGCAGCATTACATTTGTTATATCTGAAATAGCCTTCAGATATATAATTGGGAAATATTTCCCAATTATAAACTTAGGCAACACTGTTCTATGTGATTCCATGATAATTCAAATCTTTTAACCTCATCCTGAATATAATTGGCTGTTTAAATTGTAATTCTTCTGGGAAGAAAGTAACAATAGTCTAGATATTTGTGTTGATAGAACACAATTAATTGGAGGCCAAACGAATAATTAAATTAAACTTTCCATTTTGTCTCCAAATATTGTTTAAATCATTGTTTTGTTTGTGATGAACTGTGTTCATGTATGTATGTTTAATCCTTTCTATATTGTGTCAATTTCTTTGTGTAATTCTAATTCATGGTTATGAAATACCTGGTTTGATATGGTGCAATCTTTTTTCAGCTTGTATCTTCTTGGCTGTAAACAGAAACATTTTCTTACATTAATTAGGGAAGCACTGATATTCCCATTGTTGTAATAGCACTAACTACATATAGATGTTTACGATATTGCTCATTGCAATAACACTTAAATTATTTTTGCCTCACTCCTGTCTACATTATTGTCTTTCTATCATGAAATTAGGATACTCAATATGCTCTCTAACATCTGCAGGGTTTGTAAATGTTGATGTATCCCTTCACCAGAGTTTTCAAGATACAGGTGTGTTAAAAACAATTTTTACAGGAGTCAGTCTTTAGAAACTCCTAATATTGCTCAGTAGAATTGTAATATTTTCACAAACAGTTGACACTCATATGTTTATTAAAATATAGCTAGTTATTCTATCTAATTCTATGTCTTTCCCTAATAACACTGCTTACTGTGACTATTAAACTGTAATTTTTGCATTTTTCACACTGCCTAATAGAAAAAGTGATTCTTTGTTTGAACATATGGGCAGCAGTATGCATGACACTTCTTTTGTAATTGTGTTGAAGATTTTTCTATTACATCACCTCAATTTATTTTCTATATGTTGATATAATTCTCGAGTGAATTCATGTTACTCTTCTCATCAAAACAATGAATATTGCATCACACTGTGATTGCAAGAGTTTAGGAAATGAACAAAGGAGAACCAACCTTTAATGAATTCATATAAAATCATGAATAAAATACTTCCAAACTAAGTAAAATTTTATTGTATTTTATATCACATCCTGACATAATTTTTGAATGTCTGTAATTCCTGATAGTACACTCAGGTTTATAAATGAGATGTATTTCCAAAAGTGTTATAGAATTTTGTGGAGACTATGTGTGTTCACCATAAATTTGAAAACATAGACTTAAACAATTGAATTATAAAATGATTAGTGTTACCACAAAATTGCAGGACAATACTCACAAGACAATATGTTGGATATGATCTGGACAACTTGAGAGGGAATTATTGGGAGCTGGGAAGTGGGAGAAAGAAGAAGGGGGTAATATGTTCAACAAGAATTGTATTCACTAACTCACCTTGACAATAAAATTATAATAAATATGAAAAGTTCAACCTAAATCCTAGAACTGATGGAATGACTAGTATTCCATATCACATATTCAACTCACTTTGAAACTGATGACAATGACAATATCTATTAATAATTCTTTGAATTCCACTTAGGCAATTAGCTACTTTTTGGATGTTCAAGATGAATAGAAGACAAAAGTATTTTAAGCTAATGAGACAAGTGCTATTTTTGAAATTCTTGTATCTATAGAAATCCCTATGAATATCCTTGCTAGGTATTTCCCAGTTACAGAGTGTATGTTAAGGTATTTTTCTCAGAAAAATATATAAAAATGGTTTTGCCCAGTATCTTTGGAAATACCAATCCAGTCCAAATGGTGTGCATGATTTTAAAGCATTTTCAAAACTGAATTTTAATAAGGAGGTGATGACTAAAATCAGAAGTATTTAAATTTTCCTACCCATTAAAATTAATAATGTTTTAAAGGGCACACTTCTTACTTTCAGGGAGACAGACAATAATTCTTCATAATTTCTTTAAGGCAGAAAACTAGTTTCTTTTGTTTTTCTAAAAGTAACTCATTTTAGTGTTCACAGATATTTTAATATAAGATTCAGAACTCTCCAGTAAAATTACTGCAATATATGTACACCTTGCTGTATGGCAAGTGTTGTCAGTAGGTTAACTATTACCAATGAGCAATATGCTTCAATTTACATATTACATTTTAGTATCAAATAAATCATTACAAAATTTGATATTCTATAGAATTTCCAATGGTTATATATGCTCCACACACAAGGATGTGGACTCATAATTAAGTGAGAACTTTTAAGAAAACCTTAAACATGAATACACTACTGTCCAGAGTTGTGAAAAATCTTTCTGTCAGGTGATCATTGAGTAAATTGATCAAAGTAGAATGAAGGCTTTAGAAGACTTTTTTCCTGTTTCTTCAAAAGGCATACTATCATACCAAGTTATCTTTCCAAAATGCCTACAATATGCAGTATTTGTAATTGTCACTATCTTTAGGCAACTTCTAAAAAGAAAACCAGTGGAAGGCTACTCCATCTCTACAATGTGCTTAATTCTTTCAAACCTAGTGTCAAAATTTATCTCTGTTATTTTCATTGCAAAATGGGGTTAACAAAAGTAACTTGTATGTAGAAGCCTACTGGAACATAACTGAAGACAGAGAAAACACTACTGACTTAGCAGAAGGAAGTAGAATGAGGATCAGCTTTCATACTGGTCAACATCAGAGAGAATTCCATCTATACATCAAATGTATTGAATTGTAGAAGAGTTTAAATAAATGGTAGTTTATTTAAGCATAGTAAGAACAAGCTTGATATTGTCTTATACTTTAATTCAGTGGCCAGAAGCAAAGTTCTTAAACAAACGAGATTATGATACTTAAATGAGGTCTATTTGTCATATCACAAGAATGATGAACACTCCCACAATAGACATTTACAAAACCTGGACATGGCTTCTGAGAAGCCTTTTGATGGGAATCATTTCTATCTACTTCAGAGAGGGTTTCTGCTCTGCTTGTTTCTCTGATTAACTTCATGAGATATCAAGCACTCCCATACCATCCTTTCTTTGACCAATAGCTAACTGACCATGTGATTTGTTTCATTAGGTATGATGTCAGATTCTCCATCTGAAGACACATCATGGCCTTCTAAAATTTTTCTTCCATATAGGTTTTGTTAGAATAGTCTCAAGCCACATTCTGTTCTTCTGCACATGGCAAATATTGAAATGTTTCAGTTCCTCAGATTTCATAAAACAGTAGTTCTAAAGAGGAGGATATGTAAATCCACAATCTCCAGTCATTATTACTGTAATACCAACTACTTTTATTTCCAGTACTGTGTCCATATAAATTAGATAGTTAAATGAAGGACCTAAGTTTCCTGAGTCCACATCCAAAACTCTTTGGTAGGAGATTTTTAATAGAATTAGTTGGTATATATGAAAAATAATGATAGACATCCTACCTAAAACTAGAATAGTATCCATCATCTTTTATATGTCAGTATACACTTTAATCTTGCTTTTCTAAGTTCTGAGTAATAACCATGTTTTTAGTAATACCTAATGAATTTCATATGATTGGCAAACCTATCAACAGTCTTTATCTGAGAATTTTACAACAGTAAGTTATGTTCTAGGAAATTTCAAGTAGTTTATATTATTATTGATCAAATATAAAATCAATGCAAAAGCCTAAAAGTATATACATAAATCCAAACATTCTCAGGTATCTCTCTATATATTCTATGTTTATATTTTATATTATATACTAACATCAATGTTTGTACAAATAAAAATTTGATAAATAAAATAATCCTTCTTGGAACTAGGCATTACTGTTTAATGGATAAACTTCAGAACACAGCAATTTCCATTCTGGCAAACTTAAAATTAACTTCTAATCCCATCACTTGTTTGTGGATCAAAGAAATCAAATTTTTAATTTGTTCTCCTCTGCTACATCAATACTAGATACTGTACTACTGAAATTTACTACCTATTGAACCACAGTCCCAATCTAAAACTCTTGACTCTCATGATTTTCAATGCTTTGTGGTACATGTGGTAAATGTGGAAAATTCCTCTTTGTTTTGTGTTACATATTTCCTCAAAGAAACAGTTTTCTGAATGATTCTTCCTACTGATCTTATACTCCTAGTTGGAATAAAAATGTACCTAGAAGAGTGGCAAACCCTCCTTCAGATAAGTGTATAATTTGTTTGATGTATGTAAAAGTATATTTGGAATTGGTTAAAACCACATTAATTCAAGTATCCTTAATTTATAAAACCTTTATCAAATTCACTCAAAAATGGTCATGATGCATCATTCTCTAATGGTTGTCTATAATGAAGAAAGAAATGCTTGAAAATTATGGAATAGTTAGTTCAAAAGTTGTACATTTCTTGTTTTAAGTGACCCTAATATGTGCATTAGACAGAGAATTCAATGTATTTCAATTCATGTGTCTAGCAACAAACAGATTTAGAGATGAATAGTTTCTACCTGGCTGCTTTTCATTTGACTGAAAAAAATCACAATGCTTAAGATTTCTGATTTTGAAGTATTTACTCAGTTTTTTCCTCAGAAAATTTTTCTCTCTACAGGACTTGCTGACATTTACCTGCCTGTCACAATGGAAGAAGGTACACATGTTTATGCTTTTATTTTGAGAAATTATTTCAACTGATCCAGTTCACCTTATTTTCTTCTTTCTGTGAATCACAAATGGTATACTGACAGGAGCAGAAGACTGGGGTAGAGGGGATTTCTTCTGATAAAGGCTGAAATTTTAGACATGCTGATAATTATGACATTGAGTTTTCATATGCTAGATTGAAATGTAAGAAAGAAAATATATTATTGACACTTTCTAGATTGGAATGTAAGAAAGCAGGTAAATTAGGGGCCCTCAATGAATTTATACTCTCAGAAGATAAAATATGCTAACAGTTCCAACTGACTCAATAATTACTTTTTCCTAGAATGAACATTTTTTATAATATTTAAGAGTAGGAACTCTCTAATGGAGACTGAGAGTACATCAGAAGGTAATTTACACAGTAATACTCTTTGTCATATTTTGAATCTTCATTCTCCCGATAGTGATTCCTTAGGTAGTGTATAATTCCTAAAGGAAATAACAGCCAAGATTTGTATTTCCCCAATATTTTGCTTTTTTCCTGAGATATGTTACTTTTTCAGAGGAATCTGTAGATCCTAAGAGATTATTACAGTGGCCCTATGATAAAAATCACAAGATAGGGTCGTGCAAGTCCCCATATCATGCAGAACTGAAAGGTTTCATTTGAACATGTTGGTACTACATAACTTCTTTAGTTAATGAATAAATTTGGGTATCATTTTATTGTAATTGTTGGAAATCTATGTGAATGATGTTACAGAATGTGTGGGCAGAAATGTCATGGACAAGTTTTGTATTTCTTCTGAAATCTCAGCAGCATGTAATGGAAATTACGAGAGCAGAAGTCCACATTGTTTATTGTATTTCTAGAGCTCTATCCAAACACAGCATAGGCAAGATGTTTTGTGTTGGAAAATGATTTCGAACTGTTTGTGACATATTTCACAAATATTAGAGGTGGTTTCATTTTACTCATCATTACTTAATGTCCAACTGTAAATTAATGACATTCTTAAATGTTAAATTAATATGGTAAGATATCCACTGTATTATCATATGACCTGCAATTCAGCTGAATCCTTTAGGTTTCAGGCAGAAGACAGATGTTATCATCCACCATTTTGGAGGTTTTCAAATATCCTTTGCAATTACCTTTTATACGCATTCCAAAGCACATATAAGTAATCAAGATTTGAGTAAATAGAGACCAAAATTCTGAAATGTATGTTTCTAAAGTTTGATAAACAGTTTCATGGAGCCTTCCCTGGTATTCATGCATGAAATCGTATGAATGAAGGAGTTTGAGATCTGAATATCATTTTTTGTCCCTAACCCATACACAACAATCATAGAGATGCTAACCTCCACTATCAAATTAGAAAAGGCAGAAGAGGTGCTATGGCTAACCATCCAACCTACCAAACCAACCACCAACTACCCAATCAACCTACCAATACACTAACCACCTACCCACCTACCAACGCACCCACCAATTACACAATCAACCAACACACCCACTAACCCACTCCCCACCTACAAACAACAAATCCACTAACCAACCAACCCACTAACCACTCAATCAACCCACTAAAACCAAACAACCCACCACCTGACCAACTGATCAACCCTTCTTTTCTTTTTTTAATGCATTGGCCATTTATTAGACCTATGTTTAGGGTTGTTTCAAATGCTAACAACCAGGTGTTTCAAAACCCAAAAAATGAAGTCCATTTTAACTTTCTGAAATTAGTTAATAAGAATTCTGTAGGAATACTGACTCATCTTGCTAACCTTTAAAAGAGTTAAAACAATTTTTTAAACTCTGCTATATAAATCAAATTATCTTTCAATTTCAAAACTATTGAAAGACCATGAGTCAGCTGATCTATGAAATTATTCAAGATAAGGCTGAACTATCTGTGCTTTTCTTTATACAATTAATCCCAGTTCTCTTTCCCCCTACGGTATAAGAAAATGAAAATTCTGCTTTCAAATCATGCAGAGATTTAAATCAGCATTTTTCTACTTCCTCTAAGAAACTAAAATGTTTCTTATCCTACAATTATAAATAGTCATGACACTCATACTATTTTTTTTTGTGGTGGGTTATTTATGCATCTATGGTATCTGCCCATCTTCGATGGGTGTCCCATTGTTATTGCCAGGGGAACTGAAGAAGTAGAAAACAGTCTTGTTTGCAGCAGGTGTCTCCTGCACACTTTCTTCAATCCTTTTGTGCCGTAGTAAGAGTCTGGACCTGTGAGTGTTGCACAGGCAGTGTAGCACACGTTGGGCAGGATCTCTATAGGTTCTTTGAATATGACCCTGAAGGTGTTAGCAGTCCCATCACAACTAAATCCGGTGTCATTTTGTCCCAGGGTTTGTTTCTTTTCATATTCAATGATTGTATGTTCACTTGGTAATCCGTGGGACCATGAATAGACCCATACAAGCCAAACCCGACTACGGAGATTTTTCTGTTTACTGTGAACCTGATCCCGTCGCTGGTCCCACTGTAGCCCCAGCTGCTCTCCACGTGCTGGAACCTGCTGACGCAGCACTCCTTGCCCCGCAGGCAGCCGCGGGTGCGGTCCACGTAGCGCACGCGGGGCTTCGGGTTCACAGTGAAGTGGAGGACGAGCATTACCACCTCCCGGTCCGACAGGATCCCAGACTGAGCGGGGCCTGTTGCAAACTCCTCAATTGTCATCAGAGGGAAACGGATCAAGGACAGTTTGTATGTTGGCGAGAGTCACAGGCAACTGCTGTCGTTGACATTCTGCTTCTGCCCAGCGCACAACAGCTCCAAAAAGTCGGCTTTCTCGAATACTGAGTGTGTCTCTTTCTAGAACTGCACACAGTGTGTCTATACCAATGTCAGTGAACCCCTCTGCACGGAGTGCCTCCACCGTGCTCTTGTCTATCGTGTCTAGAAAGAGACTGCAAGCTGAGGTTCATCAAATAATCGAGCCTGCGTGAGCAACATGAAGGCGTTTTCTGCCCTAAGATGCTTAGTGAGAAACTCCACGCAGTGCGCTTCCAAGGCTGGGACGGCATACTTCTTAGCAGTGTAAAGCGTAGTCATCACTGTTTCTGGGCCAATCTGAACTTCATCTGAATACTGAAATGGCAGCAGCGCGAGGAATGCCGCGGGCTCCCCGTCTGCCGACGTGGTGGCCATGCAGCCTTTGAACATAGCGTCGCAGACGGCGCTGCCGGCCGCCAGCACGAAGCGGTGAGCGGGGATGCGCTGCACGGGCGCGCGCGGCGCAGCGGCGGCGGCGGCGCGGGCCTTGCCCAGCACGAAGCTCAGGTCGCTGAGCAGATCCGAGTTGAAGAGGAAGGCGAAGCGCTCCCGCAGCCTGCGACGCCTTGGTCGCCTGCCCATTGTAGAGCGGCTCCTGCGCCAGCGGCAGCAGCGCCCCATGCGGCAGCGGCGGCGACGGACCGGGCGCCGCCTCGGGCCCCGGCGCCGCCTCGGGCCCCGGCGCCTGCTCCGCCGCGGCCGCCGGCCCCAGCGAGGCCATCGTGCGCCGTGCGGGCCCCGGGACCAGGGTGCGAGCGCCCGACGCTGTGCCACCATCGCCCGGCCGTCCGCGGAGGCCGGCGCCGCCGCCCCCTCCCGCCTTCCGAAAGAGGCGTTTCTGGCGGCCGCGCCCGCGCGCCCGCGCCGCTCTCCTCCCGCCCACGCAGGCGCGCCGCCGCTTCCCCTGCCGTCCCGCGCGCCCCACCCGAGTCCGGAGGCCCTGCGCCGCCCGGAGAGGGGCACCGGGGCTGCGCCCGGGGGCCATGGGGATCCCCGTGGCCCGGAGAGCCCCGGCCCCGACCCCCTGCGCCGATAACCCTGCCCCTCCCTTGCCCCCCCTCCTCCTCTGACCCCTCCCCTTTGCCCCTACCTCTGACCTCCCCCCTCTCCCCTCTCCCTTTCCCTCCTCTGACCTCCTCCTTCCCCTTCTCCCTCTTCCCTCCCCATTTCCCGCCTCTGACACCCCTGGTCTGCCCTGTCCCCCTTGCCACTCCCCCCCAACCCATCTTTTCTGAGTGAGCTGAGATCTGTGCCAGTGGTCTTTATGAACAGAATTGTTCCTGTGATGAGAACTAAAGCTCCAAAATTCATTCCTTTCTGTTGACTGCCAAGTATCTCTAAACTCTGTCCTTGCTGCCTCCTGCCTCCTCTCTCCTCTCCCTTTCTGCCAGGGCACCCTGAATCTGGCCCATTCTTCCTGCTGTTCCTTGCCTTTCATGGCTGGACAGGCTGCAGCCTGGCACTAAGCCTGCCCTGGATGGTAATCCACTTAGAGTCCATGGCCATGGGTACTGGCACTGGAGGAGGAGGAGGACAAGGAAGAAGAGAAGGGCAACTGCCACCCAACTATCCCCCGACTCCAGCCTGGGGCCCTGGAAACATGTTCGATGAGGCCCTGAGCACACTCTAAGGAGATGATAACCAAAAATGCTGCCCACCAATAGCATCTGTTTTCCATTCTCTTTCCTCGTCATTTGTTTAAATTTACCACTGCCCCACCTTAAAAGGGGTTTAGAGCTGGATCAAGCCATGGCTGGCTTTGAACTGGCTGTGCAGAATAGCCTAGAGTCAAACTTGTGACCCTTTAGCTTTTAAATTCCCCACCACACACACAGGGCTGGAATTACAGGTATGTGCTAGGAACGTGGCCTGCCCACCAAATGTTGCTATTGTGCTTATTATTGTTATTATTATTATTACTATTATTGTTATTATTATTATTACTATTATTGTTATTATTATTATTATATTTCACAGTTCTGGGGCTAGAAGTCAGGGCCTGAGCTTCCTTTTTGCTCAAGACCAGTGCTCAACCACTTAAGCCACAGCACCACTCCTTGTTTTGAGGAGATTCATGGGAGATGAGTATCTCATTTCCTTTCCTGTTCCAGGCTAGCTTGGAACCATGATCCTCCTGATCTCAACACACATGATATATGCACACATGCAAATGCACGCTTCCCCACACACCATCTCCTCTGCAGCATGAGCTTATGGCCAGAGCCACTGCCCTACACTCTCAGGGGCCAAGGACACCTGATTCTGGAAGGATCTGATGGTACATATGACAGCAGGTAAGGCCCTTACTCTTCCTATGTGTCAGAGGCCCAAGCTCAGCCACTGCCTTGACCCCTTCTCCTTCACTCTCTACCCCCAGGGTCAGAAGCCAGTGCCCTGGACATCAACATGGCCAGCAGAACCCAGGAGGAAACAAATCAGCTCAGACACCCCAGCCCACCGGGACATGTGAGGATGTGAGACAAGGAGCTCCCTCTACTGTGTGCCATGCTCACAATTCCTCCCTCCTTCCTTTTTTCCTTCCTTCCTTCCCTTCTTCTGGCTTTCCCTACTTCCGCCATTCTTCCCCTCCTTCCTGTCTTCCTTATTTGCTTACTCACTTCCCTCCTTCCTTCCATTCCTTCCCTCTTTCCTTCCTCCCTTTCATCCTTCTATCCTCCCTCCCTTCTCTTCTTCCTTCCTGCCTTCCTTGCTTCCTTCCTTCATCTCTTTCTTCCTTCCTTCTTTCCTTCCACCCTTCCTTCTACCTTCCTCCTCTTCTTCCTTTTTCCCTTCCCTCTGTCCTTTATCTACTTCTTCCTTCTTTCCTCCCTCCGTCCTTTCCCTTCTTCCTTCCTGCCTGCCTTCCATTCTTCCTTAAACTCATGGTATAGGCCTTGAACTCAAAGCCTGAGATCTGAACTCCAGGCCTCGGCCTTGAACTAACAACCTTACCTTGAACTATTGGGCCTTGAACTAGGGGCCTCTGACTTGAACTCATAGCCTAGATTTGAAATTCTGGGCTTGGGTATTGAATTCCCAGATTGGGCCTTGAACTCCCAGCCTGAGACCTGAATGCAAAGCCTGTTACTTGAACTGGGGCACCCTGGTACTGAAACTCTGGGCCTTGACCTTGAACTCCCCAGTCTGGGCCTTAAACTCACAGGAAGAGACTTCAACTCAAAGCCTGGTACTTGAACTGGGGCCCTGGACCTTAAACTCAGGTCGTGGGACTTTTTGGGGCTTGGGACCTGGAACTCTGGGCCTCTGTTTTGACCTCATGGACTGGGCCTTGAACTCAGAGTGTGGGCCTTAACTTGGGGCCTGGGATTTTACTCATGGCCAGGGACTTGAACTCTGGGCCTGATACTGAACTGTGTCCTGGATCTTGAAATGGGTGGGGTGGGAGGTCTGGGACTTCAATTTAATATCTAGTCTTTGAACTCATCCCCTGGGCCTTAAACTCATGGCCTGGACATTAGTCTCATGGTCTGGGCCTTGAACTCAAACTGAGATTCGAACTCCAGCGTGGGACCTGGAATTCAAAGCTGGGCATTTAACTTGGCATCCAGGCCATGAACTGGGGGCCTGTGTCTTGAACTCATATCCTGGGCCTGAAACTCTGGGTATGGGCATTGAACTTCCCAGACTGGGCCTTGAACTCACAGCCTGGGCCTTGAACTCATTGACTAGTACTAGAACTGGTGCCCTGAACCTTAAAATCGGGTCCTGGGACTTGAAATCACAGCATTGAACTCATCACCTGGGATATAAACAGGGATCCTGGAACTTGAAAAAAGGGCCTGGAATTTGAACACTGAGCCCAGGCCTTGAACTCACAGCCTAGGTCTTGACCTTGGTCCTGGGACTTAAAAAATCAGGCCTTGGAACTTTAATTCCCATCCTAAACCTTGAACTTGGGACCTGGGCTTCAAACTTTCAGACTGGGCCTTGAACTTTCAGCCTAGGCCTTGAACTCAGGGCCTGTCCCTTAAATTTCTGCGTGGATTTGAATTCCCAGACTTAGTCTTAAATTCAGGTCCAGAGCCTTGAACTTTTGATCTGGGCCTTGAACTCGGTGCCTGCACCTTGAACTCAATGACTGGAAATAGAATTTGCAGCATGAGCTTTAAACTTGGAGCTTGGGCCTTAAACTTTTGGCCTGGGCCTGAGTTCTCGGGCCCTGAGCCTTGGACTCTGAGCCTGGGATTTGAATTCCCAACCTGATCCTTTAACTCAGGGCCTGAATTTTAACTTTTGACCTGAGGCTTAAACTAGGGGCATGAGCATTGAATTTGGGCCTGAGCCATAAATTTAGGACCTGGGACTTGAATTTGCAGCATGAGCATTGAAATCAGGGCTTGGGCCTGGGACTTTTGGTTTGGGACTTGAACTGGGGCCCTGGACCTTGCTCTCAAGACCTGGGAACTGAACTTGGGGCCTGGGCATTAAACTCATGGCCTGGATCTTGAACTCAGAACCAGGAACTTGAACTTTCAGCATTGAACTTGAACTTGGGGCCTGAGCCTTGATTTCAGAGCCTTGGACTTGAATTTACAACCTGGGCCTTGTACTAGATGGCTGAGCCTTGAACTGGGGGCCTAGGACTTGAACTCATATCCTGGGCCTGAAACTCTGGGCCTGGGCCTTTAACTCATAGCCTAGATCTTGACCTCAATGCCTGCTACTTGTACTGGGATCCAAGACCTGGAACTCTGGGCCCAGGAATTGAAATTGGGGCCTGGGCCTTGAACTCATGGCCTGCAGTATGAACTTGGGTGCTGTGAGTTTTACTCATGTCATGGGACTTGAACCCTAGGCCTGGGATGTGAACTCTTTGCCTGGAAATTGAACTCATAGTCTGAGACTTTAATTCAAAGCCTGGGACTTGAACTCACAGACTAAGCTTTGAACTCTGAGCCTGGGACTTGAATGGGGCCCTGGAACTTGAACTTGGGATCCAGCACTTGAATTCAACTGGGGCACTGGATTTGAACTGGGCCTGAAACTTTGGTATTGGACTTTGAACTCCTAGCCTGGACTTTGAAATCATGGCCTAGTACTTGAATTGGGACCCTGGACCTTGAATTAGGGGAAAAAGAAATACACTGATATTTCAATTTGGGACCCAGGCCTTTAACTCTTGGCCTTGGGCCTTAAAAACATGGCCTGGGCCTTAGTCTTATGGTCTAGACTTGAGCTCAAAAGCTGGGATTTGAACTCTGAGCCTGGGCATTGAACTTGTCCTGGGTGTTGAACTCAGGATGGGAGCCTTGAGTTGAGACCCTGGACCTTGAAGAAGGGGCCTGACTTGAACTTGGAGCCTGGACCTTGAACTCAGGCCTGGGACTGGAACTCAGAGCCTAAGACTTGAATTCAGAGTCTGAGCCATGAACTCTGGGCATAGGCCTTGAACTATCAGCTGGAATTTGAATTTGAGCATTTAACTCAGGGCTTGGGACTTGAACTTGGGACCTGGGATTAGAACTCATAGCCTGAGCCTTAAATTTGCAGGCTGGTACTTGAACTAGAGCCCTGGACCTTGAACTCTGGGATTATGAATTGAAATTGGGTCATGGGCCTTGAACTTGGGGCCTGCAACTCAAACTCGGGGCCTGGGATTTTTACTCATGGCCTAGGATGTGAACTAGTGGCCTGAACATTGAGCTCACAGCCTGGGCCTTTAACTCAGGCGTGGATCTTGACCTTGGAGCCTGGGCCTTGAACTCTGGGACTGAGACTAAAGTGGGGAACCTGAGTCGTGAACTTGGGGCCTGGGCTTTGAACTTTCAGACAGAATTTGAATTTGGGCCTGGGAATTGAACTTTTGGTATGGGACTTGAATTTACAGCCTGGGCCTTGAACTCAGCACTTGGGACTTGAAATCCCTGTCTGAACATTGAACTCTTGTTCTGGTTGATCAAGCCTGAGACTTGAATTTGAGGCCTACGCCTTAAACTCACCTGAGCCTTGAACTCAGTGCCTGGATTTGATCTTGTGGCCTGGACCTTGAGCTCATAACCTGGGTCTTTAACTGGAAGGCTGGGACTTGAACTCATAGACTGTGCCTTGAACTCATAGCCTGGTATTGAACTCACAGCTTATTACTTGAACTGGGGCCTCAGACCTTGAAATCAAGGCCTGGGAATTGAACTCACAGTCTGGCCTTGAATTCATGACCTGGAATCTGGACTGGGACACTAAACCTTGACCACTAATGGAAAGGGAGGACCTGGCTCTTCATCTTCAGGCCTGGGCCTTGAACTTTTGGCTTGGGCCTTGAACAGTTGGCCTAAGACTTGATTTCCTTGTGTGGGACTTGAACTTTCAGGATTGGAATTTAACTCAGGGTCTGGGCCTTGAATTCAGCACCTGTGACTTAAATTCCCACCTGAACCTTGAAATCTTGGCCTGGGTCTTGAACTATCAGCAGAGACATGAATTTGGTTGCCAGGACCTGAACTCACATCCTGGAATTTAACTTGGGGCTGGGCCTTGAACTCGGGCCTGGGACTTGAATTCACCGCCTGAGCCTTGAACTCAGGGTTGGGCATTAAACAATTGGTCTGGAACTTCAATTTGGGTCCTGGAACTTGAACTCATGTACCAGGCCTGAGTTCAAGGCCTAGACTGTGAATAAATATCCCAATTCCCAAAATGAAGTCAAAGGTCCCGAGTTCAAGGTCCCAGGCCCTACCTTCAAATTTCAGGCTGATAGTTCAAGTCCCAAGCCCTGAGTTCAAAGCTCAGGCTGTGAATTCAAGTCCCAGGCTCTGAGTTCATATGCAGGCCCAAATTCCAGACCTGGCTTGTGAGTTCAAGGTTCAGGCTCCATATTCAAGTCTCTGTTCCTCCAGGATCCCAGTTCATGTCCCAGGACATGAGTTCAATACCCAGGCTGCAAATTCAAGTTCCAGGTCCCAAATTCCAGGTCCAAGGCCCCAATTCAAGTACCAATCAATGAGTTCAAGGCCCAGGCTCAGAGTTTTAGGCTAATGTATAAGTTCAAGTCCCAAGTTCAAGGCCCAGGTACCCAGTTCAAGGCCTGGGTTGTGAGTTCAAGTCCCAGATCAAGAGTTCATGTCCCAGGCGCCAAGATCAATGTCCAGGGCCCCAGTTCAAGTACCATGCCATGAGTTCAAGACCCAGGCTGTGAGTTCAAGGCCCAACCTCCGAGTTTCTGACCCAGGCTATGTTTTTAAGTCTCATATACTGAGTTCAATGCCCAGGCAGAGTTCAAGGCCCAGGCTAAGAGTTCAAATCCCAGGCTTACAGTTCAAGTCCCAGACAAAAAGACTAAGGGCAAGCCCATAGTTGAAGGCCTGAGCCATGAATTTGAGGCCCAGTCATCAAAACTAAAGTCCCAGACTCCCCTCCCTTCTGATTTCAAGATCCAGGACCCTAGTTCAATACCAGGCAGAGAGTTCAAGGCCCAGGCTGTGACTTCAAGGTCCAGTCTGTGACTTCAAGGCCCAGACTCAGAGTTTCAGGACCAGGCTATGAGTTCAAGTTCCAGGTCCAAAGTTCAAGACCCATATCCTCAGTTCAATGCCTAGGTTGTGAGTTCAATGCCCAGAGCATGAGTTCAAGTCCCAGTCCCTGAGTTCAACATCCAAGGCCCTACTTCAAGTCCTAGGCCATGTGTTCAAGGCTCAGTCTTTGAGTTCAAGGTCCCAGGCACCCAGTTCAGTGCCCAGGTTGTGAGTTCAAGACCCAGGCTTCGAATTCAAGTCCCAGACCCTGAGTTAAAGCCTCAGGCTGGGAATTTAAGTGTCACATTTTGAGTTAAAGGCCTAGGACCTGAATTCAAGGTCCACACCTGAGTTCAAGGCTCAGGTTGAGAATTCAAATCCCAGACTCTGAGTTTCAGGTTTAGTTTCCCAGTTTAAGTCCCAGGCCAAAAGTTTAAGGCTCAGGCCCTAAGTTCAAGGATTAGGTTTGGAATTCAAGTCTCAAGGACTGAGTTCAAAACCCCAGCCTGAGTTCAAGGCCCAGGCTGTTAGTTTAACATACTGTAGTCAAAGCACATGGTGTATGGCATGGGTGGGACCCCCTGCAAAGCCACAGACAGAGTCAGATCTTCATCCTCCTAATACATATGGAACAGCATATGTGAGCAGGCATATAAGTGCACCAAGCTGCAGCAGAAAAATTAAACCAGAATGCCCGAATACCAATACACGCACACACACACACACACACACACACACACACACACACACACACCACACACACACACACACACACACACACACACACACATACACACACACATGAATTTAAAAAAAATTCAGATTCATACCCACTGGCACCAGGAAACCCAACCCACAAGCATGCCCATACAAAACAGCACACGGATGTACACCGAAATTTCCACACTCACCAGTATACCTGCTCTCACCAGCAGTCCTCTTACCACCAGCATGTGCTCACACATCAGGAAGCCCATATGCACCAGGATGCCAAAGGCACATGGGGAGATTCTTGCATAGTCAGGTGCATGTACAGTATTAATCAGCTAGTACATGAAGAAGCCAAGGCACACCAGCCATTGCATGAACAACAGGAAGTGCATGTAGCCGAGGAGGAAATTTAGGATGATGAGGCACTCTCTGCTAGCATCACCTGTATTAGGGAAGATGCAGTTCAACAAGATGATCTCAAAAGAAAACAACAATAAAAATCAATGCTATTAAAACATAGGCAGCAAAAAACAAAAACAACCCCCATCGATGGCACCTTCAAGTGGAGTTTTCCCATGGCATAGCTCCCTATTATCAGTTCTGCTTTCTGGTAAATTAGTTCTCTGCTTTCCCCTTCTGCACAAGACAGGAAGAACATGCTAGTTCCTTTTTCACAGTTAAACACAAATTCAATTGTTTCTACACATTCCCAACTGGGATTCAAGCATTATGGGCAAGAGATTCTGAAGTGGTAAGTGCTTGCCTAGCATGCATGAAGTACCATATACACAGAAAAAGCCAGAAGTGACACTGTGCCTCAAGTGGTAGAGTGCCAGCTTTGAGCAAAAGAAGCTCAAGGACAGTGCCCAGGCCCTAAGTTCAAGCCCCAGGACTGGTAAAAAGAAAATAAAAAGAAAAGAACACTATCATGTTGACTTAGACTATCTAGGTTTCTAGAACTTTTTCAGCAAAGAAGCAAAGAAATGAATGAACTAATCTATAAGTATATAGTTAAATATGTTAATAAGAATCAAAATTATTGTTGGAAAATAAATGGAAAATTTGTTGTAATACAGTATAGTCAAAGTTGAGTACAACCTAGCAAATACAATCAGATCATTTTTCCCCCAAATGATCCCCAAAACAATGAAACAACAAAAAAAGAAACAGCAAAAACATTGCTGTTTTCCATGGTTCTTTGGCACTACCCAGTTGAGATGTGTGGGTATAGCTCCCAGGCTTCAGCTTGGCATTGGGGGAAATGAGCTTTGTGGTGTCATCTTGTGGCTGGGAGGGAAGAACACTGTGGAGCCTTCTCACATTTTGTTTTGCTTTTGTCTGTTTTCATCTGCCACAGTCTCCTAGATCTGGAGCTATAGGCACCAATCTGGGCAGATTTTTTTTTGAAAACAACTTTTCTGCTTTTAATTTTCAAGTCTGATTTTTAGGTTGCTTAATGTATTTTTTGTGCACCTGGTGCCCCCTTATGAAGTGTGAGTATATAAGCAACTTGGCACCAGCTTGGCAGTCTGGGAAATGAGCTGTCTACTGGCATCCTGTATTTAGGAGATTAAGAACTCCATAATGCACTCACACATTCAATCTCCTGTTAACTTCCCCTTACCCTTTGATAGTGGAATGCATGTATTAAGAACAGAAGATTGCAAATTCTCTCCAACAATGCTGCAGTGTTCTTCTATAGAAAGTAGACAGTCATGTAGACTGTTTAACCAGATTCTTAGACATATCTTAGGTAAGAAAAAAATGAAGAAATAATACAAATAATTAACAATATCAATAATGTAATGTTATAGACTCAAAGTTAATGTTTACATTTTAGGTAGCCAAAGTAGGTGGCGAGTGTTCAGTTGCATACCAGGAGAGGTTGAGGGAGGAGGATAATGACTTGTAGTGAGATTCTCTTTCTCATAATGAACCACAGGCCTGGGAATGTGGCTAAGTGGTAGAGAATTTATCTAGCATGCATGAAGCCCTGGATTTGATTCCACAGTACCATACAAAAAGCTGGAAGTGGAGCTGTGGCTCAAGTGGCAGAGTGCTAGGCTTGAACAAAAGCAGCTCAGGGTCAGTGTGCAGGCCCTGGGTTCAAGTCCCAGGATGTGGAAAAAAAAACTTTAAGCATAATGATCCACAGAACAATTAAAAACAACAACAACAAAAACAATGAAATGAAACAGAGCACAAAAATTGCTGCTTTCAGTTAATCTCTGGCTCCACCTAATGGAATTTTGTATTTTGTAACTTCTGGCCAGCAGATTGGCTTCTAGAAAATTTGTTTTCTAGTGTCACCCTGTGGACAACAGAATTATTCCCTAGTATCTCTGTCTCTCTGTCTCTGTCTCTCTGTCTATCTCTCTCTCCCTCTCTCTGTCATTTTGTGCTGATGTTGGGGTTTGACTCTGAGCCTCAGTGTGTCCATGAGCTTTGGACTCAGTGCATTTGTCCTACCACATGAGCCATATCTTCACTTCTGGCTTTTGAGGGCTTATTGGAGACAAGAGTTTAATGAATGTTCCTGCTCAGGCAGCCTCCAACCTCCAACCTCATCTGTCAACTTCCTGGACAATTAAGATTAGAGCCATAAGCCAATGATGTTGGATTAGGCATCCTTTTAATATATACCCTCTCTTTGCTAGCTGGTGTTCATGTATTAATTAACAAGCAGGAGACTGTTAATGCTATTGTTTTGAAAGAAGAATGTATTTTTGGTAATAAACACATAGACATGTAGATCTAGTTTAATTGGATACCTAGAACTATCTTGCCATTAAAAAAAAAAAAAACATGCATACATTCAATAACAGCCCAAAACAGCCACATTAACATTGTTGGCTTCCATGGTCTATGGCACCACCCAGTGGACTTCTGACACATAGCTTCCTAGCACCAACTTGGCATTCTGGGGAATGAGCTCTGTGTTACCTTCTGTGGACATGTGGGGAAGTATGTTCTGACAACTTCCCATGGTCATTTTCCTTTTAAATTTCTTTTTCCCTTTGCCAAGTGAGACTCAAGAAGTAAGAGCAAGAGATTCAAGAAGTAAGAGCAGGAGATTCCATATCTTCTTCAATAAGACTGAGGTATTCCTCCCTGAAAAGCAAAGCATCATGTTGATTTCACTTAATCTAGAACTGTCTCAACACAGAATAAGTAAATGAATGAATAAATATACAACTATGTATAAATAATTGAGTTAATACAAACAAATTAATGTCTCTCTTTGAAAACTACCATAGAAAATTTGCTATTTGCTAAATTTGCTAAATAAGTGTAGGGACTAGAAATGTGGCTCAGTGGTAAAGTGATTGCCTAGCATGCATGAAGCCCTAGGTTCAATTCCTCAGTACCACATAAAAGCAAAAAATTCTGGAAGTGGTACTGTGGCTCAAATGGTAGAATGCTAGCTGTGAGCAAAAGAAGCTCAGAAGACATTGCATAGACCCTGAGTTCAAGCCCCAGGACTTCCAGAAAGAAAAAGAACAGTGTACCCACAATTGATTGCAATAGGTAGAGCATGGGAGAGGTGAGGAAGTAGGATCAAATGTTCTGTGCCAGCCTGGCATGTATAGTGAGACATGTATAGTGAGACATTTCTACAAAAGTGAATCACAAAACAACCATAGAGCAAAATAACCAGAGAAACAACCACAGCAATAACTTGCTGATTTCCATGAATATCTGGTGGCACCCTGTACAGCTGTTATAGTCTCTTGGCATTAGTTTGGCATTTTGAGAAATTAATTCTCCAGGGCCAGCCTATGTATGATATCAACATTTCTAGGGACCATGTGAAGTTAATCCACAGCCTCACTGAAAGAAAGATTTGAAATTTTGTGGGTAGCACTTAGATACTAACTGGAAGTGACTAGAAGCCATGTAATGGAAGGAAAAGTGTGCAGGTGGTAGGAAAGTATTCCTGTCCCATTCACAGAATAGCATGAGTGTCAGCTGCCAGCTCTGCAAGATAGCACCAGAGAGGCCTAGTTCCACATGGTCTCCTATAACAGGGGACCTCACTCACTCATCTGTCTCTTCTTGGACCCTGACATTTTTGGTTGTTTTTTGGTCAGTTGAGGGGTTTGAACTTTGGGCCTGGATATTGTCCCTGAGCTCTTCAGCTCAAAGCTGGTGCTCTACCACTTGGGCCACAGTGCCACTTCCAGGTTTCTGGTGGTTTATTAGAGATAAGAGTCTCATGGACTGTACTGCCTGGGCTGGCTTTGAACTGCGATCCTCAGATCTTAGCCTCCCTAGTTGCTAGGGCATGATCCACCAGCACTCAACCCTGCCATTCTTTAGTAGATCTAGCTCATGCAAACCCACTGTGTGCTATGGCCTAAGTACAACTTTGGATCCAAACTGTATACACAAGCCAAGACCAGACTCAATCACCCACCATCCCTTAATAAGCATGTGTTGCTCACATATTTTGTGGTCCATTTTGTGGATACAGGCCCAGCACACACACACACACACACACACAGCCATAATGCTGGTATTCATGTCATGACCCAGGATGGAACATATGAGTCACAAACCTTGATAGCTGTACAGAGCAAATGTCCTCTTGTGGGCCAGGAGCCCAGTATGCATAAAGAGCACATTCCAATCTGCAGTTGCACTTTCTTGCCCAGGGAGCCTAGACTAACCTAGGGGATTGCAGTACAGGTGCTGCCGGATAGCCCTGCAGGGAGGCCCAGGGGAATCCACATAACAGCTACAAGAACATTTAGTACCAGGTTAGATGCTGGGTGGCTCAAGCACTACATGTGGAATGCATGGCTCTCACCCCTATTACAGAAAGCCTGAGTGTGTCAGACCTAGGGTTGCTAAATATACAGTGATACATGAAGGGTCATTCGTGTATTCAGGGACTTAGCTCCTATATGCCGGGAACCCATCTGGCCCAACCAAGATATATGCTGGGCCTGATGACAGTGGCTCATTCCTACAACTCTAGCTGTTTGGGAGGTTGAGTTCTGAGTATTGGGTTCAAAGCTAGCACAGACAGGAAAGTCCATGAGATGTATCTCCAATTAACTTCTTAAAAAACCAGAAGTGGAGCTATGGCTAAAGTCAAAGAGTGCTAGCCTTGAAAAAAGTCTCAGGAACAGCACCTACATCCTGATTTCAAGCCCTAGAACCAGTGCACAAAATAAAAATCCAAACTTTACAACTTTGGCTGGGGGGTGAGGGGAGGTTGGGAAGGGTGTAAGGGCAAACAAAGGAGGAGGCAACAATGCTTGATAAGAAATGTAGTCATTACTTTACCCATGTAATTGTAACCCATCTGTACAGTATTTTCACAATAAAAAAATTAAAAACATAAAAAAAACTAAAAAAAAATTCTACCATGGGGTAAAGGAGTGCTCATCACTGCCCAGATCTCCAGAACATTAAAAACTACACATATATGGGGCTGGGAAGGTGGCTCAGAGGTAGAGCGCTTGCCTTGCATGCATGAGGCCCTGGGTTCGATTCCTCAGCACCACATAAGCAAAAAGAAAAAAAGCCAGAAGTGGGGCTGTGGCTCAAGTGGTAGAGTGCTATCCTTGAGCTGAAGAGCTGAGGGACAGCACCCAGATCCAGAGTTCAGGCCCCACGACTGGACCCCCCCAGAAACCCCCAAAAGTACACAAACATGAGATGGGTAGCAACCACAACAAATTCTGAAAACCTTAAATTGGATTAAGATAATATTTAATACTAATGATAATATAATTTGCAAGAATGTCATTGTGCTACATAGAATCTGACAGACATAATATTTTTAGGTGAAAATTTGAGATTCAACCTACTTTCCTTTTTATATGTAGGTTTACTTGGGTAGTTTTCAGCAAGATGAGAGTTTCTCCTTTAGAGATATTTGCAATGTTTGGAGCAAAGCTGATGGTCACAACTGTGGATATTGAACAAGGGCCAAGTAATCTACAACAACCTCTGCAACTCAGAACAGAAGCTAACACTTAGGGGAGGTGGGCCCAAACAGTGACAAACAGAAAAAATGATGATGCACTCACTTCCTCCTCCTCAGTCTCTTCCTCCTCCTCCTCCATCTCTTCCAATTCTTCCTCTACCTCTTCTCCCTCCTCCTCCTCCATCTCCTCCTTTTCCTCCTCTTCCTCCTCTTCCATCTCTGCCACCTCTTCCTCCTCCTCTTCCACCTCTACCTTGTCCTACTCCTCTTCCTCCTTCACCTCCTCCCTCTCTTACTCTTTCTTTTCCTCTTCCTGCTTAGCCCCTTTTTTGTTCTCCTCTTCTTCCTCCTCCTTTTTCTCCTCCTCCTCATTGTCTTCTCCTTTTTCTCCCTCTCGTTATGTCTTTTCAGATGTGCTGGGGGGTGAAGTGGCATCAGAGCCTATGATGAGACCTGGGAAACAGACTTCAGAGACCAGACTCAAGGTGAAAGAACTAACTTTATTACACAGTGCACAAGCTTATGTACAGCACAGCATCCAATCAGCAGCAGCCTGATGTAACATTGCACAACTCTCAGCAAATAAGCAGGTCTTTTAATGCAATCTTTAGCCAATGGTGTGCAAATACATACTCTTTCTGAGGCTAGAGGATTTTGGTGGCAGGACTTCCATGGTCTCTTATACAGGGTGGAAGGGAACAGCAGCCCTTGCTCCTGACCATCTTTGCCTCACTCTGTGTGTGCCCAGGGGTCTGTTTCCAGCCAGCAAGGGGTGAGGGAGGGGTAGGGAGAACCCAGGCCTTCACACCTCTATCTGGTAAACCCACAAGAGCCATCCACAGCTCCCCTTTCTCTTAATTAAGGCCACTCAAATTCAGTAAGATGAGGGCCATGAGATTGATAATGGGTGCATAATAACATTAGCTCGACAGTGTCTACGTGGGCCCATACAAACCCAACAAACATTAAAAATGAATGGACCTACCATAAGAGCTATTAAAAACAAGAAAACTGGACCTGCTATTGTGAAGATAAGTGTAGTTAGCTAGGGAAAACAGTCAAACCAGGACTGACACCAAGAGGTATTATGTTGTCTCTCCAGTTCCCTCTTTTTGATGCACTTTCTCAGCTGGGCCACAGAGAGTCTTTAATTAGACTCCTAAATGGTTGGTATAAAAGCAGCGTTGTTCACCAAGTGCAGCACAGAAACCTCCTTATTGGAGGAGAAGGAGGTCAAAGTCTCTTCAGTTCTGCAGGGCAATTTCTGTGAGGGAGTTAAGAGAATCTTCCAGTTGGGAGATGGAGTTCTCTATCTCCTTCATATCTATATCAATGGCCTCCTTGAGGAGCTTATAGTTTCTGTCCTGAAGAATGAGGCTGATGTCCCCACCCCAGTAGGCTCCAGCGATGCCTAACCCCATCAAGCATGGCACAAGGGCTACTGCCACCCATATTGCCCTACAAGGGCAATGACTGAAAGGGGAGATGGCAAGATCCATTTGTTTCTTAGAATAGTAAACAACTTTTGGGAACTGGACCATATCACAAAACCCAGGTTGGGAGTGAAGCACCATGCCATATACACACGGGGTGAGACTCAAGAGCAAGCCTGCCAGGGATCTGAATGGGGAAAATAATAGCTTCTATTTTCTACCAATAGAGTGGAACTGCAAAGAGGGAAATTGGTAGCAGAAGAATGGGCAGGGACCTTTTCCCTGGACTTGTTCTAGGGTAAAGTGGGCCTTTTAACTGTCCCATGGGCAAATGCTGCTGTTGGTAGAATTAATCATTTGCATAGAGGCTATGCATTCGTAATATGGTTGTGGTGCATTAACACAAAGCCAGCACCGCAATGTTAGGTTGAGCTGCAAGGAATTAAAAACCCGAAAAAAATCCTTGTAGTAGGTTTACAACGGGAGAGGTGTTCCTGGCCTGTGTTGGCAGGTTAATGGGAGGGCCAGGAGCAGGCAAGGGAGGAGGGAGAGGTGCAGGCGTTGGAATGCAGGGGGGTGGTGGTTAAAAACAGGATTGGGGCTAACAGGCACTATGGGGCCCTGATCCAGGGTTTTTTGTATGGTAAAGTGGATACTCTCACCATAGCCATTGACACAGAGAGGAAATCCCCAGGTTTTCCCTACCCTCCAATCGGCATGATTCCCCTGGTCTGTGAAAGAGGTAATAATAGGGCTACAGTTCCCTTTGGCACAGTTGAAAATCACTATGCCATACCTGGAGGGGTGTGTGGGGGGGAGGCAGGGCGAGCTTTGAACTAGCCTGATGGGATGTCATTCCCGAGATTGTCCACCCAGGGGACACTAGTCTCGCATCCCCACTGAGCTCAAACATACTGTTTTGGGCCCCCACAACCTTTTCTGCCCTTTTAAGCTCCTATGCCCAGGCACATAAAACTGCTTGCTTCGAATGTCAGTGCAGAGGCAGGGCAAGTGGCAGCCGTAGGAGCTGCAGTGATGGAATTGTGCATTGATGTTTCCCGACAGGTCTGCAAGCTTGCAAAGATTGACCTCAAATGCGAGCCCTTCAGTATTATCAGGGGCTGTGAAGGTCACCGGGGTTACTAAGCGTTTGGTGGCAGTGTGGCTCAACAGCCATCATGTGGTGACAGGAATATGAGGATTGGCTGCTCCTGCAATTTGATAATTGGCAGTTATAATAGCACACATAAGTAAAAACGGCATAAGGTCCCGTGTCTGGCCCCTCTAGAGATGTATTCTGGGACTGTGTGAACAAAGCTTTAAGGTCTCCCCAGGTGATCTGGGTGGCCTTTCCAGGGAGTCCTTGTCACCAGCGCTGATGTTGTGGCCCTCCTCAAGGTTTTCTGTTGTCTTCTTCCGGATTGCCCTCAGAGCAGTCCTTAGAGTTTCCTCCTCCCTCAGGATCATCCTTTGCAATGCCTGTCCTGTCGGTTCCATCTCCTTTTGATGGTGAAGGCTAATTTTGTCACTAATAATGTTACTTTAGATAAGCCACTGATCTTTAGTAGAAAGCTTTTTTTGTGATAAAAGAATTAGATTAAATATTTGTCCAAGTTCTCTAAAGTTCTAAACTTACTTGACTTTAACTGATTAAAACCCAGACCTCATGAATACTCCATCCTAAGATAGTTTCTCTGTAAGTGATGTTTCGAATTGAACTTTCTGTAAAGAATTCTAATAATTTTAGCTGCAGTGCCTTAACTTACTCAGATAATATGGTTAGATAAACTTCTGGGTATCAAAATAAATTTTTGGGGAGAGGGGTTCTGATTGTGGGGCCTGAACTCTGGGCCTGGGCGCTGTCCCTCAGCTCTTCAGCTCAAGGCTAGCGCTCTACCACTTGAGCCACAGTGCCACTTCCGGCTTTTTTTCTTTTAGCTTATGTGGTGCTAAGTAATTGAACCCAGGGCCTCAGGCATGCAAGGCAAGTGTTCTACCACTGAGCCACCTTCCCAGCCCCCAAAATAAAAATTTTAAATAATCCTAATTTCTTTTGAAATAACAGTTTGGTGTCATGAAGGAATTAACTTTTTATTCTGGCTTTAATAAGAATAGAAAATGTTGAAAAAATGTTCAGTCCTATAATATCACTTTTAAAACCTTAATATATTTTTCACTTGTCTTTCAATGTGAAAACTAGTTTCTATACAATTTTTTGTCAAGTCACAGACATAATTGTGTAGCATCTTTTTTTCTCATTTTTTAATGTGATCCATGTAACAACTCTACATTAATATAAGCTCTCCTCAACAAGCAACCACAGAGAAAGGAAGGTGTGGCTCAAGTAGTATAGTGCCAGCCTCAAACAAAAATAACCAAGTTAGAGTGCATGGCCCTGAGTTCAAGCCCCAGTATTAGCTGGCACACACACACACACACACACACACACACACACACACACACACACACACACACACACACACACACACACACACACACACACTTAGACAAACGCACATACGAATGAATGCATGCACGCATGGGAGCACGCCCACCACAAAGTAACCAAAGCTTTGGCAGGAAGAAGGAAAGGCAAGAAACAAAAAAAGCACACTAATATAAGTGAAATTGTCTAACTTTAGCATCAGTAACTATAGGTAATCATTATACAATTACGAACAATAACTGCAGGTAAATATCAGGTCTGAGTATCAACAGTTTTGAGGTGTTAAATAGTATCAATCTGCATTCTCATAGTGTGGCACCAATTAACAGTCAAATACTAACATGAACAGCTAATTTTATTAATGTAGGACACAAGCACAAAAAATTAGCATATGTAATGGAAAAGCAGGTAAGTAAACCTTTTTGGAAAAAATGTCTTTTTAAATATGGATTTCAAAGGTCTCATTCAATTTAAATAACTGTTCTTGGTATTAACTTCATTAATAAAAGTATAAGGTACCATAAAATAAGGAAAACCTAGAATATAAATAGATATAAATATTTTACTTATACTTCAGGAAAACGTTAGTAAAGTCGTGTAACCGCTTTTCCCACAGCTAAACAAGAGCAGTATTATTAGTATCTAACCTCTCCCTTTGGCAATTGTATTATAGACCATAGTTTTCTACTTTGTTGGCAGAATAGGCATGAAAAGAAATAGTAAAGCAAAGAGGATATCAAAGCATATCACATATATTAAATAACTATGTGAGCAAATCCTTTCTATAATCCCTAAGCACACTGTTCCCTTTAAATAAACACACAAACAAAATCACTGAGAAGACACTTCAAACATAATTCTGGTACTTACCTAAGCAAAAGATCACAAAGAAAATTATATCCTTGCCATATTTGAAAATCATCCAAAAGAGTTTGAGAAACATCACTGGAATCCTTGAGGAAACAAGAAAGTCCAGCAAAAATTTCAACAATTTCAAGGGGAGAAAGGTTATCTGACTGCTGCATATTCTGAACACATGTAGATAAACATTCTTTTTCTGTAGGAACAATGAATGTAATAAGTAGTTACTATTTATATCTGCTGCTTAAGAAAATGTACTTCATTTTTAACTGATGTTTATTGAACATTAAGGTTTTTGTGCCAGTCCTGGTGCTTGAACTCTGGGCCTAAGTAATGTATCAAGTTTTTTTGTGTGTTCTCTCTCTCTCTCCCTCTCTCTCTCTCTCCCCATTTCTCTGTCTCTGTCTCTTTCTTTCTCTCTCAAGATTATTAGCCCTTGCCACACCTCCATTTCTAGCTTTTTGGTAGTAAACTGGAGAAGAGTCTCATGGCAGACTTTCCTGCAGAGGCTGGCTTTGAACTTGAATCCTCAGATCTCAGTTTTCTGAGTAATGAATATTACAGATGTGATCCACAGGTACCTGTTAAATTTTAATGTGCCTCTAAAATAAATGTTACATATTCTGAAAGTAAATATAAGGTTTGAGTTCACTGGGAGAACCTGAGCACTATGTAATAAAGGATAATAGATGAATATGTTGAAAACAGTCCATTTTTAAAAATATTTTACCTGTTACATCAATGTACATCAATTTTACATAAATTTTTCTTTCTTTAGCCTTTTATTTTGACATGGTAATAGGATGAAGTTTAAGAAGTTCCCAAAGGAAATCTCTTTAATTGATTTAACTAAAATCAGATGAAAAGGAAACCAAAGAGATACGTATTTTAGAAAATACAGTTTTGAAAATCACATACAAACTGGATCCTGCTACTTTAGTTTTTCCCATCTCAAAGTGATGACAGGAATAGAAAGAAACATTGAGTTTATTACTCATTTGGGCTTAGCGTATCTCCTTTAATCACCCTAAGTCAACAAAGAGTTATATTATTTTCAAAGTTTCACAATTATGTAAATAAGCCAAGGAGAATTAGCATCCATGTTATGTATATATGTATGCATGTAAAATAAATGACATATTTGCAATGCTACAGCAATTATCTCCTAAAGATCTGGAAGGAGAGTACACTATTATATATGAGCTTAAGCAACAGATAATTCCTATTTAATACTAATGAAGAAACTACCTAATCCCACCTCTTATAGGTTAAAGAGAATCCTACTAGGCTATTTATGAAATGTGTTCAAAATAACTGGTAACTTTCAAATTAAACTGGTAAGTATGGCATTTAAAAATGCATGCCTTGTTTTTTAAGCAAAAGAGAAGAAGCTGTACCACAAAAAATTACTACATGGTAACTAACATTTATGCAGATTTCTGACAAATTTTACATGTTGTGAATACTAATCATTCAGAACTCATGAGAATTATTCATATTTTATATGTTCCAAAACTAAATACTTTTTCTCCTGGAAAATTAACTTATTTAAAGGCCAATATTTAAATAATTAAGAAACAGTTGTAAATCTGTCATTTAATGAGGAAAAGTAGGAGAGAGTGACACCATATAAGAAGATCATGTGAAGATTAAGTCACCATGAATATGCTTCATTACATTAACACTAAGCCTGTGTCAGGATGTAGTTATCAGGACTTCTCCCACTCTTCCTCCAAGGAAGGTTGTAGGGAGGATAGCAGGAGGTTATTGCACTAAATAAAAGCTGGAGATCATCTTTCTGATCCAGCTCCTCTGCTGGAGAAACAAAACTGCAAAGTAGGGCTGGGAAGGTGGTTCAGTGGTACAGTGCTTGCCTTGTATGCATGAGGCCCTGGGTTTGATTCCTCAGCACCACATAAGCAAAAAGAAAAAAGCCAGAAGTGGTGCTGTGGCTCAAGTGGTAGAGCGCTAACCTTGAGCTGAAGAGCTGAGGGACAGCATCCAGGCCCAGAGTTCAGGTTCCATGACCAGACCACCCACCCCCCCCCCACAAAAAACTGCAAAGCTTCACTAAAATTTAGAGAGAGAGAAAGAGAGAGAGAGAGTGAGAGAGAGAATAAAAATATATATAAGCATATAAATAAATGGTAGAGGAAAGGAAAGAGACACAAAAGGATAAGTTCTAAAAGCCATTCAAAAGTACATGGTAAACACTGAGCAAAGTTATTGAAACCACTATGACTCATGCTTATAGGCAACACTTAAATCTATAATTTAGATGTGTGTTATGCTAAATTAGTAAACACATCTTACTTAAGCTAGCTTATTTTAAAAAATACTTTCTTGTCACCATAATAATTTTGTAAACCTTTGCTTGAAACAAGATACAAGAGCAATATATTTCATGGTTAGCATTTTATTTTTTCTAACTTAGTTCTTACTATGTACAGGCAAAATGTAATATTTTTCTTTTTATATTGTTTTTTTTTTGCTGAAAAGGTGATGATGAACAGGGGGCTACAATTACATAAGTAAGGTAATGAGTACATTGTTTTAAATCATTGTTACCCCATCCCTCATTATCTTCTAGTTTTTCCCTCTATCCCTTCCCACAAGTTGTATTGTTCATTTTGAATATGACATCTAGTATCACTGCTACATTTGTTCACCTTTTGTCCCTCCATTTCTGTTCCCATCCTTTCCATTCCCAAGACAGATAAACAAACAAATAGAACAAAATGAATAGAAAATCATAAACAGCAACAAAAGAAAAAAACCTCTGGTTTCTATTTCCTGGAGTTCATTTTGAAAAACATTAATATACATGATTAGATGCACACAGGTATTATGTCTTTGTGTTCCTTATTTTTATGTCTTGGAGGGATTGGGTTTTTGAGATTGTATCTAGATTTGTACCAGAGAAAACTTCAAAAGCTATGTACATATGACTATATAAGATGATGCTAAGCAAAATAAATCTCATGATAGGGACACAAGTGGTTTTAAGTTTCTTACTGTTGTTTTTAATGTATCTTTAATGTACCATGTGATTTTTTTGTTTCTTTTGTATTTTCTTCCCCCAAGATATAACCCCTGTTTTCACTGTATTTGATTCCAGTACCCTGAATCTTGTATATGCATTTTTCTAATTTGGAGAAAGGAAAGGAAATAACAAAATGCTAAAACAAGGATACAGGTTGACCCATTATAACAATGAGATGTACATGACACTATAACACACGGTAGGAAATGTACTCATTCATTACTCATGTAACTATAACCCCTCTACAGTATCTTTACAATAAAAAATATATACATAAAGAACAAAAAATGTTTAGACTTAAAAGCAGTATCTTTACAAAGTTTTTAAGTTAAATAGTGCACTAAAACATCCTGTGTAGAAATGGGAATAAAAATCCAACTTTGATTCAATGTTAAACCCAAAATCTAGAGTTTAAAGGATCTTCTTACTGTTGACAGAGGGGAACAAAAATTCAGACTTTTACCAGTTCAAGGGTTTGAATTCAGGACCTTGTGCTTGCTCAGGTAGTGTTAAACCACTTGAGCCATTCTTCTAGCCCTTCTTTTTGTTGATTATCATGGAGATGAAATCTAATAGACTGTTCTTCCCTGGACTGTCATAGAACTGTGACCTTTCCAGTCTCAGCCTCCTGAGTAGGTGGCATTACAAGAGTGAGCTATTAGTACCAGCCTGGCTGTCAATGAAACTCCACTGCAGTAGTTTAAATACACTTTAAACTTTATTTTAATAATTACCAGTACTGACCCTTTTTAGAAAAATAACAAATAAAGTAAAATAAATTGGGTTATCCTGTTTGTTAAAATATTAGTTTACAATAAAAACAAGCAAGCTGAAAAAAAGAGCTTTTAAAAAAAAGTTTAAATTGCTGAGCACTGGTGGCTCACACATATAATCCTAGCTACTCAGGAAGCTGAGATCTGAGGATCACAGTTCAAAGCCAACCCGAGAGTCCATGAGACTCTTATCTCCAATAAACCACCAGAAAACCAGAAGTGATGCTATGGCTCAAGCGGAAGAGCACTCACCTTGAGCTGAAGAGTGAGGGATAGCGCCCAGCCCAGAGTTCAAGCTCCACAACTGACAAAATTGTACTTATTATTATTATTATTATTATTATTATTATTATTATTATTATTATTATTATTATTTTGTCAGTCCTCAGGCTAGTACTCTTACCACTTTGGAGCCACAGCTCCACTTCCAGTTTTTAGGTGGTTAATTGGAGATCCAAGTCTCAAGGCCTGTCCTGACTGGGCTGGCTTTAAACCCCAGTCCTCAGATCTCAGCGTCTTTTTTTTTATTGTGAAAATACCATATAGAGGGGTTACAATTACATGGGCAAGATAATGAATACATTTCTTATCAAGCATTGTTGCCTCCTTTGTTTCCCCTCCCCATCCCTTCCCATCTCCCACCCCGCCACACCCCCAACAATCCCAGCCAAAGTTGTAAATTCTGTGCCTCCATCAGAAAGAATGATATTGCCCAGATGTAAATGTGTATGTGATTAGAACACAAGAAACCCAGATACTTGGTTAAATACAATTCTGGTTAAATATGTCTGTGAGGTAATTTTGGATGTGGATGACATTCGACAGTATTGTGCATAGACTTCCGCAGTGCAGATTCATCAGTTGAAGGCCCTAAAATGACAAAAAGGCAAAGCAAGAAAGAATTTGTTTTCTCTGCCTGTGTTTCACTTGAGGCATAAGTCTTCTGCTTTCAGACTTGAACTGAAACCCTATCATTGACCATCCTTGATCATCAGCTTGCCAGCTGCATATCTTGGGACTTCTTGGCTTCTAAAGACACGGAAGACAATGCCTACAACAAATATCCCTCTTTCTTTCATGCTTTTCTCTCTATCTCTCTTTTCTCTCTCACCCTTCTGTCCTCCCTGCCACTCTTTTCTTTGTCTGTCTATATCTCTGACTTTATACCTGTCATTCTCTATCTGAATCTGTCTCTGTGTCTCTTTCCCTAATAGTTCTCTGGAGAGCTCAGACTACCCAACACTATGATATTCAACAGTGAACAATAATTGCATATCAATTGTATAATTTAAATATAAGTATGGTAATCAATTTTGGTTTTAAATTCCAAGCAATTTTATCTTGTATATACTTACATTTATAAACATGAACATGAAGCCAGATACCAAAGGCTCATGCCTATAATCCTACATACTCAGGAGGCTGAGATCTGAGGGCCGTAGTTCAAAGCCAGTCCAGGCAGGAAAAATCCGTGAAACTCTTATCTCCAATGAAGTGTTGCTGTGGCTCAAGAGCTTGCCTTGAACTGAAGAGCTGAGATTTAGTGCCTAGGCGCAGAGTTCAAGCCCCATGACCAACAACAATAAAAAGCAAGATGGTGTGTGTAATATGCACCCCCTCCCACAATCCTTAATTCTTTAAATATTTCCAAGTCCTCCCATTGTTCCAGGGCTACTTTGGTGAAGTGCAAAACTAGTCTTTCAACCTCTCCTAATCTTAATCCTAATCTTTCCAAACACGTGGTTCATTTATAAGCCATGTATTCACTCAAATATTTGGTTGTTTTAGTCTGTTCTGTTTTGTTTTACTTCTGAGATTCTCTTGTTATTCTGGACTCTGATTCATGATCTTCCTGCTTCTGCATTCTTTCTGCTGTGATTAAAATGTACACCATCATATCTAACTTCATATACTGTTTCCTCAATTATCTGTTACTAACTTCCCTAGTCTGTTGTATCTTTTATCATTCTTGGTGTGTGTGTGTGTGTGTGTGTGTGTGTGTGTGTGTGTGTGTGTGTGTGCATGCGCGCGCGCGCACATGTGCGCATGCATGCATTAGTCCTGGGTCTTGAGCTCAGAGCCTGGGAGCTGTCCCTGAGCCTACTTACCCAAGACTAGTACTCTACCACTTGAACCACAGCTCCAATTTCAGCTTTTCTGGTAGCTAATTGGTGCAAAGAATCTCATAGGCTTTCCTATCTGGGCTGGCTTTGAACCATTATCCTCAAATCTCAATCTCCGGAGTAGCTAGAATTATAGGCTTAAATCACTGCATCTGGCTTCTTATCATTCTTTAATGCAACATTTCCACTGCTACCAGAGGCTTTCTATAGTAATATGGTCCCCCAGGGCTGAGGACCAAACTAGGGCCTTACGCACACCGGGTGGGCGCCCTTCTGCTGGGCTAAACTCCCAGCCCCCTGATTCTTCCCTTCTTTCATACTCCATTTATCTGACAGTGATCCTGGTTCTTCAGCACATGGCATGTCTGCCTACTTCATTTACCTGATCCTTTTTCTCTGCCTGACTCTTAGTTTTGATGACACCTTTATGCTACTGTTGTTGTCAGTAATGTTAATGAATTTAGTTCTATGCCTATTTACATAAATCAGTAACTTCTATCCAGATTTTATTCCATACCTTTAGCCTCCTATCTTTTTCTTCTCTTAGTCATCTTTTTCTTCATTTAACCTGTGCAATTAAAGAGGCTGGGTGCTGAGAGCCAAACTATGCCTTCTCTGATTTTGAGAAAAGCATAGCTTTCTCTTCAAGGAAGCTACACAGATCTGAAAATGGTCATTAAAGTAATAAAGATGAGGCATGAAGGGGCCACAGAAGAAGTAGAGTGTCCTGTTGGAAGAGGAGGTGAACTACACAGGTCAGCATGTGCAGTCTTCAGCCTTTCGGTGGGCAATAAGCTGCTAGAAATAAGGAGAGGTGAGGAAAGGAAGAGAGAAGGTGATAATCTCTCATCAGCTACCATCCTTTAGTAGATTTTTGTCAACAACTCATTGACAAGCATGCATAAATATGGAACATGACATATTACCTTATAAACCTAAAGTTAAAAGTAAATATTCCCTTCTCTATAGTTGGTTGAACAGTGTTTTCTCCAAACTCATATTTACCTGGGATTTCAAAAGATGACTCTCCTAGGAAATAAGGCTGCAGAGATTAAAAAAAAAAAAAACTGGTGAGATGAGGTTGTATTTAATTAAGTGAGACTTAAATAGAAGGACTGGAATCTATTTATATTGTTGGCACCAGGGTTAAAAATTAGAGTTTTGTACTTGTTTCACAAGTATTTTGCCACTTGATCCAGAGCCCTCATCCCTGATTTGTTTTGGGTTTCATTATATATGTATATGTATGTATGTATGTATTTATGTATGTATGTATGTATGTATCTATGTATCTATGTATGTATTTGCCAGTCATGGTGATTGAACTCAGGGCCTGGGCACTGCCCTTGAACTGCTTTTGCTCAAGGACAACACTGTACCACTTGATCCACATTGCTGCACTGGCTGTTTCTATGTATGTGGTATTGAGGAATGAAACTCAGTACTTTATGCATGCTAGGCAATCACTCTAACACTAATCCACATGCCCAACCCAACATAATACATTTCTTTTTGGCAGTAGTGGTTCTCCATTGGTAGGAGCACAAGGACAGTGCCCAACCCCAGAGGTCCAGTCCCAATACCAACCAAAAAATAATAATAATAATACAGCTTTACCATTGTGAGTCACAGAGACACTTACAGTTTTCTAGTAGTTAATTGGAGATAGGAATCTCAAGCACTTTCCTGCCTGGACTGGCTTCAAACTATGGTCATCAGATAGGTCCTCTAAGTTGCTAGGATTACAGGTGTGAGCACCTGGAAGTACCTGGTTTCAATTGTTTTTTTTTTTTTAAATTTAATTTAATTTTATTTGAGAACATGCTGTACAAAGGGGTTAGAATTACATGGGCAGGATAATGCATACATTTCTTACCAAGCATTGCAGCCTCCTCCTTTGTTTACCCTTCACCTCCCTTTCCAGCCTCCCCCCTCCCTCCACCCAATCATACCTCCCTCCCCTCCCCCACACCAACATTGTAAAGCTGGTTTTGACATGACATTTTGTACTTCTCATAGTTGCAACAGGTCCACCTGAATCCTTAAACGACTTGTTTGTCCCCATCTCCTCCACCTGTTATACTGACATCAAATATAGTGAAAGCTGGGGTTACGCTGTGGGGGAGGGACATACAAAGCAACAAAGAAATAATCTTACAAATGCGTTAGAAACACATGCATGAAAGAAACGAAAACATTAAAATACATATTTAAGGGTTCATTTTCCTAACATCACATTATCTGACCTTTTCCGCTTGACTCATACCTATACTAGACATTGGGCCTGGCTTACTTCACTTAATATAATTTTTTCCAAACCTTTCCATTTCCTAACAAATGGGGAAATGTCATTCTTTCTGATGGAGGCATAGAATTCCATTGTGTATATATACCATATTTTCTTGATCCATTCATCTACTGAGGGGCTTCTGGGTTGGTTCCATATCTTAGCTATGGTAAATAATGCTGCAATAAACATAGTTGTGCTGGTAGCTTTAGTGTGGTCTTGTTTGTAAACATTTGGGTAAATGCCCAAAAGTGGGATTGCTGGATCATAGGGGAGATCTATGTGAAGTCTTTTGAGGAACCTCCATACTGCTTTACAAAGTGGTTGAACAAGTTTACATTCCCACCAACAATGAAGTAAGGTTCCCTTCTGTCCACATCCCCTCCAGCATCTGTTGTTGTTAGAGTTCTTGAGTTTTGCTGTTCTAACTGGAGTGAGGTGATATCTCAATGTTGTTTTGATTTGCATTTCTTTTATGGCTAGGGATGTTGAACATTTCATCATGTGTCTATTGGCCATCCTTCTTTCTTCTTCAGAGAAGTTTCTCTTTAAGTCTTTCGCCCACTTATTTATTGGGCAGTTGTTTCTTTGAGGATTTGTTTTTGGGGGTTTAATTTTTTTGAGTTCCAAGTATATTTTAGATATGAGACCCTTGTCCGTTGTATGGCTAGTAAAGATCTTCTCCCAATCCGTGGGCTTTCTATTGATCTTGCTAGCTATGTCATTTGCCCAGCAGAAGCTCTGCAACTTTATGCAATCCCATTTGTCCAACCTTTCTTTGATTTGTTGTGTTTCCGGGTCACTATTCAGAAAATTTCGGTCTGAGCCAAGGAGACCTAGGGTTTCTCCTTTTCCATCCTGTAATGTTTTCAGAGTGTCTGCTTTGAGTTCAAGGTCTTTGATCCATTTTGAGTTGATTCTGGTGCAGGGTGATATATAAGGATCTAGCTTTAGTTTTCTACATGTAGTTAATCAATTGTGCCAGCACCATTTACTGAAGAGGTTGTCTTTCTTCCATTCTATTGTTTTAGCTCCCATATCGAAGATTAGATGGCTATAGGTCTGTAGGTTCATTTCTGGGTTTTCAATTCTATTCCATTGGTCCTGAGGTCTGTTCTTATGCCAATACCAAGCTGTTTTGATTACTATGGCTTTATAGTAGAGTTTGAAATTTGGTATTGATATTCCTCCAGCAGTGTTCTTTCCACTGAGGAGCGTTTTTACTATTCGGGGTCTTTTATTGTTCCATATGAATTTTTGGATTGCCTCATCTATTTCCTTGAAGAATGAGGTTGGAATTTTGATAGATATTGCATTGAATTTGTAGATAGCCTTGGGAAGTATTGTCATTTTCACCATGTTAATCTTTCCAATCCAGGAGCATGGGAGGTTTTGCCATTTTTTAAGTTTTGTGTTGATTTCCTTTTTTAAGATTTTAAAGTTTTCATCATAGAGGTCCTTCACTTCTTTAGTTAAGTTAATTCCTAGGTATTTTATTTTTTGTGGGGCTATTATAAATGGAGTTGCTTTCCTAATTTCAGCCACACTTTTCTCATTGTTGGCATACAGAAAAGCCATTGATTTTGAGGGGTTAATTTTATAACCTGCTACTTTGCCAAAGTGTTGAATCAGCTTGAGTAATTTGGAAGTGGAGTCTATGGGATTCTTTAAGTACAAGATCATGTCATCTGCAAAGAGGGAGAGTTTTATTTCTTCTTTCCCTATTTGGATCCCCTTTATGTCTGCATCTTGTCTTATTGCTGTAGCTAGGCATTCTAATAGTAGATTGAAGAGAAGTGGAGAGAGTGAGCATCCTTGTCTTGTTCCTGAGTTAAGAGGAAATGGCTTTAGTTTTTCACCATTGAGTATAATGCTGGCTGTAGGTTTGTCATATACAGCCTTTATTGTATTGAGGAATGTTCCATGGATTCCTAATTTTTCCAAAACCTTCATCATAAAGGGGTGTTGGATCTTGTCAAATGCTTTTTCTGCATCTATTGGGATAACAATGTGGTTCTTATTCTTGCTCCTGTTGATGTGATGAATAATATTAATTGATTTGCGTATATTGAACCGGCTTTGCATCCCTGAAATGGATCCTGTGTGATCATGGTGTATGATTTTTTGGATGAATTGTTGAAGTCGACTGGCCAAAATTTTGTTAAGAAGTTTTGCATCAATGTTCATCAAAGAAATGGGTCTATAGTCCTCTTTCTTTGATGAGTCCCTGCCTGGTTTTGGGATGAGGGTTATAATGGCTTCATAGAACGTGTTCGGTAGTGAGCTTTCTCTTTCAATTTCATTGAAGAGTTGGAGGAGTATTGGTGTGAGCTCTGCTTTGAAGGCCTTGTAAAATTCCGCTGTAAAACCATCTGGTCCTGGACTTTTCTTAGCTGGGAGGTCTCTTATTGCTGTTTCTATTTCAATGCTTGATATGGGCCTGTTAAGCTGGTTTAACTCATCTTGGTTTAGTTTTGGCATGTCAATATTTGCTAGGAAAAGGTCCATTTCTGTCAAGTTCTCAAACTTATTAGCATAAAGTTTTGAGAAGTATTCCCTTATAATGTTCTGAATCTTGGTTGTTTCCGTGGTGATGTTTCCATTCTCATCTCTGAGTTTATTAATTTGAGTGTGTTCTCTTCTTTTTCTGATAAGATTTGCTAAGGGTCTGTCAATTTTGTTAAGTTTTTTGAAGAAACAACTCTTTGTTTTGTTGATTCTTTCTATAGTTTTTTTGGATTCTAATTCATTTAATTCTGATTTCATTTTGATTATTTCTTTCCCTCTACTGGATTGGGGTTTATCTTGCTGCTCTTTTTCAAGGAGGTTTAGATGTGTCATTAAATTGCTACTTTCAGATCTCTCTAATTTGTTGATGTAGGAGCTCAGAGCTATAAACTTGCCTCTGAGTACTGCCTTTGCTGTGTCCCAGAGGAGCTGGTAATTTGTGTGCTCTTTTTTGTTGAATAGCATGAACATTTGAATTTCCTTTCTAATCTCTTCCATGACCCACTCATGATTCAGCAGTGTGTTGTTCAGCCTCCATGTGATACCGGACTTTCTTTGGTGGCTTTTGGTGTTGAGTTCTAATTTTATTCCCTTGTGGTCAGAGAGAATGCAAGGTATAACTTCAATGTTTCTGAATTTAGACAAGTTTGCTTTGTAGCCTAAAATGTGGTCTATTTTAGAAAATGTTCCATGTGCTGCTGAGAAGAACGTGTATTCTGATGCTGCTGGGTGAAATGTACAGTAGATGTCAGTTAAGTCTAGTTGATCTATGCAGTTGTTTAGATCTGTGTTTTCTCTTTTGAGTTTTGTTGAGTTGATCTATCTAGTGGGGAGAGTGGTGTGTTAAAATCCCCAATAATTAATGTCTTTGGATCTATATGGGATTTGAGGGAAAGTAGTGTTTCTTTGATAAATTTGGGTGCTCCATTGTTTGGCGAATAGATATTTAGAACTGTAATATCCTTCTGAATGAGAGATCCTTTAATTACTATGTAGCGACTTTCTTTATCTCTTTTCACGAATTATAATTTGAAGTCTATTTTATCTGATATTAGGATTGCAACTCCTGCCTGTTTATGGGGGCCGTTTGCTTGGTAGATTTTGTTCCAGCCTTTAACATTGAAAATGTGCTTGTTTTTATGGGCAAGATGTGACTCCTGCAGGCAGCAGATAGAAGGGTCTTGTTTTTTAATCCAACTAGACAGTCTATGTCGCTTAATTTGAGAGTTCAGTCCATTAATGTTAAGGGATAGGACTGAGAGGTATTTGGGAGTTCCTGCCATGTTATCCACCTTCTTGGGGGCTGCGAAAACTGGGTTCTTCCTATGGTTCTTGGATTCTCAGTTTGGGTGCAGTTTCTTGCCCTTTGCTGCGGTCTTGTTGGTTTTCTATGTGTAGGACATCTTTAAGAACCTTTTGTAGGGCTGGTTTGGTGGAGATGTATTGTTTCAATTTTTCTTTGCTATGGAAGGTTTTTATTTGGCCTTCAGTTATGAAGGAGAGTTTAGCTGGGTACAGTATTCTTGGTTGATAGTTGTTTGTTTTTAGGGCATGGCATACATCATTCCAGGCTCTTCTTGCTTTGATTGTCTGCTGAGAAATCTGAGGTAATTCTAATTGTTTTCCCTTAATAGGTGATTAACTTTTTCTCCTTGACAGCTTTAAGGATCTTTTCCTTGGTCTGAGTTGATCCTGTGTGGATTATAATATGACGGAGGGATGTCCTATTCTGGTCTGGTCTATTTGGGGTTCTAAAAGCCTCTTGTATCTGAATAGGCCTATCTTTTTGTATGTTTGGGAAGTTCTCTGCTAGGATCCTGTTAAACAAATTTCCTAGACCATTAACTTCTGTTTCTATGTGCTCGTCTACACCCAATATCCTTAGATTAGGCCTTCTGATGGTGTCTTCCAGGTGTTGGATAGATCTATCATATTTCTTGGACTTGTCTTGGATGGTTGTATGTTCTTTCTCTATAATATCTAGGCTGTCTTCAATCCCTGAGATTCAATCTTCTGCATGGTCTAACCTGCTGTCAAGACTCTCTACTTTGTTCTGTTTTAGGTCTTGTATGAATTTCTTTACTTCCTTAATTTGGTGTTCAGTGTTTGTTCTCAAATCACTTAGTTGATTGGTTATGGTTTCTTTGAACTCCCATTCCTTCTGTTGGGTTCCATTCAGCATTCCCTTTGTGGTCTCCCTGACTTCCTTCAGCTCTTTGTTAATGGATTCCATGAATGCCTTTAGTGATCTTTGTGCATTCTCTACCTGATCTCTCAATTCCTGAATTACTCTTTGATTAGCTTCCTCCTGTTAGTGGGATTCCTGCAGTTCTCTTTCTTCCCGTTTGTGGGATTCCTGCAGTTCTCTTTGAGTGTTCTCATCCTGCTCACGCCATTCCTCCCTTTCTCTTTGACTATTCTCAAGTTGTTCACGCAAATCCTGTATCAGTTTTTGAGTAGCTTCCTCACCCTTATGATATTCCTGTATAAACTTTTGGGATGCCTCCTCTCTCTCCCTATGACGCTCATACAGAGTCCTTTGTAAGTTGTCAAAGTTCTCATTTATCATGTTTGCCACCAGTGTTTGTAGAGCTATTTGGGAACTCTCCTCTGGATTGTTCATTATCTGTTCTGACCCCTGATTATCAAGATTGGGAATTGAGATACCCAGATTTGCCATGTTTCTTGTGTTTTTCCAGCTTACTCTGCCCATTTGAGATGAAAATAGCACCAGTTTTGTGCTAGAACACTATCTTAAGGCAACCATCAACCAATGTTTGCATTTATACAGTCAATAGTCTACAGATACAATCTAGTTCAACAGATACATCTATTCAACATCAAACAACTATATGTTAATGGGCTTCGAGCTGCAAGAAGAATTTGGAAAACCAGAAATTTTTAGGGTTAGGGAAAGATGTGGGTAAAAAATAGGACTAGATTGGTGTGGGGAGGCACAGGGAGAGTTAACTATGTCCTAATCTCAATGCAGGAAATAGGTTGGGTAGGATGCAAGTAGAGAGAGAAAAAAAAAGAAGAAAGGGAAAGGGAAATGAAAAGAGACCAGAAAAAAAATAGAAACGTAAAAATTAATATAGTTATGGAGAGTGAAAGACCATCTATTTAGAGAGGAATGTGAATATATTGAGAAAACAGGACGGAGATAGGGGAGATGTGAAAAACTTAAAAAAATGCTTAAAATATTATATAGGTATAAAGAGGTAGTACTGCTATTAAGGAATTTAAGTCTCAGAGGTTTTGGATTGAGTAATAAATTTGTGGATTAAGTATGTACACAATGGGGGATAGGATAGTTAACTATGGGTTTATCTGAGGAAGTGCAGGACAAGAGTTAAGTCACATACAGAAGAACAAAAGAGAGGAAAAGGTGAAAAGGATAAGAAAGGGAGAAAAAAAGATCAGAAGTTCAGTAGAGCTAGACAAAAAACAAAAAGATAAGAAAGAAAGAAAAAGAGAAAGAAGACAAGAAAAGAAAGGAAAATGCACATTCACGTATTCCTAAAATAAAAATTATAAGAGGAGAAAAAAAAGTTACTGGAAAACAATTATTTTTTCAAAAAAGGCAAAAATTAAAGATTAATAAAAGTTTTAGAAAAGGAAAAAAAATTATATATATATATATATATATATATATATATATATATATATATATATATATATATATATATATATATATATATATATATATATATAAGGTACCAAAAAAAAGAAAAAAGAAAAGAAGAAAAAAAAAAGTTCTTTGATTTTTTTTTTTTTATTTTTTTGGGAGGGGTGGGAAGAATCCTGTATCTCCCTTTTGTCTGTAACCAGCCTCTTGTTGGAGTCTATGGTCAGCTTGAGGTCCTGTGGCTTGATTGGTTTCTTAAGTCAGTTTGTTCGAACAGGCAGAAAAATGCTCTGCTTTACCCAAGATTTTGAGATCCCCCTCCCAGGTTAGTTTAATGGGAGGGTGATCTGCTTTGAGAATCACAAAAGAGGGGGATGCAGTGATGAGGCTAGGTTCTGGAAGAGTTGAGGCCTTTCAACAAACAGTAGCTTTTCCCTGGGCCTGTTTTGTGAAAAACTCAGAGTCCAGCCTGGAGCCATTCTCAGGGTTTCTGTTTTTCAATTGATTTTGGAGGCTGCTAGAGGGAGGGGCAGCCTCTGGCTCTGCTTACTCATTGAGGAAAGCCACTCCAATGGCTGGCGCCTGAGCTGGGTGACTTTTCCCTGGATGGAGCTGAGTCTGGCAGGTCACTTTCCCGTTAAGTTCTTGTGACCTGCTAAATGACTCGTTTTATTCCAAGGCCTGAGTTGGAGCTAGCAGCTCCTCCGAGCTTTGTTGGTATCCAAGATGGAGATCACCGGTGCTGGGGGGGGGAGGGGTGGCCTTCCCTCCTCTGCTCCCTGAGAAGGAGTGAGGATGTCGGGCTTGTACTCATGCTGAGTCTTGGATCCTGGGTCGTCTCTGGTCTGCAAACTGCAGGATGAAGATGTCCGCTCCTTGTTAGTTCTTGCTGGTGTTGAGTAGAATCCTCTCGCCCGCTGCGTCTGGCTCCTTTGTCCTGGACTCTCTGTGTGAGCGCTCAGGTATGGCCGCCGTTGAGGTCACCGCTGCGACCCTGCCGCCGCCGCCGCCGCGGCTGCTGGCAAGCATTCAGATGTGTCTCCTTGTCTTGGCTTCCCCTCTCTTGTCTAACTCTCTGTCCTGTGATGGCACACTTGGTGTGATTCTCTGCCTTAGGACTGTTCACTGGAGCTCTAAAACTGCTTTCTATGTGAGAGCTTGTTCAGATTCCAGCTTCTCCTCCACCATCTTCCCAGAACCTAGAGTGCTAGTCTTGAACTTAAGAGCTGAGGGACAGTGTTCAGGCCCAGAGTTCAAGCCCCATGACCTTAGCTCCCACAGCAGGGAGAGAAAAGTCCCAATGCATCCAAGCACTCTTCTGACCAGAGGTGAAGCCTCTTTCTATTTTTTATTCACAGTACCTGAATCCTCACATATAATTCTCACCAAGTAATAACCAATATAACATGGAATAAAAATTGTTGTCCAACACCCTGAAGAAGTAAATGTAAACTTATACCAAATGAACTTGAACCTGAGAAGGAATACTGGATTACATTGATTTTTTTCTTCACATAAACACAACTATTTGTATAATTGAACAGTCGATTCCTTGGGATTAGGGGCACAAAGACTAAACATTTGTACTTCGTTGTATATGTTACATATACACAATCAACAACAGCTCCACAGCTCCAGAGATGGAATAATTTAGCTGGCTCAGACAGAAAGCATAGCAACCTAATTTCTTATACTTCACTGGCAGACAATTTCAGCTCATTGCAACATTTGGAAGCACCTCTCTCATTGCCTGATCATGCCATTCCCTACATGTAGGTGACTCTCTATGTGTCCCCTCACTATATGCCCTTCAGTGCTGTTACTGTGGTTTGAGCTGAGGGCATGGCTGCTGTCCATACCATTTTTGCTCAAAGTTTGAGCTCTACCACTTGAGCCACAGCACAATTTACATCTCCACTTCTGGATTTTTCGTGGTCTAATGGACCACAAAATTGGAGATAAGGTTCTAATGGACTTTCTTAGAGACCAGCCTAAGGATAAGTATTTCCATGTATATTTAATATTGAATTATTTAATTTTGAGTTCTGTTTATACTCTGTATCTTGGAATCTAGTATTTAAAAAAAAAGCCCATAACAAAGAAATTTATTTCATTTTCCATTAAAATCATATGTGTAATACAATATCCTAGTATGAAAATCTTAAACTCATAGAAGAAAGTAACTTTGGAACAGACACTGGCCCAAGATTACAGGCTCCTGCCTGTAACAATACCTACTCAGAAGGCTGAGATTAAAGGATTGAGCCATGCCTAACAGGAGAGTCCATGGTACTCTTATTTCCAATGAACTATCAAAAAGTCAAGAAGGGGAGAGTACAAACCTTGAGCACAAAAAGCTCAGGGAGAGTACCTAGGACCTAAATTCAAGCCTTTAAGGACTGGCACACACATCACATTTGCAAAATATATTCCTGTGTGTTCATGGTTTTGCACATAGTACTTTAAATTCTTTCTCTGTCTCTCTCTCACCACACACATATAAACACATTTTTGTGTTTGTATGTTTTATATATATATATATATATATATATATATATATATATACACACACACACATATATACACAACATATCTGAGTGTATATATATATATATATATATATGTATATATATATTCATATTCAATGCTGGTACTAAGATTTGAACTCAGCCTGGGTGCTCTTTCTTTACTTTTTCACTCAAAGCAGCCACTCTACTACTTGAGCCACAACTCTACAACTTCTGAATTTTTTTCATGGCTAATTGGAGATAAGAGTCTAACAGACTTTCCTGTCTTGCCTGACTCTGAACCATTAATCCTCAGATCTCAACTTCCGTAGTAGCCAGGCTATTGACATGAGCCAACAGCATCCAGAATTTATGATGTACTTTTAGCCACATTAGTTCCCTCAAAGTATACACACACAATTTCTGTACAGAAAATGCCAATTTAAATAAATAACACAGGGCAGAAAATAAAAGTTTGGCATGCTTTCATACCTTCCATTTCTCTCAATCCACATGTAAGATTTTTTTGTCAACACTGCAAGATACAATAATGTATTAACAACAGTTGGCCCATTCTTTTTCTTTCAGTAAGACTATTTTGACTATAGATGTATATCCATTGGTATTACTCTGGAAATAATGTGTAGGTAATTCTTTTTATTTTTGTTTTGGTTTGTTTTTCTTTTTTATGATTAATATTTTTGAGCTTTTGTTATATTGTCAAAGAACACACTTGGACACTTGAAGACAAGCACTGTAGATATTTCAGTAACATTGGAACTCATAATCCAACACTTGACAAAAAAATTAATTAAATTTTTGAGTATCTTTTTAGCATTTCTTACTTAATTACAAAGGGAAATAGACATTCTTTGTCCTTTCATAGCAAAATGGCGAAAATAATGTACCCAACACAGTTGCAAACCAACATGCAATGCTTTTTACATCAAAGTGTTAAACAATACACACTGAAAAACCCTGAGGATGTGGAAAATGCAACTTAGAAAAAAATTACGTTATAAGGACAACATCTACAGAACCACTGTTTCACCAAAGTTCAGGTTTGTGAGTTTTTTCTTTTTCTTTTTCTAGATCCTATTTCAATAATAAAACCACTTCGTAGGCAAAGGTCAAAAAATATGAAGTAGATTATGCACTCCTTAATGATAAATAACTTCCTTAATAAATATGACTTCTTTTGGAAAATATTGTGCATAGTCAAGCTTAGAACTTAAATAAATTTAAATATATGATAATAAAATAAAATAATAAATAAAATTACAGATGGATTTCAGAGAAAAAAATAATTCAAATTCACTTATCCTATCATTTACTAACACAAAACAAAATTGAAGTTACACTGTACAAAATGCTTAAGGAGCAGGCCTGGGCCTATAAATCAGCAGTAGTGTACATAGGTCACAAACTAAGTCCTGGGTTGAATCCAAATCAAAACCAACAAATACAATTCAAAGTTCTTACGAATGGCTAATGTCCTACAAATAAAATGTTTAAATTTACAATCAAACTTTACATATCATTTATATGTCATGATCATGAAAATCATATTATCCTGAAGCTAACTGGTTTTCTCATAGCAAAGATTTTAGAGATTAATGTGTTAGTCAGCTTTTCATCAATATAACAAAAACCTAAGCTAATCAGCATACCTCAACTTCAGTCTCTGGTAGTTTGCACCTCTAATGAGGCTTACAACACACTATAGACACTTACCTCTATTTACTGTTTTCTTTTTCCTGTCTCACTGGGTCCAGATTAGCAGAAGGTGTTGGAACACCTCCTATCAGGTTCAGGGTCAAACTAGGTCACCAGCATAATCAAACCCCCAGTAGCAGGAAAAAGGTGGGGAGAAGAACATAAAGCAGGCCCAGTGTTGTGTGGATCAGTCTAGAAATGGTTCACACTACTCCTTCTCATTCTGATGGTGGTGAAAACACAGTCCCACGGGCACACTTACCTGCATAAAAGGTTGGATTAGTCAGACAGCCATGTGCATAGAAAGAAGATTTTAGTGGGTACCTTGTAGTCCTTCTGTACCCATTGATCAATGATTTTCCATTGAAGATTTTAATTTAGAAGATTAAATTCTTCAATGAACTAAACTCAAGTGTTGAGAGTGTGATAAGCCAAGCTCAAAAGACTAAATATCATCTTTTTGATCATTTGTAGAAGATAGGCCTAAAATATGTACATTTATACATCATACATATAAATACATGTATGGATATATGTAAGTATCTATCTATCTATTTAATTGTAATGGTGGAGGAGAAAGGAGTGAGAAGAGATAAAAGAAGAAAATATAAGTATGATATAAAAACAAACATCAGAGATTTGTGGATGCCTGCAAAAATACAATGCCCCAAATAGAAGATTACTTACATAGACTATTGCACATATTATGAAGTCCTTCAAATGATGTAGTGCATGTTGGTATATAATTAAATGACAGAATGAGTGCTTAGCATAGATGAGGCCCTGGGTTAAATTCTCAGCACCCTAAAATGGAAAATGATAGTAAATACATAATGATAATGAAAGAGGCTCAATATCATAGTAGAGATGTTTGGGGTAGGCATCATGTTCATAATTACTTTGAAATTAAATTACTGGCTCTACTTAAGGGGTACCATTGTCTCATCCAATTACACCACTGGAATAAATTGTTGCTATTGAGACAGGAATAATATAAATTAAATTAGTACAAATTTAACGAGGGATAATCTAGTTATGCATGAAGTATAATGGTATTGGCATTGGGATTGCAAGATGATGCCCATCTGTGCTAAATCCAAATCCTTGAAACATAATTCCCCTCCTTATTCTAATTTGGAGTATTTTCTTGCAACCCAATAATCCTAAGGAAATTATTTTTCTACCTAATAAAAATCAATTTACAAAACAGTACAGCCATATGATCTCAGTTTAACAAAGAATCATATGAAAATAAAATTGATATTACTGATAGCAATGAATATATCTGGATTGTAGGATGACAGTTGATTTTTATTTTCTTCATTCTGTTCATATCTGCTTTCTGAAATTTCTACAGTACACATGCTTGATTTTTACATAAAATGAATAACATTTACTTTACAAAGAGAATTCTGAAAGTTTGCAGTTGAAAACTTTGACGTCCATTACTCTGCTCCTATATCTGGGGAATGGTTCCCTTAAGAAATCCAGGCAAAGCATAGGACAGGATAGTTGAAAATTACTACAGGGGAAATTTTACAATCCATATTTTTAAGAATTTATTGAAAACATTAATATATTATACATTGTCCTTTGATTTGTATCTGCTATGGATTTGACACACAGGTAGATAATCCTGTGGGAAAAAAATGAGACTTGTAATGAAAACCCCACAAACCTGAATACCACACACATAAAAGACAAGCACTATTATACATAATCTTTATGAACCTGAAAACTGTCAATTAAAAGGACATGTATTACGTTTGGGCATAAGTGCCAGAATCTGAAAAATAAAAGACCAGTTGGAAGATAAAATTTACATTCTTTCAAAGTAGCCATGATACATGCAATTATATTAACAATGTAGTATAAAACCATATTGGATGTTCCTATTCCTCAATGAATTTTAATCAGCACTCTAAATTTAGAACAAATTAAAATGTTACCAACCTGTAAGTTCACCAGCCAAAGAAAAAGAAAAACTACTCTTCACCTACTTTAGGCTGACAAGAAATTTTATTAAATTAACCTATATTTTTTGAAAATAATTCAAATAACTTATTTAGATTACTTTGTATATTGGGAAATAATTACCAGTTTGTCCAAATCTCACTGGTCTTGTATAATTTGTTGTGGTTTATTTACCCAAAATTACATATTTGTTCCTTTTATGATATATGACCAACTTGTATAATACAAATTTCTAAGAGTTCTGAATCATTAAGAATCTTACCAGGCTCTGTTGGCTCATGTCTGCAATCCTTGTTACTCAGGAGGCTGAGATATGACGACAGAGGTTCAACACAAGCCAGAGCTGAAAACTCCATGAGACTATTATCTTCAAATAAACTACTCTGAAAAAGCAAGAAGTGGTCACTCAAGCTGTACAGCACTCAACTGGAGCAAAAACAGCTCAGGGATAGTGCCCAGGCCCTGAGTTTAAGCATCAGGACTGGCAGAAAAAGAAAAAAATCAAAACTATTGTAAAAACTGAATCATTTTTGCTAAGTATAAAAGGTCTGACTTGAAGGAGAGGATAAGATGTCAGAAGAAGCACCCTAGATTTTAGCAGCATCAATTTAGTAGAGTCATGCATGAATAACATATTTTTTGTGGCACCTCCTATCAGTTTGAGTTCATTTGTATTTCAAATTGCTGGAGTTTGTACTACAATTTAAGCTATTAGTTTCTGATCCTTAGCAAAGACCTACATCTCACATCTCATACTATCACTATGAAACTTAATTCTAAAATACTGCTTAGAGTTCATAATTTGAAAGTACTTCTGTAATCAACATTAAAAAAAACTACAGGTAATAAAGACATTGTTTTTGTTGCCTTTTTATCTCTTCTGTCACCAGCTCAAGCCAGCCAGTGATTTCCAACATCATTTCCAGAAAAAAAATACAGTGTTAAGGTCTTTGTAGTTCTGTGTATACATATATATATATATATAATATATATATATAATACATATATTATATATATTATATATATAATATATATATTATATATATATATATAATATATATATATATATATATATATGTATTACTTGTGTTTTTCAATTTCTTGGTCTTGGCAGTACTAAAGTTTGAACTCAGGGTCCTGAGCAGGTACTCCCAATACGTAACTATTCTGCCAAGCCTTTATTGCATTTGTTATTTTCAAGATAGGGTCTCAGTTTATGCCGGAACCAGTGGGCAACAAAAGGGAATCCTGAATTAGGGGGCAAGGATGGAAAAATAAAGACATAAGACAAAGGATGGGGTCGGGAGGTCTGCAGCTCAAGACTGCAGCACCATTTATTTTTAACTCTCCTTATTATATACTATTAGAAGTCAAGAGGTAACCTAAGGTCACCATAGTGCAGAAAAGCAAGGAAAATTTTAATAAAAACAAGGTGCAGATTGAAACAAGTCAAGGTCAACTGATAGAAAGTAAAACAAACTACAGACATAGCAAAGCAAACCCGGCACCTGGTGTTTTTCATGAAAGCCAGTTCCTTGTACGTGCCTTCAAGTGAGCACAAGGGTCAAGATGACCTTGGAGCTTTACCGTCGGCTCCCATCATCTCCCCTGTCTTTGTTTGAAGAAGCAAACCTGCCTGTCTTAGGTTGGGTGGATGACCTTGTCTGCCTTACCTGTCTTTGGGAACTTCTTCAGAGCAAAGCTGAAGGCCCTGTTGTAGGTTGATCATACTGGCACCCCCTTTTACCCATCTCTGGCTGCAGTTCCTCTGGGGGGGAATTCATTTATTTGGAGCTTGATCTTATGTAGCTGGCTGGCTAAACTCATAAGAGAGTTTTGCAGGGCACGTATAATACAAGGAAGGCAAAGAAAAATCATTAATAAAAGTGCACCGGGGCCAAGCAATGTCATTAACAATCTTTTAACATTAGTCAGGGAAGGGATATAGCGTTGAAATTGTTCAAACAGCTCGTCAGCAATTTTGGCTGATTCAGAGTCCAGCAGTGGGGCTTGTTCTAATCTGGCTATTTGCCTATGAAGCTGAAAAAGATCTAAAGACAAGTTATTATGGTGCCAGATACCATTGAGATGTGCTACAACCTTTTCCCAAGACTGATTTGATTCATTATATATATGAGGAGTCACACAAATAAAATCAAACCTGGCATGACAGCACACTCACTGTAAAGTTTGCAAAGTGCAAACTTGTTCTCCTAAAGACAATACTGACTCATATAATGCTTCTAGTTTTTGTTCTACCTTATCATCAATCCTACCTTGAAAGTGTAGAGCCTGTGTAGTATTATGAGCAAGCTGATTAAGATAATGGGCAGTTTGTACATTTCGAGTTAGTGTCACAGCAGCTGCTGCTGAGGAGGCAACTAACACAATAAAGGCTAGAACACCAGCTACAAGTAGCCCAACAAATCTACGAGAGTGCATTAGTTCTTTCAATTGTTTTAACACCTGAATACCAGAATCTTCATACCAAGTTTCAGAAATACTTACAGGAAGCATAACAAAAGGTGGTTGTCTAACAGTAAGTATGGATTCAGTTATGCCACTATACCAGCAATTAGTAAAAGAACAATTAGAACAGGTAATGTTAAAATAATTAGCTCCTATAGAAAAATTAAATGGTCTATACATAATAACATAGGGTGGTGATACACAACTCATAATATATTTTTTAAAAGGGATGAATTGGGCCAAGTTATATTATTAAGTGCAGCCACCAACATCCAAACATGATGTTGAGGATGCCCATTCATCCACCACAATCCAGGATTGAACTTATTAGTAAGATTAGCTCCAGACCAATCCAATAATTGAGAATTAGTTCCAGAAATATTGGTAACAAATGGCTGCACATGCCTGCACCTTATTGGATGAGGCTCTCCTGTAGATTCTACTATCTGTGAAGAATTAATGCAACAGGGTATCCTATAGCATGGAGTAGAATTTGCATAAACTAAATGGCCAGTTGGCAAGGATGTCATTTGTATATTGTACATTTGATTTTTGTCTGGGATCCAAATTTTATGAGTCATGGATTGCATAAAAGTACAGCCTGGAATGGAGCTTTTAAAATTGGTGATAAAGTATAAAGGAATTCCAATACCTGAAGCTGAGAAATCTCCCATTTTTATATATTGGATGAAAGGATCGGGGGCTGTACTGTATGCTGATCTATTAACATGAATGAGAACTTCAACTCACTCCCAGGTCACTGGGTGCACAATCGGGGGATCCGGCATGTAAGCCCAATGGGTCAACATTTGTGTCATCTGAATAAGCCTCCACAATACTAACGCAGCATTCAGGCAACCAGTGGGTGTCATTTTCTTCCTGCGAGAAAACACAAACATGTCCTCAACCCCATGTTAAAACTGGATCAGGCCCCTGCCAAGCACCTGTTAAAGAATCCCTCCACTTAACTTGAGCAAAAGCTCTTTGCTCTCTTTTTTCCCAAAACCACTATGCTGCAGAAAGGCCATAACAATCTAAGTTTAAAAAATTTAGTACAAACAAAACGTGAGAAAGAATATTAACAGGAGAGATGGGGTATAATTCCCCACCTTTTAATTTAAAAATTTGATGTTTGAGCAAACCATTAGCTCCTTCAACAATTCCTTGACCTTGAGGATTATAGGGAATACCTGTATTGTGAATAATGTGATAAGATTTACAAAAATTTTGAAAAGCTTGTTCAACATATCCTGGACCATTGTCAGTTTTAATATATTTAGGAAGTCCCATAGTGGCGAAACAATGCAGAGAATGGGAAATACAATGCTTGCTAGTCTCCCCAGCAAGGGGAGTAGCCATAATAAAATTAGAATAAGTATCTATAGTAACATGAACAAACCGAAGCCATCCAAAGGATGGAATATGAGTAATGTCCATTTGCCAGATCTGATTGGCAACTAAACCTCGAGGGTTAATTCCAATGGAGGGCACTGGTAAGAAAGTAGTACAACTAGGGCAGGTCTTTACAATTTGATGAGCCGCCTCACGAGTGATTTGGAATTGTCGGCATAAAGCATGACTGTTTTGATGATGGATGGCATGTGATTGTTTCGCCAAATCAATTTGAGTAAGAAAAACTTGAGTAGCCTTGTCCGTAATAGCATTGCCCTCACTTAATGGACCAGGAAGCTTAGTATGGGCATATATATATATATATATATATATATATATATATATATATATATATATATATATATATATATATATATATATAAATCCAAAATAGCATGGACAAGTGAGCGAGTGAAGAAGAAGCTGTATTTGGTGAAAAAGAGTTGGAATAGTGGAATTTGCCGTTCCAAGAAAGGGGACAGTTTCAATAACCTGAAGGGCTCGAATAACATAATGACTATCTGAATATAAATTAAAAGCACAATTAGGCAGAAGTGTAAGGGCCTGTAAAACTGCTTGAAGCTCAACTTCCTGGGCTGAAGAAAGACCAGTATCCCAGGATGTAGTATTTCCATCAATAGTAAGAGCGGCCATTCCATTAGAAGATCCATCTGTAAACACTAAGGCAGCCATAGAAAGAGGTGATAAAGATACCACTTGAGGAAATATGAAACTGTAAGAAGAGGCAAAATGAAGCAATTTGTTAGAGGGATAATGATGTGAAATTGTGCCCATAAAATTAGCCCAAGCAATAGCCCAAGAATCACAATGAAAATAAAGCCATTCCTGCTGTTGTAATGTATAGGGAATATAAATAGCATGTGGATCTCGTCCGAGATATTTACAAGATTCCACATGGCACATGTGGACTAAAGTAGCCACCAATTCATAATAAGGAGTTAATACTTTTGAGGGGGTAGCAGATAAAGAAAGCCATAAAAAGGGTCCCTTCTGTCAGAGGACCGCTGTGGGAGAATGAGGTATAGTTAAAATATAAGCTTCCCAAGGAGCTGAATAATCAATATAATTTACATGTTGGGAAAAGATAGCAGAATCTACTATTTTTAAAGCTTCAGCCGCTTCAATTGTTAATTCTCTGATGGATGCAGGGTTAGGGTCTGCTTTTAACAAATCAAATAAAGGTTTTAATTCAGCTGTAGATAATTTAAGATAAGGGCGAAGCCAATTAATATCTCCCAGAAATTTCTGAAAACCATGTAAAGTACACAAATGAGAAGTTTTAACCTGTAATTTTTGACTAGTAAAATAATAAGAACCCAAAATATAACCAAGATAAGTGAACGGAGGATGCTCTTGCACTTTATCTTGGCTACAATTAATCCAAAAGAGGTAAGGTCTAAATTGTCCAAAAGCTTGTGTTAGTACTGTAGGGCTGAAATGAGCTACAATGTATCATTCATATAATGAATGATATAAACAGAAGGAAATTTTTGGCGAGTAAAAGAAAGAGCCCACACTACAAAACTTTGACACAAGGTGGGGCTATTTGCCATGCCTTGAGGCAATACTAGCCAATGGTACAGTTTCATGGGTTCTTTAAAATTAGTGAAAGGGACACTAAATGCAAAACGTTTGCAATCTTGAGGAGCAAGGCATATGGTATAAAAACAGTCTTTTAAATCAATTATTATTTTGTATATATTTTGAGAAATGGCCATTGGGGAGGGCAAACCTGTTTGTAACGGCCCCATAAGTTCCATAGTATCATTTACTCGCAGGAGATCTTGAAGAAGTCTCCATTTTCCAGATGTTTTGATAACAAAAATAGGTGAATTCCATGGGGAAGTAGAGGGAGCTATATGGCCCAATTCCAGCTGTTCCTGCACCAGCTGCTGGGCAATAATAATCTTTTCATTTGATAGGGGCCACTGATCCACCCACACTGGAGTTTTTGATAACCATGTAATAGGATCAGCATGAGAGGCAGGATGAGCAGCAGCCCCCGCTAAAAATATCCTAAACCTTGTCTATTTGGTTGGAGCTGTGGCTGAATGGATTCTCAAATGCCTTGTTGACCAATCCCCAGTCCCCCTGAAGGTAGCAGTCCTTGATCTAAGAGTTGTCGAGTGACCACATCATTTGGGCTAAACAAATAAACTCCCATTTTTTCCATAATATCTCTCCCCCACAAATTAATGGGCAAATGATCCAGCACATAAGGCTGGAAAGTTCCAGAATAGCCCGCATCATCTTTCCGATTGAGAATAGCACTGCTTTGCTGTGGATCTGAAGCATGGCCAATTCCTTGTAAGGATGTGAGAGAAGCAGTAAGGGGCCAGTGAGAAGGCCAATATTTTTAGCTATTCCAGATACATCTGCTCCAGTATCCAGCACACCTTGAAAAGGCTTTTCTTGAATATAATTTATAAGTTCTGGCCTTCCTTGTTTTATATTTTGAATCCAGAATACATCTGAGGCCCCAAAACTTTTTGTGCCTCTAGGGGCAGAAGTAACAGAATTTGCAACAGAGATTAAAGGAACTAGGACCAGCTGAGCAATTCTTTGCCCAGCAGAAATAGATATAACTCCAGTAGGCGCTGAGGCCATGATTTTTATTTCTCCAGTATAGTCTTGATCTATCACTCCTGGGGTAATATATAGGCCTCTCAATGCAGAGCTACTGCGGCCTAATAATAGGCCAACAGGTCCTTTTGGAAGGGGGCCAACTATGCCCGCAGGGAGAGCTTGAACTCCCATTTTAGGAGTCAATAATGTGTAGGTGGAGGAACAGAGGTCCAATCCTGCACTTCCTGGGGTTGCTCTAAAGAGACTGGAAACCGTTTGTTGTTATTGTTGCTGTTGGTTGCCAGCTGGTAGGCTTGAAGCCGTGAAAAGGATGGGGCTGCCTCGTTTTTTTTGTTGAGGGGCCAGGGGCTGGCCCCTCTACCAGTTTTCCGGTATCAGAAGGCCAGCACTATCAAAAGTAGATTTACAATCTCTGGCCCAATGCCTTCTCTGATTACATCGGGGACATCTCCTTAGTTTAATTCCCTTTTTCTGATTAGGACATTGAGTTATTAGATGGCTCATTTCGCCGCAAGAAAAACAGCTGCCAGGAAGTCCAGCAACTCGGGGACATCTTCCTCCTTTTTTGCCTCCCCGAGTGTGGAGGAATTCAGTTATGGTTTGTCCCTGAAGTGCAGCAGCCAGTGTGAGGTCCTGCATATAGGATGGGCCAATGTCGGCACAGAGCCAAATATATTCAGTTATTCCTCCTTTTATTTTAAACGGTCTAATGGATGCTTGGCAAGCTGCATTAGCATTTTCATATGCCAATTGTTGTACAAGAACCATACCGGCATCCCCATCTTGGATGAGACGGCCTGTTGCCTCTAGTAACCGAGAGACAAAGTCTTGATAAGGTTCATCTGGTCCTTGTCTAATTTTAGAAAGATCCTCAGTCTTATTGGAGTTAGCAATCTTCTTCCAGGCACGCTTACCAGCAGCATTAATCTGAGCATATGCGCCCACAGGGTAATTTAACTGGGTATGGATGTCATTATAAGCACCTTCCCCAGCAAGCTCTGCAAAAGTAGTAGGTATATTATTAGCCCTATTAACCTCTGCTGTGGCCTGACACTATTCCACACATTCAGACTTCCACAACAAGTAATCTCCTCCACTAAGACAAGCTCTAGCTAATTGTTTCCAATCATTAGGGCATAAAGCATCAGTGGACAATGTTTTCAAAATTACCTGCGTAAATGGAGCTGTAGGTCCATATTGAGTGCAAGCATTTTTCAAGGCTCTTATTTGTTTAAATTGAATAGGTTGGTAAGTTTTTTGTTGGTTTTGGTCCTCCATTACAGGAAATAAATGAAAACCAGAAATATCCTCCCCTCTTTGAGCAGGCTGTGCTAATGATAGCTGCAAGGCACTATTCCTGGGAGGGGGAATAGCCCCTGTCCCAAGAGGGAATTCATCATTAGGAGGACTAGATAACTTCAAAGGCCTGGGCCAACTAGGCTGCCCAAACCAAGTAGACTGCGCCTGGGGAATAACAGGCGGAGGGGATAGGGGAAAGAAATCTGAGTCCCCTAGAGCTGTTAAAGAGGGCTCACAAACATTCACCCTTAAAAGGAGTCGTTGCTTTGTTCAATCCGTGACAATTTTTTTATAACTGAATTCAACATTTCCTCAACATGGATTTTTTTTATGCTTAATAGGCTTATCATATATTTTTTCCTCAGCATCTGAGTCATCTGACTTTTTCTCATTTTTTGACCCAATAGATTCAACTTTTATAAATTTATTTGATTTCTCTTGGGCAGCAGTATGCACTCCCGGAGCAGGGTGAAACTTGTTACCCTGTTCAACTTCCCCAATCAACTGATTAAATTTTATTTGTTCATGTCTGGAGTGCAGACAGTCTCGAACTAAATTCCAAAGAGTAAAAAGCATCCTCTGGGTTTTTTCAGGGCCACTTGCATCATAATGTTCCTGAATCATTTTTCCTATTTTTTGCCAAGTTTCTAAACTAATGGTTCCTTCCTCCGGGAACCAGGGGCATACTTCCTCCATAAAGCGAAAGAAACTCTCTAATTGACTCTTGAAGCATGCCCTCAAGAGCCTGCACATATAACGTGCAGTTGTTACCTTGCCCCATAATTTCTTACTCCAGACTATACTATCACCTCTCTCTTTTTCCGGGCGTGTCCTCTTACCTTAGCGGGGGTCCTCTGCCTTGATCCCAGGTTTTCAGGGTTCCTGTTCAGGCGCCATTTGCCAGAACCAGCCGTCAATGAAAGGGAATCCTGAATTAGGGGGCAAGGATGGAAAAACAAAGACATAAGACAAAGGATGGGGTCGGGAGGTCTGCAGCTCAAGACTGCAGCACCATTTATTTTTAACTCTCCTTATTATATACTATTAGAAGTCAAGAGGTAACCTAAGGTCACCATAGTGCAGAAAAGCAAGGAAAATTTTAATAAAAACAAGGTGCAGATTGAAACAAGTCAAGGTCAACTGATAGAAAGTAAAACAAACTCTACAGACATAGCAAAGCAAACCCGGCACCTGGTGTTTTTCATGAAAGCCAGTTCCTTGTACGTGCCTTCAAGTGAGCACAAGGGTCAAGATGACCTTGGAGCTTTACTGTTGGCTCCCCTTCATTGCTGAGATGGCAGGCAAATACCATGACACCTAGCTGTTGGCCGAGATGAAATCTCATATTTTTTATGGAGGGGGGTGAGCTCAGACCACAATGATTCCCTAATTTTTACTTTCCATGTGGCAAGGTTTACAGGATTAAGACACTGGTACCAGTCTTGTATTCACTGTTTATAATGCCTGGTATTGCTTGTGGTGATCATTAATCATCATTAATCTACTCCTAAAGAGTAGAAATCTTCCATACACAAGATTGCTCTAGCTAAAGTTGCTCAACTGAGAAGCCTCAAAATTGTAAGTACGTTCATTTCAGAGCCTCTCTTCTTTTGATATCTAAATCAGAGTTCCTGTTTGATATACTCTATATGTCTATTTCTAGCCACCATTTTTAATTGCATATGAATATTGTCTTCCAATTCCTAATCAGGGCTCTATGATTATGTGTCAAATTCAATTTACTCTAGGAAAACTACCTTCTCTTCAAGGTGCTCCCTCAAGATTCCAAAGTGAAATGTGTACTTCGTATTTTTGAAATAGACCTTCTGAAATTGTGCTGTTTCTCACTTTATTTCCTTCCATTGGTTGCCCTGCTTTGTGATACTGGAGCTGGACCCTATATGCTTTATTATATGGCCAGCTGGTACAATATTCAACATTCAAGAGTGACCAAAGGTCATGTCAAGAACATTGCAAGAGAGAGTTTCCTCCTAAGGGTTAGGTTGCTGTTTCCTTCAATAAGTCTGCCTTTGAACCTGCATGCTGGAGTTCAAGGGACACCTCCTGATTGCTGACAGGAAGCATTGGTCCTAACAATCCTAACACAATCAGTCTTTCAGGAACTTTAATGGCCATCAAATGAGCTACTCCCTTGCCCCAGCCTATACCTTCTGGCAAGTTTCTATGACACTGGTAGGCTGTGTGTTCCTGTGCCAAGCACTTTCTTACAAGACCTGACTCTCTTCTTGGTTGGGGATGGAAGAGTACAAACCTTCTATGAACTTAGTTCCTTCCTTGTTCACTTTTCTTAGGTCTCAGAAAAAGTAGCTATTTTCTGCACTTGTCATTTCTACAATTCCTCACAGTTCGCACTTATCCCATGTAGTAAGATTAATTCATCACTTCCTTATATTTAATTTCTTCCTTTAGAATGATTAGAATGGTCCTGAATGCAAGCTGAATTTATTACCAACTTATCTAGCTGTTTTCAGAGGTCACAAAGACAGAAATATTAGGCAATTTCAATAGATTTGCAGCCACAAAAGTGTAAAGTGAGGAAATAATGGAATTAAATTACATTATCATTTGTAAATTGAGAAAACTACTAACACTTCAGCAATATAGTGTATCCATTGACTGTCCTTTTCAGTAAAAGGAAATTTAGAGAATCATTAAAGCAACTGGACAAAATATTGCTGAACAGAAGACTTCAGAAGACTATCAAATATATTTTTTAAGCATTTTAACCACAAATGGCTTGGTTAAAATCATGTTCACTTACAATATACTTGTATTTGTTTCATTTTCTTGGTTTTATTTTACTATTCAGGATTAAAATATCAACATCATCTCTGATTGGTTTCAATCTTATTAAATACAAAATAGTTTGAGATTGCTGACAGGGAATAGGAGATTATAAAGATAATATATCATTTGTACCCTCAAGGCATTTATAATTGTGGATAAAGAAAACTTGCTAAAATGTAAGTATCTGTTCTCCAAGAATTTATGCAAGTGACTAACACATTTAGAAATAACTCAGCATTATAATTATAATTTATTGCCCATTAGAATCATAATTCATGTTGAAAATATGATCATCATAATGTTAAGATCAAATATTTCACTTTATTCTTTAGACAAATTATAACAAGTGCTTATTTTAGGACAAAGTGGTATATGATAGTTGGATATTCTGTTAACAGTTCATTAATATTTGAATGAAAACAGTTGCAGTTTAAATTTGCTTTAGAAAATACTGTGTATGCCAGTGTGTGTGTGTGCATGCATGTGTGTGTGTGAGTGTGTGTGTGTGTGGAAGCAAGCGTGTGTGTGATATTCCTGGGGCTTAAACTTGGGACCTGGGTGCTTCCAGAGTTGTTTTGCTTAAGGCTAATGCTCTACCACCTGAGCCACAGCTCCTCTTTCAGCTTTTTTGGTGCTAAATTGGAGATATGATTCTCACAGACTTTTTTGCCTTTGCTTGCTTTTCACTGCAATCCTCAGATCTCAGCCTTCTGAGTTGCTTTAGAACTAAAGGTATGAGCCACTGGCACCTGACTTAAAAATAGTTTCATCTGATTATTTTGTTACTCAGTAGTTATTGGGTATCTAAATTTTTTTATTAAAAATTACATTATTATATTTTTCTTTCTTGCTATTGTTTCTAATGTATTTATAATGTACCATGTGATATTTTTTGTTTCTTTGTATGTTCCTCTCCCATTGCATAATCCTTATTTTCACTGTGTTTGATGTCGGTGCCCTGCATCTTGTTTATATAGTTCTGTATTTGGGGAAGGGGACGGGAAAAGGGGCAAAAGAAAATAAGGATACGGATACAGGTTGACCCATTGTAATAATGAGATGTACAAAACACTATGTTGAAAACAAACTTTACAGCTTCTGTGGGGGGACGTAGTTGTGTAAGTAGGAGAGAAGGGATGGGAGGGGGAAAACAATGGAGGAGGCAACAATGCTCAATAGGAAATATACTCATTATCCTGCTCATGTAACTGTAACCCTTCTGTACAGCATTTTTACAATCTAAATTTAGTCCAAAAATTACATTACTTTTAATACAAAATTAGTATTCTTTTCTCACGTAGATGTATGGAGACAATTCCTCAACACCTATTAAGAAGGAAAACTTTATAAACCTTCTGATATCAGAGGAAAGATAAATGCCATAACCCAATATAAAATACAAAATTGGAATGCTGGAATTTCTACTTTAATTCATTTTGTAGAAAAGTGACAAAAATGCTATTACAAATTGTATTATAACTCAAGTTGGTCTTTCTCAATATCTTACCCTTCAGTACTCTTGTCAAGTACATTGTAACTGGGCATATGGGGAGAATGCTTCCATGACTGCTCAGGATTCCAAAATCTTAGATATCCAAGTTCCATACAAAAAGAATTTGCATAGAGTTTATGGGTAGCATTCCATAATCTTTAAATAATCTACAGATTACTTGTAACAGCTGATACAACGCAATGCAGTGTAAACAGTTGTTATTCTCTGTGTTTTATAAATAAAATGACAAAGAATGGAAGAAAGACAGCCTCTTCAGTAAATGGTGCTGGCAAAATTGGTTAACCACATGTAGAAAACTAAAGCTAGATCCTTATATATCACCCTGCACCAGAATCAACTCCAAATGGATCAAAGACCTCGAAGTCAAAGCAGACACTCTGAAAACATTACAGGATGGAATAGGAGAAACCCTAGGTCTCCTTGGCTCAGGCAGAAATTTTCTGAATAGAGACCTGGAAACACAACAAATCAAAGAAAGGTTGGACAAATGGAATTGCATGAAGTTGCAGAGCTTCTGCATGGCAAAGGACATAGCTAGCAAGATCAATAGAAAGCCCACGGATTGGGAGAAGATCTTTACTAGCCATACAACGGACAAGGGTCTCATATCTAAAATATAATTGGAACTCAAAAAATTAAATCCCCCAACAACAAATCCTCAAAGAAACAACTGCCCAATAAATAAGTGGGCGAAAGACTTAAAGAGAAACTTCTCTGAAGAAGAAAGAAGGATGGCCAATAGACACATGAAGAAATGTTCAACATCCCTAGCCATAAAAGAAATGCAAATCAAAACAACTTTGAGATATCACCTCACCCCAGTTAGAATGGCAAAAATCAAGAACTCTAACAACAACAGATGCTGGAGGGGATGTGGACAGAAGGGAACCTTACTTCATTGTTGGTGGGAATGTAAACTTGTTCAACCACTTTGTAAAGCAGTATGGAGGTTCCTCAAAAGACTTCACATAGAGCTCCCCTATGACCCAGCAATCCCACTTTTGGGCATTTACCCAAATGTTTACAAACAAGACCACACTAAAGCTACCAGCACAACTATGTTTACTGAAGCGTTATTTACCATAGCTAAGATATGGAACCAGCCCAGATGCCCGTCAGTAGATGAATGGATCAAGAAAATGTGGTATATATAACAATGGAAGTCTATGCCTCCATCAGAAAAAATGACATTGCCCCATTTGTTAGGAAATGGAAAACTTGGAAAAAATTATATTAAGTGAAGTAAGCCAGGCCCAAAGAAACATAAGTCCCATGATTTCCCTTATTTGCAATATCTAGTATATGTATGAGTCAAGCAGAAAAGGTCAGATAATGTGATGTTAGGAAAATGATCCTTAAGATATGTATTTTAAAATGTTTTTTATGCATTTGTTTCTAACGCATTTATAAGATTATTTCTTTGTTGCTTTGTATGTCCCTCCCCCACAGTATAACCCCTACCTTCACTGTATTTGATGTTGGTATAATTTGTGGAGGGAAAGGGGAAAAACAAGTTGTTTAAATAAGGATACAGGTGGACCTGTTGCAACAATGAGAAGTACAAGTTGTCATGTCGAAAATGAGCTTTACAATGTTGGTGGGGGGGGGGGAAGGCGGGGAGGATTGGGTGGGGGTTGGGCGGGAGGCTGGGAAGGGATGTGAAGGGTAAACAAAGGAGGAGGCTGCAATGCTTGATAAGAAATGTACGCATTAACCTGCCCATGTAATTGTAACCCCTCTGTACAGTGTGTTCACAAAAAATAAAAATAAAAAAATGACAATTAAAAATATTGGCCAGTGGCTCATGCCTGTAATCCTAGCTACTCTGGAGACTGAGATATAGAGGATCACTGGTTGAAGTTAGTTGGGGCAGAAACAGACCTCAATTAACCAGCAAAATGCTGGACTAGGAGCATGGGGTAGGATAGAGATCCAGCCATGAGCACGAATGCAGAGAGAGAAAGTTCAAAGCCCTCAGTTCAAGCCTTGCTATTGGCACACAGAAAAAACTCTCCACCTGCCTAGTGTAGAATTTCCCTCTTAACTGTTAGCTTTTAATCCATGGTTGGTTGAATCAAAAAATGTGGAGCCCTCAGTTAAAGAAGAGTGACTGTGTTCCTTTTTGTATATCAGTACCTTCTTAGAGAAATCACCAGCTCTTTTTCTGTGAGACCATTCTAGAAAATTCTGGCCCTAGAGACTTACATGCCTAATTTTTCTAAATATAAATTCCAGCAGTCAAAGGCCTACTACTTCTGGGGCGATCCTATATCAGAAGAGGGCTGGTTGGGATGAGATTTTGTTTAGTTGAGTTGATGGATACAATTTCTCCACCAGCAATGGATGCTTTCTTAATGGATGCTTCTAAGCACAAACATACTTTATCTGTCTCACCTTTTTTCTCCTAAAACTCAATTTACTCTCAACATGAAGAATTTAGATTTTGTTTTTCCTATTGCTTTGAGTCCAATCCTAAACTTGTGTCTATTATCAGAGTGAGAAGGGAACAAGCCTCTGGAAGAGAGAAATGATGTATTATAGATATAGGTATTTAATAGTATTGGATTGAGTTAAGAACAAAACAATGTTTTAAGTCTAGGTGACTGACAGAATGCATTATTTCCATTGATACTAAAAGGCAAATGTCCCTTTATCTAGCCCCAAAATATTAAGTCATGCAACACACACACAAAGTGTTTCCTAAGAGAGAAAGCTGGAAGTCAAGGTCTGTTTTGTTGTCAAATCTAATTTGCTCTCATAACCAGTTAATCTTACCTTACAACTCTCCCATATCTCTGCTTTCTTTTCTCTAAAGCTTTTTTTATTTTTACCACTATAGTACGTAAAGGGTAAATTCTAAGCTTGATAGCATCGCTTATTTTCATTATTTAATTTTTTTATATTTTTGATATTTTTACCATTTATTTTTTGTCAGTCATGGGGCCTGGGTTCTGTTTGTGAACTCCTTTACTCAAGGCTAGCACTCTACTATTTTCTATATTTGGAGTTTTGAAACACAATTTCAGGCTGTCCTGAAACTTTCTATATGAACTAATCTGGTCTCAAACTCAAAATTTTGCCTGCCTCAGCCTCTTGAGTGCTGGCACTGGCTCATCCACAGCTCTTTTTCATCTGACCTTTGCCTACTGTTTGGCCTCACTGGTAGGAGCCCCTCATTAATGGACATGACACCTAGTTTTCCTAGTTTAGGGAATGGAACTGACAAATGGCCCTAGATGCTACCCTTCTGAATCCACTTCTGTGCTTGTGGAGAGGCGGTAAATCCTATAGGCTCCTCTCAGCCAGTCTCTAAGTACAAGGATTCTAATGCAGGCCAAGTCTTAGGAGATACGGATTCCTTTAACAGGAGATTTTGGTTGCAAGACTCCTCCAGACTTCACTGGCTGATGATTTACACCTGTAGCACGGCTGAGATTCTTCCTGCATTCTTCCTCCATTGTCTTTCTCTCTCCCAAGATAACACTGAATAGTTGTCTGAAGGATTCCTTTACTTTCTCTTTACATGCTCTTGCATATACAATCCCATCTAGATATTTTCATTTTAGAAAATGCTAACACAAGTGGATGATTTGAAGAAACAAGTAATAAGACTGTTTAGGGGAACTGTTTCATTTACTACCCACAGACAAGTTTTCTTCAGGAATTGTTCTGAGGTACTAGTAGATCCTAACAGACATAATCCAGGAAAGGAAACCATCCCAATGGTGGGTAATAACATTGCAGATTCAATGTTCCAGGCATTGGAAAGACATGGGAGACATGGTGTTTACAGGGATAGCAGAACTAGCTGGTTACTGGCAAATCTGGGCTGCTCTTTTATAGAGAGAAAATGAAAAACTGATAAGCATTAACAATCAATAAAAGGCAAAGTGTTGAAGCCCAAGGGCTTCATAGAGGGCTTTACAGAGGGTTTTCCAGTGAATGGACACACATTGCTGAGTAGCAGACTAAACATCTGATGTTTTTGAATCTCAGAGCTTTGGACACCCTTAAATCCTCAGGCAACTTAGATATGCTATTGTAAGTTGAAGGCCTTAACTAAGTAAACTGGGATCCTGAAAACATAGGGCAAAGTATCTGTATGGATAACCCTGATAGTGTTTATTCTATAGACATCTTTTCAGCCTTGAAATATTCCAGCCACGGCTCACTTTCCATCTTTTTGTCCTGTGCTGGAAGACTTGATGGGGAAGCTCATTCACAAGTGACAGATGTCTTCTCAGTACTTGTCCCTAATTTGTTTCCTGTTGGCTGGCTAGTGGTGAGCGTTACATACCAGTATACCTATCTAGATATGTGCTGCCCTGAGAAGGGAAAAATGAAATTATAAACTAAAAAAAGTGCTATAAAATGACTTAGCATTTGCAAGCAGAAACAAGGGAAATGGTTCTGGTATTACATTTTGAGAACATCTGATGAGAGGGGTCAGAATATTAAGGAAAGGGTTGGTTTATTAATATAAATATACTTTCTTGAAACAGAATTTTACATGCTGGTAAAACTCTCTTTGCTTTCAGAGCTTTAGAGAAATCAGTGATAGGTAAGCAAAGCTAAGGGCCACATGCCTAAGCTGGACGGTCAGATAGATGGTAGATAAACTGATATAAAGGTTTGGTAAAGCAGGCATGCTGGAGAAGATGGATTATGTGATGTTAGAAGACATATCCAGGGATTATATTTTATGAGGCATCCCAGATGGCACAGCATGAACCAAGGCCAGCAGATACTATTGGGAAGGGTATCAGCAGTGGCTCTCCTCTCAGACTAGGATGGATAGGGCAGTCAATCTCAGAACTGGGTTTACATTCTTATATTCAAATCTGTTCCTACCATTCCTACTCTTTTTCCCATAGTTTTCATTCAGTGATAGATATTTATTACTCTTGTGTATTTTTGCCTTCCATCCTAACACAGATTCACACATCACTATATACATGTTTGTGGGGGTGTTTTATGATACGAAAACTCACAAACATAGACTCCAATCAGAGACCCACTTAAGATAGGGAAGATGAAGAATTGGGCCTAGGATTGTGGAATTAACTATTTATAAGACATTGCATGCTAGTTCATATTATAGAAGTCTGACCAGAAAGGTTAGATGTTACATGAAAATCATTAAAAGTTTTCAAAAGCCTGAATCAGAACTACAAAAATAAAAAGTAACCTAGGATTTTGTGATCCTGTTTATTGCAGCATTATTTACCATAGCTAAGATATAGAACCAACCCAGATGCCCCTCAGTAGAAATTCTATGACTCCTTCAGAAAGAATGACATTGCCCTATTTATTAGGAAATGGAAAGACTTGGAAAAAAATATATTAAGTGAAGTAAGCCAGGCCCAAAGAAACATAGGTCCCATGATTTCCCTTATTTGCAATAGCTAGTATATGTCTGAGACAAGCAGAAACGGTCAGATAAGTTGATGTTAGGTGAAATGAACCCCAAGATAAGGATTCAAATGATTTTTTCTTTCTTGTGGTTGTTTCTAACATATTTATAAAATGATTTCTTTGTTGCTTTGTATGTCCCTCCCCCACACTATAACCCCTGTTTTCACTGTATTTAATGTTGGTATAATTTGTGGAGGGGAAGGGAAAAAACAAATTGTTTAAATAGGGATACAGGTGGACCCATTGCAGCAATGAGATGTACGAGATGTTATGTCAAAAAACAAATTTTACAACTTTGGCCAGAGGGGAAGGAAGGGGGGGTGGAGGTCAGGGGGATGAAGTGGGGATGGAGGGGGAGAAGGTGGGAAGGGGAAACAAAGAAGGAGGCAACAATGCTTGATAAGAAATGTACTACTTACTTTGCCCATGTAATTGTAACCCCTCTGTACAGTATTTTCACAATTTAAAAAATAAAATAAAAAGTACTATGTGAAAAAAACAACAAAAAGTAATGCTGAAAATCACTAAAGAAATCAAATGCATACACATATATTCCTTTCATCACCCTCCCTTTCTTTAGATGAGGAGTTACAAGAGGGTTGGATGAGGAATAAGAGCCAACAATAGAATGTAGTCCCGGTGAATAAATTCTTTGACCAGAAAGAAATGCAACAAAGACTAGAACCATTTTATCTGAGCTTTTGGAAATATTTGGCCTACTATAGCCTTATTCTTTCTGTGTTTAAGTAATAATAGGCCCATTTTGTAGACTCATTTCCTCCAAACATTTAAGTTATAGAAAAAAATAGTAGCAAAGAAAAATCACTGTTACCAATGAAAGATCAAATGGGAATGCTTTCTTTCAGAAGTTATAAATACATTTGGGACCAGGATAGCCATCTTTACTCCTGCCTAACCCCACATACTATGTCAGGCAGAAAGTGCTCTTTTCCTCTTTCTATTTTCCTCTATTTTTCTACTTTTCTAAACTGGACTTCTACCTGTGGGAGTGTTCTTTTTTCTTTTATTCTCTTTTTCTCTCAAAATGCTTTTGATAGTAGATTTCAAAGTCTTGGATATGGATGATTATTAGGTATCTGCATAAAAACTTGGCATACTTTCACAACTTCCATTTCTCTGAATCAAGGATTTCTTTTCTCATACTAATCAGAGATCATTCTCATCCCCCAAAGGCCTTTCTCTGGTGACAGTATTGCTTTCCAAGTCTCAGATGAATCGACAGCTCGGAGGACACACGTGGAAACAATGGAGTATATGTATTAAGTATATGTATTTAAGTCAGAAAGTTTTTTTTTTCATGTTAGTGCTAGGGCTTGAACTCAGACACACAACTCCTGTAGCAGGAAGCTTTGACATGTATACTTGTGCCAATATGAAGAGTCTTCCATAGTGCTGTAGCCGTCCATTTGTCTCTCTTCTGCTGCAGGTATCAGAATGCATGGTACTCTGAAGTCCACACATCAGGCTGCATTTAGAGTCAACCCCCTCAATCTCTGACTCTCTATCCTTTGCCTAATACCATAGTTTTCCTAATAAATCTCTTGTGCATACATAAGCCATTTGTAGCAACCTCCCTACAAATCCCCTATGCTTCATTTGTAATACATTATCTAGATTCTTTTATTCAGTGATCCTTCCTCTTCTCTTGGATTATTGAAGATGTAGACTCCCTCTACTGAAATACTCTGTCACTTTATATTGATCTATCAAATTCATCATCACTTTTCAAGAGAAAAAGTGTTAACTTAAAGAACTTTAGCTATAATTATGTACACAATTTCCTCAAAACTAAAGAGTCTTTCCTTGTATATCTCTCAAAGATCCTGGCACAATGGCTAATAAGTACTTATAAATGTATTTAATAATTCTACTATGATGATCCTCTAAGAATAGATCTGATATCTTAATTTGTAGTAAGGTCATCATTACCCATGTTTCTTTCATCGGAAGACTATTATTTCCCAGGGGAGAACATTTAGTTTGTTTAATATTAACTGAGTAAGGATGTTATTAAATATGCTCTCTGCAATATGATTTTGGAAGAGAAGCTCAAAATCCTATAATTAAGTTATGCTCTCGCCAGGTGCCAGTGGTTTACGCCTGTAATCTCAGCTACTCAGGAGGCTGAGATCTTAGGATCACGGTTCAAAGTCAGCCCGGGCAGGATAATCCTTAAGACTCTTATCTCCAAAAAAACCACTAGAAAACTGGAAGTGACGCTGTGGCTCCAGTGGTGGAGCACTCACCTTGACCTGAACTGTGCAGGGATAGCTCCCAAGTCTATAGTTCACACCTATGACCAACCAAAAAAAAGTTATGCTCTCATACGTTTAATTATTTTGGGGGGACTTATTCCTAATTTTTAGTTTCATACAATTTGCAAATAGTAGACGGCTTTGTAGCTACCAAAGCATAGAACACCCATCACCCAGAGGAGGGGCTGAGCAATACCCACTCATGTTTCCCTACATAAAGTATTCTTTCAATGTCATTAAAAAGACAATTGCAAAGAGACTAAAAGCTCCACAGGCAAAAAAGGTAAGTAAATAAAGCTCCTAAAACACTAAATGTATAACCAAAAGCATATTATCAACGTTTGCATAATTCACATGAGAATGATGACATCCTTAGACATATTCCTTTTAACAGATAGATTAATCAATAAATTATTACCTAACTTTTAATAATCGTACAATACTTCATACACTGCATGGAAATCCTTTCCCATTAAGTTCTATTAATAAAAGAACCACAATTAAGTCATAAATAAACAGGCAAATTATTAATTACATGATCTGATGTCTAGGATAAAAACTTAAAAAATTATTTTGACATATAGCAAATTATATGACATAGGGATACCAACTGCTTTATATCTTGGCCTTGTGTGAACTTGCTCATAGGGAAAAAGGAAGAAACTTTAGTAATGAAAGATACAATAAACTTTATTTTGGAACTTATTTTTCAAGAGAAAGAAAAACAAATGTTTCAACAGAATTAAGTGCAAACACAGATCCTATGAAAGGATATCAGAGAGCCCATGTGCTTACTGAGTAAAAACCTCACACCCACCACACACAAAAGATAGACCTGCCCCAAGCCAGCTTTCCATCTTTATCCCCCTCCCTTCTGGATCTCTAAGCTACAACAAACACTTAACAGCTGCACTGCATACTTTCTAATAACCTCTCGACCTATAAATAACCCAAGAATTCATAGCAGTTCTTAAGATAAACTAACCTCTTAAGATAAAATAACCTCTAAAATAATCTGGGCCATTTGCTTGGCTGAGCAAGCAGAGAAGCCTAGAGAGCCCCTTGTGTATTCCCATCTCATGAGACAAAGGGCACCGATCTGGATGGGAGGGCCGCACCCTGGACATGAGGGGCTGCTGATTTACTTTCACTTTATGGAGTTGATTGTCTCACTTTGGGGCAATGCTGCCATCTGACCCAGTATGTCACACTTGCTAAGCAGGTGCTCTACCACTGCTGCTATATCTCTGCCCTTTTTTGCACAGGTGCTTTTTGCCCAGGCCAGTCTGTGATACTCCGACTTGCACTTTCTGCCTTGCTGGTATGTCAGAAGTGAGCCAGTTTTTCCAGAACGATGTTTTCTTTTTGGCCAGGCTATGTTGGAATCTCAAGCCTCCTGGTCTCAGCCTCTCATAGAGCTGAGATCAATGTCATTCAAAAAGAAATTAAGAGTCTTAAATTTGACTTTGAAAAGGCTCAGTATCATGTGCCAGAAAATTAATTTCACCCCAAATATAAAATCCTATGCTTCTAATTTTAAGATGCTCAGCCAGTGATGGTCTATTGTGCATTTTTAATGTCCACCAACAAGCCCCAGGTAGGCTGGCTATGTTCCTGTCACATTCATGTTTCTGCTTCACCCAGTACTGACTGCTCTGGCGTCGAGCCCTTTACTTTCTCATAGACCATCTCTCAACAACTTGGATTAACACCTGCCCCTCAAGCTTCCTCATCTCCCCAGCCATACCTGCATCTAGAACCCCCTGGCCCAAGAACCTGCAATGGCCTCCTACCTGACACATGGCAGATTCAGCCACTAGCGATGTCATCAGCCTGGTCTGGGATCTGCTTATGTAATGTGACAGTTTGCTGGCTTTGTGGAGGGAACTTACGTGGAATCAGTGCACCATAACAGTCAAAGCTGGCCATTCTGAGTCAGTAAACTGCAAGCAAACATGTAGATGCAGCAGACCTACTTGTACAACCATGCTTTGTGTGCTGGTGCGGAGTCAAAGCAGTCCCCGAAACAGACAATTCACTGTGACAGGGCAGAGACCACAGGATTCACACTGAACTGGAATATCTTTTTTACAAGCTTCCCAGGAAGGGATAGCCATTACAACTGCAGTATGGTGACAAAAATAACCAACAGTCATCACAACTTCAGTACAGTGACACCTTGCTCTGAAGCAGGGACATGGGAGGGATGGGTGCAGGGATAGATACGAGGCCACTGCATAGCCCCAAGTTCCAGAATGGAACTTCTACTGGCCGAGAGGAACATCTAGTCCTTCCTTTCAGCAGCCAAAGCAAGAATACTAACTAAGGAGAGATGGAGTTCTCTGCAGGACTTCCCTACTGAGTTGCTGAGTTGCTTCAGTGGATGCTGCCACCTCACGAGAGGTGGTCGCGTGCCAAACAACTTCTCCAAAGAAGGCACTTATGGCAGAACACTCACAAATTCTACTGACAGAAGCCTGCTCCTTGCTGCAGCTGCACCTGACAGCCATGTGACAGGACAGCATCCCATTTGCCAGGCTCTGTGGAGGGGGGCTATGCCTTCAAATTCTCTGTTCCCCCTAGTTTGTTGGCTCAGCAGATGTGTAAGTCACTGGCAGGATTGCTCAGGAGCTTCTTGAAGGCTCTTGCTGACTTTCTCATCTGATTACTGCTTCTGCCACAAACTGTAAGTACCCTCAGCTTCCCAAAGTCCCCGCAGCCTCTGCTGGACTGATGGCTTCCAGTGAAGCACACCAGCACTGGCCCCTCTTCTTAAATCAGAAGGGCCTGTCTTATCTCATCAGAGGGCACAGAGGAGAGCCACAAAATTGTGGCTTGAATCTGAGGAAGTTCTGGCCACTGCCATGTTTGAGCTCCTGGGACTCTGAGCTGTCATGTTTTAGAAGACACCAGAGATAATATAGTAGAGACCCTGAGGACCCTACACAGAGATAGAAGCCCAGCCATCCCAGCATCTCAAGCAGCCTGCCAATCACCTAAGTGACCATCCATAGGACCTGCAGACTGACTCAACTTACCAAGGTGGCAGACATCATTGATATTTTATGATTGTGATACCTCCTTTGCTCTACATACAAGATAAATGCCAGATGCAAAGACAGAGCGACCACTACCACCTCATGACTTTATCTGCAATAACTAATGACAACTGGCCATCTGCTGAGAGGAAAATACATGTCACCCTAATTCGTAAGTTTATTTCTCATAGACAGGAGAACTTTTTCATTCATTCTTTTTTCAGGGTAGGGGGTGAGTACAGCAGTTTGAACTTGTGTGACCTCTTGCTTACTAGGCTGGTGAGTCACCCTCTGAGTCATGTCCCCCAGCTCATTCCTGTGACAATTTAATAGCAAGGCAAAGATAATCAACTTGAGCAATCTCAGATATTGTTTTAATGATCATTTGGGGTGGGAGCAGAAACCACCAAAGTGAATAAATATCTACTACTGATATTGTGCTGCTTTCTGGACCATCCCTGACCTCTGGGACCACACCATCTGAATGGTTTTCAGAATGCCAATGTGGACACCATTCTCTCTGATGATGTTGATAAGGATGTCGGTCACAATGAATGTTCCCTTCAGCCAATTCCAGCACTGCAGTGAACCTCGACAGGGCCTGCACCCAACCTTGACAGGGTCTGCAGCCATGATGCTCTCCTGCTTGTGCTGGACCTCCTCCAGGAACTCCAGTATTCCCCTGGGGTCACTGGGCACACTGTGATCCAGCCAGGTCCTATAATGATTTTGCCAGACTGTATGTATTTTCGGTACTCCCTTGTCCGACCTTTGAGAACTTGAGTTCTCTTAGCATGCAGCCATGAGCAGCTGCTTTCCAGATGCACATGACCCTGTGCTCCTTGAGCACATACTCATGCAGCCCATACACAATGTATTTCTTCTTCCCTCACTGCATGGTCTTGGAACGCCATCCACCAGCAGTCATTCACAGTGTTCTGTAGGCAGCCTTGTATGGAGATGTAACTCTTTTGGGGCTTTGAATTGTTGCATTTGGTTTCAAATTCTGGCATGATGATGTTTGCATTGATGTAATCAGAATCATGCTTATTAGAGTCCCCTTCACTCAGGACCACTCTGGTGTGATTGAAGGTCAGGATGTTCCTATATCTGTTCTTGGCTCTGATGCTACAGAGAAGTTTGCATTCCTGTTGCCATGGGGTCTCAAACTTTTCTGAAAAATCTTGCTTGCCTTTGTTAGGGTCTGGGCAAACTTGCTCAATTGTTGAATCTGGCTTTCGATTTCAGCTGCATTAATCTGAATCATGTTGACAGACTGCCTGAGTTGTAGAAGTGTGCCCAATGTCTCCATCATAAGATTCTTCTTGTAATGCTCTACTAGATCTGTCAAAGAATCCAACCATTCTCCTCCACCAACATTGTATTTCAGCTCCTGGCAGCAAATCCTGACATGGGTCGCTTTAGACTTGTAATTGTTGTTCTCTCCCTAGTCGTCACCAGAGCATACACAGAGAACAAAATTCCCAGGGTAGCTCTGGCTCTCCCTGTATAAGAAAGCTGCCATGCTTTCCTTTTTTGGTCACTAGTTTCTCTGCTTATTTTCCAGAGAGGTTACCATGAAACCACTGTTGAGAGGTAGGATCTGCACAGTTCAGAAGGTACTTGAGGTAGTTCATATCTCCATTCTTCTCTTTCAGCTGCCCATGATGTTCCATGTAGTACTGGACCAGCTCAGTCAGGGTGGCAAACTTTTCCCCTACATATCGGTTATAGTAGTCCCCGTGTTCTGAGTCTTGATGTGGGTGACAGCTCCATTTCTTCTAACAGAAAGTATGAAGTCCCTAGGGTTACTTTTACTGGGCCTTTCCAAGGAGGGATGGGAATGTTGCTTAGTGGTAGAGTACTTGCCTGGCATGCATCAAGTCCTGGCTTCATTCCTCAGTACTGCATATACAGAAAAAGCTGCAAGTGGCACTGTGGCTCAAGTGGTAGAGTGCTAGCCTTGAGCAAAAGCAGCTCAGGGACAGTGCCCAGGCCTTGAATTCAAGCATCAGTACTGGCCAAAGGAAAAAAAAAGGGTGAAGGGGTGGATAGTGGAGGGATAGGTGAGAATGTTGAAAGGAATGAAATTGATGAAGGTATATTGTATTAATAAACTGTTAAATAGAAAGTCTTTGGTACACATACTTAATATAACTGCTAAAAGATGTTACTTAAAGGTATGGAGTAGGTGAAATCACATAGAGAATAAACAGAAAAGCACAATGAATAAGTATCAGGCAGGATTCAGAAGAGGGGCCACAGGATTCATATTAAAAATGACAATTGCAGAGATCATGGGAAACCCAAGAAAATTATAGCAGTAATAACAAGTAAACCCTTTAATATTTTCTTCTTTTTGTAGAATTTTGGTGCTAGAGACTGACCCTAGGAACTTGAGAATATTAAGAACATATTCTATCTCTTTGCTATATCCCAAAGCAGTAGATGCTTCAGTTTATGCTTCATAAAAAGTTATCCTTGCTAGGCACCAGTGTCTCATGCCTGTAGTCTTAGCTACCCAGGAAGCTGAGACCTGAGGATTTTGGTTAAAAGCCAGCTTGGGCAGGAAGTTGTGATACTCTTATCTTCAATAAACTGCTTTACTTTTTTTTAAAGCCCAAAAAAGAGCTGTGGCTCCAGTGGTACCACCAGCCTTGAGCAAGAAAATCTGCTCCACACAGTGTGCAGGCCTTGATTTCAAGCTCAGCACCAGCACAAACAAAATCTAACAGCACCAAAACAAAGCAGAAAGAAAAACATATCCTTATAGTTACATTGTAATAGAAAAAAACCCTTAAACATCAATTTAATAATTAAGAAATTGGGGAGGGAGAAGGAGGGACAGGAAGAAAATTTCTTAAAACTTGTTATTATAAAAGTGTTACACAGCGAGTTTGCTGTTACATAAGTTCCTTTTGGACAATATCATCCCTTCCCATGCTCTCTCCCAATTTTTCTTGCCCAGCCCTACCTACAAGTTGTATAGTTCATTTTCAACATAGCCAAGTGGTTATTTTAGTTAGTTTGCTTATGGATTTCATGCCCTTACCATTTGAGTAGATCTACTTTAAAAACTAAATTTACATCTTAGCCTTTCAACTGTAAGAACCAAACTAAAGCCATTTTGTGACAGCTCCTAAAAGTTAACTTGTGTCAGTCCCTAATTCCTGTTCTGAGTTAATGTGGCAAAGGTTGCAAAAACATGTCTGTGCAAACTTTTTGGAAACTGTCATTTAAAGATTGCAGAACACCCCAGAACAGGATGGTTCTGAGACCCAGTCAGCAAATTAACCACAAGAGGTGTCTGCCTTGATGGCTCAAGCACACCTGGTCCCTGACCAATCAGAACCAAACTTGTCCCTAAACCATAGCATTGCTAATTTTGTGGTTTTTGCCTTTATAAGCCCAGCTATTCTGTTGCTTGGGGCCCCCTCCCTTCCTCTGCTGTGTCTGGGGGTATGGAACGAGGCCTGAGCTTTGGCTTGTTAAATAAACCTTGCATTTTGCAGTTTGGGTTGTCTGGTCTCTCGGTGGTCATCAGAGGGTCTCTGGGACTTGGGTACAACACAACTAATAAATATAATGGCAGGTAAGAAAGGAAGAATATCAGAATTGTCTGTAGTAGAGGCATTATTCACAGAGATCCAAGTTGAATCTACACATAGAAACTGATAAGGGTCAGCCTCTTAACAGCTGTTAACCTTTTCAGCTTATAATTATACTGTAACTTTAAAACCACAGTGGACAATAGCCACTGTTGTTACACATTTGGACATTCAAGAGAAAGCACTTGGTATTTATGAAAAATAGCATTTATCATTTATACACGTAACCAAACTTTTATTCTGAAACCTAGAATTTGCAGCCCAGAGCTGGTGGCTCACAATAATTCTAGGTACTCAGGAAGCTGAGAGCTGAAGATCAAGGATTGAAACCAGTTGGGATAATAAAATACCATGAGACTCTTAGGTTTGTTTTCCTTTGTGTTTTATTTTCTTTTTGTCTTATTTGTTCATCTATCTATTTTGGTGGGGGTGACTAAGGAGGGACGAAATTAGAGGGACAAAGGGTGAACAAATGCAGCAGTGGTACTCATTAGACATTATGTTGAAAATGAACTATAGAACTTGTGGGTGGGATGGGAGGGAAAAACTAGGAGATCATAAGAGAAGGTGTGACACTTGTCCATAAAATGTACTCTTTATCTGACTTATATAACTGTAATCCCTCTGTATTATCCCTTAATGATAACAATAAAAGTATTTTTTTAAAAGCTGGAAGTGGAGTTCTGGCTAAAATGGTCGAGCATTATACTTGAGTAAAAAACCTCAGAGAAGCCCGGAATTCAAGCCCCAGTACTAACAAAAGACAAAAAAAAACATGATATGGAAAGTAACGGTCTAGTACAGATAATACAAGAAATAATGCACATAATAGGTATCTTCATTACAGCTGATGTATATGAAACATAGAAGAGTGTGAAAACTCAGAAAGACAGGGCAAACAAGAGACTATCAGCTGATATGGAGATAATAGGTGAAGATGAAAGTGAATATTCAAATATGTGATATTTCTAGAAGCATTAAGTGCTTTAATTATGGCAAAAATTCAGAGAATGACTAGCACTCTTCCTGATGGTAGGCTAGAGCAAAGGAGAAAATGACTTATTGAGAAAAGGACATTTGAGCTGAGATTTAAAAGTAAAGAAAACAAAATACATAGAAATCCCAGAGAGTGGTGTTTTAATTTGGTTAAGTAAATAAATAGTACTAGAGATAGGCTAGAGAGACAGGTAAGGGCCAGATCATGGGGCTGGAACACAATAGCAAGTGATTTTGGGATTTTTTCCCCTACCACTGGAACTTGAACTTAGGACCTGGGGGCTGTCCCTGATTTTTTTTTTTTTTTTTGGTCCGGTCATGGGGCCTGAACTCTGGGCCTGGGCGCTGTCCCTCAGCTCTTCAGCTCAAGGCTAGCGCTCTACCACTTGAACCACAGCGCCACTTCCGGATTTTTTTCTTTTTGCTTACGTGGTGCTGAGGAATCGAACCCAGGGCCTCATGCATGCAAGGCAAGCACTCTACCACTGAGCCACCTTCCCAGCCCTGTCCCTGATGTTTTATGCTGACAGCTGAGCCACAGATCCACTTTTGGATATTTGGTAGCTGGAGATAGAGTCTCATGTACTTCCTGCTTAGGCTGGCTCCAAGCAATGATCCTCAGATCTCAGCTTACTCGTAGGTAAGATTATAGGAATGAGGTTCCAGCATTTGGCCACATTGGGAAGTTTTGATGAGGGATGGAGTTATAATCTACTTAATCCTTCAAAGATATCCTGGTTTTATTGGGGAATAAATGGAAAGGAAGTAGTGTGGATACTCTGGAAACTCATGTTTTCTTTTTGCATCATCTGAAGAAATGACAGAGTCCATGGACAAGAAGGATCACCAGCCAGGTGCCGGTGGCTCACACCTGTAATCCTAGCTACTCAGGAGGCTGAGATCTGAGGATCACAGTTCAAAGCCAGCCGGGGCAAGGAAAGTATCTCCAATAAACCACTAGACAACCGGAAGTAGCACTGTGGCTCAAGCCGTACAACGCTAGTCTTGAGCTGAAGAGCTGAGGGATAGCACCCAATCCCAGGGTTCAAGCCCCACAACTGACAAAAAAAATTAGGATCACTATACCTCTTGTACACTTAAACAATGGAATGTTGAGTCATGGTACTTATTGCTACTTGAGAATATGTTAGGTTTATGCTACACATGCATACACACATACACACACAGAATATCAGATTAGTGTCTGAAACTCTTATTTATGTGACTTGGTTTAATTGTTGTTTCAGTGTGTTTCAGTTACATCAGAAAACTGTTCCCTCATTTGTCTCTTCAAATCTTACTTTCAGTTTTGTTGCAGATAAAACATCATTAAGTATAGGTAAATGTACAAATGAGAAATAGCATAGAATACACAAAGAAAGTAAAAAAAAACCATATTAAGGAAAGAAAGACTAAAGTTGAGCTAGGGGTATGGCTCAAGTAGCATATATGAGACGCTGTTGGTTTTTTTCAGACCCTAACTGCCAAAAAAAAAAAAAGAAAACAGTACAATGATGGAACAGATTTTGTTTAGGAACTATTTTAACAGAGTAAAAAAGAGCTAAGTAAAAAAGTAGGCTATTTTCTGAATACAAGGGCAAGTGGGGGATTTAGTCAGACGGTTAGGCAAGGTAACTGAACAGAAAATTAGAAAAAGGAAACAAGAATAATAGGGGATTGTGGTTAAATTGCCTCACCACATTCTTGCTGAAATGCATCATTAGATATCACCACATAGGTATCAGGGGACAGAGAAGTGGATCTTAGTGAAGGGATCAGAAATAGGGAATAAGGGTGGGGTATTCTCTCTGAATTCACTCAATAGAATTCTAAGTCAGATATCTGGGGATCTAATACTGTCAAAGATATTTCTTCAAGTTCTCAAGTGGGTACCCAGAGTAGGCAATAACAAAATAGGAGAATAGAAACTGTTATGTGTACATTTTGTACAAGGCCATCTACACTTTTGAGAGCAAATTAGGCTTTTTTTAATTGTGAAAATACCATATAGAGGGGTTACAATTACATGAGCAAGGTAATGAGTACATTTCTTATCAAACATTATTGGCTCCTCCTTTGTTTCCCCTCCCCAATCCTCCCCCTCTCCACCTCACCTCCCCCCCAACCAAAGTTGTAAAGTTCATTTTTCGACATAACCTCTTGTACATCTCATTGTTCCAATGGGTCCACCTGTATCCCCATTTAAACAATTTGTTTTTGTCCCTTCCCGTCCACAAAGTATACCAACATCAAATACAGTGAAAACAGGGGTTATACCGTGGGAGAGGAACATACAAAGCAACAAAAAATCATCTTATAAATATGTTAGAAACACTAGCAAGAAAGGAAAGCCATTTGAGTCCTTATCTTGGGTTCATTTCGTCTAACATCAACTTATCTGAGTCAAGGTTTTTTTTTTCTTTTTCTTCTTATCCTTGTCCTCTTTCTCTTCCTTCTCCTTTTTTCTCCTCCTTCTTCCCCCCCTTATTTCCTATCTCCTTTCCTCCCACCCTTTCTTTCTCCCTTCCTTTTTTGTGAATTTTCTTTCTATTGTCCTCTAAGGGATACCATTAGGGGTCTTGGTGAAAATGTACCACGTTGCATTTTTTAAAGTATAACTTTTCACTCTTTGCTTTTTTTCTTTAATAATGACTTGAAATGTGGTGGGGATTGCATTATAATGGGTTAAATTCAGAGCAAATATCTGTCTTTTTCCACTGGAAAAAAAATAATTAAAAGAAAATTGCTACAGCTTTTAACTATTTAAATTGGAGAGGGAAATTCATAAGCTGAAGATTTACAAACAGCCTTGAAAAAAAATTCAAAAAATAAAAAAAAACTCTAAGTGCAAGTATTGTTAAGCCAATTTAAGTAACTGTGTCCATTTACTTTAGTCTCCTGAATAATGTAATTAACTTCTTGATCCTTTTAAACTGAATTGCATGGGTCATATGTAATGCTGTCAAGGGGAGCTGGGCTTAAAACCAGTGAAAATAGAAATCATGATCTTATCCTTCATTGTACGGATTTGGGACCCCCAAAAGACCACAACTAATGCAAACAGCAAGAGAGTGTTTAACTGCAAGCTGGAGGTTGGTCCTCTACATACTCGGTAACATGAAGCTAAGAGACCCCAAGCACAAAATCAGCCAGCTTTTATAGTATTGAACAAACAACTTTAGGGAATTTCCAAACAAGCAGTTACATGATTGGTTAACATTTATAAAGATTGAATAGTAAATTTTTTATTGGCCCATATACCAAGGTTTGAGTTCACCCTAACCGCACTGCCCTTTCTCTGAAATATTTGTTCGTGTTTGACTGTTGGATAATTGCAAAACTGTTACGTTCTGTTCCTGAACTCTTGGGCAATTGTTCTGTTTCTTAAGGGTGGTCAGGGTTGGTGGCAACCCAAGGTTTTTCCAAGAATTGTTCTTCTCTCTCCGGGTTATTCTTAAGGCAGCCTAGCACAAGATGGTGGGGTTAATCTCAATATGGAATTACTTTGACTCTTCACATAAGGACTGAGAAAATCACTCAGATTGTTCTTCAAAACATTAACTTCAAATTCTAATTCATTTAATTCTGATTTAATTTTGATTATTTCTTTCCCTCTACTGGATTGGGGTTTATCTTGCTGCTCTTTTTCAAGGAGGTTTAGATGTGTCATTAAATTGTTAGTTTCCGATCTCTCCAATTTGTTGAGGTAGGAGCTCAGAGCTATAAACTTGCCTCTGAGTACTGCCTTTGCTGTGTCCCAGAGGAGCTGGTAATTTGTGTGTTCATTTTTGTTGAATAGCATGAACATTTGAATTTCCTTTCTAATCTCTTCCATGACCCACTCATGATTCAGCAGTGTGTTGTTCAGCCTCCATGTGATACCGGACTTTCTTTGGTGGCTTTTGGTGTTGAGTTCTAATTTTATTCCCTTGTGGTCAGAGAGAATGCAAGGTATAACTTCAATGTTTCTGAATTTAGACAAGTTTGCTTTGTGGCCTAAAATGTGGTCTATTTAAGAAAACGTTCCATGTGCTGCTGAGAGAATGTGTATTCTGATGCTGCTGGGTGAAATGTTCGGTAAATGTCTGTTAAGTCTAGTTGATCTATGCAGCTGTTTAGATCTGCGGTTTCTCTGTTGAGTTTTTGCTGAGTTGATCTATCTAGTGGGGAGAGTGGTGTGTTAAAATCCCCAACAATTAATGTCTTTGGATCTATATGGGATTTGAGGGAAAGTAGTGTTTCTTTGATAAATTTGGGTGCTCCATTGTTTGGCGAATAGATATTTAGAAAGAATCAACAAAACAAAGAGTTGGTTCTTCGAAAAACTTAACAAAATAGACAGACCCTTAGCAAACCTTATCAGAAAAAGGAGAGAACACACCCAAATTAATAAACTCAGAGATGAGAATGGAAACATCACCACGGAAACAACCAAGATTCAGAACATTATAAGGGAATACTTCTCAAAACTTTATGCTAATAAGTTTGAGAACTTGACAGAAATGGACCTTTTCCTAGCAAATATTGACATGCCAAAACTAAACTAAGATGAGTTAAACCAGCTTAACAGGCCCATATCAAGCATTGAAATAGAAACAGCAATAAGAGACCTCCCAGCTAAGAAAAGTCCAGGACCAGATGGTTTTACAGCGGAATTTTACAAGGCCTTCAAAGCAGAGCTCACACCAATACTCCTCCAACTCTTCAATGAAATTGAAAGAGAAAGCTCACTACCGAACACATTCTATGAAGCCATCATAACCCTCATCCCAAAACCAGGCAGGGACTCATCAAAGAAAGAGAACTATAGACCCATTTCTTTGATGAACATTGATGCAAAACTTCTCAACAAAATTTTGGCCAATCGACTTCAACAATTCATCCAAAAAATCATACACCACGATCAAACAGGATTCATTTCAGGGATGCAAAGCTGGTTCAATATACGCAAATCAATTAATATTATTCATCACATCAACAGGAGCAAGAATAAGAACCACAGGGTTATCTCAATAGATGCAGAAAAAGCATTTGAAAGATCCAACACCCCTTCATGATGAAGGTTTTGGAAAAATTAGGAATCCATGGAACATTCCTCAATACAATAAAGGCTGTATATGACAAACCTACAGCCAGCATTATACTCAATGGTGAAAAACTAAAGCCATTTCCTCTTCACTCAGGAACAAGACAAGGATGCCCACTCTCTCCACTTCTCTTCAATCTAGTGTTAGAATGCCTAGCTACAGCAATAAGACAAGATGCAGACATAAAGGGGATCCAAATAGGGAAAGAAGAAATAAAACTCTCCCTCTTTGCAGATGACATGATCTTGTATTTAAAGAATCCCATAGACTCCACTCCCAAATTACTCAAGCTGATTCAAAACTTTGGCAAAGTAGCAGGTTATAAAATTAACCCCTCAAAATCAATGGCTTTTCTGTATGCCAACAATGAGAAAAGTGTGGCTGAAATTAGGAAAGCAACTCCATTTATAATAGCCCCACAAAAAATAAAATACCTAGGAATTAACTTAACCAAAGAAGTGAAGGACCTCTATAATGAAAACTTTAAAATCTTGAAAAAGGAAATCAACACAGAACTTAAAAAATGGCAAAACCTCCCATGCTCCTGGATTGGAAAGATTAACATCGTGAAAATGGCAATACTTCCCAAGGCTATCTACAAATTCAACGCGATACCTATCAAAATTCCACCCCCATTCTTCAAGGAAATAGAAGAGGCAATCCAAAAATTCATATGGAACAATAAAAGACCCCGAATAGCAAAAACGCTCCTCCATGGAAAGAACACTGCTGGAGGAATATCAGTACCAAATTTCAAACTCTACTATAAAGCCGTAGTAATCAAAACAGCTTGGTATTGGCATAAGAACAGACCTCAGGACCAATGGAATAGAATTGAAAACCCAGAAATGAACCTACAGACCTATAGCCATCTAATCTTCGATAAGGAAGCTAAAACAATATGGAAGAAAGACAGCCTCTTCAGTAAATGGTGCTGGCAAAATTGGTTAACTACATGTAGAAAACTAAAGCTAGATCCTTACATATCACCCTGCACCAGAATCAACTCCAAATGGATCAAAGACCTTGAACTCAAAGCAGACACTCTGAAAACATTACAGGATGGAATAGGAGAAACCCTAGGTCTCCTTGGCTCAGGCCGAAATTTTCTGAATAGAGACCCGGAAGCACAACAAATCAAAGAAAGGTTGGACAAATGGGATTGCATAAGGTTGCAGAGCTTCTGCAGGGCAAATGACATAGCTAGCAAGATCAATAGAAAACCCACCGATTGGGAGAAGATCTTTACTAGCCATGCAATGGACAAGGGTCTCATATCTAAAATATAATTGGAACTCAAAAAATTAAACCACCCAACAACAAATCCTCAAAGAAACAACTGCCCAATAAATAAGTGGGTGAAAGACTTAAAGAGAAGCTTCTCTGAAGAAGAAAGAAGGATGGCCAATAGACACATGAAGAAATGTTCAACATCCCTAGCCATAAAAGAAATGCAAATCAAAACAACATTGAGATATCACCTCACTCCAGTTAGAACAGCAAAACTCAAGAACTCTAACAACAACAGATGCTGGAGGGGATGTGGACAGAAAGGAACCTTACTTCATTGTTGGTGGGAATGTAAACTTGTTCAACCACTTTGGAAAGCAGTATGGAGGTTCCTCAAAAGACTTCACATAGATCTCCCCTATGACCCAGCAATCCCACTTTTGGGCATTTACCCAAATGTTTACAAACAAGACCACACTAAAGCTACCAGCACAACTATGTTTATTGCAGCATTATTTACCATAGCTAAGATATGGAACCAACCCAGATGCCCCTCAGTAGATGAATGGATCAAGAAAATGTGGTATATATACATAATGGAATTCTATGCCTCCATCCGAAAGAATGACATTTCCCCATTTGTTAGGAAATGGAAAGGTTTGGAAAAAATTATATTAAGTGAAGTAAGCCAGGCCCAAAGAAGCATAGGTCCCATGGTTTCCCTTATTTGCAATATCTAGTATAGGTATGAGTCAAGCGGAAAAGGTCAGATAATGTGATGTTAGGAAAACGAACCCTTAAATATGTATTTTAATTTTTTCGTTTCTTTCATGCATGTGTTTCTAATGCATTTATAAGATTATTTCTTTGTTGCCTTGTATGTCCCTCCCCCACAGTGTAACCCCTGCTTTCACTAAATTTGATGTCAGTATAACATGTGGAGGAGATGGGGCAAACAAGTCCTTTAAGGATTCACGTGGACCTGTTGCAACAATGAGAAGTACAAAATGTCATTTCAAAACCAGCTTTACAATGTCGGTGTGGGGGGGGAGGGGGGAATTATTGGTGGGGGGAGGGGGGAGGCTGGGAAGGGAGGTGAAGGGTAAACAAAGGAGGAGGCTGCAATGCTTGGTAAGAAATGTATGCATTATCCTGCCTATGTAATTGTAGCCCCTCTGTACAGTATGTTCTCAAATAAAATAAAATTAAATTTAAAAAAAAAACATTAACTTTATATCTTTCATGTCCCTGGATCACTTAGCATTTGATGGAGCATTTCCAAATGCTGAGTGTCTAGCTAATACGGGTATAGAACTTTATAATGGGACTTCACCTGTCTCTTTTATCTTGACCTCTGTTCCACAATGGAGGGTATTAACTCTTTTGACCATGTACACAGGGTCCCTTCAGAGGCAACTTGATAACTGGAATTTTTTGTTTGCTTGTGTCATTTTGGACAGCAAGATGAATTTTCATTCAATTTTTGTTGAATTCATCAATATTAAGTTGGTTCTTGTTCGTTCAGAAAGTGGCCATGACCAGAGCAGAGTAATGGATTTTTGAAGTGTAATTTGTGAGAAAGTATTACCTAAAGGGAGGAAAAACTTAACAAGGCTTTAGTTAGTTGAGTTGATCAAAATTTACACATGGCCCACTATAACACATGGGACGATTCTACTATAAAGGAACACCAGAGAGTATTTGGAAAAGAAATTAAATCTGTTAGTATGTTTGGAGTGCTATAATAAAATACTGTATACTGGCTGGCTTAAAATAACATGAAATTAAATTTGTACATTTCTGCATGCTAGGAAATCCAGATCAAAGTGATAAAAGATTCGTTGTATGGAGGGCCTGCTTTCTAGTTCAAAGGTTTGTTTTGGGTTCATTCCCATATGGAATGAAACTTGGGGGGAAATGCATATAGGCTTAGTAGAACCTTGGTGGGCTAGTGAGTAACTTGAAATTCAATCTCTTGGAAGACAGATAAAGGTGGAGGCAGAAATTTAAAAAGAAATTTCTTGCACAGGAGGTGAACATTCCTTGCTCTAGAGGTAATTCTAAATATCAGGTCCTAGTATGTTCAATACAAATAAATGCTGAAAAGAAATTCAACACATACTTGCTTTCCATCTTTATATCCTGTGCAAATTTGATAAAACATACAAGTATATTGTTGGTACAGTTCTCCATCATTGTGTCAAATATACCCAATGAAGAGTTTAGAATATCAAAATATAAGTAATTTGTCTTACTATTTTGGAGAGGAATAAGCAAGATACTCTGTTGCTAAATTGTACATTGTTAGTCCCTTCTTCCCTAATGCTAAATACTTGACAGGGTCATTTATAAGGAATGATTCCACTGAAAGCAAGATCTCAGATTAAATTTCATTAAATCCTATTATACAAGACATAAGAGTAAAAAAATTCCATGACATCCAGTGAGTGCTTCACATGGTTAAACTTGTGTGTAACTTTCACAACAATACTGTGGCTAGTCATATTGTGCACATTAGGAATCTTGTGCTTTGAGATGATAAGTGTTTCAGAGGACATAAAGCTAGAGCTGATAGAAATAGCCCCAGAGTTAACCATCCATTCTCTTTATTATCTTAATTTTACTATACATAAATTAGTATGCTGCAACTTATAAGGATTATATAGGCTGATTCTGAGATGGAAATATAAACTGGGCATTCACTCTTACTCCCTAAATATTTTCAATTTAATAATATGCTCTTCATTAGCACTCACTCTAAGTATGGTAGTACTTAGATTCTAAAATTTTTGTGAAAGTCATTTTTTAAAAATCTTACTTTTCTCTTACTGAGAAGAAATTACTACAATTTCCCAGCTTAAATGTGTTTAAGAAAATCAAGATGTGTGACTGTGCTGCATTTTTTTCTGGAGAATATGGGAGTTCTTAGATAATAATATTTCATTAAATTTGAACTAGGAATAGAGATCACTTGGGACACAGTTTAATATGGCCCCAGCCATACACAATGATTGTATATGGAGAAGAGAAATTGGGGCTGTTTTTCACAGGGTCAACATGCATGTCTTTTATAGAAAGTTCTTCGAAGAACCAACTCTTTGTTTTGTTGATTCTTTCTATAGTTTTTTTGGATTCTAATTCATTTAATTCTGATTTAATTTTGATTATTTCTTTCCGTCTACTGGATTGGGGTTTATCTTGCTGCTTTTTTTCAAGGAGGTTTAGATGTGTCATTAAATTATTAGTTTCCGATCTCTCCAATTTGTTGATGTAGGAGCTCAGAGCTATAAACTTGCCTCTGAGTACTGCCTTTGCTGTGTCCCAGAGGAGCTGGTAATTTGTGTGTTCATTTTTGTTGAATAGCATGAACATTTGAATTTCCTTTCTAATCTCTTCCATGACCCACTCATGATTCAGCAGTGTGTTGTTCAGCCTCCATGTGATACCGGACTTTCTTTGGTGGCTTTTGGTGTTGAGTTCTAATTTTATTCCCTTGTGGTCAGAGAGAATGCAAGGTATAACTTCAATGTTTCTGAATTTAGACAAGTTTGCTTTGTGGCCTAAAATGTGGTCTATTTTAGAAAACGTTCCATGTGCTGCTGAGAAGAACGTGTATTCTGATGCTGCTGGGTGAAATGTTCGGTAAATGTCTGTTAAGTCTAGTTGATCTATGCAGCTGTTTAGATCTGCGGTTTCTCTGTTGAGTTTTTGCCGAGTTGATCTATCTAGTGGGGAGAGTGGTGTGTTAAAATCCCCAACGATTAATGTCTTTGGATCTATCTGGGATTTGAGGGAAAGTAGTGTTTCTTTGATAAATTTGGGTGCTCCATTGTTTGGCGAATAGATATTTAGAATTGTAATATCCTCCTGAAGGAGAGATCCTTTAATTAGTATGTAGCGACCTTCTTTATCTCTTCTCATGAATTTTAATTTGAAGTCTATTTTATCTGATATTAGGATTGCAACTCCCGCCTGTTTATGAGGGCCGTTTGCTTGGTAGATTTTGTTCCAGCCTTTAACCTTGAAAATATGTTTGTTTTTACGGGCAAGATGTGACTCCTGCAGGCAGCAGATAGAAGGGTCTTGTTTTTTAATCCAACTAGACAGTCTATGTCGCTTAATTGGAGAGTTCAGTCCGTTAACATTAAGAGATAGGACTGAGAGGTATTTGGAAGTTCTGCTCTCAACTATTGAATACCTTCCTGTACTTTGAAATCAATATATAATATCTAGCCCAGAGTAGGTGCTTATGAGACTGAAGGACAATAAATACTAGGAAGACAACAAAGTTTTAATGGTTCTGGGTTTTAAAATCACATCTAGATTAAGGTCTCATTATTACTGATTCAAGGAGAATAACATTTTGAGAAGAAAATATAAAGGAATATTTACAATGATTAATGTGAGAGTCAGTCTTGATTATCAACTTCACTGTGTTAGGAAATGCCTAGGAGATTAGTAACACACACTTCTGGGTGTGTCTAGGAGGTTAGGCATTTGTACAGATGATCAGATCCTTCAGGACCTAATTAGTGGAGGAATCCTTTAATGGATTCATATTATGATGGCATTAATGGGAAATAGTGAAGAGTAAGTGTGTCCTTGGGCCTTTGTCTTGCTCTGGCCCTGTGCTCTATGGTTCTTTCCCTGCTTCCTGGCTGCCATGATGTACGCAGCCCTTCACTGCCATAATGAAATAACACTTTCAATGAGAAGTACAAGTTGTCATGTCCAAAACAAGCTTTACAACATTGGTGCGGGGCCAGGGGGGGAAGGGGGGGAAGGAGAAGGATTTGGATTGGGGGGGAGGGGGGAGGCTGGGAAGGGATGTGAAGGGTAAACAAAGGAGGAGGCTGAAATGCTTGGTAAGAAATGTACGCATTATCCTGCTCATGTAATTGTAACTCCTCTGTACAATATGTTCACAAACAAAATAAAATTAAAAAAACAAAACAAAAAAAAACAAAACAGGAACTATAATGAATCTTTCCGTTTTAAGGTTATTTCTGTCAGGCATTTCAAAACAGTGAGGAGAAAAGTAAGCAACACAATTTTATATTAGTTATTTATAAGTGAAGAATGTTTCTTGGAAATCAGTGTAATGCACTGGGCATATCCAATATGCATATGGACAGAAGAATGAATGAAAAATGGTCTGTGCATGTGTGTGTGTGTGTGTGTGTGTGTGTGTGTGTGTGTGTGTGTGTGTGTGTGCATGTGTGCGTGTGTCTTCATGCACGCACATGTGACCTTACTCAAACTAATCATACTGGTAAATAATGCATTCCAATAAAAGCCCTACTTTAGAAACATCTATGGTAGTCAAAGTCAACAAAGCTTATTCATTATCTTTATGCACTGCTGTTTAGCCTTCTGACTACTTCCTTGATCTTATATTCCTTATTGCAATACTGTAATAATTTACAGAGGATAATCTGGAAGATATCTTGAATAATAATGAACACTTAACTGAATGTGAATGCAAACATGAAACAAGGACTCAGGAGTACAAGATGTTGAAAAGACTTGATGAAAAAAAGTAATGAAGATGAAAACAGAAAGATTATACTCTCTTAGACTTAAGATTTTAAAGTCTGCAAAACACTATTCAAGTTTGTAGCCAGACATTGGTTTGTTTAAGAACAATAGAACAGCTATACTTTGTCTTGTATTTGGAAATTTAAAAGCACTCTTGGGTCTAAAGCATGAGACTGGCTTTGAAAAACAATTATCTAAAGCCATACATGCTTTCTCTTGCTCCTCCACATATGTATGATCTCACTCTGTATGAACTTCTTCCTTTCTTGGCACTGAAAGCCATTGGCATTGGAATCTGAGTCTACCTTTTGTGGATACAATTCTTTGAAGAATCCTTATAAGTATTTCTTTTAAAAACAACTGAAGCCGGGCGCTGGTGGCTCACGCCTGTAATCCTAGCTACTCAGGAGGCTGAGATCTGAGGATCGCGGTTCAAAGCCAGCCCGGGCAGGAAAGACCATGAGACTCCTATCTCCAATAAACCACCAGAAAACCGGAAGTGGCGCTGTAGCTCAAGTGGTAGAGTGCTCGCCTTGAGCTGAAGAGCTGAGGGACAGTGCCCAGGCCCAGAGTTCAAGCCCCACGGCCGACCAAAAAAAAAAAAAACTGAAAGAAGGCAGTATTTTCATTTTGCAAAGTTATTAATGTAGTGACAAAAAGACATATTTCTGGCAGAGGAGGGGAAGGGTGCATCCCAAATTCTCCATTAGCTAGTTTGACTACTCTGGTGTCATGTTTTGGTTTGGTTTTGTTTGCCTTATTTACAAGAGTTTTTTTTTTTTTTAACTTGATGTGTTCTGCTTCACTTCTGGTTTTTAAAAAATTATTAATACTTTTTTATTGTGAAAATACCACAAAAAGGGATTACAATTACATGAGCAAGGTAATAACTACATTTCTTACCAAGCATTGTTGCCTCCTCCTTTGTTTCCCCTTACCACTCCTTCCCATCTTCCCCATTTCCCCCATTTACACCCCCTTCCAAACACACCCACCCTCCTTCCCCCATGCACCCAATTTGTAAAGTTCATTTTTCAATGTCTTGTACATCTCATTGTTGCAATGGGTCCACCTGTATCCCTATTTAAACAATTTGACTTTTCCATTCCCCTCCACAAATTATACCAACACCAAATACAGTGTAAACAGAGGTTATACCATGGGGGAGGCACATACAAAGCAACAAAGAAATCATCAAGAAAATGTGGTATATATACACAATGGAATTCTATGCCTCCATCAGAAAGAATGACATTGCCCCGTTTGTTAGGAATTGGAAAGACTTGGAAAAAATTTATTAAGTGAAGTATGCCAGGCCCAAAGAAACGTAGGTCCCATGGTTTCCCTTATTTGCAATAACTAGTATATGTCTGAGTCAAGCAGAAACGGTCAGATAAATTGAGGTTAGGCAAAATGAACTCCAAGATAAGGAATCAGATGGTTTTACTTTCTTGCTATTGTTTCTAACATATTTATAAGATGATTTCTGGATTTTTTGTAGTTAATTTGGATTAGAATCTCATGGACTTTCCTGCCCAGGCTAGCTTTGCACTGAGATCCTCTCAATCTCAAGCTCCTGATTAGCTAGGATTACAAGCTTGAGCCACTGCCCACCTTCCCCTCACTCAAAACTCATCCATTTTGATGTGATAATTTTTCCACCTGAATTTAATATAGGACAAATGGTGTTTGTGAATCTACGAGTTTATTAGCTATCTTCATTGATGATAAAACAGGCCTTCAATCTGATGGTAAGTACTTACAGAAATAGCATACAAACATGCTTTAATATACATGAAAAGTCAATGAACTCACATAGCTAGACATTCATAATGTCTCTTACTAAAGAAATTTTATGAAGTTATTCCCATAATGACATCTATACACATGATTTTAAATCTATGAGATGACATACCAAGAAAATTAACTGCAAAGATATATTTTTCATGGGCTGGGAAGTTGGCTCAGTGATAAGAGCGCTCGCCTTGCATGCTTAAGGCCTTGGGTTCGATTCCTCAGCACCACATAAGTAGAAAAAAAAAGCCAAAAGTGGTGCTGTGGCTCAAGTGGTAGAGTGCTAGCCTTGAGCGGAAGAGCTGAGGGACAGCGCCCAGGCCCAGAGTTCAGGCCCCACGACCGGACCCCCACCCCCAAAAAAATAGATATATTTTTCAAGATCTGTCTATAGAAATCATTAAAACAGTAATTTAAGGTGCTTAGATAAAATAACAATTTTGCTTTAATTGACTACATTTGTTTTTTGTTTTCAGTATTTTGTTTGTTTTGTTTTGTTTTTTTAAGGACAGGGCCTTACTACTGTCCCTGAGCTTCTTTTGCTCAAGGATAGCACTCTACCATATCTCTGCTTCTCGCTATCTTTTGGTAGTTTATTGGAGATAAGAGTCTCACAGACTTTTGTGTCTGGGCTGGTTTTGAACTGTGATAGTCAGAACTAAGCTTCTTAAGTAGCTTGAATTATAGGTATGAGCCACTAGTGCCCTGTAAATACTTCTTTTTATACTTTATTTTACTGAGGTATAACATGTGAAGTAAAAAAATGCTTTTGTATGTTTTACTTTGTCATAGATAGACAGACAGACAGACAGACAGACAGACAGACAGATAGATAGATAGATAGATAGATAGATAGATAGATAGATAGATGATAGATAGACATACATATATATATATACACATATATACATACACATCCAAATAATCATCAATTGCATTTTAAATATAGGCAACATTTAGAACCACTTCTTGCCCTTTTATGCTATTTCCACATTCCCAACCCTGCAAATACATTAATACGGTGTTTTGGGCACTATAAATATTGATTGTTTTCAAATTACTGCAGCATAATTTATGTATAAGACAACATATCAACTCTATAGCAACTGATTTTACAAAAGCATAATTACCCTGTAATATTCTCTTTTTGATTTGTCAGCTGTAATTTTTCTAATAACCCCACTCACAGTAGTAACTCAAGAAACCTCAAAACATTTGTCCCTCATGTAGATGTGAATGCAGAAGTTTGCAGTAGATTCATTCACTGTTGCTCCAAAATGAGAACAATTCTAACATCCATTACTTTCTGATGGACAAACTGCTACCTTGACACAAAGGGATACTACTACTCAACAATAAGGAAATAAACTCAGCTGTCACAGATTACTGGAATCCACTTTTTCAGAATTTCTGTTAGCTACTTTGGGGAGCTTCAAACACAGGACACAGGAAGAGTATTACTTCTCCAATAATTAGTAAATTTTGCCAATCAGAATTTCTGTGGAGTCTGGAAGTAAGTTGTGAAAAACTTCCAGCCTATCACTGAACAAATTACTGTTACATATAACAACTTAAATATTAAGGAATACTGTACTTAAAAAGTAAAGAATTCAAAAGGCAACATAATCTATGAATCTATTTATATGAATATTCTAGAAAAGACAAAACTCTCAGATGTCATTAAGTTCTTAAGTATTTTATGGGATGATAAATGTACAGAGAGTTGGGCCAAGCTCAGATCTTCTTGAGCAACTTCTGAGATTCCCAAGGGATCACATGGGAACACACAGGGCTGGCTGCCAACTTTCTTTCTGAGAGAAGGTATCATTTGGTCACCTATCCAGGGAAAAGTATGAGGGCTACTGGTAAGCCTGTAATATCCACCAAACAGCAAGTCAATCAGAGCATCCCTGAGATGCTTTCCAACTTCAGAGTCTTCTGAGTCTCTGTGACTGGAAAACCTGCTGGTATGGCTAGGAATTTCTAGTTCATTTCCACAACCACAACTAGACCCTAACAGGGATTCCACATGCAGAGTGCTTTCCTCAAACCCCACTTCTTCCTCCTCTCAGCTCAGAGTAAGTCCCTACAACATACTTCACTGCCTGTTGGATAGTTTTGATCTTGACTGGGGGGTTCAAAGAATGTCCACTAGGTCCCTGTGAAGATCTACTTAGGCCTCTGCCAGGGGAGTCATGTATTTTCCCAAGTGCATGGGGGCACTTGTATGCAACATATAATTCAGTGTCTTCACCAGAAGGCACTGGTTCTTTCAGACAAGCTAATCCATAACAATGTACACACATAACTTGGACATGAGATGACAGGGTGTTGTGAGCAGCCAAACAAGTTTCCTTTCTGCTGAGATGACGAGAATAGGTGAATGCTGAAAAGAGTCTCTCTCTGAATACATGAACAAAATTCCAGCCAACAGGAACCTTATCATTTCCACTTGTCTGAAGGCAGACAAGGCTGTAAACATACTAGTTACATATTTCTAAAGAGTCTGCTAAACTCTGAGAAAGACTTTTAATTAGCTGGGTGCAGTGGGAGAGCAAGGAAATTTGATTTGCAGGGGTATAGAGGGCTCTGTCACAGAACCAAGCCCCTGTGCTTCCTTCCTTGCTCTCACAATATTTCCTGGCCCTCTGGTTTCAAAGATAACCGTCATGGGGAAAATCAACAAATGTAACATAGTCTTTGGACCAGAAGCCTGGTCCTAAGATGAGGTCTCTGCCAAGCTCAATAAGATATTGAGACAGATACCTCATCATCCCCTCACAGTGCCATGAACATTTGTAATCGCTGACCTCTCAGACACAGAATACAGACCTGCACACAGACACCTCTCTCCTTTCTCTAGAGAGACAGCGGCAGATAATAGCTGAATGACAGTATCTAATGCCCTGAAAAGAGCTGGGCCTGTAGGAACATTGGAACCAACCACTGACATGGTAAAACATTCTACAGTTGCCCTCCCCTGACCCACACAGGAAGCCTCCTTCAGAGACACTTAAAGAGAACAAAGCCAGATGTAAAAGACCACGTGGTGCATGATTTTGTCCATACGACATGCCACTCTACACACCACACAATAGAGAGGCTCAGAGAAGACCAGTAGTTGCCCCAGCTTAGAGATAAGATGGAAACCTGGCAATGTGGAAGGCCAATACAAATGTTCTCAAACAAGATGATATGATAGTTTTATGAGTGGAATATGTTACTAAAATTCACTGAATTGTACATTCGAAATGGATTCAAGTTATGACATTAAATTATAACTCAATAAAAGCCTATAAAAGAAACACATTCACCAAGAAATTAATGATAAGAAGAAATACAGGTTATAAAACAACATAGAAAAAAAAGCAACATAGAATATGAAATATAGTATTTGCTCTGTAGATTTTTTTAAAAACCAGACACCTGGAACACACGGGTATAAAGAAATAAGAAAAAGTAATATGCCAAAAAGCCTCCCATGGGTTATCTGTGAAAGAGTAGAACTCATTTTCTTCTTCATATTTTGTATGTGTTCTGAATTTCTACCATGAATGTTGATGGCTCTCACAATCAAAAGCTAAAGCTGTGCTTGGGCAATGTGGGTATGGAGTGATTGGCCCAGTACATCGGAGGGAGGGTGAACAGTAAAACATGAAACCATACCACTCTGTGCATGTTCCTAGAGGATAGCAGATATTTAGCACCATGGCTATTGCTGAAACTGAAGGGTAAAAAATAATGAAGAAAGCAAGCAAGCACAGGAAAGCACATACCCTGCCCTCTCTGCTCAGTGATCTATTTTGTGTGCTTCCAGAAGGGGTTTGGTCCCATAAGGGGAAGGCAAACACTAAGTCACAAATCTCAGGTGCATCAAGCTTTCCTGTGAACTCTGGAACAGATTTCTATATATACAAATTCAAGAATTACCTTAAAAGCACCTATTCCCAATTCAGAAAAAACAAATTTCTGCAAATGTCACACACACACACACACACACACACACACACACACACACACACACACACACACACACACACACACACACACACACACACACACAGAGCCCTCAATAAGAACGTCTCCATAATTCCTTATAATACAAGGTGTTATTGTAACAGGGGATCTTCTGACCACACTAGTGATTTTCTATCCTCTGAAATTAATGTCACACAGTGGATGTCTAGATAGAATACTGAAAGGGGATTTTCTAAAACAATAAATAGTACCATGCTAACAGGAGTTTCTCCATCAGAGGTATTAAGAGTAAGAAAAAGGTGAGCTAAGGCCAATCCCACATTTTGCTAGTGTGAAGAACAATTGAAAACTGAGGCAAAATGGTCTTTTTCCTGCCCTGGCCCAGCCTAATACCTGGAGAGTAGAATGTCCTCCCAAACTGAACCAGGTGTTTTGGTGGTTTTGTTGTTGTTCGTTTGTTTGTGTTTCTACTCAATATCCAGAGGCCTTGTACAGAAGGCAAGCAAGTTCAACTATGCAAACAGGAAAAACCTCCCTCTACTCTCTGCCTGGGAGCACTGGAAAAATGACAACCAGAGAAATAAGATATTTTCCTCCTCATGTCTGGAAGACAAGACAGCTTTAAGTTCAAGCTCTTAAAGAAAGGCCTCCCAGACCAGAGGTTCAGGCAAGAAGCCTAGCTGAGCCTCCAGAGTACCGGATACACTTAATGGGGTGGGGGGTCATTTTGAGACCTCCCAAGATCAGGACCAAGAACTGAATCTGATTCTCTTTACCACCATCTCCCTCACCTAACAAACAAGCCCAGCACACAAGCAGGGGCTCATCCAGGAGTGATGAACTAATGAATGCCGCCTAAGAACCTGGTGAATACCTACTGTAGGCAAAAATTAATTCCAGGTGCTACACGGTCCTACCCACCAAGGAAGTAGAAAATGTTACCTGTCCACCGTCCTGGAAGCAGGAGCTGTTTCCTGACAGACACACCGGACCTACTTATAGAACTGCAGCCTGGGCCACAAGGGAGAAAACCTGGAGGGCCGCGTTAAAGAAGCAGTCCTGCCTGCAGGCCAGTCCATCCCACAAGTACCTTTACTGAGCCCGCTGACACCAGCTGGAAAGTCACAAGAAGAAAATGGCCACTGGGACAAACGCCAACATGGCGGGGGGGGGGGGGGTGGGGGACAGGCAAGGAGAGATACAGGGGCGGGGCAAATAATGACTTAGCATAAACCGCCTTTCTTATTTCAGCCAGGATCTTGCTCCCATCTGACTCTCCAGGTTCCAGACTGACCCAGTGCGCTAAGGGAAAAGGGAGGGGGGATGGATGGATGACCCCAGGACGCTGAAAGAAGTAAGGTAATCCGTCCCATGACTCCACCCCCACACCCATGCTGCACCAAGGGGCGGGGGTAGAAATGAGAACCAATCACAAAGGAACTGTCACGTTTGAGCTCCCAATCAGAAAGCACATAGAAAGGAATTTACGCCCCACCAGGCAGGATTAGCCAATCAGATAGTTGTCCAGCAGCACGTGGCCAACACTAATCAGATCAAAGGTACACTCCCCCAAGAAGGAAGTGAATCGGGGACCATATATCTGAAGGGTCTAGTAAAAGGATTGAGTATACAGTATATTCTCACTAACGCTTCTTTCTTTTTCTTTTCGTTAAACTAATTTGTTTAAATCTTTTGTGGCCATTTTTGCTTTTATTTTGTGTGTGTGTGTGTGTGCTGGGCCTGCTTGTGTTCAAGCTTTTTCTGAGTGATTTATTGGACATAAGAGTCTCGCAGACGTTCTTGCCAAGGCTGGCTTCATACCGCGATCCTCTGATCTCAGCATCCTGAGTAGCTAGGATGCATAGGCATGAGCCACCATCACCTTTTTAGTTTTTCAGTTGGCAGAGGAAAAGAACTCAGTCCAAATGGTATCGTTATTATATCCCAGGGCAAAGTGCCAATGAGTGCCTGCAAACCACCAACTTAGTCTTTGAAGTGTCTCCCCTGCATCAGACAGACCTGCTATGTCCTTTGATGCACAGGCATTGGTTCCATGAGAACTGCAAGTCTTCTGAAACCATGGTCTCAGCGTTAACATCATCCAACCACAGGCACATCATCACTCAAGGTCTAGGAACACTGCTTCAGCAACATTTCTGCTAACGACAAGTGCAAATACAAACCCACACAATGACTAGGGCTTCAACTTTCTTCATTCTTCAAACAGCACATGCATGAATGCATACTCACACTGTGCGCAAGCACACACACACACACACACACACACACACACACAATTTGATTTACAACCTCATTAAGTCCTGACCTTCCTAAACAAAGATGCTTTTCCATTTTTCTTGAGTTATCAAGAAGCATTAATAAAATCCCAATTACCTTGCAAATAAATAAGAACCATAAGAGGGACACGGGTGATGTAGTATGATTGAGCCCTGGACACTACAATAGAAGGACTCCTTATCAGGAGTGTTATTTCAAAGACTAATGTCAGAGAACTTACATCCAAGTGTTTCTAAAAATGCATGCCATGTGGTAGGGACTCAAGAGGATGGCCATAATCACTGCTACTGGTTTTATTATGTGTGCCTTGTCATGTTAATGTGAGTACTGGGGCCAGAGCACAGAAACGTGGTAGGTGTGGTCTGCACAGAGATATGGTTTGTACACCCACCATCCAGCCACTAGGAGACCAAGAGGACCTGGGGAAGCGAACATTTGTACCTATCTTGCCTTCTTACATAGGGACAAGATAAACTCCTCCTCCTCTTACTTTCTATGGGAACAAGAGAGAATGGCACTCTCCCAAGCCCAGAACTACCTGCAGGATGCAGCTCAGGAGTGATATGCAGTGTGCTCTTGAATGTAACTGCTTTTGACTTTTTTCTCATCACTGCAGGTGGGCAGGACCATGACATTTACAAGTGCCATGTACTCTGGAGCAAAGGGCAGAGGCACTTCATAACTTCTATTTGACCAACGGCTTGGTGAAAACACAGAAAGAAGGAAGATAGTTAAGGGACTTTCATTTCCAGTTGCAGCCACTGAAAGATATCTTGATCTTGAATGGTAAATGAGAAAGAGAAAATTGAAATGCTTGGAAACTTGTCTTATTCCATTGCATGGGAAGAAGCAATGCATCATGAACTGGCATTTGCTGTCTAAATATTTACTCTTATCCCTGTCAACAGCTCCCCCAAGTTGGCAGAATAATGGCCAGTCCCAGTGAGTCACTGGCATCCAGCCTTCAATTAGCTTAGGAGAAATGAGCTATTTTTCTTCTCAGAGAAGAGGCCAAGACCAGATATGGGTACAGCACCCCCACATCTGGCACAGACCTATGGCAGGACTGTCATACCCCCAGGACCCCAAAGGACTTACTTTGCTCTTTTGTTGAGTAGCCTGAGGTGGAGACTTGAAATCTCTGGCTTTGGGTCAGGATGTTGGGCCACCCCGCTCCCTGCTTCACCTGGCTCCGTGGTTACTCCAAGGCCACAATAGAGAAGACATCAAGAAGAGGATAATGAGAGCCAGAGGCATAACCACAGGCAGAGATGACAACATGGTTTCTCAAAAATGACATTTATTGTAGAAAACTATCACAAAGTCTATAGACATTTTCTAAAATTGCTACTTTAGCTAACCAACAATGGTATTTCCTAATACAACAAGTCATCATGGGAAGGCCCTGGGACTTCTGTATCTCCAACTGGTCCTCTCCATGCTGCTTAGCAGGTCATGGTACCTGGTATCTGGTACCTAGTACCCTGAGATCCATCAGAACATAGTGTGGTTCATTGGAGTCACAAGAGAGAGAGTTTGAGGTTCTTGGGGGGGAGAGAGGTTGGGTCATCAGTGGTGAGGGCATGGGACACTTCCTAAGTTGGCCACAGAGGACAGGAGATGGCCGGCTGCTTCCCCTTGGCCATGGACCTCCTGAAGAGGGGTGACCTCCCACCACTGTGTACAAATATGCCATCAGAGGCCTTACCCTCAGCCCCTGATCTCTCTGCTGGAGACGACAGGTGTGCCAGCTTCTGAGGGCTCAGCTCCCAGAGAACTCAGACACTGCTGTGTCTAAGGGTGGACACCACCTCCTCTGCCCTGCCCATTCATCCAGGGGCAGGAATGTGCCCGGTGCTCACTACAGTCTCTATGTCTCCCTTGAAAGGGACATACACAGGAAGTGGCTCTTCTGGATTGCCTTGGTAGCAACCCCCATGCTGTAACTTCCCTAGCAACCATGCTGCATGGATCAAAACTCAGAATGAGCTGCAGTACCCTGGGATGACTTCCTCTAAGCCCATTCCAATCTGGCTTTTGTGTTTACCCAGATACAAGGGCTGCCTGACCAGCCCAGATGGCACCGCCAAGGTCCCAGTAGAATGCACCTCTGGCTTAAAGCATGGGACGGTTGCTGAACTTGGGTATGAATGGAGCCCTCCTCAGGCTCAAGGACCCCTCTGGGGCTGAGCTGTAGTGCCTCCACCCTTTACTTTGTGGTCCCAGATTGGGGAGCACGGCTGGATGTCATGCCCACACAGTCAACATCAGTGGTGTTCTGCTTAGGTTCTGGACAGTGGGCACCATGGGGAGTGGCAGGTGATGGATCCCAACTTTTCTATCATGAGCTGAAAAAGCCATCAGTGACTGGAGGAAAACGCCCAATGCTCCAATCTGGAAACAGGTGCTCCCCGTACACAGAGTCTGGTTGAAATCCTACCATCAGGGCTGGGAATGTGGTTTAGTGGTAGAGTGCTTGCCTTCCATTCATGCGGCCCTGAGTTCGATTCCTCAGTATCATATAAACAGAAAAAGCTGGATGTGGTACGGTGGCTCAAAAGGTAGAGTGCTAGCCTTGAGCATAGAAAGTCACAAAGACAGAGGCCAGGCTTTGAGTTCAAGGCTCATCTGGCACCAAAAAAACCACAACGAAATCCTGCCAGCACTCCTATGTGCAGCCACCACCAATGCTCATACAAAGACTACATATATGGATTCAGAGAACAGTGGGCCTGCCCACAGTGCACACCCAGTGGGCAGCTGGTGTTAGGTGTTCTCAGGACACACAAAATGGGTAACACACCCTTCATCTGCCACTCTTGCCAGAGATCCTTCCTCTCTTCCTGTCCCAGTTTTGCTGTGTCCTCATAACATTCAGCACCAAAGCCCCAGAATCTAATTCTAATGAGGAATGCATGAGTTCTGTATTCCACTTCTGGACTGCTGTCCTAATGGGTGGATCCGTTCTCTGGATGCCTATATGGCACTGCACAGAGCTGAGCAGCCATGCTCTTCTAACAGGCCTCTGCAGAGAAGCCTCTAGGCTCTCTCCCGTGGTCCCTAGGCCATGCAGAGGCTCTCTGCTCACTCTGGTGCCTGCTAGGACCTCCCCTGTGACACACTCAAAAGTCTCTTCAGAACACACTTCCTTGAGTGGAGACCCACAGACATCATCCCACACCTGTGCCCAAGGAGTTATCACAGGAGACAAAAGCACACACAGGGAAGGGATCTGGGGTGTGGAGTGAGATGAGCTGAGGATAGGTACCAAAGGACTCACAGAAAAGACTTGGGTGCACTTGTTGTCTACTAGGTCGGTGCTAGAGATACTGTGTGCGGGGCCTGGCCTAGGATCATGGTCTGGGAGGAGCTGCAGGTAAGGCACTGCCTCTGTGGGAGGATCTGTTGAGCATGACATGACCTCCAGCTGCCCTCACACATCCAGGCTGAGCATGGTCAGTCCCAGGGCAGGTGTTCCCCAGGAGATGAGGGGACATCAGCCACGGGCAGCATCTGGCTCTCCTGATGCACCAGCCCTCATGCTCAATTCCCCATGCCCCACAGGATGATCCTGACTCTCATGTGACCCACTGTAAGCTGAAGCATGGCTACTCCAAGTAAGCCCTACTGTCTAGGTTTTGCATCAGTGGCCTTCCTGGAATGGGAGCAAGGACTAGGGCTACTCACCAGGGCATGGCACCCCCACAGATGGCAGATACATACTGTATTCCTGGAGTCCCCGGGGCAGCACACTCTGGCCCCCACAGAGCCCTACTGATCCCTAAGGTCTACCACATACTATGTGAGCAAACCAAAGCACAGACAACTCAGACTTTCTCTCATCCTCATCTCTAGTCATTATGCCTATCATATTTTGTGGTCCAGAATCCAAATGGGATTATGTGGTCCAGATAGATCTGTCTTCCCAGATCTATGACTGGCATTTTTCCCCTCTACAGTATATCAAAAATGAAGAAGAAGAAATAAGAATCCATAGGTGCCCAAAGGATTCAGACTAAAGATAGGTGATTTATGTCTTTCATCCCAGCATGTGGGAAGCCGAAGCAAGGATTGAGCGAGCCCATGACTCCAGGGTGACACATAAAATTTCATTTGCTAAACATTCTTTGAAAAAAACAAGTATTGTCAGAAGCGAGTTGCTTGAGCCCATGAACCTAGTTACTTGGGAGGCTGAGATCTAAGGATCACGGTGTGAGGCTGACCCCAGGTGGAAAAGCCACAAAATCTTCTCTCCAATCAGCTGCAAAAAATCCAGAGCTGAAGCTGCAGCTCCAGGCCAACCTTGAGCAGGAAAACTCTGAGTTTAATAAGCCTGAGTTGGGGCCCTGGGAATGTCACATGTCTGAAGAAAAATATCCAACAACAAAGATAGACTCCCTCTGTTACGAAACTTCCAACCGAAAGCCGAACAGCATTTTCATGGATTCATAGATAAACATCAAAATGAAAGAAAAATTACAGACAAGAAGGCCAGCAAGTGGTGGATAGACGCACAAGAGAGAAAACAAATCTTTTTTAAAAAATGTGTTTTGGGGGCAGGGATGGTGGCTCAGTGGTAGAACACTTGCCTTGCATGCATGAGGCCCTGGGTTCGATTCCTCAGAACCACATAAGCAGAAAAAAAAGCTGGACGTGGCACTGTGGCTCAAGTGGTAAAGCACTAGCCTTGAGCTGAAGAGCTGAGGGATAGCGCCCAGGCCCAGAGTTCAGGCCCACAACCAGACGCCCCCCCCCAAAAAAATGTGTTTTGATGAGAAGAGTTCAAAGTACAGCATACCAGAATTCACCTGTGGATTCATCTATTTAGAGCTTGCATATCACATAGCAGAATTACTTATTCTGTTAGGCATACACAAGGATGAAAATCATTACATTTTTTAATTCCCCATGAGTAAACTGATAGAAAACTATCAAACCATCACTGGAAGAACGTGGAGAATGGTCAAACAGAGTGAACCCCCTGAAAAGAATTTTCCCCAAAATGGACCATGTAAGTCCATTCACCTGCCTCCCCACCTTGTCAAGTCTATGCTTAGTACACATGCAAAAATACTTGCCCTTAGGTGACACTAATACAAACCTTTCACTTTTTTAATAGTAAAATTGCCATTACCAAACCATTGTCATAAAAGTACATTCAAATGCATTGCCACTCATTTTAAATAAAGACCAGTTTTGAAACAATCAACTTTGAAAAGCTACATAAGTATATTTTTCTTTAAAATAATCCCTGATTACATTTCCATTTATTCATGGTGGTACCCCGAAACACAATGCTTTTAGAGACTAACTACACTTAATTTCTTTAAAAAAGAAAAAAAAAGCAAAACAATACAAAAACTGGGTAATGCAGAACAGCAGTGAAGCCAGAAAAACCATGTGCTTGTCACTGTGATTAAAAACTATGATAAAATATGGTACTACTACTTGGTTAGTATATAGGAAAACAAAACTCAGAATAGAGAAAACATGTTTTTTTTTTTTTTTTAAAAGATATTACTGTGAATTTCAAGGCTTGGGCTTTTCACTTCAATTCTGTATTCAGGCCACCAGAATATTCCCACTAAAGTCCTTGGCAGGCACTGGGCATGACCAATTAAATGCACTTTTTTTTAAAGAGTGTAATTAATCCTGAACTAATAATGCCAGAGCCCAAGTTCAAAGTTCATCCCAGTTGGCCCTGGAAAATAATAACCTGTATGTCACAGTCTACAGCAGGTCCCATGCTGCTTTAGTTTCTCCATCAAAAGAGAAGCAGAACCCAAACAGATGCCTTTTTAGAAAAGAGCTTAAAAACACAATTGTGATGGGGTCTAGCTGTGTTGTTTAGGACTCTCTTAACTCCAGGATTCAAATGATGCTCTTACCTCAACCTCCTCACTTCTGAGACTACAGAAATGTGCCGCCATAGCCAGGTCTGTGGGTTTTGTAAGTCACAGTAAGTCGGTCAGTTCTGTTTATCCAGTGATCCACAAACACCTCAAAGTTTTCAGCATTACTACATTTGATAATAGTATGTACAGTTCCTCAAAAGTTATCACCATTTGTGCCTTAGCCTTTAGCAAGAATCATAGTTAATACAGTAATCAAGAAAAATCTTATCCTTATTAAGACAAAGCAAAAACAAACAAACCCAAAACTACCTAGAATGTATATGTTGTTAAATCGCTTACATATGTTTATAGTTGCTACTTACAAAAGTGACACCAGAAAAATGTGTATTGGAAATATATGGGGAAGAACAGAATGGCTATAGCCTGAGATAACACCCCAAGTCCAAGTATGTCCTATGAAAAAGGACTCCTAACAGGTCAGCCTTCTGGTTTCCCAACAATAGTTGGAGCTGTCTGTCTCTTTCATTTTTCCCATATTGTCTTCTTTGTAATCTGGTTCAATTCTGCCTTCCTCCTCCTTACATGGGTTGGATCTTTTCAGTGACCTGGTCTTTGGTTTGAGGTTCATGTGTAGAAATGGGATCTAAAACTGCAACTGGTTCAGATTGTTTTTCACTGCCAAAGCATCTCTTCCTGTATCCATCATTACTGGGAGGATGAACTGTAACCTTGGAACTTGTGCATCCTTCCAATTCACAGGACCCTTCACCTGGCTCAGGTGTTAGGGGGACCAGGCTGTTGAATTCTGCCTCCAGAATTGTCTTGTTTGTGGCTGATTTTCTTACACTGGATACAGAACCCAACCCTGCCATGGATTTATACTCTGATGTGGCTAATATCACAGCAGGACTACTATGTTATCTGCTTCTGCCTTCATCTTTCTGCAATGCAAAATCCTTTCTAATTCAGTTTCACTGTTTTCAGGGTCAAGGAATTTTTAAGCTTCTTGAACTAGTGGACTGGTTACCTGTCCCCAGTATTCCTTTTAGTTCATTCACTGCACTTTCACAGCTTTTTGAGGATTCTGGCTTTGCCTTTGATCTGGTGGTCTGATAAACAAGTCTAAGATGAACTCTCTTTTCAATTCTATCCATCATCTCTTTGACCGCTTGCCTTGTGACTTCCTAGGTTGTTTCTGGTTGAGTTGCTTTATGTTTCTTAGTATCACTGCCCGTGGGCTGGGATTGTTCCTGGATCATAGACATGAGAGGTCAGATATGATTGGGAGATGGAGGCGAAACAGACGCAGGTGGAGGGAGACAAGTAGGCACCAAATTTCAGATGGGTTCACTGGCTTCTGGAGTTCATCCACAGAATGCTTTCATCTCCTGTCCTTCTCTTCAGAACCCTGGTATTTCAATTCCAGTTCCTTCTGGTCTTCTTCTAGAAGCTGCAGTTGCTGTTTGAGGTTGTACATCTCGTTGTGCAATGTGTCATTTCCTAGATGCTCCTCTAATTCTTTGACCTTTTGTTGATGCTGAATTCTCTCCTCTTCAAGCTGCTGAATGAGTTTTGCATTTTCATCTAGTGCTTTCACAAGCTGCCAGTCAGGGATGGAGCTCTGCAACAGTAGGCGGCTTTGTCTTTTCAGCTTGTTTTGCTCAATGAACATCTCTTGTGCAACTGACTCTGCTTTCTTCCAAAGGTCTTTCTCCAGCTCCAGGTTCCCCTGCATCTCCTCATACTCTTCCACCGCTAACAGGAACACCGGGTTGCATTTTTCTAATACTTTTCTCTGTGCAAGAACTTCTGAATTTCAAACAGCCTTCTCTTGATTAACTTTATTTATTTCATCCATTTCTCCTACAAGTTGGCTCTTGATATTTTCCAGCTCAGTAGCTAGCTTCTTTTCTTCGTGAACAGATACAATTTGATCTCATAGTGCTTTGATTTGCTTCTAACACTGGACAGAGACACACATCTTTGCCACACCTTCTGTGTTGGTGGCTGACTCCTCCTCATGGATACTTGTCTCCTCCGTTATTATATCTGGTCCCATTTTGGCCATGCATAACATTTTGATTCTTGCCCAGCATTGGTGGCTCACACCTGTAATCCTAGCTATTCAGGTGAGATCTGAGGATTGTGGTTCAAAGCCAGCCCTGGCAGGAAAGTATGTGACACTCTTATCTCCAATAAACCACCCAAAACCCAGAAGCGGCGCTGTGGCTCAAGTGGTAGAGTGCTCACCTTGAGCTGAAGAGCTGAGGGACAGCACCATGGCCCAGAGTTCAAACTCAATAACCAAAAAAAAAAAAAAAAAAAAAAAAAGCTGATACGTTTTAGTGTCTTATTTTACTTAGCTTTGTTGCCAAGGCTATTGTACTTTCTCGACAAGTCTTCTCCATTTCAAGATGGTTCTGCATAAAATTAACTTCCTCTATATCCATGTGAGAAATTTTCTGAAATTCTTCCAGATTTTTAACATCTTCATCTTGTTCTTGCCTAATTTTGCATATTTCTCCTTTGTTTTCTGGTTCTCCACTCTGAGCTCTTCATATTCACGTACTTCTTGTGCCTTCAGGCTGGTAATGAACTGCCACCGCTTCTCCTCTTCTGAGCTGTTCATTTTGGTGGGTGGAGCTGGGAATCAAAGGAAAGGAGGGAGCAAAAAAAATCTTTAAAGAGGGCCAACAAGCAGAAATGAAGAGGTAGAATGACATGTGGCCAAAGAAGTGGTGTCTACAGACCCAAAGATACTTTACAAAATGCCTTTTCTTCATTACAACACACAACCCACCTTTCTCAGTTACCTATCTGACCATCATTGGGGACAGGAGTCCCTCTGATAGTCAGCCATCCCCTTCTTCTCCTTCCCCTTGGCTATTTTCCCTGGCAGGTAGAAGGGCTCCATAAGACCATTGTTTTCCTCACTGAAGCATTGTGGCATCTACCTATCTGTGCTCTGGTGGGTCTCCAAAATGCCACAGACGCAACCTACGCTATCCACCCACTTATCCATGTCCTCCCCAGTCTCAGCCAACAGGTAGAAGGAGTGTTTGGCAGTTTTGATGACAACCACAAAGCCATATGGTGGCCTCATGGTGTGGAAGTTCGCCTTGGCATCTACCTGCTGGCAGAGGCTCAGGTTCATTCTCCACAGGGGCTTCTTGGAGCAATCATTCTTTTAGTATTCCACAACATCCAGGTCACCACTCATCTTGCTGCTCTGCAGGACAAATCAGTGTTTCCACCAGACCTAGATCCTAAAACACAAAAGGGGGAGAGTTGTTGTGAATTATTTCAGAGTTTTGCATATACTGATTAGAGGTATTGGGCCTGTAGGCTCCACAGATTTGGATTTTGCCATCATCGGTCATGGGACATGAATTTAGAATTCCCATAAGTGAACACATGAACATTTAGATGGAATCATGAGGCAGGAAAAGGAACTAGAATATACAAAGACAATTTCTATTTTTTTTCTCCTTTGGTTTTTTTTGTACCTTTGTCTTCTATGTAAGTTTATCTGACCTATGAAAGGAAAAGGGAATCACAGAAACAGTGGGACAGAGGATGAACAAATGATACTAGGCATTCTATTGGAAATGAAGTAGACAATTTGGGGAGTGAGAAGGGAGGGGTTAGAAGGAGAAAATGTGGCCTATACCCTAAATTCAGGGTATGCAGGGTAGGCAGGGATGCAGAGGAAGAGGAACCCTACTGCACTGTTGGTGGGAATGTAAACTAATACAACCACTCTGGAAAGCAGTGTGGAGGTTCCTCAGAAAACTAAACATAGACTTTCCCTAAGCCAGTCATACCACTTCTAGACATCTACCCTGAACAACAGGAACCAGGATATGACAAGGACACACACATCTCCTTGTTCATTGCTGCGCAGTTCACAATAGCCAAGATATGGAAACAACCCAGATGCCCCACCACAGATAAATGGGTACAAAAACTGTGGTATCTATATACACAGCACACCTGTAACACGGAATATTACAGAGCCATTATAAAAGACAAGGTAATGGCATTTGCAGGGAAATGGATGAAACTAGGACAAATCATGTAGAATGAGATAAGCCATGATTAGAGAGACAAACAGAACATGTTCTCCCTGCTATGAGGAAGTTAGATTCAAAATGAGATTAACAAAGTATACTGGACCCAAAAGACAAAGGACCTTTTCTTAACTTGTCACATACTTTCTAGACTCTATGTGGTTGATTCCATATATGGTGTTTACGCATGCACACCTGAGGGAAGCTAGGAGGGGAAGCACAGAACTAGATGAAAATGAACGAAGAAATACAGCAGAGGGGCCCATCAGTAGTACTGGATATTGATGAAAGTGAACTAAGCAACTCAAGAGCAGCGATGGGAGGGAAAGAATGAGGGAGAAATTGTAAGAAATAGTTTTATTATTAAAGTCTGTAGAGTTCGTAAGCTTTGTAGATCAAAACAATGACAATTAGCATTGTGAAGATTAAAATGTGTTGGTGACTTTAGCTAAGTACCACTATGCCACAATTCTAGGAAAGTAATGTAATTACTTAATCTCAATAAAAAATAATTAACAAAAACAAAAAATTATGACTTTTAAGTAACAGGGGAAAAAAGAAATGTACACATAACCTTACTTATATAACTGTAATCCCCCCTTCATCACCTTTACAATAAAGATTTAAAAAAAAACAGCCTATTTGCAAAAGAGAATGTTTCCATATACAATTGCAATAAAGTTTCTCCTCTTGAAAGCATTCCTGCAACAAGTGAATTCTTGAATATGACAAAAACAAATTTTTCAAAATTCTGGAATTCCAGTGGCTCATGTTCTGTCATCCTAGCTACTCAGGGGGCTGAGATCTGAGGATCCCAGTTCAAAGCCAGCCTAGACAGAAGTCTGTCGAGATTCTTGTCTGCAATGAACTGCCAGGAAAACAACAACAACAACAACAAACCAATGAAACAAACAAACAAAACACCCAGAAGTAGAGCTGTGGCTCAAGCATTCTAGGGCTAGCAGTATTGAGCAAAATCCCTGGCATATCACTGGGACCCTGAGTTGAAACCCCATACTGGCGCTTCTGCGTGTGCACCTGCTCCCCTCCCGCAATCCCCTCACCCATCCTCCTGCCCTGCGCAAGCCCTAAAGTGTCCACACTAGCCAGAAAAAATAATAATGCTACTTAACATCTTTACGTGGGATGTGGTCTGGGGTCCTGAGGGGCAAGCATGGGGAAGGACCCCAGTCCCCGCCCGTGTCCAGACGGCAGCATCGGGGTAACAGGGTGCCCATTGGGGCAGCATCGGGGTGACAGGGTCTAGGCCCTTGGGATCTGACACCTACAGTGCAAACCTCACTCTATGGTGTCTGCAGGGAGGCGCCCCTTCCCCTCCCTCGACCCCGGGCCATGGGAGGAGATGATGGCCATGGTGAGCCCAACACCCGGGTTCCCACTGCATCCCCACCACTGCCCTCCCACAGCCTGGGCATTCCACCTTTCCCTTCCCAAATTCACATAAAAAGGTCCACACTTGTCTTCCTGGCTCGCTTTCTTCAGCCAGTCAGAGTATACGACGTGCTCACTGTCTATGGTGAGAATAAAGACCTGAGCCACAGGCCAAGCTCCAGCAGTTGCGGCCCAGAACCTGTACTGTGCGACCCCCAGCCCAGGGCTTCCTCTTCCCCACCCTACCCAGGTGACCCCGCTCTCACGCCTAGATCTCTCAGCCCACATCAATTTCATTCTCTCTCCCTTGGCTTTTGCAGACAATCTACCATCTGAAACAAAACATTCTAGTCACCTCCTTATGTCTTTATCACCAATTAGCTGGATCATTCTTCTTGAAAAAGAGTTCCTAGTTATCTTTCCTGAATTCCTTTTTTGTTAAAAAAATGCCCGAGTGTCGTCCTTCTCCGTCTACTAGAGCCTTGCTGGGTGTAACATGTGTGGGTCCTACCTTCTTCTCCTGATACTTAGACAAATGTTTCTTCATTGTTTCTGCCAGGGATGGGTAGTGTGCAGAAATGCTCTCCCAAGTCTCAGTGAGAACCGTCCTGGCTTTAGCCACGCTGGGGAAGGAAGACCTGTCAGTATTGTTGGAGCTGTACAGCACCAGGAGCCTGTCTGTGGAGATGGCTTTTATGAGGTCTGCCTGGGCTCAGGAATGCACTTGCTTCCCTCACACTGGTCAGTGTGCATTCCCAGGGTTTCTGCTAAATGCTCCCATTCTCAAGCAAATAGATCGCAGGTCTCTTTGTATCCTTTGAATGGGTGGGAATACATCTGGAGAGGTGGAGACAAAGGCAAACAAAGTACTTTGCAACCGGTGACTTTGGCAAAGAGCAGTGTGGTACTGGATGAATCTTGGGGAGAAACTGCATTGAACAATCAGGATCCCAAGTCAGATGGGACTTGTGGGAGACAGCTGGGAATGAGGCAGTGGACATGACTGGTGAGTCACTGGAAGGACGCGACAATTGAGGAAGAATGTTTACATCCCGACCTGTGATCAAAGCTATCAATCTTACACTTTACATATTTTTAAAATTTCTTTTCTTAAACTTCATTTTATTTTTTCTAAGGGTGAGGTACAGAGGAGATACAGTTACCTAAGTAATGTAATGAATACATTTCTTGTCCAACATTGTACTCCCTCCCTCTGTTTTCCCACTTTCCTTCCCCACCTACTCCTCTTGCCCCCACCCCTAAGTTGTAAAGTTCATTTCCAACAGTGTCTTATGAGTATCCCTGTTGCATTTCTTCACAGTTTGTCCTTTGTGTCACCATTTTGTTATTCCCCTTCCCATCCTCAAATCAGATAAACATGTATATATATAATATATATATATGTATTCAAGACACAGGGTACCCAAATCAAAAACAGTGATGAGCGGGCATAAACCAAAAAGGCGGGGGGGGGGGGCAAGGTGAAAGAGGAGGAGAAAAGAAATAATTTCACATGGTGCAATTAAAATAAATGTTTTGTTTTTTTTTCTGTGATTATATTGGAGTTTTGTTAGGACCAGGTTGAATTAAACAAATTAAGTATTAATTAGACTAAGGAAGAAGGAAATTCAACTGGAATTAATTTCAGTGCCAGGACCTAAAATTAATAAGTGCAAACTTCAGGAAGGGGAACAAAACTGTGTCTTTACATTTGCCAAGAAATGCAAAGTGAGTAAAAATAAGGCCTCAATGTTCACCACTCAATGTCTGTTTTTATGTGATTATGCTTGCTCAGCATATATACTAAAACATGGAACTTGATCCTTTGCAGTTAGCTTTTATCCATTGATAAGGATAAGGCCCAACTTGAAAAGGTGGGATCTCCCTTTAGAAGAAAACCCAAAACTGGGAGCAAAAGGAAGATCAAGGTTGAGAACTTTGTCGTGATTGATTATTAAAATTGTAATCACTATTTATAATTACTAACTGCCAGCTTTGCTTCTGTAACTTGCTTCCTTACTGATTGTGAAATTACCACGGACCACCAGGGAGTTTCCTCTGTGGCTTTTGCCTTTATATCCCCTGAGCTATTTGAGTTTGCGGCTGGTTTTCACTGTCTGGATAGTGTAGGTCAGTTACCATGGCTAATAAGGTTCCTAGTCGTATTGACTGAGTGCTGGTGATGCCTTTCGCCAATCATGAGTTCAAATCTTACGGGCCCTGGGAAGTTGGGATACTTCAGTTTGAACTTCAGTTCTTATGCTCCCACTCAGCTGACTGTTTGTGATTGGCATTCTAACATGTGAAACACACTTCTTATCCTATATTTTCTGATTCATTGGAGCTGTGGTCTCTCGACTTTATGTAGGGACTGGCTTTCAGTCTCAGCCCTCAGATCTCAGCTTCCCTAGTATACCTAGGATTTAGATAGGAGCTACATAGCTTGCCTCAGTAAGTGATATTTCAAGATTTTATTTTTATGCCAAAGCTGCTGGCTCACACCTAAAATCTGAGCTACCTGGGAGACCACGAGGTGAAAATGGTGGTTGGAAGCACTGAAAAGTCTGTGAGATTCTTAGCACCAATGAATCACCAGAAGCTAGAAGTAGAGTCATAGGCTCCAGCAGGCCAGTGCTGGCCCTCAGCAAACAACTTCAGTGAACATGCTTTGGGCCTGAGTTCGAGCCCCAGGAATGGTAAGCACACATATAAGAGATGATTCTTGACTATCCTATACAATAGTATTTATTGAAGTGAAGTTCAGGAAAAAGAAACAGGCTTTCATTTTTCTCTTTGTGGTGGATTTGTGGTTTTGCCCCCCCTCCTTTGTTGTGGTTTTTGTGTGTGGGGGGGTTGTCTTGTTGATCTATTTGGGGAAAGATAAGGTAGGGCATATATATAGGGTAAAGGCAGGGAACATAAATGGGGTGCAAAGGGTGAGAAGAGGCAGCAGTGATCCTCATGAGATACTATGTTGAAAATGAACTCTGTAACTTGAGGATAGAGAATACAGGGCAAAACAGAGAGCAAGGAAAAGGTGATGCTGCCTGTTCTCCATCCAAAAGGAAATATACACATTACTTGACTTAGAAATTGTAACCCTTCTGTACATCAGGATAATAACAACAACAATAATAAAGGGTTCTTATGTGCCTGACTTTATATTTTGCTGAAACACTTTTTTATCTTTTTTGATATTTAATTATATATATTGCATATTTATATTTTAAATTATATTTATATTTCACTATATTTTATTATGTATTTATATTATATTCTACATTATTTTATTATATCATTATTTGTTTTAATGAAGCTATAAACTATAGGTTAGCAATAGGGAAGAGAGGAGAAGTTCCCAGGATGAAAGGGAACAAGGACAAGTGAAAGCTAGGCTGTGGGGCCACAGGGAATTTGGCTGACCGAGCTGAGCCATATCACAGCACCCAACCTAGTCACCACTCTGTGAGGGCAAGAAGACACTGCAAAATGGGGCCCGCTGGGACAGCTGCGCACAAGCACATAGGATCTCCAGTGGGGGAGGGTGGAGGCAGCCGCAGGTCCCAGTATGCCTCCGTGTCCAGGCCCTTTGAAAGACAGGCTAGCTGCTTAGGCTATGGAAACTGGAAACCACATTTGTGGACAGCATGTTGACTTAAGTGAATCCACTTTGGCCTTTTTGTCAAAACTTTATCTCTCTCTCTCTCTCTCTCTCTCTCTCTCTCTCTCTCTTTCTCTCTCTCTCTCTCTTTCTCTTTCTCTGTGGTTTGAATTCAAGATCTCCTACTTGCTCTGCTCACAGGCATTTACCCTTTTTCCATTCACCCAGCCCTTTTGTTATTTTTCTGTTAGGGTCTTATATTTTCCTAGGACCATAGTAGCTCTACTGTGCCTGGCTTGTTGTTTGAGGTGAGGTCTCATATTTTTCTCAAGTTTGTCTTCAACTTCAGTCCCCAAGGTCTGTATTCCTTCATTACTGGAATTACAAATGGGCACCATGTGTCTGTGTCCTGGGCATTCTAATAGAGTATTTTGGGTCTTTGTTGCCTATCATGAAGATGGTACTTCTCATCTTGGGCTATTCACCCCCATCTCTGTCAACAGACTGCTGTCCCTTCTAGTTTGTGGTCTTTTGCTTTTTCTCTTCTTCTGAAACTTCTGGCTCCACTCAGCAGATGCAGCTGGAAGCCTTCTGCAAGCCTGTCACATGGATCCATGGGTTTAAGAGCCTGGAGGCCAATGGAAGCCAGCTGACAGTTCTGGGCTTGGGCATGGGTCAGGGCCCCAGGTGTGGGCTGGGGGTGAGGTGGGTGTTCTGGAATACCATGAGAACAAGCCCTCTAAGAAGCCCCTACCCAGCATAGACCTGAGCCTCTATGAGGCTGTATATTCCGGTGTGCTCTTCCAGATCATCAAGGCAGCCAGATGGCTTCATGACCCATGAGTGCACTGTTTACCTGTCTCAGGGTCAGAGGAGGACATGAACCAGTGGTCGGAGAGCCTTTGACAGATTTCTGGCTTGGGGCAGGTGGAGCAGAGGACAGCTAGGTAAACACCGTGACTGTGGCAGGGAAAACAGAGAAGTTTTGGTGAAAGCAGTGAAGGAGCCAGGCCCCAGGAGCTCACACCTAGCTATGCAGGAGGCTGAGATCTGAGGGTGGAAGTTCAAAAGCAGCCCAGGCAGGAAATTCTGTGAGACTCTAATCTGTGATAAACTGCTCAAAATAGCTAGGAGTTGTGCAATAGTTGGAGCCCTTCCCTTGAGCAAAACAGGCTCAGGGACAGCTAAGGCCCAGAGTTGAAGCCCCAAGATGCGGAAAAAAAAAATGTAGGAAAGGAGAAGAAGGGGCTGGCCACATATTAGAGGCACTCCCACTCTATGATCAGATAGTAACCCAAGAAATATGGGCAGTGACACAAAGGATGTGGTAAATGTCTTTAAGGCATTAGCCATTTCCCTCCTGGCCCTCTGTCATTCTCCCTCCTCAGCTCTCCATTACCCATCCCAGAATGGTCTTGCTGTTTTTGTGTTTTCCCTTTCATTTCAGTGTTGTTGACCTATGGGCCCTTGAACATGTTCTCTCTCCCTCTTTTTTTTTTTTCTCTGCTTTCAGTGGGAACATTTTGTAGAAATAAAGTCTGTTTTCCTCCCGCCGCGTCCCCCCCCCCCCCCCCCCCGCGTCCTGGGACTTGAGTTCAGGGCCTGACTTAGGCACTGTTCTGAGCTTCTTTTGCTCAAGGCTAGCACTCTGCTCTACCACAGGGGCTCTTCTGACGTTGTTTTTTTTTTTTTTTGGTCCAGTTGTGAGCCTGAACTCTGGGCCTGGGTGCTGTCCCTCAGCTCTTCAGCTCAAGGCTAGCACTCTACCACTTGAGCCACAGCGCCACTTCTGGCTTTTTTCTTTTTGCTTATGTGGTGCTGAGGAATTGATCCCAGGGCCTCATGCGTGCAAGCAAGCGCTCTATCACTGAGCCACCTTCCCAGCCCCCATCTTCTGGCGTTTTTTATGTGGTACTAAGAATTGAACCCAGGGCTTCAGGCACATTCCCAGTCCTGTCTTCCTTGTTTGAGGGAATGTTTTTGTTTTTGTTTTGTTTTGTTTTTTGTTCATGCTTTTTTGTCTTTTTTGTCAGTTGTGTGGCTTGAACTCTGGGTGTGGGCACTGTCCCTGAGTTCTTCGGCTCAAGACTAGCACTCTACCACTTGAGCCACACTGACACTTCCGGTTTTCTGGTGGTTAATTGGAGATAAGAGTGTCAGGGACTTTCCTGCCAGGCCTGGCTTTGAACCACAATCCTCAGATCTCAGCCTCCTGAGTAGCTAGGATTACACGCATGAGCTACCAGCACCCCACTGAAGGAATGTTTCATAGGTGGTCTTTCTTGTGTTGTCCAAGCGTCCCCTGATGTCCTAGGCTCATCTGATCCTTCTTCCTCAGCTTCCCAAGTGCTGGGACTACACATATTTACTGCCAAACCCACTTTTAATTTTTTCTTCTTCAAATCTTCTTGCCACCTGTAGATATTTGCTTTCTTCTTTTCCCTTTTCATTCTTTATATTCTAGCAAAAAAGAAAATGCCTCAGATAGAATAAAAGAGCCTACCATGAGTGACCCTTTGGCTAAATATTGAGCTCAGCCTGAAGAGACCCTTTCCTGAAGGGATCATGGGAAGATGCTGAAAATAAGAGGAGTTTAGAGGAAACACAAAGATGTCCCAGTGCTTGTGGGGTTCTATGACAGCCATCTGGAGGGGAGGTGGAGGAGAGCAAGGCTGTCTCGGCCTTCTCTGGGGAAGGTGAGGATACAGCTGCGCACATGAAGTGGGAGCTGGTTCAGGGCTTTGTGGATGAGACATTCTGGGGAGGGAGGGAGAAGATGGTCCTCACAGCTCCAGGTACCGAGCCTGTCAGGCTCTGGATAAAGTCCTGGACAAAACCCAGAATGACCCTCTGTGGACAAGTCCTGGGAGAGTGGTGGGCAAAGCAGCCTCTCCAAACCAACACTGCCAGGGTTCCCCGTTCCTGTCTGGCAGCCAAGAGCAGGAACAGGAAGATGGAAGGAGAGAGAGAATGGTCCCACCCACTACCTCTGCCCTTAGTCTCTGCTCTTGTCAGACCATCTATCTCAGTAGAAGGATGCCTTTCTTCCTCTTCATTCACAGAGTCCTAGAGAAATGAGGCCCTGGCTGGTCCAGGCTCCTGGTCTCTGCCAGCAGAGCTGGGCAGCTGCAATTGGCATTTCTACCGAGAATGGTACCCTCCAGCCATGGCTACCCACCTAGGTCCCATCTGTTCCCCCACCAGTCCCTCGGTTGCAGCCCCCTACTCCTCCTCAGCCACAACTCATGAGCTCCTGTCCTGGCATCAACACTCCAGCAGTGTGACTGGGGGTGCAACGTAGGGGCTTGAGGTGCTCATTAGCGAGTGACAGCACACAGGGACTGTGGTTTATAAACCTCTGTTTTAAATGCTTGAAGGTAAAGGATGAAAGTAAGAAGCACATCCCAGGACAGGATTCTTCTCTCATTGCCAATGATAGCAGGCTTTCAGATGAACTTCCTCTTGCTGGGAACTGGGAAAAGGTGCCAAGTGTGGGGACACATGCCTGTGATCCCACATGGGCACTTGGCAGAGATCAGGAGGACTGGAGAACACTGCGAAGATTATGCACAACACACCATCTCAACCATAAAATGCCAGGACTGGTGGTGCACGTGCAACATCCTGGACAGGCAAGAAGTGTAAACAAGAGAACTGCTATCTTGGTCAGCCCAGTGGCTTCCAGCCTGGAGAGCCCTAAAATCACTATCCAAACAAAACCTTTCCTGCTTGGCTGATGCCAGATATTTTGTCACAGCTAACAGTGGGTAGCTAAGACACCAACTTTCTCTCCTTTCTGTTAGAAATACCAACTTCTTAGGGGACACCAGGACCAATGTCTTCATGAGGAGTACCAAGTCTGTGCAGAGCTCCATCCCGGACAATAGATGACTTGTCACCTTGGCCCGCATCCATGCCTTAGATTCCTGTGGCCACGCTGAACTATGCTGGTGTGCTGCAGAATCCCAAGAAAACACATCAAACCCTCAGGGGCCTGACCAACCCACTACAGCCACAAAGAGCCTTGGCACATAAGTTCAGGTCGTGCCCAAGTTCCAGGCAGGCAGATGTGCTCTCTGTCTGAACGCCAGATCAGATGATCTGGATGTTCTGGCCCACAGCATCCCCGGGATGTTCACCCAGGTCAAGGATCATGTGGCCATAGCAGTGCCCAATATGATGAGCCCATCCCAGCAGCCAGGTGAGAGGGATATTCCTCAATGAGACCACCTTCCACAGAAAGTGCTCCTTGGTAGTAAAGGCTGGTCATTCTCAGCCGCCGATGTCCCAGCCACCGCTGTCACCTCTGGAAGTGGCCATGGTGGATGACACCCAGTTGCACATGGGTCAGTGTCAATCCTAGCTGGAACCAGAGGGAGGAGGGGAATAGCAAGCATCCATGTGGTGTGCAAATCCTCATCATTCCTGGTCACGGGAGATTTAAGAAACCTTTATAGGTCGGGAATGCTCATGACACCTCTCATGTCTTCATGGTCACCTATACCCATGGCATGGCCCTCACCCAACTCACTACATCACTGATCTTTAGGGTGTCTTTTGGCATTGATGAGTTGGGGTCAGGTGGGGCTCGCTGACAGCACTACCAGATGTTGCTGAGCTGGGCTGGTGGGATGGGGCAGAAGTCAGCCTCATCCTGGAGGCCCAGAGTGGCATCTCTGAGGATTGCCAAGATGCATGACAGATGGGAAGGGCATGGCTACTATCCACATGGCTGGCACAGGTGTATGTTGGCTCTGCTCGTGCATCACAACTCTACCTCTGAGGTCCCCCTGTCCCATCCTGGAGTCAGAGAGCCACTGGACCCACCATTGCCATGTGAGGGGTTTGACCTTGACTCAGCCGTCCCATTGCAGTCTCGGCAGAACTCCGTGGAATGAGGGTATGTATGTCTCAGGAGGGCCTGGGTAAGGCAATCCCCGGGGATGAGGGCACACCCAGTTCAGAAGAGTGCACACGGCTGCACTCTTGTCCCTGACTTGTCCCTGAGGCACAAGGCTACACTGTGAGCCAGCCCATCTTTCTGAGGTTCTGAGTCTTCCAGGTGGCATCCTGGTCCCTGGTGTGGCCTAGGAGAGAAGGCTTTCTCTGGAGGCTGTCCCCTGGGAGCATGTGACATCCTCTGAGATTTCTTTAGTCATCTATATCAGCACCCCGAGACGGCAATGAGATGAGGCAGCCAAGGTAGAAGCAGTGCATCGTGTCTGGCAGGTGGGCCCAGAACAAGGAGGAAGCTGTGGGCAAACCACTCCCCATGTACCTCCATGGACTCAAGCCGCACCTTGTGGCCTGCACCTGAATCCAGGTGGAAAGTAAAAGCAGTTCCAGATCCCAGTCCATGCCCAGGAATCTCCTGTGGCCTTTACCCTAGATGGATCTGACCTGGCAAACTATCTGTGTGGCATCTGTACTTGAACTAGAGGTATGTCCAGCCTCTATGTGTCTTGGGCCACCCTTCCTAGTCAGGTGTTAAGAAATCCAAAGGTACTGCCTGTCTGGGTGTTTTCCACTCTGGGTTTGTCATAGACACTAGATCCAAATAGTCACAGAGGTTAGAATGACCATGAACTTCCATTCCTCCTGTGCACCCTCCCTTATTTCTTTTCTACTGCTCTCAAGCCCAGTCTGAACCAGTCAGAGTGGCCGACTCAGTCTTGGATTTTTATGTTTGTGTGCAAACCCTCTCATCCTCTTAGTCTGTTTAGGCAGTAACTCTCCATCCCTTTCCCTCTTCCTAGGCAAGGAGGACAGTTGCAAGCCATCCAGACGGCACCAATTCTGCTGACCATGACAGGCACAAGAGCATGGCTCCCTGCACCTGTCGGGCCTTGGAGGGAGCAGATGAGAATCTTTGTCACTGAGATCCACTTGGATGAACCCTCCCTCTGTGTTCCTGTCTGTGTGCAAATGCATGCCTATGCGACTGACTGTTCATATGTGTACAGGAACATCTGTCTGTACACATGTGTATGTTCCTGAGTATATCTTTGTCACCAGAAGTGTGCATATCAGATCACTTCTTGTCTCTGAGTGTGCCATAGTAATAGCTTATACCAGGCCTGAGGTTTCCTAGAATATGTGCATAAACACGTAGTGTGCATGTGCCTGGGCCATTTTCCCGGAGGGATCCAAAAATGACACAAGATGAATCATCCCCCTCACTCCTCCCCAGACACCCTTGCTCCCCTGTAGATATATGTGTTTCCATGTGCATATTCAGGAAATTTCCTTCTGTGTAGACTTTGCATCACTGTATGGCTAAGAGTCATTGTACATTGATACCATTTCCATGTTTGAACCTTCAATTCTTGGCCTACCTCAGGACAAATGTGAGCCAGCCCCAGCCCCAGATAAGCCTCCTACTATAAGGACAAATGAGCCAGTCTCAGCCCTGGATGTGAACCCCACTGTGATGACTGAGGATGGATGAGCCAGCCTTGACTACGGATGAGCCCTCCACTGTGAGGACAAAAGAGCCATCCCCAACCATGGATGAGCCCCCCCACTCTAAGGATCATGAAAGCACGCAGACTGGAGGAGCTGGTGAAGTGACCTGCTGAGAAGGGATCTTTTTTTTCTTCCCTCTTTCTTGCACTTCTACAGGATTTTGGGGACTCCCCAGCAGGGACTGGACCTGCTGTTTCCAAAGGTAAGAGCCCCCCTCCCGCACCTGAGCAGAGAAGACCACTGCCTCCTGGCTGGGTTGCATCTCCCTGGGCCCATTTATCCTTGTAGGGTGAAGCCAAATCTGAGTGGATGAGCCCTAAAGTGCTTGCCTCGGGCCTAGCTCTGCAGAATGGGCCACCCAGAGCTGTGGGCCTCCTGTGTGTGATCTCCCTTTCCACTCCAAGAAGCACTTCATCCTGGGGGGCTTCACTGATGTCAGGCCTGATGAATATCCCATTTCCAATTTGTAAGTGACCTTCTAGAACTGGCCTGATAGACAGGCAGATCAGGGACATTGTGTGTAGATGTGAGTGGCCTTGTGCCTCCTAAGAAGTCCGGGAAGCAGCAAGTGGGGTCGGCTCGGCTTGCCCATATGTGGAGGGTGGGCCATGTAGGGAAATCCCACTTAGCGTGTGATTCAGGGAGCAGCAGACAGACTTCCCCTCCCACTGGGTGAATCTTCCAATCTAGGAGTTGGTCAGATCAACTAGATTTCTGCCCTGGGTGGGGAACAGAGGATGTTAGTGGTAACACCATCTCCTCCTTCTCTAGGCATGGATACCTATGCCTTGGTTGTGAGGAGTATGAGCAAATAAACAAGGGAATAGCCTTGGGTTGGGGCTGCTTCTATCCTCAGGTGTGAGAATAGGTGGGGAGCTGCATTGGGAGAGTGGAAAAACTCTGTGTCCCAGACTTTTGTGTGATTCCTACTATGAGGAAAAGGCCTGGGGCTTCACCCACAGATGGGAGAGAACAGAACTGGTGGGTGGGTTCCTAGGCAGGGAAGTACTGAGAACTCAGAGGCAGCCCCTGTGAACAACCATCCTTCCCATCCACATTTTGTCTGGGCCTGCACTTGCCTGCACCATGCTAGACATGGACCTCAGATACAGGAGAAAGGAGTGGCCCTCACGCAGCACATCTGCCCACCATGCCCTGCAGCGGGTGCATTCAATGGGCCGTATCTCACCAGACCCCTCTCTTCAAGGATGCCAGGAGAGGTGGAAGAGGAGAAGCCAGGCCCTGACACTGCTGCCCATCTGCTTACCTCCAGGACCCTCTGTTACATCCCGCCAAAAACCTGGCTGGATAGATATCCTAAGGATTTTTGCCAGTCCATTGATCTGTCTAAGTTGCATTGGCTGATGGACTATGTGCAGCTCTGCTTGCCCACCTCAGACCTGGCTTACCAGATGAAGCTTTACCTGCTTCATGTCTAAGACCTACTGCTCAGAGAGCCAGAGCCTCAGGAGGAAGGTATGGGTGGCTGGGCACCTCAGGAAACATGGGTACTGGACCTCCAAGAGGGGAGGAGACTGCAGAGGAAGTGGGACACAGTGCCCGCTAACATGGGAACCACAGCAGCCCTGTTGCCATGGCCCATATGGCCGCCACACCACGGCCCTCCCATTGTAGAGCAGGTGAGATCCAGCTGCCTCCTATCCATACCACCTCAAGCCAGAACAGAAGAGTAAGTCCATGCTCCCTAGCTGTTCCTAGATACCATCTGGGCTCCATATTCACGTCTTCATGAAGAGGGCTGTGCTGTGTTTCACCACGTGAGGTAGGGTTGGCTCTGTGGGCCTGGGTCTGGGTGTGTGGCACTGGGGACTCTGTGGATGCCATGTGTGTGCCAGATGTGGGGTGCTGTGGCTCTCTCCACTTAGACAAGTCCCCACTCCTGTCCCAGCAGAACTGGCGATGCAGAACCCAAAACACAAGGCCAACCTCAAGTGAAAGGTCACATGAGTTTCACTGTCACACTGAGGAGGGCTGGGAGGTTAGCATGAGGGCCTGAGCAGCAGGAGAGCCTGATATTGCCTTCAGCCAATCTGTCCTCATCTCCTGGGGCTGGGCTTTCTCAAGGGAGGCAAGATCTCTGCCCGGACTATCTCAAGACACAATGTGATGGCCCTAGGCCTGGGTGTGTGAGGGCAGCTGGAGGCTGCCTGAGGCTCCCTGCATCCCCCCAAAGAGGCGGCACCCTCACCTGCAGCTCCTTCCTGGACCTTGGCCTGGGACCCACACATGTCATCTGCCAGCACAGACCAAGGAGATGGCAAGGGGACCCACATCTTTTCTGTGAGTTCTTGGATACCTGTGATCGGCTCACCTAAGTCAACACTCTCCAGATCGTCCCATCTTGGTGATTTTTTTGGTCTCCTCCTGGGAGTCTCAGTTGGGGCAGTGGGTGTCAGTCCTCACTCAGGGAAGTCTGTTTGAAAAAGACCACCCAGTGTGGCACAGGTGGCACAGGCTGGGCCCTGGGCAGGGAGGGGAGCTGCATGGATAAGGTTTGCAACCCATGATAGAAAGCTGGGAGGCAGTACCTGCTGACCACTGTGGCCCACATGGCCCACCTCCAAGATTGAGTCCAAGGGAAATGAATATGTGGTCCTGGACTTCCAGGAAAACTTGGCAAGGTATGGATTCAAGGTACCTGGGGATCATCTTCAGCTCAGCTTAAGAGGGGTCCTTCTGCCTGAGGAGGAGTTCCAGAGGCCAGGGCCCTCACCCCGTCCTGATCCATCCTTGCTTGTTTGTCAACTCAGTATGCTTTAGTTGGAGTCTCATCCCTTGTCTGTTCATTTGGCCTTGTCTTCTGGCCTTGGTAGAGGGGGCTGGAGAGGGGGTAGGGAGGGATTCAAGAGCTGGCTGTGAGCACAGTCACAAAAGTGAGCCAGAGGACTGCCACACGTTCTGAGTTTTTATCTGAGCAAGGCGATCTGTGGTGTCCCAGAGATGGGGGGATGCCTCAGGGGCCACCAAGGAAAACCCTCTCGTGATACAGTCCAGAGAGCAGGTGAGGATTTCCTGTTTGTGGGGGTCAAGAGAATGTTCAGGGACATGTCTGTGGCTGGCATTGGGCATGTTGATTTTCCCTGGATGCATTGGCAGCTGTGGGGCAGACATGAAGAACTGAACCTACCTTCAGATCCCCTTGAAGCTGGGACCTCAGAAGCTGGCACAGCTGATAACTCCAAGAAAGGGATATATCAGTTTCTCAAAGGTGAGGCCTCAGAACCCTGGTTAAACAGAGATGGCAAGGAACTTTCTGTCCTGAAGAAGTCAGGCCTCCAAACCCAGGCTCACTGAGCCATGGGGAGGCTCCTCCTATGCTCTGCAGCTGGCTGAGGGGTCACCCACTTCCCTGCTCTGTCACTGACCTGGCCCCTCTGCTCCCAGCCCTAAATATACTCTCTCCACTCCAACAAAAAGGTGCCTTATGCTCTAGTGGACTGGGAGAAGACCCAGGCCCTTCAGTGCACCAGATTGGGCAGCAATGCGGCAGACTCAGGACCCTACCAAGGGTGCCAGCATGTGACATGGACCACGCCTCAGGGAGCCAGAGAAAGCAGCTTTGCAGCTTGGGGGTACTTGTCCCCACCCTTGCTGACCTGCCGCCAGTGTGTCTCTCACTAGTGTTCTACCTACTGGTGACTTTGGTTAAGAAACACAGCGGTTTCATCAGCTGGATCTGTGATTTCAGAATGTGTGTATAAACTTTGACATACTTTTTCAAAAATAAATATGCTATTTGGTGTCAGCTTCAGAATGATAAATAAAAAAGAATGTTTTCTGTTTTTTGTTTGGTTTTTGTCAGTCGTGAAGCTTGAACTCTGGGCTTGGGCGCTGTCCTTGTGCTCTTCAGCTCAAGGTCAGCGCTCTATTGCTTGAGCCACAGGGCCGCTTCTGGTTTTCTAGTCCTTTATTCAAGATAAGAGTCTCATCGATGTTCCTGCCCAGGCTGGCTTTGAACAGCAGTCCTCAGATCTCAGCCTCCTGAGTAGCTAGGATTACAGGCATGAGCCACAGGCGCCTGGCTTAGAAAGAATGTTTTCAGTGGAACTTACCACATTCCTTCCTTCTTATGGGTATGTCCCCAGTGTTCATCCTCCTCCCAGATTCTACCCTGGGGTGGACATAGCACTTTGGATAATCAGGGAAGTACAGCAGATCTTCAAATGAGGGAGCCTAACATTCTAACCTAGGTCTGGGGTACTCCTCTTGTCTCATGTGGCACGATGGTAGAATGACTCCTCTTGGTCCCTGGGGCTTTGATAGTAGAGCCTCCTGGTCTGTGGCAGACTTTGGGGTAGACCATCTCCATGTGGGGGTCTCTCCTTTGAGGAGAGGCTCGCCCCTATCATCTTAGCCCCTCAGGAGACCAAGATGTGAATCTGGAAATGGGTTCAAAGTCACTCCCGGCAGGAAAGTCCATGAGTCTTTGACCTCAACTGAAGATGCTGGGCCTCCTTGGCTGCAATCAGTCCAGCCTTACCAGCATCCTAGCCAGAACCATGCTTCAGACTAGACTGCACAATGGTAATAGTTACAACAACAACAACAACAGCAACAACAATAATATAAAGGATTCTTATATGCTAGGCTTTATATTTTGCTTAAACTTTTGTTATTTCATAATTTATTACTTATAGCACCATTCATATACATTAATTTACATTATATGTTATTATATCAGTGTTTCTTTTTATATATTCTTATAAATCATATGCTTATGTGTTAAACCTTATATATTGTGTGTTATATTATATATGTTATATATTATATTACACATATAGTACATATTATATATTTACTTGCATTACATTATACATTATTGTATATTATATTTTATATTATTTAATATACATATAAATTTTATATACATATTTATTATATGTTACATTATATATTGTCATATTACACATTTATTTATGTTATACATTATATTATTTTATAATGTTAGTGATATTTAGATATACTCTTATATTTTATATATTATATATAATTATATATTATATTATTTTATATATTATACACTAAATATTCTACATTACATAAGATATATTATATTCCATTATATAGTACATATTAGATTATTATGTATTTTATAATGTAGCCTTATTATGTATCATATACTATGTACTATATTTGTTTACATTGTTGTTATCTATTCATATGATATCAGTATAGATTCTAGGATAGATGACATACTCACAGTATGTTCCCTGTGGTTTTATGATGGGATCTTATCTGTGCTCACGAGGCTGTCTGCCCAAGGTCAGCAGTGGAGAGGAGGGGAGCCAAGTCCCTAGGTCCCAGTGAGGTGGGGCCATTTTGCCTGCAGGCCAGCATGATTGTGTACTGGGAATCCACCCTTGGAATTGGGTGAGATCACGGTTTCAAAAGTCCGTGAAACCACTGATTATGTTTCATTTAGAATACTCCGCTTTTTAGTAAAAAAAAAAAAAAATAAGACCAGACCCAAGAAAACATGAAATAAAAATGAAATGAACAATTTTAGACCAGACTTGAGTCGGATGCTTACTGAATAAGAGAAAACATGTCAGTAGTCCAGAGATACACAAAGCAGACATGGCAAAAATCAAGTGACTCTTTCACCTTCACTCAGTTACTAGAGGAGCAGGGGAGATTTCAGCCATGCTTGCCTGAGCTGGGCCTCGTTCCTTCAAGTAGCTCTGAAGATGGAAATGAAGTGGCGGGTACAGGGAGCAGGCAAGGTACACTCATCCAAGCTTGCTCTCTGGATCTTCTACCCAGGAGACAAGGCCACACCAGACCAGCAGGGAGGGGTTCTGAGCGAGTGACTGGAGGGAAGGCTGATTTTGTTGTTCCCCAAGGACAGTTATAGGAAGTACAAGGTGATGTTTTTGTTAATATAAACAGTGTGGGAGTAGATGTTGAACTTGTTATTTCAGGGTCATTACTGCTTCAGAGGATGGCCCTTGTTTGTACAGTGGATTGGTTTAAAGAAAAGTGTCTTCTGTAATTGGGATTTGAATATGGCAGAGATCATGGTCGGGATGGTTAGAACTGAGACTGTGGGACAGAGGTGATTCCACAGCAGAGGGTGGCAACACACCTCACTACAGGTGAGTCTCCTGTATAAAGAGGAGATTGGGTATACATGGAGCCCATCTCCTGAGATGAGAGGGGGTGGATGCCAGCTGTCTGCTCCACTGTCCCACAGAGCGATTGATGTGATGGCACACACCTGTAATCCTATTACTTGGGAGGCAGAGATGGGAGGACTGCAGTTCCAGAGTATCCTGTGAAAAAAGTTAGCAAGACCACCCCATCTCAACCAGCAAGGGAGCCATGGTGGTATGTGTCTGTAATCATAGCTTTGCAGATCCTAGTCTGATGCTGGCCAATAGTCCCTCTGAAAGCATCCTGTCTGAAAGCTAAAATGGAGCTCCTAATTGGGTAGCAGGCAAGAATCTACCCGCCCCACCACAGTCCTGGGGACTGGTCAACAGTCAGGGACTTAGCCATTCACACCACACCTTCACCCTTTTTTTTCTTTTTTTTTTTCCTTTAGTTTTTCAGTTTTACCTATGTGCTAGTGACTATCTTAAGATCCCGATCCCCTTCTCTTTTTTTTTTTTTTTTAGGTCTGGTTGTGGGGCCTGAACTCTGGATCTGGGCGCTGTCCCTCAGCTCTTCAGCTCAAGGCTAGCGCTCTACCACTTGAGCCACAGCACCACTTCCGGCTTTTTTCTTTTTTGTTTATGTGGTGCTGAGGAATCGAACCCAGGGCCTCATGCGTGCAAGGCAAGCGCTCTACCACTGAGCCACCTTCCCAGCCCCTCGATCCTCTTCTTTATGTCCTCTGAATAGCTGGTTGGTTATGATGAGATCTTACTAACTTTTTTCCCAGGATGGCCTTAACCATAACTCCCCCATCTCTACCTCCCAAGTAGCAGGAATTAGAGGCACAGGCCATCATGGCCCTTGGCAACAAAATGGGGGTCTCTGGCAGGACAAGCAAGGGTTGCTGCACCCCTCATTTGGCACCAGCTTCTTGGAGGATATGTTACCCGCTTTGTTGTTTGAGCAGAAGTTTCATTTGTTTTCTCTAAAAATTGAAATATATTTATTATAAAACAGAAGGAATGCATACACAGCAAGAAGAATTAAATTTATGTGTACCTATATAGAGAAAGATAAATCACTTTAGTTTTATTACCCACAGATCATCACTGTCAGCAATTTGGTGTGCCTCTTCTGAATATTTTTTTTCCCTTTTTTGCTCCACATTTCTATTTGTATGTCATAATGTGCTATTGTAGCAATAGGATGGTACCATTGTTTGTGACATGCTCTTTGCCCTAATGGTCTGTCATGCCCTATAAGAGGTGTGCCTTGATTCTGTGCAGCCTCAGTGTGTGCTCCTGTGTGTCTCTTGTGGTGGCATTGAGTGTCTGACTCTGGCATATATCCTTCACACACACACACATCCAAGTGTAGTTTTTTCCCTGGATGTCTCATGCTTTATCATGTCTTATTATTTAGATGCAGAAATGTTAATCAAAAATTAAGCAGATTAAACCTTTTCAAGCATGTTCCACGGTGCTAGGCTCAGCTGGTGGGATGCAGTTTGGGGGTGTCGGTGTCACTGTGGATTGGGCCATCGTGGGATGTCATGGTGAGAGGGTCTGCTCTTCCTCTGCCCCTTATGGTGGCAGCCTGTGTCTCCCTTCATGCTCCAAGAATGCCGCGCGAGTCCTGGGGAACTTCGGGGGCTGCAGTGTCCTTGCCATTATCGCAGAGAGCTCCACAACCTTCAGAGTGGGAAGCCGGTGGGTGCATTCTCATGGCTTGGTGAGAGTGGAGAGGTGGAGAACCTGGGACCCGAGGGCTGTCTTAGGCCTGGGGCTCCTCCTTGATACATGAGTTGATGAGAGGCCCAGTGCGGTCACTCAGAAATTACACCTCTGCCCCCACCTCTGTTAATGCCTGGCCAAGGAGTCCCTGCCAGCTCCCACTCCAGGTAACAGGGTTGTGTCTGCAGGACAGAGATCGTCTCTGGCAAGTCTGTGGCCCACGTGGACAGGAAGCACGAGCAGGCTTGCGTTCTCTACAACCTCTCTCATGGACCCCAGCGGCTACCGAGGCTGTGGACTTTGTGAGGGGGATGTGGCCCTTCCACTGGACACATCCCAGCTCTGCTGCTGGTCCTGTGCTGGGGAGGGCCCCTGCCACGCTGCAGGTCCCCCAGTTGTCTGTGGGGTTTGCTTGGAAGAGTGGGAATCCTTTGACTGGACAGTACCCTCCACAGTGCCTGTGGCTTTAACTGGATCTGGAATGAGAGGAAACGTGGGGTCTGGTTTCCTCTCCCCCACCCCTGCACGTGCTCGCCTGGGCCTCTCTGCCTGGGCGTCCTTACATGCACAGTGAAGTCCTCACCTTTGCCCCGACAAGGTGACATGGGTATGGTGGCCTGAGAGGCCCTGAGCCCCGCTCCCCTCACCCGTGTCCTCCATCCCCTGGACACACTGCTTTCCGGGCGAGAGGCCGTGGACTAGCAGATGCTGGATGAAGGGAGGACTGGGGCGGTGCAGGGTGCAGGGACGGGCAGGGAGAGGGCAGCATGGCCTCTGCAACCAGAGCTACATGCCCGCAGGGCCCCGTGTTCCTCCTGTTCCCAGGAGACAAGGGCCTCCCACACCAGTGCTCAGTGGTTGCCTGACCCACCTGCGGGAGTTCGTCCCATAGACCTACGGCATCCACTCGAGCCCAAACCGTCCTTTCCTAGGGAACCTCATGCTGACATTATTTTATTATCTTAGCATATTTCTTTTTATGTGTATTCTCACATATCATATATCATATATAAAAATATAGTTATGATAGATGTATACTACTATATATTATATAAAATATATTTACACTGTATTTCTTATCATTTCTATGTACATTATATACTTATATATTGTATAGTAGGTATATTATATATTATATCTAGATTCACTAATAAATATCTTATTGGTTCTCCAAGTGTTAACTTCATCTTTTAACAAGGTATGTACTGTGTCTATTATTTTTTCTTTTCTTTTTTTCTTTTCTTTTTTTTTTTTTTTTTGGTGCATTACGGGGCTTGAACTCTGGGCCAGGGTGCTGCCCTTCAGCTCATCAGCTCAAGGCTAGGGCTCTACCACTTGAGCCACAGCACCACTTTCGGTTTTCTGAGTACTTTATTGGAGATAAGAGTCTCACCAACTTTCCTCCCTGGGCTGGCTTTGAACCTCGTTACTCAGAGATACTCAGATCTCAGCCTCCTCAATAGCTAGGATTACAAGCAAGAGCCACCAGTGCCCAGGTTATTATTTTTTTTCTTTATTGAGATAGATTACATAAATTTTACAAAATTCACAGTATTGTGGGATAGTTGTACTTAGTTAAAGTCACAAACACATTTTAACCTTCATGAGGTACATTGTCATTATCATGGTCTATAAAGATTATGAACTCTACAAACTTTGACATTAACAGCTATATTTTTTCCAAATCAGGTGGTATGTAGATTTCTTTCCTTTTGCTTAGTGTGAGCTGTTCCCTCTTTCTATCTCATTCCCTCCCTCCCATCACTGCCCTTGAGTTTAGTTCACTTTCATCAGTGGCCATTGCCCTCTGCTTTATTTTTTCACCTATTTTCCCTATGATTCTGTACCCTCCTCCTAGCTTCCCTCAGATGTGCAGATGTATATACCATATGGGAGGTCAGCTAAAAATGAGGCAACAAACTAAGAAGGAGGTCCTTTGTTTCTTGAATCATGTTTACTTTCTCATATCTCATTGTGTTTTGCATTTAATATCTGCATATCAGGGAGACCATGTGTTGTATGTCTCTCTGATCTTGGTTTACATCGCTCAACATGACTTCTTCCTAGTTCCATCCATTTCCCTGCAAATGACATTATTTTGTCCTTTCTAATGGCTGTGTAACATTCCATTGTGTATAGGTACCACAATTTTGGGATCCACTCATCTGTAGTGGGGCATCTGGGTTGTTTCCATATCTTGGCTACTGTGAACAGTGCAGCAAAGAACATGGAGGTGCATGTGCCCTTTGTGTTCTGGTCCCTGGAGTTTGGGGCAGATGCCAAGCAGTGGTATGGCTGGGTCAAAGGGAAGCTTTCTGAAGAACCTCCAGACTGCTTCTGAGAGTGGTTGCACCAGCAGGGCAGGGTTCCTCTTTCTCCACATCCCTGCCAGCATTTATCTTTGCCTGAATGTAGGATATGGGCCATATTGACTGGGGTATCTCAGGGTTGCTTTTATTTGCATTTCCTTTACCGCCAGGGATAATAAACATTTCCTCATATGTTTCTTTGCCATTTTTATCTTGTCTTCTGAGAAGTCTCTGTTTAGCTCCCTTGCCTATTTAATAATTGGTCTGCTAGACTTGGAAGGGATTAGTTTCTTGAATTCCCTGTATATAATGGATATTAGGCCTTTGCCTAATATATTGCTGGTACAAAACTTTTCCCAATTGGATGGCTATCTTTCCAGTTTGGTAACTATATCTTTAGCTGTGCAGAAACTTTTTATTTCAAGGTAGCCCCATTTGTTGAGTCTCTCTCCAATTTGTTGTGACCCAGGGACTCTGTTCAGGAAGTTCCTGCCTGTACCTATAAGCTCTAGTTTCTTTCCTACTCTGTCCTGCAGTAGTTTCAGAGTTCCAGGGTTTTTTGGGGGGGATGGGGATCCAGTCATGGGGCATGAACTCTGGGCCTGGGCGCTGTCCCTCAGCTCTTCAGTTCAAGGCTAGTGCTCTACCACTTGAACCACAGCGCCACTTCTGACTTTTTTCTTTTTGATTATGTGGTGCTGAGGAATCGAACCGAGGGCCTCATGCATGCAAGGCAAGCACTCTACCACTGAGCCACCTTCCCAGCCCCAGAGTTTCAGGTTTGATGTTAAGGTATTTAATCTATTTTGAGTTGATCTTAGTATACATGGTAACAGGCTAGGATCCACTTTTGCTTTTCTGCATGTGGCTGCCCAGTTTTCCCAGCACCAATACTTGAAGAGGCTATGATTTTTCCACTGTATGTCTTTGGCTCCTTTGTCAAATATCAAATGACCATGTATGTGGTTTTATTTCTGGGTCTTCTGATGTATTCCATTGTTTTTTGGGTCTATTTTTGGGCCAGTACAAGCTGTATTTGTTATTATGGCTCTGTAGGAGAGCTTGAAGTCTGGTATTGTGATACCTCCTGCATTATTTCTTTTGTCTAGAATTGCTTTGGCTATTATAGGTCTTTTGCTCTTCCCTATGAATTTCTGGATTTTTAAAAAATCTATTTCAATAAAGAACATCCTTGGGATTTTGTTGGGAATTGCATTGAATCTGTGTATCATTTTTGACGGTATGATCATTTTCACAATATTGATTCTGCTAGTCAGAATCCTCTTTGATTTCTTTCTTTAGGGATTTATAGATTGTACTGAATAGATCCTTTACCTCTTCGGTTAGGTTAATGCCTAGGTATTTTTTTTGTTGTTGAGCTTATTGTGAATGGGATGCTTTCCTGATTTCCTTTTCTGCTTGTACATTGTTGGTATACAGAAATGCAACTGATTTTTTGGCTTAATTTTGTATCATGCTACTTTACCAAAGTGGAGTATTAGTTCTAGGGGTTGGGCAATTGAGTTTTTTTAAAAATTACTTTTAGTGTTATTGTAAAGATGGTGTACAGAAGTGTTACAGTTACATAAATCAGGTAATTAGTACATTTATTTTTTTCACCTATCTGGTTTTATTTTATTTTATTTTATTTTTTGTGAACATACTGTACAGAGAGGTTACAATTACATGGGCAGGATAATGCATACATTTCTTTTCAAGCATTGCAGCCTCCTCCTTTGTTTACCCTTCACATCCTTCCCAGCCTCCCCCCCATAATACTCCCCCCCTCACACCCCCACACACACCAACGTTGTAAAACTTGTTTTCGACATGACAACTTGTACCTCTCATTGTTGCAACAGGTCCACCTGTACCCTTAAACAACTTGTTTTTCCCCATCCCCTCCACAAATTATACCGACATCAAATATAGTGAAAGCAGGGGTTATACTGTGGGGGAGGGACATACAAAGCAACAAAGAAATGATCTTATAAATGTGTTAGAAACAAAAGCATGAAAGAAAAAAAACATTAAAATACATATCTAAGGGTTCATTTTCCTAACATCACCTTATATGACCTTTTCCGCTTGACTCATACATATACTGGATATTACAAATAAGGGAAACCATGGGACCTATGTTTCTTGGGCCTGGCTTACTTCACTTAATATAATTTTTCCAAGTCTTTCCATTTCCTAACAAATGGGGCAATGTCATCCTTTCTGGTGGAGGCATAGAATTCCATTGTGTATATATACCACATTTTCTTGATCCATTCATCTACTGAGGGGCATCTGGGTTGGTTCCATATCTTAGCTATGGTAAATAATGCTGCAATAAACATAGTTGTGCTTGTAGCTTTAGTGTGGTCTGGGCAGTTGAGTTTTTGAGGCCATTTAGGTATAAGATCATGTCATCTGCAAATAGGGATAGTTTAATTTCTTCCTTTCCTAGGTGGTTTCCTTCAATGTCCCTTTCTTGCCTTATTGCTCTGGCTAAGGATTCCAGAACTATATTGAAGAGGAGTGGATAGAGTGGGCATCCTTGACTTGTTTCTGATTTTAGGGGAATTGCTTTTAGTTTTTACCCAGTTGATATGATAGTGGCTGTTGGTCTGTCGTATATGGCTTTTATTGTTTTAAAGAATGCTCCTTGTATTTCTATTTTCTTTAACATGAACGAGCATTGCATTTTGTCAAAAGCCTTTTCTGCATCAATAGAGATAATCGTGTGGTTCTTGATGTTGGCTCTGTTGATGTGATGAACTACATTTTTCTGATTCACATATGTTAAACCAGGCTTGCATCTGTGGGATGAAGCCTACTTGATTATAATGTATGATTTTGTTGACGTGTTTCTGTTTTCTCCTGGCTAACATTTTATCGAGGACCTTTGCATTCGTGTTTATTCAGAGATTTGTCTGTAGTTATCTTTTTTTTGTTGGACCTATAATGGCTTCATTGAATGAGTTTTGGATTGCTTCTTCTGCTTCCATTTCCTGGAAGACCTTGAGGGGTATGAGTTTTAATTTCTCTTTAAAGGCCTTATGGAATTCCATAGTCAAACTACCTGGGCCTGGGCTTTTCCTTATTGGAAGATTTCTGATTGCTTCCTCTATCTTAGTGAATTATTGGCTTATTTAGGTGATATATCTCTTGTTGGCTCAGTTCAGGCAATTTGTATTTCTCTAGAAATTTGTCCATTTTGGCTAGGTTTTCCTTTGTTAGTGAGTATATATTCTGGAAAAAGCTCTTTATGATCATTTGGATGTCTTGTGATTTTTTTCCTGTGACATCCCTGATCTTATTGATTTAGGTCTCCTCTCTTCTTTGTTTTAGTTACTCTTGCATTTTTTTTCATTAAACCACTTTGTTTTATTAATTTTATTTATGGTTTTCTTATTCTCTTTCTCATTAATATTTCAGCTCTTAATTTTGTTATCTTGCTTCATCTAGTAACGTTGGGTTCAATTTTTTTCTTGCTTTTGTAACAGTTTTAGTTGCATTTAGAGTATTTACTTGAGCTGCCTCTGTTTCCTTGAAGTTTGCACTGAGAGCAATAAATTTGCCCCTCAGGATTGCTTTGGCCGTGTCCCATGGATTTCTTTGTGATATATATTCATTTTCATTGAATTGTAGGAACTTTTAAATTCCTTCTTTAATTTTCTTCTGTGACCCAGGTGTTCTTCAGAAGTATGCTGTTCAAACTCCATGTATTTTAGTAAATCTATAGTAAGCTTTGTTATTGAGGAGTAGCTTGATTCCATTTTGGTGGGATAGAACCCAAGGGATTTTGTCAATCCTGTTGTATTTGCCTCAATTCTTTGTATGAACTATGATATGATCTATTTTGGAGGAAGTTCCATGGTCTGCTGAGAAGAATGTGTAGTGCATTGGTGGTGGTGGGAAACTCTGTAGATGTCTGTTAGGTCCACTTGGGATATGGTATCATTTAGTCCAGAGGTTTCTTTGCTAATCCTCTGCTTGGCAGACCTGTCCTTTGGTGAAAATGGAGTATTACAGTCTCCTATTATTATTGTATTTGGGTCTATTTTTTCTGTAATTCTGAGAGTATTTGCGTGATGTATTTGGGTGCACCAATAGCTGGAGAATATAAATTGATAATGGTGATATCCTTTTCTTGTTTTGTTCCCTGTATTAATATGTAATGACCTTCTTTGTCTTTTTGTTCTGAATTAATGAAAATTATCTTTTGTCAGATATCAAGATGGCAACTCCTGCCTTCTTATTGGGCGCATTTGCATGGAAGATCTTCCTCCATCCCTTTACTTCGAATTTGTTTTTACCTTTCGCTGTGAGATGGGTCTTTTGGAGCCAACAAATGGATGGATCTTGTTTTCTGATTAAATCTGTAGTTCTTTGTCTTTTGATTGGTGAATTGAGGCCATTAATGTTTTTGATTGTTATAGGTTTTCATGTTATTTTATTGCTTTCCTAAGTTTTTCTTCTGTTCTTTCCTCCTGTGCTTACTAAATTGATCTCCTGGCGATTTATGTCTGATGTGGTTCCCTGGACTTGATTATTTTCTTGGGGTTGTAGTCTTCCTTTTAGTATTTTTTGAAGTGCTGGCTTCTTGCCCACGAATTCCTTTAATTTTTTCTCTATTATTAAACATTTTAGTTTCTCCGTCAAATCTGAATACTTCTTTTGCTGGATATACCAGTCTGGGTTGGCAGCTGTTGGTTTTCAGGACTTGGTTCATTTTGTATTCAGGGATTGTGTGGAAAGCTCTGCAGTGATTCTGATTGTCTTTCCATCGTAGTATAGCTTCGTTTTTGATTTTGTCACATATAGGATCATCTGTTACTCAAGTCTATTGTTTTTACTATGACGTGTTCCTCTTACTATGAAGGGTTCCTCTTGGGATACTGTTTGTTAGTTGTTCTGTGTGTTTCTGTTATTCGGCGATGATCTTGTCAAATTAGGGTTGCAGCCCCGTATTCTGGTATTCCTCTCCCAATTATATGAAGACTAAATTTCTTGGCATTGTCTGTGTGTTCTTGGACTTCCCTTTGGTAAGTTCTGAGTGTTGTTTTTATATTTTTTCCAAATCTGTGACTTTTTTTCTCCAGCTGCTGCAATTTGTCTTCAGTCCCTGATATTCTATTTTCCATCTCATTCATTCTGTTAACTATAGATTCCACTGTGGTTTGCATGGTGGAAATTGAACCATCAGTTCTCAAAGTGTTCATCTTTTATTGAGGTATGTACTGTGTGTTTCTTGACTGCATCTCTCTTTATGGGTCTTGAAATTCTTTTTGATATTTCTCCTGTGTGTTCTTTGAATTACTGATCTTTTTCTCACCTTATTTTTTTGGCCATTTCCTTCATCATGTCTTGGATATAAAGATTCTCCTCCATTTCTTCTTCCCTCTCACTGGAGTTCTTTCCTGAGTTGGTGTTGGCTTTTGGGAGTTTGTACACTGTCTTTGCTGTTGATGAATCCTGTAATTTTTTGCTATGATTTTCACATGAAGAGCCAGGGATTATCGGAGTCAAATCCCGATGGTGGGCTGGTATTGATCAAGACGTGGCAGGCTTTGCTTGATTCTGGGTTGGTCTCCTGGTCAGTGGTTGAATCTTGCTCACAGCCCTAGGCTGGCTGAGAGGAACTCTGCCCAGTCTCGTTTGCCCAGTTTTGCAGGTTCGAGGGATGGGGGGAGGGGATGGTTGGACCATCCTCCCACTGCTGGACGGACCTGCGCCCCTCGATTGCCCAGTAGGAGAGCCCGCCGCTAGTTGCTGTCCTGTGTGCACAGTCCAGGTAGTCAGAACTATGGGTAGGACAGGGTCTTATGCCCATCAAGTATTGGTCCCTGTGGTCTCCCAGTGTGTGTTGGAAGGTGGGGTAGGAGTGGAAGATGATACTGTCCTCCAGGTCCCATTAAAGGGTGGTGTTCCTTCTTGGGTAGGGGAGTGAGGGTCCCACTTCAAGCCCCGTGGGTCACCACCAGCATTGGTCTCATGTGGGGCAGGTCCCCGGTACATACATGTGAACGTAAGGGGGAAGCTAGGAGGAAGGCATAGAAACAGAGAGAAATGGGTGGAAAAAAAAAAGCAACCTATTGCCAGTTAATAAAGAAGCAGAGGTAGGTGGGTGGAAGTCTAAGGGAAGCCTAGGGGAAAATTCATAGATTTTATCTGAAAAACAGACTAAAAGCAAAGACTTAAGAGTTGTTTTGTGATAGAGCAGCTCAATGTCTAAGGTCACCAAAGAAAAAAGAATTTTCCAGTAAGTCAATGGTAATCTTAACAACCAATTTTACTGTTAAAGAAAATTATTTTCTGGGCTGGGAAGGTGACTCAGTGGTAGAGCACTTGCCTTGCATGCCTGAGGCCCTGGGTTCGATTCCTCAGCACCACCTAAGAAAAAAGAAAAAAAGCCGGAAGTGGCGCTGTGGAGCTGAGGGACAGCACCCAGGCCCAGAGTTCAGGCCCCACGACCAGATTGCCCCGCCCCCTCAAAAAAGAAAAAAAAAAGAAAGTTATTTTCTGTCATGGATATAAAACTAATTTTCATAAATGATTCACGAGCCAATTTAGAATTATATCCTTAAGGGATACATTCACAATGTTATCTATCTTACCCATGACATTATCTGTAAACTCCATTACAACTATATCATTTGCAAAAGAAAAAAGAAAAGAATGAGATTGTTTCACATGTTTTGTAAACCCCTGTAATGACTGGCCCAGTAGGAAGCATCTTTATATTTTTCTGTCTGGTATTACATTCAATCTACGCTAATCTAGGTAGTTTTTGGAAAATACCATATGCACCAGAGAGAAAGAGTATTAAAAGGCAAGTAATATGTTATTGTCAGTATTATTATGAATATTACTTTGACCTTGTGGTGACCTAAAGGGAGGTTGGGACTTCCCACGAGTGTCCCTACATACTTTGCAATTGTTAAGTTTGACCAGAATAACTTTAGATGTGGTCCAGGAACTGTTTGTTGCTAGTTTGAGTTGAGATACAGAAAGAAATTAAGAAAAATCTGTGAAAACTTTCACAGCATTTTGACAGTAATCCTATATCTATTGAATCTAATAATGAATTGAGGTTTTGTGTTGTTTTTCTTGTCTATACTTTGTTTTAACAGCAGAATCATTGTGGGCTGGGAAGGTGGCTCAGTGGTAGAAGGTGCATGAGGCCCTGGATTCAATTCCTCAGTATCACATAAGCAGAAAAAGCCAGAAGTGGCACTGTAGCTCAAGTGGAAGAGCGCTAGCCCTGAGCTGAATTGCTGAGGGAAGCATCCAGACCCAGAGTTCAGGCCCCATGACCAACAAAAAATAAACAACAACAACAACAACAAAAGAACCATTGTATGGATAATTGGAAATTAAGAAGAGAAAAAAGAGCTTTGATCATAGTTTTATGAAGCATTAGTTTAATTTGGTGCTTCTCAATGCGTGGTCCTAGACGATCAGTATTAGAAACCAATTAAAAAAATACTAAAATTGACATTCTTATTAGAATACCTAGACACATACATAGCCTTTGTGGAATAGGACAGAAGTCTTTGAGAAGAAAAGCTAAGATGTGAGAATATCAGACGGAATGGAAATACTTCCAAGGACAGATGTCCACACAGGACATGGTGTTGAGGTCATAAATAACAAAAGTACAAAGGGTGAAATGAAATCAAAACCAAAGAGAACAAACCACAGACTGTAGCAGTTTATCAGAAAGAAATCCAAATAGCTGAAAAGAAGCAACACCAAAGACTGTGGTACAAGTGGTAGTGTATATACACACTGAGTGCTGGTGCATGAGGGTTGTGGTAGAGGAAAGAAGGACAGGCAAAACATCAGATGCCAGTTCAGGCCGCTTCCTTTTCCGAGATGTCTTCACTCTCCTCTCCCTGCTGCTTGCCCTTCTTCCCTGCCCAGTCTTGCTTTATTTTCCTCTTGGGAGACATCTTTTAAGGGTAACTCTTGAAGAGGTACTTGACCAGAATAAGAGGACAGAGGGAGAAAGTTGCTAAGCCAAAGTGAATGTCCAACAGGAAGTAATTTGGAGGTGTATTCTGTCAGGGACTGCTTCTTTGTGGTCCCCATTAGCCTCTATGGGTGTTATAGGATGTTTAAATATTGTTATGTGCCATGTCCTCTCTCTGTGTCTTTTTGTTTTTTGTTTTTTTGACCAGTCATTGGGCTTGAACTCAGGACCTGGGCACTGTCCTTGAGCTTCTTTTCCTGAAGGCTAGCACTCTACCACTTGGACCACAGTGCCCATTCTGACTTTTTCTGTTTATGTGGTTTTGAGGTATCAAATCCAGGGCTTCATGCATGCTAGGCAAGCACTCTACCACTAAGCCACACTCCCAGGCCTGTGTAGTATTTGTATCTAAACCTGTGGCTTCCCTATCATAGATTCAGCGGGGGGGGGGGGGGGGGGGGGGGGGGGGGCAGGGGGGATCCTGTTTCAAAGCCAGCCTGGGAAGGAAAGTCCATTAGATTCTTATCTCCAATTAACCACTAGAAAACCAGAAGTTGGACTTTGGCTCCCAAGAACTCAGGGGCAGCACCCAGTCCTTGAGTTTAAGCTCTAATACCAATCAAAAAAAAGAGAAAAAGAAAGCAAAAAAGAAAGAATATGCAAGATAACTATAACCACCAGACAACAGTCCCCCAGCACTGACCCAGACCTAGATCATTTTGAGTGGGGCTGGGTCCTAGAGGAGGTGATTAGAACCAGACCTATGGATTCTAGGAAGGAAGGGCTCCCCTTTTGGAAGGTAGTACAAGAAGGGTTGCTGAGGACTCACTCCCAACTTGCATAGAGTGGCACTGAGTACCCTGAAGAAGGTATTGGGAGAGGTTATCAGGAAAGGGGAGAAGGGTACCTGGGTCTTGTCCTGGCCCTCCTTTTCCTCACCACCCTTTTTGGACCTCAGTGTACCCTTGTTCCCCCTCTCTCTTCTGGGCTCAGTCCCTCCTGGAGCTGGGCAAAAGGAGTAATACACTCACTTTGCTGCCAGTACCTGTACTGCAAAGGAGTCATTCACAGAGTTCTGAAGATGGACAACCTTTTTAAACAAGGATCTGGAACTGAAGATAAGTAAAATGTCAAAGGCCAACTCAGATGGGGCTGAAGTGACTTTAAACTCTGGACAGCTGGAGAGAAAGATTGGATGCTCCATGGGGTGACCTGGGAAAGCAGACCTAACTTGGAGATGCATGTTCCTGGAATAGGAGATCCATTCTGAGTTTTTCTCCAGTATCTGGAAAAACCACAGATTTCACTTGCACTTCCTTCAGGAAGCTTCTACTAGCCTGATCTTAACCTCTTTCTGGAATGCAAATTTTAAGCTCTGGCTCCTAACAGAGGCAGTTGGCAGCTTTAGAAAGCACTTGTTCTGCCAAACTAGCCAGGAATTTGGGAGCACGAAATAGGAAGAAGAGAGGAAGAGGAAGGAAGAGAATGGTAGGAGACTAGACCTGTGTTTTCTGCAGCAAGTTCCTTAGAGTTGGTTTACTTTTAGTCAAGGGGGATTCTCCAAGGCATCTAAGAAACCCTCTTACCAGTGGGACACACTCTCAGTCATTTTCCAGTTTTGAAAATTGAACGCTCGATGAAATTTGAACTGGGAGGTTTTTTTTCCCCCAAATATTAGAAGGCCGGGCAACATAAGGTCAGTATTTCTTCAGAGTGTCTCTGCGGCATTGAAAAGTGGCTGTGAGCTGGTGGTGCAAGCCTGTAATTACACCTGCCCAAGAGATAGAGCTCATTGCAAGCTCTGTATTTAATCCTGGTAATTTTAGAGTCCCCCTGGTTTGCCACAGTTCCTACCTCTCCAATCTCTTCTTTGCCAAATAGCAGCCTTAAAAACATTAATTTAGGCTGGATGCTGGTGACCATAATTTTAACTGCTCAGGAGGCTGAGATCTAGGGATCATTCCAAGCCACTTCAGACAGAACAGTCCATGAGACTCTATCTCCCAATTAAACATCAAAAAGCCAGAAGTGGTGCTGTGAATCAAGTGGTAGGACACTAGCTTTGAAAACAAAAGCTCCCAGGTCCTTCTTTCAAGACCAAGAACAGCACCAAAAACAAAAAAAATATTAATTCATACAATAGTGGTTTACATTATGACATTTTCCTTTGCACTTTAATCATTCACACATATCCTTCCCCCATCACCATCTGCAGTGACAGGTGACAGGCGGCCATCTCAGTAACGCCATCCTCACCTCTGTCCCAAAGGATTTTGGCCTGGCAACCGAAGTGTAATATGATGGAGAAAGGAAGAAAAGTCTGTGGGACTCCAAACTTTATAGTTCCTAAGGTGCTGAGCAAGAAAGGGCATAGTTTTGAGGTAGATGTGTGCTTCATGTAAATGTGGTTGTCTCATGACTTGTTAGGCCTCCATGAAAGCATCAGAAAATGTAGCATTTATTAAAGCTTATCCTAGAGATCTTCTGCCTTTTGGAAAGGTGTCCCAAGGACAGGCTGCTCCTGGCAAAAGCCTCATTTCCATGTCCTTTCCTCATCACTACAGTGGCAGCCAGATTGGGATCCAGAGAAGGGAGCCCAAGGCCTCCCCAACACTGCCACAGACCCTCCCCACATCATAACCCAGGAACTTGTTAGGAATGCATAATCCTAGGACAACTACCTTTTTGATTCAAATCAGAATTTAATAGTGTCTCTAGAAGATTTCCACTGCATAGTAAAAAAAAAAATGGAAAGCTTGGGAGGTAGCTCGGTGGGAGATTGCTTGCTTAGATGCATGAAGCTGTGGGTTGGATTCCTCAGCACCATAAACAGAAAAAGCCAGAAGTGGCACTGTGGCTCAAGTGGTAGAGTGCTAGCCTTGAGCAAAAGATGCTCAGAGACAGAGCCCCATTCCTGAGTTTAAGTATCAGGAAAGAGAGAGAGAGAGACAGAGAGACAGAGTCAGAGAGAGACAGAGATAGAGACAGACAGAGAGACAAAGACAGACAGACAGACCAACAGAGACAGATAGACAGAGAGAGAGACAGAGACAGAGAGAGACAGTGACAGAGACACAGAGACACAGAGACACAGAGAGACAGCGACACAGAGACACAGAGAGACAGAGACAGAGACAGAAACAGAAACAGAGAGAGAGGGAGACAGAGAGACAGAGAGATATGGGCAAAATTGAGCCAGGAGATATCATGTGGTAGTGGCTCCTACCTGTAGTCCTAGCTACTCAGGATGTGGAGATCTGAGGATTACAGTTTGAAGCCAGCCTGGGAAGGAAAGTCCAAGTGTTAATCTCCAATAAGGTACTCAGAAAAGCTGTAAATGGCACTGGGTCAAGCACACTATGTGCTAGCCTTGAGCAGAAAAAGCTCAGGTTCAGAGCCCAGCCCCCAAAACTGACCAAACACACACACACACACACACACACACACACACAAAAGAAAGAAATTGAGCCAGGCATTTGGCTAGTTTGGGAGGTGAATGTCAGCTTATCTCCAGACCAGTGTGGCAGCAGCCCAAGACCAAGGTCTGATCTGAGCTTCCATGCTAGCTTCCATACCAGAGAGAGAGAGACACTGGCTTGTACAATGGCTTCCGTACTTTGGTTTGCAGTGGAAATTTTTTCCCAAATAAAAAATACAAGCCTTAATATAGAACTGAGCACTGAACTCCCATCTGCAAGAGTGACTAGCTTACTCACTTCAGCCCAGGTGGACAGCCAACAGCCTTGAGGCCTTTGCACAAAATCCTTTAATCCTTGCAGGCTAGAGCTGGACAGTCTCTGGCCCACCAGAACCCAACGCTCATTGGCCTCCTCCTAATGGCTCATGCCAGCCACTGCCTGGGCTGCTAAGCAGCCAGGAAGATTTTTTTTGGTTGGTCATGGGGCTTGAACTCTGGCCTCAGCTCTTTAGCTCAAGGCTAGCGCTATGCCACTTTAGCTACAAAGCCACTTCCGGTTTTCTGGTGGTTTATTGGAGATAAGAGTTTCATGGACTTTCCTGCCTGGGCTAGCTTTGAACTGCTATCCTCAGATCTCAGTCTCCTGGGAAGCTATGATTACCGGTGTGGGCCACCAGTGCCCAGCTAAGAAGATTGATTTTGAGGAGGAAGCCTTCTTAGTCACTCTCCAAGTATTGTGAAAATACCATCCAGAGGGGTTATACTTTCCTATGGCCCAGGGTAGTTCAGTTTTGCCAAGAGTCTTGAACTACTCACTGTGTACTTTCAGGTTTACCTTGCTAGTAGGCAAGCCACCTTTTGCAACCTCTTGCAAAATGGACCTACCTCCAGACCCAAGATGAATGAGTACAGTATTCCCAGGTGACAGAGGCCATATCCTCCAACCCCCGTTTCAGCTACTTGTGAGCCCAGCTTATCCTGGGGTTGGAGACTCAAACCCTATGGAAGCAACAGAAGGAAAATGGGAGGAAATGCAGGTAAAAGTTCTCAAGGTTTGAAATGGCCCTGGCCACTCACCAGGTCATATGGGACTAATAGCCTGGATTCTAGGGTGAGTGGCAATCTGTAGGAAAGGCTCCTTTTTTCACAAAGGGCACCATTTTCACAAGAGGCAAGCCATAACACAGGCCAATTTGGTTTCCTTGACAGGTAGAAAGCTGTGTCCTCTATCTACAGAGACAGGTGCAATGAATGTGTCACTAATGGGCCAGATACCCTTGCTTCATTACATGTAATCCAAGCTACTCAGGAGGCTGAGATCAGAGGATTTAGATTGGGAGTCAACTTAGGAAGAAACTCCAGGAGACTCCCATTTCCAACTAACCAGCAAAATGCTGGGATGGAGGTGTGGTTCTAACGGTGGAACACCACACACATGCACGTGCGCGCACACACACACACACACACACACACACACACACACACACACAAATGTGTCATGAGTGAATACTGTTCTACCACTTTCTAAATAAATGTTCTAAGGAAGAGAAAAAACTTTCCCCAAGTTAATCTTTACTGTTAGGAAAGAGAAATTTCTCTCTGTCTCTTTGTCTCTCTCTGTCTCTCTCTGTCTCTCTCTGCTCTCTGTCTCTGTCTCTCTCTGTCTATGTCTCTGTCTGTCTGTCTGTCTGTCTGTCTGTCTGTCTGTCTGTCTGTCTGTCTGTCTTTCTCTCTCTCTCTCTCTCTTTCTTGGGTCTGTCATAGGGCTTGAACTCAGGTCCTGAGCAATCTCCCTGACCTCTTTTGATCAAGGCTAGCACTCTATGCCACAATTACACTTCCAGTTTTCTGGTGGTTTATTGGAGATAAGAATCTCATGGACCTTCCTGCCTGGGCTGGCTTTGATGTGATCCCTCCTAAGTAGCTAGGATTATGGGCATGGATGCTGGTCCCTGGTGGAAAATGTCTTTTCTCCACACTTAGCATGACACTTGTATTACATTCAGTAAAGCCAGTTGTGGTGTGAAGCTGTGGCTGCTGGCCCCAGGTGGGCTGGCTAGAGTAGTGTGCTCCGGGTCCTTGTTGTGCTCAAGGCTGTCCCACTGCAGCATGCCAGCCCCATGGCTGCCTCACTTATCCAGAGGATGCAGCAGACAGACCCTATCACCCAGCCCACCATTCACAGCTGCTCTTCTTCCCCCTATCACACCCAGCTTTTCAATAGCTCCCAGCAGTCTGGACCCCAACATCCAGAAACCTCTCATGGTACTCAATAAATGTAAAGCATGGGTGTGCATAAGATGGCAGAAGCTGACAGGTCAGGCTTGAGATGCATTGTGCCCACAGAGATGGGTATAGAGTAGGATCTTGAACCCTAATAGGATGAATTCTGGTCCCCAGGCTCTTTCTGCCCTGTCAGATAAAACAGTTTACTGTCCAGGTAACCCATTGTGCCCAAGATGTCAAAAATGGATTATATGCTAACTCTGAAAAATACTTTTTGATTAGTTTTAAAAGTTTTGTTGAGGCTGGTGCCAGTGGTCATGCCTGTAATCCCAGCTGCTCAGGAGGATGAGATCTAAGGCTCACCATCCAAAACTAGGCTGCCAGTTTTTTTTTTTTAAATGTGTCCCTCTGCCCAGTTTCTTCTGTGGAGATGGGGCCTCTTGAATTTTTTGTCTAGGTGGGCCTCAAATTGATCTCAGCCTCCAGAATACCTAGGATTACAACTCCACGCCACCATGTCCTGTTCATATTGTTTAAATATTTTTATATTAGTCCATGTTCTAAAAGAGAAGAACAGAGAGAACACTTTCAGATCCAGAAACTTTCACACCAGTTTACCCAATCTCTCCCTCTTTCTCCCCCAATTTGAGAGTAGGTTGAAGACAATTTGTTCTTTATCCTTAACTTATACTTTAATAAATATTTTCTGAAAACAAGACTTCTGAACCCATAGTACACAGTAGACATCACTGATAAGTTTGAGATATATGACACTGATCTGATTGTCTGAAAGCAATATAAAAATAATGGTTTTCTCTACTATATGAACAGTGTTTTACTTTTTATAAAAATTAGCATACATTAGGTCTACAGTGTTATATTTCCATACATGTAAACAATTCATCACTATTCTCCTTTACTGCACTCTCCTTCCTAAAACAATTTCAACAGATTTCATTGTTCTGTTTTCTATATGCCAATAAGTACATCTACCATGTTTGTCCTCCATTCATCCTCTTTGTTAGTCCTCCCTCTGGTACCCATCTCCCCATTGCCAGCTGGGTTTACTCTCCTGTCATTCTTTTGATGGTACTAAGGCCTGAACTCAGAGACTGGGCACTGTCTCTCAGCATTTTTCATTCAAGGCTGGTCCTCTACCACTTGAGCCACGCCTCTACTTCTGGTGTTTTGCTAGCTAATTGAAGATAAGAGTCTTAAGGATTTTGTCTGCCCAGGCTGACTTTGAGTCATGATCCTCAGATCTCATCTTGTTGAGTAGCAAGGAATTCAAGGGTGATTCACTTGGGTCCCAGGTTTTCCTTCTTTTTTATTGTTGGTGGTGGTTGTGAGGCTTGAACTCAGGGCCGGGGATATTCTTATTAAAATGTGAATTAGTTATATCAAGGGCACAGCTCTTTTTTGCCAGTACTGGGGTTTGAGCTCATGGCCCAGGCACTGGCCCCCAACTACTTTTGCTCAAGGCTAGCACTTCTGGCTTTTTCTGTTATGTGGTACTGAGGAATCAAACACAGGACTTTGTGCATGCTACATAAGCACTCTACCACTAAGCCACATTCTCAGACTAACATGGGTTTTTCTTGTTGTTGTTGTTTTTTCAGTTTTACTTTATTTTTTAATTTTTTAATATTTTTTCTTTTTTTTATTGTGATAATACCATACAGGGGGGTTACATTACATGGGCAAGGTAATGAGTACATTTATTATTAAGCATTTTTGCCTCCTCTTTTGTTTCCCCTTTCCATCCCTTCCCATCTCCGCCCCTCCCCACTTCCTTACTCCCCCCACACCACAGCCAATGTTGTAAAGTTTGTTTTTTTACATGACCTCTTGTACATCTTATTGCTGCAATGGGTCCACTTGTATCCCTATTTAAACAATTTGCTTTTACCCTTCCCATCCACAAATTATACCAACATTAAATACAGTGAAAAAAACATGTTTTAAGACTAGATATTGAACCCGCAGTTTCTCACTTGAAAGAGTTCTACCACAAGCCAAGTCCCTAGCACTTTCAGTTGGAGATAAAGTCTCATGTTAACATTGTTCCAACTGGCTTTGAAACCAGGTCCTCTTGTATTCACCTTCCATATTGATGGCATTACAAGTGCATACCACCATTCCTGACCACAGAATTATTTTTCAGTACCTTTTAAGTGTCTGGTGCTTCTAACATGTTATTAACCATTTTTATGTATACTAGTACATATATTCTTTTAAATTAAAATATTTTCTTATACTAATAGCCTTCAAATTTTCACATAGACAAACTAGTGTTTGTTATTAAATGATGTTTTTACTTTCTTGTAGTTATTTCTTGTAGATCTCATGATGATGTTGGTTTGCACAAAATTTGTGCAAATAGCTTACCAATTTAATGTTCAACTTAAATTATTTATTTACTTATTTTTTATTTTTTTTTATTATTTATTTTGCCAGTCCTGGGCCCTCAACTCTGGGCCTGAATGCTATCCCTGAGCTCCTTTTGCTCAAGTCCAGTACTCTACCACTTGAGACACAAAACCATTTCTGGCCTTTTCTGTGAGTAATTAGAGATTAGAGTCTCATGGACTTTCTTACCCTGGCTGGCTTTGAACCATGATCCTTAGCTCTCAGCCTCCTGGCTAGCTAGGATTACAAGGGTTAGCCATTAGTGTCCAGTTCAAATTCATTTTGTTCCTATTAGAATACAGTTTTTAGAGATCCTTTGGTTGTTTTTATTTTGGAATAACTTAAGGTTTATACAGAAGACATGTCAGACTAACAAGCAATTTCCAGATTCCCATGGTCCGGCTTGCCCAAGCAGCGTCCTGCCACCCACATACATTGACTACAACATAGATGTTAGGATAACGAGCATGATATACTCTAGCCCTGACTTTCACCTGCTGAGTTTTTTTTTCTTTTTCTTTTTCTTTCTTCTTTTTTTTTTTTTAACCAGTCCTGGGGCTTGAACTTAGGGCCTGGGCTCTGTCCCTGAGTTCTTTTGGCTCAAGTGGTAGAAAGCTAGCTTTAGCCACTCTACTACTTGAGCCATATCACCACTTCTGGCTTTTTCTGAGGAATCTAACCCAGGGCTTTATGCATGGTAGGCAAGCACTCTACCACTGAGCCACATGATTCTCAGCCCGACCTGCTGAGATTTTCCACTAATACCTATTGTTAGGGGCAATGATCCCATTCAGGTCTCCACAGGTTATTTTAGTTTATCTTGTCTCCTTGATCTATTCTAATTTTTTCCTGATCTTTTCTGAACTCTAACAGTTCCACAAAATGCCATCAGTTACTTCTGCAATGCCTTTTGATGCTTCTGTCTTAAAAAAAAATTTCTTGCAAGAATGCTGCACAACTAACATGTCAATGATAATGGGAAAAGTGCCTCACTGAATCTATGTTCCAACATAGAAGAATAATACTGATGTATTGGTTTCATGTGTTTGAATTCACTAAAATTATCCAATAAAGTTTTCTTGATTGAAAAAAAGAATGTTGCAGAAGCTAGCTGGGTATTGTGACTTACTCCTGTAATCTCCGATGCTCAGGAATTTGAACCCTGGAGGGCACTGGTGGTTCAAAGCTAGCCCAAGCAGGAGACTTTCTTAGCCCTTGTGCTGTTTTCTTTTTCTTTTCTCTAGTGATGGAGAATGAACACAGAGACTCATGCATGCTAACACTAGTGATTTTTCTCTGCTTCTTGCTTCTATGTTTGAATTCAGTGGATTTTCTCCCATGTATTTGATGATTCATAACTAAGAGACTCAAGAATTTTGACTTTCATTATTTGGTCAATAATATGGTTATTGTAAGGTTTTCTTTTTCTTACTTTCTTTCTTTTTGTGCTGGTCCTGGGGCTTGAGCTCAGGGTCTGGGTGCTCTCCCTAAACTTTCTCATTCAAGGCTGGAATTCTATCATTTGAGCCACAGCTGTTGGTTTTGGGTGGTTATTTGGAGATGAGTCTGCTTGGGCAGACTTAGAACTGTGATCCTCAGATCTCTGCCTCCTGAGCTGAACATGGAACATTTTTTAAAAGCAAGAACAAAACAAAAAACCACTTTGTTACAGAAACTTTTCAAGTCTACCTAAAGAGAACTAGACAATGAATTCCTTAGGAATTCCCTATCTACATTCAGTACTTAATAGCCTTTGGCTAGTTCCTGGGATTACAGGCATGCATCATCATGCCCAGCTCCCCAAAACATTTATTTTGTATTTATTTTTATTTATGTATCTTATGTAGTTATACTTTTTATTAGTTTATGACATCCTAGGGCTTGAACCCAGGACCTAGGCACTGTCTTTAATTTTGTGTTATTTTCTGAAGGCTACCATTCATCCTCAGCTCCCCTTTCATCTCTTTGGTAGTTTATTGGAAATAAAAACATCTCTTAGGCTAGCTTCAAACTGCAATGCTCAGAGCTAAGCCTCCTGAAAAGCTAGGATTATAGGCATGAGCCACTGGTGCCCAGCTGAAATACGATTTTTTATACAAAGAGAAAGCATGTTGATGAGAGAAAGACTAATCATTTAAAAACAGAGACAAAAAAAAATGTTTTCACTCTAATGTCCATGGTTTCAATGCATAACCTTTTAGATCCTGGCTACATATAAGCATGTAAAGCAACTTGTAGGGCAGAAAAATCTTAGGATTTTATTTAAAGGCCTATGGTTTGTCCCATTTATCTCTGTTGCTGTTGCATGGGCTTCTGTCTTCAGGAGTGCTAACGTTCTTTTATTTTTGCTTGAATTAGAACAGCTTTGAGCAAACGGGTGAGCCTGGCAGCTGCAGCTCTTAATATCCTGGCACTGACTCCATTTCCCCAAAATAGTAGTAGCTGAAGTTTTTCCTCTGGAGAGAGTGCCAGCTGTGCCAGTGTTCCTGATTCCCCATCACCCATGGGTGTGTGCCTAGCTCATGGCCATGGCATCTTCTAGGCACTGAGAACCCCTGAGCCAGAATGATCCCAGGAAAAAGAAGAGGCAATGGCTCTGGAGCCTAGGAAGGTGATTAAGTGCCACCTTGGTGACATGTTACACAGCAGCTGCACCACCAATGTATCCAAGCCCTCTGAGTGAGACCTGGTGAGGAAATGTGAGAGTGACAGGGTCCAAGCTGTGGACATGGGCCTTGGCGATTATCTGGAATAGGAAGGGCAAGTCTCACCATACATGCTGGCTTGGCATGGTCCTGTCTCTTCTCTCCATACCTAGTACCTGTGGTTCAAGTTTCCTGGAGGCCAAAGTCCAAAAATGAGTCAGCTTGACTTCCCATGCCCTCTATGGTGGGGCTCCTGCCATTGTCTTCTTTGTCTCTTCCTGCTCTAAAGGGACCCATCCTCTGAGTGGGTGACATATCAGCACTGTTTATTACCACTGATGCCATTAGATCACCCTCCTCAAGTACTTTCACAACTACATGAATGAACACCAGCTGGCCTGGCTGCTCTACCTGTTTCCATCATCCTGCAACTCAACAATAGCATTGTGCAGATCACCCTCTTCCAGGTGGGTTGGGTGGGGAGGCAGGGTATGTGAGGGAGATCTGGGGTCTTCATCCCCATCTCTGACATAAGCAGCAACAGGAAATATGGGAAGTGGACACATATCCCAGCTCCACTGTGTGTATGGGGTTTTCTTCCCCTCTCCCCCCATGCATAACAGCAGCTGAAACATTCTATTTCCCTGTTTGCCTTTCCAGGATCTCAAAAAACTCATCCTGTGCACTCTGATGATGGCAATGATGTACATTGACCAGAAGTGGGATTTCCACACATACCACCTGAGCCTGCTTGAGGAGCACAGCTGCTATACCTGGACTATGATGGACAAGGTGCTGAGTGCCTGCTTGTCCTGCAACTACCTAAGTGACTCTCTAAACCTTGCCTCAGGACTGTTGACCCTCTGCTACCTGGCATCCTGGTCTTCTAGTGGTTGGGTCCCCCATTCATGGCAGGTTGGGGCTGTTTTTAAATTATTTATAGGTGTTGGGGTGTGGCCACTCCACACTGTATTAACTGTACAGAGTATATTTCTATTGAATTTGGGTCTTTTTCTTCCTTGGCTTTATATATTTTAAACATTTGTGATTTTTTTTTCTCCCTGGCCCCACCCCCAGCCTCTGGGGTTTACCCTCTTTCAGCAGGTACTGCTGGTCTTGGCAGATGCTGTGGCCAGGTTTAGCTGTCCACTTCTATGGTGCCCGGCTGCCCAAAGACCTGTTTCTCCTGGCCCCTGGTAGGGCTTTGTGGACTCTGACATTAGGTGGGTAGTAAGGCAAGAAGAGGTTTTTGAGGGCACAGCTCCTCATGATATGGTGCGTGTGGAGAAGCAGCCTGGGGAAGCTCTCTGTGACGTATTTCATGAAGCTTTCAGGGACCAGGACTAATGACAGTTGCACAGTTGTGAGCAGCTCCCTGTGGTGGTGTTTCTCAGGTGTAGGCAGAGTGGGGAGTCTGGCTTATCTGTGGCAGGCTCTCCTGGGATCCAGGCTCCCCTTACAATCTCCTAGCTCCCCAAATTCTCTTTGTTCCTTATGGCATGAAGCAGGTCTTACACTGATATCCATTTCTAGGACCAGAAACAATTCAGAAGAGCCCTAGCTGGGTTCCCTCTGCCTTCTGCTCTCATGCCTACTCCCAGCATGGCCTCTGCCTTCCTAAAGATAGGCAGGAATGTGTTGGTGCCAGTTGTCTTGGACTAGCATGTTGTCTCCCACCTCCAATGCAGTCACCTGCAGCCCCGATCAGCCTCCTTCTCCAGGTAGTCACTGATGTCCTAGGACATCATCAGAAATGGATGTGGTTCATTGTGCTGGCATTAGCTGGTCTTTGTTACATTGTATTATCCAAGAACAACTACTAACCAAGTCTGGGAAGGTTAACTCCTCACTGAGCCCAGATGATTATAATATAACCATGGCCTATTTTGTTGTCATTCAGAGCTCCAACACAGAAACAGGCTAACAATCCAATTTGTGAGCGGCTTGGATAATGCTCAAAGGTTGGGTTGCTCAGAGAGAGAGATAAAGAGAGAGAGATTAATATCTCTGAAAGAGAAACTAAGCTTCCAGAGGAGTGGTGCATTGATCCCAGATTGATACCTGCATCAGGTGCTAACTCAATGACCTTGGGCAGTGACATTATGGATTATAATGCTGTGCATAATATTTTATAGTTTACAGGACACATTCACAGTCATTTTATCCAAACACAAGTATAGAAGCTGCTGTTTTCTGATGTAGAGAGAGTGTGAGAGAAGTATGAATTGATTAGATGATTGATTTACTAAACTTTATACACACAAAAGGCACACCAAGACTCTCCTCAGCTTCCCATTCCAGCATTTAAGCAGTTGCTAGTGTCATCCAGGTCACAGACTGTACCTGCAGCGTGCAGGGTCTGTAGAACATGAGATTTTCAGAGGCATGACATCGACCTTCTAAATAAGAACTTTTTTCTGAGCAATGTCGTTTATAGAAAAATGGAGCAGAAAATACAGCCTATACTCCTTACCCTTTGTGTACCACCATTCCCCCATGTGCTCACTTGCTAAAAGTCTTAAATATCTGTGGTTTACATGTGTAATGCACAAATTTTGATCCACTGTTGGTTTTGAAGTCTGTTGTTTCCAGCAGGGTTTGTCTCTCTCTCTGTTGTTTACATCAGGGAGTTGCATGTTCTGTGCAATGGGACAAATGTATGCCATGAATCTACATTATAGTTTTAGGAACACTAAACCACTGTCTTGAAATCCTTGGTGCCTCTTGTCCATCCTATCCCCTTCCCCACATTTATTCTGAGCTCCTCAGTCTATCCATCGTATCCCCCTATCCCTTGTTCAGCCCCTCCTCCTCCCCCTCCCACTCCCCCTGTCTATCTGGTCTCCCTACCACTGTCCATCCTGTCCCCTTCCTGCTTATCCATTTTTTCCCCTAGCACAACCATTTGAGGAACGCAGCTCTTTGAGATGTAGAGGATCTGCTTGAGAATGAGGTTTGTGAAGGTAGGGCAGCAAGATGTTAACTGAGTCCCAATGGTACTGATTGTCCACTCCCCCGGCCACCGCCTCACAGTTCTCCATGCAAACACACAACCCCATAGACACACATGTGCCTCATTAACAGGTCTCATGACCCACTGTTAGAATGAATAATCTGAGCTGGATCCCAGCCATCTATCAGCTGAGGCAGCCACGCATGTGTGTGTGCTGTGCATGTATGATACATAAAGGCTTTGTGTGCTGTCTGCTCAAACTGATTTAAGAAACCAGTCAAGCCAAAGGAAAACCAAACACCAGAGACTCCACCAAGAGATGGGTTATGCACATGGGGACAAACAAGACGACGCCCCCCCCCCCCAAAATCAAAGAACTATTTTTCTATTTAATTAAAAAAAATTTAAATTGTTTTCTTTTCTTTCATTATTTTAATTTTAGGTTTGTTTTTGTATGTTTGTTTTTATTCTCTTTATACTCTTTCCCACTTTGGTCCTTTTGATTTATTTTTGTTTTGTTTTGTTTTTTGCTTTACTTACTTGCTGTTAGGTTCATCCCCAGATATATACCCATCTTTGATTGTTAGACCTTACCCTTTATTATGTGCATACTTAATTCAAATATCAATTATGCAATTCACAAACTCTCAGTCTTTACTCATTTATTTGTAGTATTATTTCTTTATTCTCACATACTTTTAAGTGTTTCATTTTAATTTTTTTATTTTTCATTTTTCCTTTTTCTTTATCTGATCTTTCCTTCTATCCTTCTCCTCTTTCTGAATCTAGGTCTTGGTTATATTCCTTCTCTCTGTTTCCTTCCCTACATTCTTCTAATCTTACTTACTCCTCACAATTCTCCCTAAACCTATTCATTTCTGGTCTGCTGAATCCTTCTTTTATTTTCTTAGTCCATTAAAACCTGGTTGTCATTGAACTAGATTGTATCTGTACTCATTTTGACTGTGTCAAATAACCTGTGCAACTACAGTTCTCTGATTGATGCTTGCCTTAAAATAGTGTTCTAACTTGGAATTGGTTATGCTTTCATACCCAAATGGGCAGAACAAGCCAGAGCAACACAAGAAAAATGGCAAGTCCAGGTATCCCAAATCCCACTCATGATAATCGGCAACAGAGCGGTTAATGAATAATCCAGGGGAGAGTTCCCAAAATGCATTACAAATACTACTGGTAAACATGAATGAAAAGATTGAAAGCCTGCAAAGGACTCTGTGTGAGCCTGACAGATAAGTGATTGAATGTGATGAGGCTAACCAAAGATTAATATAGGGGTTTTGCCAGTGTGAGAAGGCTAAACAAAGATTAATAGAGGAATTGCATGAGCGGTATGAGAATAAACAAAGGTTAATAGAGGCATTGATGAAATCCACAAACAGAAAGCTGGAGGAATCCATGGTAGCCACAAAGGGAATGCTGAATGATATCCAACAGAAAGAAACGGAGTCCAATGAAACTATAACCAATCAGCTAAGGGATTTAAGGATGAAGACTGAAAACCAAATTAAAGGGGTAAAGAAGTCCATACAAGATCTAAAACAAAGCTCCAACAAAGAATTTGAAGGCATCAAATCTGACCAATTAGAAGGAAAGGGTATAACAAACAAATTTTTGACAGTAGGCTAGACCATGCAGAAGATCAAATCTCTGACAGCCATTATAAAGAACCAAGTATTCAAGACAAATCCAAGAAATATGATAGATCTAGTCAACATTTAGAAGACACCATCAGAAGGCCTAATTTAAGGCTAATGGGTATAAGAGGAAACCCTAAAGACAGAAGTTAAAGTCTAGGAAATTTATTTAACAGGATCCTAGCAAAAACATAGGCAAAAAGATAGGTCCATTCAAATACAGGAAGCTTTTAGAATGCCAAATAGACCAGACCAGAACAGAACATCCCACCATCACATTGTAATCTGCGCAGGCTCAATTGAGACTGAGGAACAAATACTTAAAGCTGTCAAAGAGAAGAGATCAATCACCTATAAAGGGAAACCAATCAGAATAACTTCAGATTTCTCAGCGGAGACAATGACAGCAAGAAGTGCCTAGAATGATGAATGCCATACCCTAAAGACAAACAACTATCAACTAAGTTAAACTCCCCTTCATAATAGAAGGACAAATAAAAGCCTTCCACAGCAAAGAAAAATTGAAACAAAATATCTCATTCAAACCAGCCCTACAAAAGATAAAGATTTCCAACATGGGGCTGGGAAGGTGGCTCAGTGGTAGAGCGCTTGCCTTGCATGCATGAGGCCCTGGGTTCAATTCCTCAGCACCACATAAGCAAAAAAACAAAAAAGATTTCCAACACATAGAAAACCAGCAAGAGCACAGCCCAGATGCTTATCAGTAGATGAATGGATCAAGAAATTTATCTATCTATCTATCTATCTATATCTATATATATCTATATCTATATCTATATATGAATTCAATGCCTCCATCAGAAAGAATGACACTACTCCATTTGTTAGGAAATGGAAAGTCTTGGAAAAAATTATATTAAGCAAAGCAAGCCAGGCCAAAAGTATCATAGGTCCCATGGTTTCCCTTATTTGGAATAACTAGTTTATATCTAGGACAAGCAGAAAAGGTCAACAGTTATGTACATTTGATCATATAAGATGATGTTAAATGAAATGAACCCCAAGAGAGGGACACAAATGGTTTTTATCTTTGTTGCTGTTGTTTTTAATGTACTTTTAATGTACCATGCTTTTATGTTTCTTTTGTATTTTCTTTTTTTCTATGTTTTATTTACAACTTATTGGGTCTTCATTAAAATATAGTTGTTTTACTCTATGAAAAATACAATTTTTATAAATTAAAAATTTTGTAAATCATTTCAAATTAAAATTTTATTGTCCCCACATCTTATTAGTATCAATTAACTTTACAAAGTAATTTCATTTGACATGTCCAAATATGTAATACAATGTTCCTCCATCACTCTCTCTCATCCTCGCTTTTGCAACCAAACCAGTTTCAACAAGCTTGACTGTTTTCACACGTGTACATGAAGGATTTTGACCATATTTACCTTCACTTTCTTTGTGTTTTGTTTCAAATCTGGGTATTGTTATACATCTATTCCCCTATATTGATCAAAATTTCTTTAGATTCTTGGTATATGAGCCCACTTTTGAAAACTTCTGTAGATATTTCCAAACTGCCCTGCCAAGAGCTGAGTTTGTGTGTACTCTCACAGACTAGATAGTGTGAGTGTGCTCCTCCATCCATCCAACCCAATCCTGGATGTATCAACTGAACATGTACACTTTCAAATTCTTATGGGGAAACTTGGTTACACTAGAAGTCATTCACAGTAAGAGTGGTTCATTGGGATCAGAGCACTGAAATATCTCAGAGGAAGACCCTAAATCAGAGACATCATAGATTCACATGCAAGTGTCCAGAACCCAGTGTTAGATAAGGTCATCCAGAGACACGGAATAGACAGACAGACAGACAGACAGACAGACAGACAGATAGATATACAGATAGATAGACAAACAAACATACATACAGCATCTTTACAATAAAACTATGTTAAAATTTAAAAAATATAAGATTATGACAAAGACAGACACAGAGGAGAGGTTATATGAAAACAAAGGGAAAGAAAAGGCAGGCATTTACTAGCCCTGACAAGAGTCCTCACAAGCAAACAACCTTTCTGACATCCAACTTGATCAAATAGTGTAGCCACACACTTCACGAGAAAATAAATTTCTGTTGCTTAAACCATTTGGTGATACTTTATTAAGGTTATCTCATAAAACTAACACATGAGCCTTTATTTCTTTGTTATATTATCTTCTCTCTCATACCTATTAACAATTATGAGAAGAACAAGTAATGATTAAAAAAGGGTTTGTGTGATCATACAGGAAATCCTAGAAAGACAACACTCTACCAGCTCCTTACTGTAGCAGTTTAGGGTTGCCCTCATGAATCTGTTGTTGGTTTGAGCCAAGGTCTGGTTGGGTGAGTTCCCCACAAAGCTCAGGGATCCGTGGTGAGCTGAAGGCTTGTGTACAGCATCACCAGGTCCCTGAATGTTGGCCCTACATCAGCATCAAACACATGCAAAGTGCTGACATGGTCCAGCTGCAGCATGAAAATAGTCTCTTCAGGGGCAAGGGGACTGATGAAGGATATGGAGAGAAAGCTGGAGGCACAACTCTGTTTTTTCATAAAAATCCTCAGCTATATACTTTGTCAATGTATGTGAACTGCTTACACCACATTGAGGATTCACTGCACCACAAATGCAGAGAGTACACATCCTTCTTCATTCTATTTCAATCAAACATTGTCCACCAGATTCCCTTAGTAAAGGCCTCATCCCAGAAGCTGAAAGGAACACTTCCTCAAACAAAAGGGCAAGGGTGGCATCAATGGCCACGTTGTTTTTGCTCACACATCGTCAGCTTCTGGAACCTCAGGGTCTGAAACATAATGCTGATTTCTAGATATATATAATTAATATAGATTGTATCTGCTATAAATATTCATATGCAAAAATATAAATATCCATAGAAAAAGGAATGATATTAATTCTACTATAATCATATTTAATGATTGTAAGTTACTAATTACTAATCAATAATTATGTCACAAATTGTGGGAATTTGGTTCTGGTTTTCTTCTGTTTTTTATTATTCTGTTATTATTTATTATTATTTACATTATTAATTATAGCTGTAATTCATTTATTATGTATTATTTATATATTTATCATCATCATCATCATCATCATCATCATCATCATCATCATCATCATCATCATCATCATCATTATTTTCTTGTGTTTTAAGGCCAGGACTGCAGGCATGAGCCTGTTTCTCTATGGAATTGAGACAAGGTCTCTACACCAGGCCTCTGGTCTCAGGTCTTCTATCCTTAGCCTGGCCCATCCTCTCTCTTACCCTGGCCCATCTCTCCCTCCAGACTCCATTGATTCCAATCTGTGCATGGAGCCCTGGTGCAGGTGACTGGACTGGAACCTGCAGGAAAATGCAGTGTGTGGTGCCTGAGGAGCAATGGTCAGGCCAGGCTGGTGAGCCCTGTCCCCCTACCTGCTCATCAGTTCCCTCATGCGGCCAGATGACAGGCAGGGGTTGACAGGGCTGGCCTCAAAACCTGATCATTTGGACCTCAATCTCGTCAGTAGCTAGGATTAAGACATGAGTCATGGTCATCCAGGGCTCTCCCTGAGTATCTCTATAACCAGGGAGTGAATATTCACTCCTGGACTCCCTCAAAGAACAGAAGTCCCAGGTCTGGTTCCAATCACTTCCTCTAGGACCCAGCCCAACCCCGAACTAGGTCTGGGTCAATCCTGGGGGGGGGGGGTATTCTTTGAGCAGCTCCTGGGCACTAAATAGTAAGCATGTTCTTTCTTTTCCTTTCTTTTCTTTTTTAATTTGGTTGGAAATAGGGCTTGAACTCAAGCCAGGCCTTGAGTGCTGCCCCTGAGCTCTTTGGATCAAGGCTAGTTCTCTACCACATGGAGCCACAGTTTCACTTCGGTTTTTCTAGTGGTTAAATGGAGATAAGAGTCTAATGGACTTTCCTGCCCAGGCTGGCTTTGAAACAGGATCCATAGATCTCAGCCACCTGAATAGCTAAGATTATAGGCGTGAGCCACCAGTGGCCATTTGAAAAACTGTCCATAAAAATGCAGATTTATGGCTTTTCCTGAAACTCATCCAGGTGTTCACACCCCCCAGCCCACCACCTCCCCCCCCCCCGACTCTATGATAGGGAAGCCACAGGTTTAGATACAAATAATACACAGGCCTGTGAACGTGGTTTAGTGGTAGAGTGCTTGCCTAGCATGCATGAAGCCCTGGATTTGATACCTCAAAACCACATAAACAGAAAAAGTCAGGATGGGCACTGTGGTCCAAGTGGTAGAGTGCTAGCCTTCAGGACAGTGCCCAGGTCCTGAGTTCAAGCCCAATGACTGGTCAAAAAAAAAAAAAAAAAGAGAAAGACACAGAGAGAGGACATGGCACATAACAATTTTTAAACATCCTATAAAACCCATAGAGGGGACCATAAAGAAGCAGTCCCTGACAGAAGACACCTCCAAATCGCTCCCTGTTGGACATTCACTTTGGCTTAGCAACTTTCTCCCTCTGTCCTCTTATTCTGGTCAAGTACCTCTTCAAGAGTTACCCTTAAAAGATGTCTCCTAAGAGGAAGAATAAAGCAAAACTGGGCAGGGAAAAAGGGCAAGCAGCAGGGAGAGGAGAGTGAAGACATCTTGGAAAAGGAAGCGGCCTGAACTGGCATCTGATGTTTTGCCTGTCCTTCTTTCCTCTACCACAACCCTCATGCTCCAGCACTTAGTGTGTATATACACAGCTAAGCCTCAGACATTGGTATATTTCATCTCCTGTCTGCAATAAGGATGACACAGGCCTGGACCAATGAGAGCCAAATCCAGGAGCCTAGGGTTTTACTCTGGTGGCTGAAAAGAAAGCAACTCAAGCAGGCAAGAACTGCACAGACATGCCTAATGGCATGCTCCAGTCCGAAGCCCAGTCTAACCCTGGCCTTCTTGCTCTGTGGTTCAATGCATCCCACTTGGTCCTCAGCCACTGGAGAAAACCTCAGTCAAGGTCTTTCCTATCTGTCTTTTTTTCTGGGAGCTTGCAAAGAAATTGCCAGGGCAAAAACTCAACAGAGAAACCGCAGATCTAAAGAACTGCATAGATCAACTAGACTTAACAGACATCTACCGAACATTTCACCCAGCAGCATCAGAATACACGTTTTTCTCAGCAGCACATGGAAGGTTTTCTAAAATAGACCACATTTTAGGCCACAAAGCAAACTTGTCTAAATTCAGAAACATTGAAGTTATACCTTGCATCCTCTCTGACCACAAGGGAATAAAATTAGAACTCAACACCAAAAGCCACCAAAGAAAGTCCGGCATTACATGGAGGCTGAACAACACACTGCTGAATCATGAGTGGGTCATGGAAGAGATTAGAAAGGAAATTCAAATGTTCATGCTATTCAACAAAAATGAACACACAAATTACCAGCTCCTCTGGGACACAGCAAAGGCAGTACTCAGAGGCAAGTTTATAGCTCTGAGCTCCTACATCAAGAAATTGAAGAGATCTGAAACTAACAATTTAATGACACATCTAAACCTTGAAAAAGAGCAGCAAGATAAACCCCAATCCAGTAGACGGAAAGAAATAATGAAAATTAAATCAGAATTAAATGAATTAGAATCCAAAAAAACTATAGAAAGAATCAACAAAACAAAGAGTTGGTTCTTTGAAAAACTTAACAAAATTGACAGACCCTTAGCAAATCTTATCAGAAAAAGAAGAGAACACACTCAAATTAATAAACTCAGAGATGAGAATGGAAACATCACCACGGAAACAACCAAGATTCAGAACATTATAAGGGAATACTTCTCAAAACTTTATGCTAATAAGTTTGAGAACTTGACAGAAATGGACCTTTTCCTAGCAAATATTGACATGCCAAAACTAAACCAAGATGAGTTAAACCATAAACCAGCTTAACAGGCCCATATCGGGCACTGAAATAGAAACAGCAATAAGAGACCTCCCAGCTAAGAAAAGTCCAGGACCAGATGGTTTTACAGCGGAATTTTACAAGGCCTTCAAAGCAGAGCTCACACCAATACTCCTCCAACTCTTCAATGAAATTGAAAGAGAAAGCTCACTACCGAACACATTCTATGAAGCCATCATAACCCTCATCCCAAAACCAGGCAGGGACTCATCAAAGAAAGAGAACTATAGACCCATTTCTTTGATGAATATTGATGCAAAACTTCTCAACAAAATTTTGGCCAATCGACTTCAACAATTCATCCAAAAAATCATACACCACGATCAAACAGGATTCATTTCAGGGATGCAAAGCTGGTTCAATATACGCAAATCAATTAATATTATTCATCACATCAACAGGAGCAAGAATAAGAACCACAGGGTTATCTCAATAGATGCAGAAAAAGCATTCGACAAGATCCAACACCCCTTCATGATGAAGGTTTTGGAAAAATTAGGAATCCATGGAACATTCCTCAATACAATAAAGGCTGTATATGACAAACCTACAGCCAGCATTATACTCAATGGTGAAAAACTAAAGCCATTTCCTCTTAACTCAAGAGGAACAAGACAAGGATGCCCACTCTCTCCACTTCTCTTCAATCTAGTGTTAGAATGCCTAGCTACAGCAATAAGACAAGATGCAGACATAAAGGGGATCCAAATAGGGAAAGAAGAAATAAAACTCTCCCTCTTTGCAGATGACATGATCGTATATTTAAAGAATCCCATAGACTCCACTCCCAAATTACTCAAGCTGATTCAAAACTTTGGCAAAGTAGCAGGTTATAAAATTAACCCCCCAAAATCAATGGCTTTTCTGTATGCCAACAATGAGAAAAGTGTGGCTGAAATTAGGAAAGCAACTCCATTTATAATAGCCCCACAAAAAATAAAATACCTAGGAATTAACTTAACTAAAGAAGTGAAGGACCTCTATGATGAAAACTATAAAATCTTGAAAAAGGAAATCAACACAGAACTAAAAAAAATGGCAAAGCCTCCCATGCTCCTGGATTGGAAAGATTAACATCGTGAAAATGGCAATACTTCCCAAGGCTATCTACAAATTCAACGCAATACCTATCAAAATTCCAACCTCATTCTTCAAGGAAATAGAAGAGGCAATCCAAAAATTCATATGGAACAATAAAAGACCCCGAATAGCAAAAACGCTCCTCAACGGAAAGAACACTGCTGGAGGAATATCAATACCAAATTTCAAACTCTACTATAAAGCCGTAGTAATCAAAACAGCTTGGTATTGGCATAAGAACAGACCTCAGGACCAATGGAATAGAATTGAAAACCCAGAAATGAACCTACAGACCTATAGCCATCTAATCTTCGATAAGGGAGCTAAAACAATAGAATGGAAGAAAGACAGCCTCTTCAGTAAATGGTGCTGGCAAAATTGGTTAACCACATGTAGAAAACTAAAGCTAGATCCTTATATATCACCCTGCACCAGAATCAACTCCAAATGGATCAAAGACTTTGAACTGAAAGCAGACACTCTGAAAACATTACAGGATGGAATAGGAGAAACCCTAGGTCTCCTTGGCTGAGGACGAAATTTTTTGAATAGAGACCCGGAAGCACAACAAATCAAAGAAAGGTTGGACAAATGGGATTGCATAAAGTTGCAGAGCTTTTGCAGGGCAAATGACATAGCTAGCAAGATCAATAGAAAGCCCACCGATTGGGAGAAGATCTTTACTAGCCATGCAACGGACAAGGGTCTCATATCTAAAATATACTTGGAACTCAAAAAATTAAACCCCCAACAACAAATCCTCAAAGAAACAATTGCCCAATAAATAAGTGGGCGAAAGACTTAAAGAGAAACTTCTCTGAAGAAGAAAGAAGGATGGCCAATAGACACATGAAGAAATGTTCAACATCCCTAGCCATAAAAGAAATGCAAATCAAAACAACTTTGAGATATCACCTCACCCCAGTTAGAATGGCAAAAATCAAGAACTCTAACAACAACAGATGCTGGAGGGGATGTGGACAGAAAGGAACCTTACTTCATTGTTGGTGGGAATGTAAACTTGTTCAACCACTTTGTAAAGCAGTATGGAGGTTCCTCAAAAGACTTCACATAGATCTCCCCTATGACCCAGCAATCCCACTTTTGGGCATTTACCCAAATGTTTACAAAGAAGACCACACTAAAGCTACCAGCACAACAATGTTTATTGCAGCATTATTTACCATAGCTAAGATATAGAACCAACCCAGATGCCCCTCAGTAGATGAATGGATCAAGAAAATGTGGTATATAGACACAATGGAATTCTATGCCTCCATCCGAAAGAATGACATTTCCCCATTTGTTAGGAAATGGAAAAACTTGGAAAAAATTATATTAAGTGAAGTAAGCCAGGCCCAAAGAAAGATAGGTTCTATGGTTTCCCTTATTTGCAATATCTAGTATATGTATGAGTCAAGCGGAAAAGGTCAGATAATGTGATGTCAGGAAAATGAACCCTTAGATATGTATTTTAATGTTTTTTTTTCTTTCATGCTTGTGTTTCTAACGCATTTATAAGATTATCTCTTTGTTGCTTTGTATGTCCCTCCCTCACAGTAAAACCCCTGCTTTCACTAAATTTGATGTCAGTATAATTTGTGGAGGAGATGGGGGAAAAACCAGTTGTTTAAGGATACAGTTGGACCTGTTGCAACAATGAGAAGTACAAGTTGTCATGTCCAAAACGAGCTTTACAACGTCGGTGCAGGGTGGGGGGGATAAGGGGGGAAGGAGAAGGATTGGGATTGGGGGTTAGGAGGTAGGCTGGGAAGGGATGTGAAGGATAAAACAAAGGAGGAGGGTGCAATGCTTGGTAAGAAATGTACACATCATCCTGCCCAAGTAATTGTAACCCCTCTGTACAGTATGTTCACAAATAAAATAAAATTAAATTAAAAAAAAAAAGAAATTGCCAGGTGACACAGTGTCCCTAAGGTGAAAGCTACCATGAAGATGAAGTCTAGTTGGCCTTACCAAGGTTACACATTCACAACAGGTACCACACTTTCAAACAGTATGGCTACATAACTAACTATAGCCTTCCTGACTCTTCACTGGATTGTTTTGTCTTCCGAGCCCCAATCAGTAAGGGATTCTGATTTTTTTCCTTCTACCATTTAGGGAGCAGTAGAGGAAGGAAGGTAACTACCAAGTTAGGGGTCATCACAGGATCAATCACTGTCCACAGTGATTGATCAAAAGGGTGGCACAAACTCCTGAGCCCCTGGGAGTTTTGTCAGAATAAAAGTAGAAAGAAAGCTAGGCACCAGTCGCTCATGCGTGCATCCTAGCTATCTGAATATTGTGGTTCAAAACCACCCTGGAAAAATCAGTTCTGAGACTCATCTCCACCACCTAAAGGCTGGAAGTGGAAGTATGGCTCAAATGGAATAGTACCAGCTCTTGAACTCAAAACCCTAGTACTGGGGAACACACACAAAAGTAGAAGGAAAGGCTGGGTGCTGGTGGCTCACACCTATAATCCTATCTATTCAGAAGGCTGAGATTTGAGGATTTTTCTTCAAAGCCAATCTGAACAGGAAAGTCCCATGAGATTCTTACCTCCAAAATCAGAATTAGAGCTATCCTCAGAGTGGTATAGTTCTAGTGTTGAGCGAAAGAGCTCAGGGACAGCCCTCAGGCCCTGAATTCAAGCCCCATGACTGACCAAAACAAACAAACAAACAAAAAGATGGGTGCCAGTGGCTCATTGCCTGTAATCCTAGCAATACAGGGAGCTAAGATCAGAGGATTGTGATTTGAAGATAGTCTGGGCAGAAAATTCCCTGTGAGACTCTGGTTAGGCACTCAAAAACCAAAGTGGCACTGTGGCTCAACCCTCCCCCCCAAAAAAAAGAAAGGAAAAAGAAAAAGAATGTTGCCTGCATTGGTGGCTTACACCTATAATTTTAGCTTCTCAGGAGGCTAAGATATAAGTATCACAGTTCAAAACCATACCAGTCAGCAAATTCTGAGAGATTCTTATCTCCAAATTAAGCACCAAACAAAGATGGAGGTGAAGCTATGGTTCAAGATGTAGAGTGGTAGCCAAGAGAGAGAGGGAGGGGGAAATGGGAAGGAAGAGGGAAAGAGCACACACAGGTGTGCTCAGGGAAAATGCCCAAGCTGGAGTTAAACATTTGTTAGGAAATGGAAACACATAGAAAAAAGTATATTAAGTGAAGTAAGCCAGGCCCAAAGAAAGATAGGTCCCATGGTTTCCTTGATCTGCAATAAGTAGTATATGTCTAGGACAAGCAGAAAAAGGTAAAAAGCTATGTACATATGACCATATAAGATGGTGCTAAGCAAAATGAACCCCAAGATCAGGAAACAAGGGGTTTTATCTTGCTGGTTTGGTTTTTGTTTTGTTTGTTTTGTTTTTGTTTTTTTGGTCAGTCCTGGGGCTTGAATTCTGGGCCTGGGCGCTGTCCCTGAGCTTTTCAACTCAAGGTGAGCACTCTATCACTTGAGCCACAGTGCCACTTCCCATTTTCTGATGGTTAATTGAAGATAAGTGTTACACGGGCTTTCCTGTTCAGGCTGGCTTTGAACTGTGATCCTCAGATCTCAGCCTCGTGAGTATCTAGGATTACAGGCATGGGCCACTGGCACCCGGCTTTTTGCTGTACTTAATGTACTTAAAATGTGCTGCGTGACATTTTTGTTTCTTTTGCATGGTATTTCCCCATTGCATAACCCCAGTTTTCACTGTATTTGATTCCAGTGCCTTGCATCTTGTACATACATTTTTCTAATTGGGGCGGGAAAGGGAAATAACAACATGCTGAAAAAAGTATACAGGTTACCCAGTGTAACAATGAGATATAGAAGACACTATGTTGAAAAGGAACTTTCCAGCTTTGGAGTGTGGGGGACGAGAGGAGTTGGGGAGGTGGGACAGGAAAGGATGCTAGGGGAAAAACAGAGGAGAAGGTAACAATACTCAATAGGAAATGTATTCATTATCTTACTCATGTAACTGTAACCTCTCTGTACATTATCTTTACAATAAAAATATATATTAAGAAAGAAAAGTAGAAGGAAAAATCAACCTTTCTTTATGGGTGTGATGAGTGTGGAGCCATGTCCTCAGGTAGAAGAGGGAAGTCTACTAGCAATAAGAGGAAAAAAAGGCCTCTCAAAACTGCCATCTTTTCTGTGAACAGACCCTCCCTCCTCAGAGTCTAGTAGCCTAACCAGAGTAATGTACCAGAGTAATTCTTTTTTTTTTTGGGGGGGGGGGTCCTGTCATGGGGCCTGAACTCTGGGCCTCGCCAGTGTTCCCCAGCTCTTCAGCTCAAGGCTAGCACTCTACCACTTGAGCCACAGCGCCACTTCTGGCTTTTTTCTTTTTGCTTATGTGGTGCTGAAGAATCAAACTCAGGGGCTCAGGCATGCAAGGCAAGCACTCTGCCACTTAGCCACCTTCCCAGCCCACCAGAGTAATTCTTATAGCTAATTATGTTCATGTGAGGAAAGGAGAAAAACATTATGGACTCCTGCCAGTTTCCTGGCCTACCTGCTTGTCTCTGCACAGCTAGCTTTGAGAGATATGAACTTCTGCCTTGCTGACCTGCTAGATTTTGAGGAGCTGTGTCACAGTAGCCCAAATCTGTCCTGGACTAACGTGCAGAGAAAAAGGTGTGAAAATACAAAGCAACCCTGTTAAGGTTCAGTTTCGTGCAATAACAAGTTATTACAAAGCCAAGTGCAGGCAGCTCCTACCTATAATCCTGGCTATTCACAAGGCTCAGATCTGAGGATCTTGGTTCAAACCTGGCCTGATTCAGCAGGAATTCTGAGCAGCAGGAGACTCTTATCTCCAATTAACTAGCAAAAAGTTAGAAGAGGAACTGTGGCACAAGTAGCATAGTATTAGCTTTGAGTAAAAACACTAAGGAACAGCAACCAGGCTCTAAGTTCAAGCCCCAGTACAGGCATGCACACACATAGTTATTTCAGAGTCCTTTCTAAGCATCGAGAACTGTCCTTAATATTCTAATTAGGCTGCCATTTATTTTGTTGGTTTATTTGTTATCAGTATCAGGGCTTAAATTTGGGAAATTTTGTGTTTGCTTGCACAGCAGGCATTTTAACCATGTGAGCCATGCCTCCAGCTTAGTATTTTGCCAGCTAATTAGAGATAGAGTCTCATGGATACTTTTCTGCCCTGGTTAGCTTCAAACCATTATCCTCCAGATCTCTACTTCCCAGATAGCTAGAATTAGAGGCATGAACCAGCAGCAACTGCATGTGTGTGTGTGTGTGTGTGTGTGTGTGTGTGTGTGTGTGTGTGTGTGTGTGTGTGTGTGTGTTAACGCTGGAGTTTGAATTCAGACTCTTGTGTTTGCTAGGCAGGTGGAATGCCTTTAGACCAGTGGTAACTATACCTATTTGAGATGGGTTCATGGCCAGATTGGGTCTTGAACTCCTGATCTATGACCTTTGGCACTTTAAAAGCTGAGATTACAACACATAACACCTTTTTTGCTTACATTTATTCAGGTAGATTTCTGGCAATTGCAACAAACCATTCTAACTGAATTTTTGTCTAGCATATACATTCTTCTACACAAGGTACAAAACTTAACATATCACGCAATATCAGCACAAAATAAATACCAGCATAAAGTACAGTCTCCCTTCTCAGACCACATCTGCAGCCACAGGACAACAGGGCACACAAGTGGGGCACATCTCAGAGGGGACACTGAACTTACTGACTAGAGCAAACATTGTTGGTTGCTTCCAACCCTTTTCCTTGAATGTCTGACAAAGCAAAAGTCTCAATTCCTCAGCTTCATGTGCAGTCAGGGCTGGTCAGATCAACTATTTAGGCATTACAACATGGAAGATTCCAGAAGACTGTTAACAGCATGGGTTCTAGAGCCAGAATACTACAATTCACTCACTTCAGCTGTATAGATTTTACAATTTACCTGCCCTTGTGCCTTGGGAATAATAACTATCTAGGCCCTAGGGCTTAGAGCCTGCTTGCTGTGTCTGAACTGTTTTTGTTCAAGGCTGATGATCTATCACTTGGTCAACAGCTCCACTTCTGGATTTTTGCTGTTTAATTAGAGATAATAGTGTTAATGACTTTACTGGCTAGACCCCCAGATCTCAATTTCCTGAGTAACAGGTTTACATGTGTGAGTCTCTGGGGCCCAGCTTTAAAGGAGTATTTTATGTTGATCCTGGGTCTTGAACTTGGGGTCTTGAGTGTTTTCTTAGTTTTCTTTTCTTTTTTGTTTGTTTGTTTGTTGTTGTTTTCTTGTCAGTTGTGGGGCATGAATTCAGGGCCTGGGTGCTGTCCTCCAGCTTCTTTGTGCTGGTAGGCTAGCACTCTACCATTTGAACCACTTCCAATTTAATTGCACATAAGAGTCTCATGGGGACTTTTCTGTCTGGGCTAGCTTCAAACCTTGATCCTCAAATCTCAGCTCCTGAGTAGCTATGATTAGAGATATGAGCCACTGGCACCTAGATCCTTTGCTTTTTATTCAAGGCTGCCACTCTATCACTTGAGCCACAGCTCCACTTCTGTTTTTTGCTGGTTCTTTGGAAGTAAGAGTCTCACAGACTTGCCCACAGGGGATGAATTTGTACTATGATCCTCAGATCTCAGCCTCGTGAGTAGCTAGGATTACAGGTTGTGATGCAGCATTATTTATTTTAAAAGCCTAAAATACAAATGTGCTTTGGTTGGTGCCAATCCTGGGGCTTGAATGCGGGGCCTGGGCACTGTCCCTGAGATTCTCTTGCTCAAGGCCATCACTCTACCACTTGAGCCACAGCACCACTTCCTGCCTTTTCTGTTATTATGGTACTGTGGAATCAAACCCAGGGTTTCATCCATGCCAGGCAAGCACTCTACCACTAAGACACATTCCTAGTCCGTGTGCTATATCTTTAATTTCAGTTGTTTACCAACAACAGGGATGGGTGGCAACATGTTGCAAGCTTATTGTTTGTAACACAAACTGGAGAGCAGTGACTTAGACATGTCCTGGAAGATTTCTATAGTCAGTCTATCTTAACTCTGCAAACATACTTTTTTTTTCCAGGGCACAAAGTGACAATGGACCTGGTAGGAGATGCCAGAATGAGTCCAAGAAAACTGTGCAACCATTTCAGACTGCTGGTTATCAGACTGAACTCCAAGCAGAAGTGCCATAGGGCAGACTCATTCTGCCCTCTAAGGAACATGGAGGGAGGCAAGTCAGGAAACGCCCACCCCAAGTTACTGGAAGAAGCCAGCCGCAAACAGGAAAGAAAGCCACAGCACACAGCACCTAGCAGCTGGGAAGCACCTGAAGAAGGCAGCAGCTGGATTTCTGAACTTCATAGCTTGTGATTCTGTCCTGTTGGCTTACATCAGCTAGAGCACTGAGCCAGCCATGCTTCTCAGCCTCTCCCTGCTCAAGCCAGTAGTCAGGGCAGAACCATAGCCTCATGCCATCAGATGGTGAAGATGGTATGAATAGGTCTGTGTCAGAAGACAATGTTAAGGGTTCATTGTGCACAAATGTAATTGGGCTTCAATTCAAACATTCTTCTCTGAATTGTGAAGGGCTGGGCCCAAAGATGGGGTGGGTGGGTGGGGGCAATGGTAGGACAGATGACATATGGTCATAAAGGCTTTTGTTTATGTATGTATGTATGTATGTATGCATGCACGCACGCATATATGTACGTATGTATGTATGTATGTTTGTATGTTTGTATGTATGTATGTATGTATATATGTATGTGTTTATCAGGGCTGGAATTAAGGGCTTCTCACTTTCCCTTGGCTTTTTTGCTTAAGGTTCTGGATTTTGCTTGTTCACTGGAGTTGAGTCTCTCAGATCTCAGTCTTCTGAGTAGTTAGGCTTGCAGGCAGGAGCTGTAGTGCCTGGCCCTGTCTTTGATATTGTAAGACAAATTCCTTGAGGCAGGAAGAGAGGGACTATGTGAGTCAATTCACATGGGAGACTGGAACCTGGGACTTTGTAGAGGCCAGTCAGGAGTTTGGGAGGGTCCCCTCTTCTAGTGATAGTTAAAGGCCTTAAGAGCAGGATGCTACCACAACATCTTTTATTAAGCAGTTGAAGCCCTTGGGAAAGAAGATCAGCACTAACCATCCTGCAAGTTTGACTTGTAATAGGAATATGGACTTTGAAACTACATACACTTTTTCTCAGGATTAAGAACAATTATGGCCACTGCCAAATGGGAGCAGCAGAGATGCTGTGCTGAAGTGGAAGTGATCAGTTTAGGGCATGGCAGGCAGAATGTGCAGCTCTGAGGCCCCTTTTGGCCAGCATCAGTATCCTGCATGTGCAGGCTGTGGGGCTGGGAAAAGTTCCAAGTTCCAGATAGGGGTACACAACACTCATTGATTGGTCAGGATGTATATTATGTGATGATGGCTCATCCAGATGCCCTCAGTAAATTCTTCAGCACTGAGAGCTTTGTACAATTGGAAACTCTAACTTAAAAAAAAGGTAGATGGAAGATGGCAAAGACATAATTGCTCCCATAGACTCTGATTAGTCACTTTTTTTCTCCAAGCTTAGCTTTTAGAGCTCACACAAATTCAAGACAAGAGGCACTGACTGTGTCAGTGGCAAAAACTTCTGGTGATGTCAATAATCATCTCCTGAGTGCATTCTGGGAGCTACCCTGAGAATATTCCTGAAAGAGAGAGAGACTTGGATCAGCCAAGAAAGTAACCAAAGAGGGCTGCAGCTCTAACCTCTAGTCTGTCTACACTCTTGATTTCTTTTCTTTTCCTATAGTAGTCTAACTAACTGCTAGGTTAGTTAGACTGACAGAATAGTTTACAGGGCCAAAGGCAGTGGCTCCTGCCTTAATCTCAAGATACTTTGAAAGCAGGATTCAAGGACTTCTAGCTCTAGGGCAGCCTGGACAAGAGGTGAGAACCACCCCCCTCAAAAAAACTAGCTAAACATGGTGACAGAGGCCTGGAATCCCAGCTACACAGGAGGCAGGATCATATAAGAAGATTCTTTCTTTTTATCCTCAGATCTCAGCTTACTGAGTAGTTAGGATTACAGGTGTGAGCCACCAGCACCCAGCTTAATGATATGGGGTAGGGTGAGGGGAAGGGAAGAAATTCTGGAGGAACAAAGAGGTAGGTAAAAGAAGCAAGCCAGGAGTTTATTTATTTATCCAGTTCTGGGGCTTGAAGTCAAGACCTGAGCATCTCTGTGCTCAAGGATAGCATTCTACCACTTGAGCCACAGTGTCACTTCTGGCTTTTTCTGTTTATGTGGTCCTGAAGAATTGAACCCAGGGCTTCATGCATGCTAGGCAAGCACTCTATTGCTAAGCCACATTCCCAGCCCTGATCCAGGAGTTTAAACTGAGACTGAACTGAGGAGTGGGGTTGCACAGATGGCTTTACAGCAGAGAAGAAGAGATGCAGCTCCAAATTTATTCATCCAAAGATGAGTACACTTTTAAAAAGCAGTGCCATCAGGGAAGAATGAAGCAGGGAGTCTGAAGTGTCAATATTTCCGTGTAGCAGACATGGCTTGGGTTTATGCCATCCATGATGCAAAGCTACAATTTGTCACTCAGCACTTTCCACTTGGCTCCTGACACCAATCCTTTCTAATGGGTTCCCTCGTTTGTTCCACAAGTCAGTAGCATCCTGTGGAAACCCAAAATGTGCCAGTGTCTCACACCATATAACTCTGTACCAGAAGACAGAGACTGTCAAAGTACATCGAGGTGGCTGGCACTAACTGTGAAATGACACAGAAGAAACCGCACAGGTCATAAGGAGCGCCAACCATGGAACTTCCCTCCCCTAGATTCCATTTCGTTGGCCACACGGATGGCTCTATGGTTGCAACCAGCTCCACCAGAGCTTCATTCCACCAGTGTCATTATTTGGATTTGACATACTCAGTAGTGCTGCCCTGTCTTCACCATCAGTGACCATAGGAGGTGATAATAAGAACTGGAATTCGTTAAGAAATACTAAGCCAGGAGCCTGTAATCCAGCCTACTCAGGAGGCAGAGATCTGAGGATCACAGTTTGAAGCCAGCATAGGGGAAAAAAAAATCTATGACACTCTCATCTCCAAACCAGAAAAAAGCCAGAAGTGGAAGTAATTCTCAAGTGGTAGAGTTCCAGCCTATAGTGAAAAAGCTAAGGGACATTTTCCAGACACTGAATTCAAGCCGTAATGCACACACACACACACACTCTCACACACACACGCATGCACACACATATATTCACAAAGCATTTCTCTGGCTACATTCTTTTTATTTCAGACTGGATACATGTCTGGCAATTACTTAAAACACTTCCTGCAGCTGTTCTGGCCCATCATTTGCTAAGAATGGCTAGAGGTTTTCTAAGTGAGATCGCAATATGGGAAGAATCGCAAAACAAAAGCATCTCTTCCTCCTCTGCAAAAGCTTATGCAAAAGACAGCATAATGGCCAACTGGCTCCCCAAAGAATCTGTACATCTTGGAAATGATGAACTGAGCAATGAGACATTTAAGTTAAAAAAACAAATGATCAAATAATGAGTCAGGCTCATTACTTGTAATTCTAGCTACACAGAAGAGGCTGAGATCTGAGGTTTGAAACCATCCTGGGCAGAAAAATCTCATGAGATGCTCATCTCCAATGAATCACCAAAAAGCAAGAAGTAGAACTGTGGCTCAAGTGGTAGAGGACTACTAACTGTGAGCTAAAGAAGCTCAGGGAGAGCACTGAGAGAGGCCCTGAGATCCAGCCTTAGCATCTGCACATAAACAAAAAAGAAAGAAAAACAATGCCCCCAATGGTAGGTGCCACACATTCCCTCTTCCTATCATGTTCCATCTGGGAATTCACCATGTGTCTTGTAGATGCAACATGATGTCAACTGTGTGAAATACCTGGGAGGAAAAAGACAAACCTGGGCAGGTGCTGGTGGCTCACGCCTGTAATCCTAGCTACTCAGGAGGCTGAGAGCTGAGGATAAGGTTCAAAGCCAACCCAGGCAGGAAAGTCCATGAGTTTCTTATCTCCAATTAATCACCAGAAAACCAGAAATGGCACTGTGACTCAAGTGGTAGAGTACTTGCCTTGGGCTGAAGAGCTCAGGGACAGCACCCAGGCACAGCACCCCGGCCCAGAGTTCAAGCCCTATGACTGACCAAACCAAACCAAACCAAACAAAACAAAACACAAATCTGGGTGGGGCTGGGAAATCCTTTGTTTTGTTTTCCTGTGTTTTCTATGTTCTCTGGGATGAGCACCCATGACTTTGTGATTTGGAACTCAGCTATCAAGGTGCTCCACTCAAGGGGTTCCACTAGGGGAGCCTCCTGTCAGCATGGGATGAGGTCCTGCACTTGATTGATCCAGTGGGCAGGGTACCTTTGTCTTAGACCATGTTTTTTTTTGTTTGTTTTTGTTTTTACATTTAAAAAGAAGGTAAACCCATATTTATTTACTAGCACTGTTAAAACATTACACAAAACACATTCAAGTGGCAAGTAATTATAATGCAAGCCCTTGCATGGCAATCCAAATTTATTGAACTACTGATGCTAAGTTATACAAAATTGCACCACTTTAATTAAGGCTTTTTAGTTTACCTTTGGCCACCTCAAAGTAGTTTTAACATTAGGTTGGTCAATTTAAATACTGTGGCTCCCTGTTCGATAGACACACAATCTTTACACCCAAACGTTAATGCATACAAAGCAACAAGGCATTGTTAAATAAAACAGCAATAGTTACTGAAAATTAGGCCTTGTGACCAATTACACATGATTAAAATTACTTCCCACATTCACATCCACAGTACTTGTCCAACATTTAACATCTCAACCAAAATGTTACACATGGGAAACAATCACTAACAGGCAAAAATACTAAACCTGTATATTTGGTATTGCAAATACACTTATGCATGACCAAGCAAGGGGTTCACAGTGAGAATCTACAGCTGCAGAAGCCTGAAAATGATTTACAAAAATTATTAAATCATTAAAAAATTGTTTGAAAATATACACTTCTTATTGTAGACCCCCACTGTACACACAACTATAAACATTGTTCCTTATGTAAATAAAAAAGAAAAAATCATCATAAGATTTGAAAGGTCTGGACATTTCCTTCCCAACATATATTAAAGGCAACGTCTTTATCTAAGACATTATACTGAAAGGACTATTGTATTTTAAAGACAAGATCACTGTCTCCACAGGTTTTTGAAAAATTAAAAAAACTATATAGCTGTGTTAATCAAAGCACTTATTTTGTACAATACAATGATAATGACCTTCAATTAAAAAAAAAATTACAATAAGCTACAAGTATCAAAGAAGCGAAGTTATCTGGAGTAGTCTATATAGGAGCTCTTTGGACTTTCTTTTATTATGCTAAAATAGTGGTGCTTTTAGGATTTACATTATTGTACTCTCCCATACAAAGAATGGGGATGTGTTAAAGTATACAGTACACCATTTTCATACATGTACAACATTGGTGGATGAAGAATGTCTCTTAGCAGTAATACTGGATGTATCCTCTGGTTTTACCAGCTGAATACTGTAGGACTATTATATAAATAAAAATCTCTCGTGATACTGGAAAGTGATTAGAATGTGCAAACGGATATAGTAGCTTTCATCCGCCTCTTAAAGGTACCACCACAGGAAAGTCCATTTAAGATGTTGGTAGGTTTAACAAAGTTGGAATGCTGGCACTGTTGAATTGGGCAACAGTTCTTCAGACCTGGCTCAGAGCTACAATGCATTTAATTTATTAAAGCAGCTGACATGACGACTTTTTGCGAGCCTTTCCAGGTACTGGAGTTTTTCTGTTAATTTGTCCCACTAGGTCATAAAAAAATCTCATTTATTTTTGATTTTGCAGAAGATTCTAAGAATGCACAGTTGTTCCATTGTCTTGCTAGATTTTGACCTTGTTCCTTTCCTACAACCCTTTCATCTTCCAAGTCACACTTATTACCAACCAGGATCATTGGAACATCATCAGTGTCTTTAACTCGAAGAATCTGCTCTCTTAGATCTTGTAAGTCATTAAATGTGGACTGTGCTGTGATGGAAGAAACTAAAGCAAAGCCTTGTCCATTTTTCATGTATAAATCCCTCATTGCTGTAAATTGTTCCGTTCCTGCAGTATCCAAAATTTCAAGCATACACTGCTGCGCATCTACTTCAACTTGCTTTCTATAAGAATCTTCTATTGTAGGGTCATATTTTTCAACAAAAATTCCTTGAACAAACTGTACAGTCAGAGCAGATTTTCCAACACCTCCTGAGCCAAGAACAACCAGCTTATACTCATGCATGATGCAAACTTGTCAAAACCTAGTACCTCTGACGCTGTCACCCGGATCCTCGCGGCCAGCGTCGCCCCGCGCTCTCCACCCCCACCTCACCCCCCCTGGTTCTCGGCTCCTGGCGCCATGGCGGTCCTGCCACTGCCGCCGCCGCTGCCACCGCTCCGGCTCTTAGACCATGTTTTATGCTAATGTTTCAGTGTGCAGATTCCTGGCTATCCTGGTGGTATAAATTCAAATGTGCAACCAAGGTGAAAGCACAGCACCATTTCTCTAAAGACAAACTTGTCCTTTTCTACTACAGTCCAGGCCAGTGAGAGACGCTTCTTCCTGATTTCTGGCAAATCGGTTCCACATCAAACTTTTCTTGAGAGAAAGCCCTTTCAGGGTATTAGAGGGTTTCTGCCATGGAGAGCTGGCAAGGCTTCATCTCTAGCTGTGTCCACTTTGTGCTTGGCTTTCTTAATACTTTCTTCTTCTTCTTAAATACGTTCTCTATTTTCTTAAGAGACCAGTTATACATTTTAAAAAGAAACCTGTCCTAGTTCAGGTAGCATTCTAAAGCACTTTGTAACTGGTGAGCTCTTAAGTTCACTAGCTCTTAAGTTCATGATCAGAGGCAGTTTTAGTAAGTTAAATAGGTTTAATTAGGTAGCCAATAAAGTCAACACCATGCAGTATTCAGGCAGGAAGAGAAATTTATTCCAAACTGCCTGTCCCCACCATGCATGTTAGAGAGGCAGGGCTGAAAGGAAGGGACTGAATTCCCACCTGCATTTAACTAGGGAAGGGGCGAGGAGAAGGTGCAGCCAGGTAAGGGAAGCTGTGGCACCACCAGAGGCAGATGTGACTTCAGGGCCTGGGACCCTCCCTCAGTCCAATGGAAGGCATGACCAAGGAGTAGGAGAAGGTGTGCCTCCATGTGTGCCAATTACCTAGGTGACCCGGGTACTGGGTGGAGACTTAGCTAAAGGGAGGAAGAGTCTGCTCCACCTCCCCAGGGCAGCTCTTATATTCCAGCCTTTTGATAATTATGAAACAGGGCACAGGTTCACTCTGGCTACTTCCTGCTGGCAAGGGACATCAACATTAGGGGTAAAAGGTGGTGATGAGGTCCCCTCTGGAAGAAGGCAGCAGGCAGCAGCTCTCCCTTGTTGGTAGTTTTCGAATGAAGTCTGGAAGAAGTCTCATGAAGGAGGGGCTGAGCAAATATAATGTTATAACACACACAAATGGCAACAAAGGCAAGAATGTAAGTTCCTGTCCAGTTAGAAAGTGGACAGGTATGACATTAGATGGGTAAGCTTCTTATACTATTGATCTATCTGCTCTAGTTAATTTTAAAAGGGCAGAAAGTGGCACAAATTGTCTGATGAGACACCATCTCTTTTATTCCTCTCCATGGTCCCTTGTTCCCTGGACTGGCTGAGTCCCATTAGTCTAGGTGCCTGTTGCTGGGGTAGCTTGTCCCAGTTGGCATTCACAGGCTTTGAACTCAAGGCCTGGGCTCTGTCCCTGAGCACTTCTGCTGGAGATTAGCACTCTAGCACTTTGAGTCACAGTGCCACTTCTAGCATTTGGCTGGTTACTTAGAGATAAGACTCTCTTGAGCCATGCCTCCAGCTTGGCTCTTTCTTTGCTGGTTAGTTGGGAGATGGAATCTCAGAGGAATTTTTTTTTTTTTCCCCAGGCTGGCCTTTAACTGAAATCCTCAGATGAAATAAGTCTTTGCCACAAACACCCTTATCCTTTCCAATGAAAGCAACAAGGAGAACAGAAATAATGAGCAGAGCTTACCTTTAATTTGTTAAGGGTTGACCAACAAATACTTGTCACAGTTATTTCTCTATGATTCTAGCTAGATAATGCCAGGAGGAAAAATCTGTAAAGGAACTCAGCGGAACATGATGAGAGTTTTACCTTACATTGAGACCAAATTAAATTAAATGGCCTCCAGTCTAGACAGGGGGTAGAGAGATTGAATTATAAGATCAAACCTAGACTGGCTAGCCTTTGAGGGGGAACCTAGAAGAGGGGTCTCTGGGGCCCAGCCTATGCCGCACTCTTTAGGGCATAAGCCAAAAGGTTGGAGAAAAGAAAGAGGAAGACAGCAAAGAGAGCATGAATGTAAACAGATTTCTGACCATTTACCATTGTAGTGAAAAAACAAAACTGTATCTCTGAGAATATTTTGACCAGGCCTCATTGCAATTGCCAGAAACATTCCAACCAAATATCCCAGCTTGGGCATGACTCCCAGCACCCCATTAAAAGCACAGGAGAGAGTCAGTCTGGTGAGTGGAGACTGGACAGAAGCAGCAAAAACCAGAGAACTTGTAGAGTTCACTCACCAGAGTAGAGAAGTGGTGTGGATATGTCTGTGGATGCCAGCAGTGGTATTGTTGAAAAGTCTCATGTGGCATCTCAAGGAAGTTCAGTTCATGAAAAAGGAATGGGCAAGAATTTCTAACATTCCTGACTCAAAAACCCCTCTCATGTTTCAGCACCATTTTTGTTAGGTAACCCACATCTGACAGCTGCTCAGGTTTAGCTTCAGTTGTGACACAGAATGTTGCTCTCTCCCTGAGTTCAAGGTTTGTCTTTACCCTATGCTTTTCCTTGGCCATTTCCTAAGTGACATACTTAGTGTGAATCTTTATTTCTCTTAGTTTTTATGTGGAGAACTACTGTTTGTCATTATGATATTGATTAATATGGTTTGAGTTTTTCTGTTTTTTGTTATTTGTATTTATATTAAACCCCTGGTTAGGGAAAAAAACCCACAGAAGTTGCTCAAAGCAGTAGAGTACTAGTCGAGCAAAAGAGCTCAGGGACAGCCACCTAGACCCTGAGTTCAAGCTCCATGACTGATAAAATATATCAGCTGGCTTGAACTGTGATCCTCAGAGCTCAGCCTCCTAAGTATCAGACATAAGCCGCTAGCACCTGGCTACAGTTAACACCAAGAAACCCCTCCATATCCAGTCCTGTCCTGTTTGTGCAGACTAAGGAATGGAAGGAAGGGGAATGAGACTGCTTTGGTAAGCAAATCACTGTACTCACAATCTCACAGTTCTTGCCCACGTGAACATAAGAACCAATCTGAGCAGCATTGACCACATAGTCTTCCTCAACAAAGACATGGTCCCCAATATATAAAGGAAGAATATAACCCTGGAGAAGGAAAAGATGAGCAACAAGTCAAGGTGATAAGCTTTCGGTCAAGGATTCTAAAACTACAGATTATACCCTCAACAAAAAAGGTCATGAGCTACAATTTCCAGTACCCACTAATTTTCCACTTCATTCATTTGCCATATTTTGTGTGTACCTACTGATTGGTAGAATCTAGGTAAGAGATACACTGTCCCAGAAAATTACAATCAGGAGAAGATCCATGCAGGGTGCCTATGGTTCACAACTGTCATCCTAGCCACTCAGAAGAACTGAGGACTTTGGTTCCAAGAAAGCCTAGGCAGGAGTATGTGAGACTCTTCTCTCCAATTAACTACCATAAATGCTGGAAAGTGAAGGTGTAGCTCAAGTGGCAGAGTACTAGCCATAATCAGAAAAGATCAGGGACAGCACCCAGGCCCTGAGTTCAAGCCCTGTGAGGAGAGAGGGAGGGAGGAAGAAAGGAAGGAGATAGGGAAAGGGAAAGGGATAAGAAGAAAGAGAGGGAGAAAGAGATGAAGAGGAAGAGGGGGAGGGGAAGAGAAAAGGAAGGGGAAGAGAGTGGGAAAGGGGAGAGAGGGGAAAATGGGGACAGAGTTGGAGAGAGAAGGAGAGAGAAAGAGAGAGAGCGAAAGAGAGAGTGAGTAAGCGAGCAAGAGAGAGAGAGAGAGTCAGAGACCGAGACAGAGACAGAGACCATATTACCTGACTCATCCAATGTCACTGATGAGATTGTGTGCCCAGAGTTATTACATCTCATTTTAGGTCTTGGACTAGAACTCACATAAAGGAGACATTTGTTCACTGGCTCATTCTATTTTCATCAAATAAAACATTTGTCCTCCATGACCCAAACTTTTCTGAGATCTTTGTTATTAATCTAGTCCTACTTTCAGTCTCTGCTTCTTGCACAACACTGGATTGTTTGATGGAATCATATTTTACAGTAATACTGATATTCTTGTATTTGTTTTGTTTCATCATTTTGAATCAAGGTCTTGCTATGTAGTTTATACTGGCCTTGAATTTGTGATTCTACTGCCTCAGCCTCCTGAATGCTAGGATTGTATGCATATGCCTCCATGTTTGGAGATAAGTGTTATAATTTTAAATTAAAAATTCTTCTTTCTTAAGGGAAGGTGGCTCAATGGTAGAGTGCTTACCTTGCACACATGAGGCCCTGGGTTCAATTCCTCAGCACCACATAAGCAGAAAAAGCTGGAAGTAGTGCTGTGGCTCAATTGGTAGACTGCTAGCCTTGAACTGATGAGCAGATGGACAGTTCCCAGGCCCAGAGTCCAGGCACCAGGCTTGGCAATATATATGTATATCTGTATATCTGTATATCTGTATCTATCTATCTATCTATATCTATCTATCTATCTATCTATCTATCTATATATATATACACACACATATAAGTATATGTATATACATATAAATATATGTATATATATACATATATATGTATATCTTGACAATAAATATGTATATATATGCATATATATATATATATTTTTTTTTTTTTTTGCCAGTTTTGGGGCTAGAACTCAGGGCCAGGATGCTGTCCCTGAGCTTTCATGCTCCAGACTACAGTTCTACCACTTGAGCCACAGTTCCACATCCAGCTATTGGGTAGTTAATTGGAGAGAAATTTCTCAAAGGGGCTGCTTGTCTTGCATGCATGAGGCCCTCAGTATGAATCCTTAGCATCACATAAGCAGAAAAAGCTAGAAGTGGTGCTGTGTCTCAAGTGGTAGAGCACTAGCCTTGAGCTGAAGAGCTGAGGGACAGAAGAACCCAGGCCCAGAGTTCGGCCCACATGACCAAAAAAGAAAAAAGAAAAAGAAAAAAATGTCTCATGGACCTTACTGCTTTGGATGATCTCAATCTCTTGAGTAGCTCTTATTATAGGGGTGAGCTGCTGGTGCCTGACTATTGTCCTGTGCGATAGAAATAGGCCTACATGTGGAAAATCAAATCTCATGGACCTGTCAGCTTAAGCAGACTCAGACTACCAAGGGTCAGACATTTTAAGAAAACTACCACCAGAGCTGAGTTCATTACAGTCATCTCTTTCTCGAGCCTCAGATAACAAGATGGACCTGCTCAATACACAATTTTCAACCTTTCTATAAAGCTGTCAGCAGCAGCACCTGGTCCAGGACAGGAAACAGGTTACAGAATTACATATGCTTTGCTGGACTTCTTGAACAGTAGCTGTATGACACTATGACTTTTCACTACACAGTGCTGTCCAACTCTTATATTTGTCAGATCTCCTCAGATAGTACATTCATTCCTGATGATGATCTACAAAACAAAGCAGATATTCAAAGTCACCAGCACAGCTAAAAGCATGACAAAGTGATATACTGCAAGACAATGACTGATAGTTATGTTAGGGTCCACTGTGTTTAATGTTCTGCCAAAAGGGCTAACTTATGAGGAGGGAGAACTGCCCTCCACATTGCCTGCAGATTGCCACTGGAGATGGTCCCAGTATGTCATAAACCGTGTGTGTGTGTGTGTGTGTGTGTGTGTGTGTGTGTGTGTGTGTGTGTGTGTGTGTGTGTGTTTGTGTGTGTGTGTGTGTGTTTAGCACTAGGGACCGAAGCCAGGGCCTTAGGGCATGCCAGTCAAGAGATCTACCACCTAGCCATACCCTTTGTCCTTAATTTGCATGAATAGGACTCACTGAATTAACATTTGTTTAGTGAGAATTTGTACAGCAGTGTTAGTTTTTATGTCTTTGAAGATTCACTCAGGTTCACCAAAATCTGCCTGGAGAGACTCAATAACACATCTTGAAATTGACTGAGATTAGTGCCTGATGCTTGACGTTCACAAAATGGCTACTGAATAAGGAAATGAGCTTGAAAAATTCTGAGCCTGGAACTGGCGGCTCAAGCCTGTCATCAGAAGGCAGCTTGAAGCCATCCTGAATAGGAAAGTCCATGAGAATGTTAACCAGTTAATCACCAAAAAAAATGCTGGAAGTGGAGCTGTGGCTCAAGGAGTAGAGTGCTAACATTGAACACAAAAGCTCAGGGACAGTCCTCGGCTCTAATTCATCCCTCAGACCAGCAGTAAAAAAGAAAAAAGCTGAGCACAAGATTTTATGCCTGTAATCCTAGGTAAAACTTAGGGGGCTGAGACTGAAGCATCTCAGTTCAGAGCCAGCCCAGGCAGCAAAGACTGTGAGACTTTTATTGTCAGTTATCCAGAAAAAAAATCTAGAAGTTGCTGGACACTGGTGGCTCCTGTTAGTAATCCTAATTACTCAGGAGGCTGAGATCTGAAGATCGCAGTTCCAACCTAGCCTGGGCACTAAAGTCTATGGTACTCTTATCTCCAGTTAACCACCAAAAAGCTAAAAGTGCAGTGGTGACTCTAATGGTAGAACCCTAGCCTTGAACACAAAAAGCTCAGAGACAGCAAGCTAGTCCTAAGTTCAAGCCCCAGAATGGCATATGCATTCACACACACACACACACACACACACACACACACACACACACACACACAGAGTCACGCAAGCACGCACGCGCACACGCACACACACACGCAGGCACGCACGCACGCACGCACGGACACACACACACACACACACACACAATGGAAAAAAGGGAGAAGAAATCCTAATTGTGAGCTTGGAGAGCCAGGGAGCAGCAGGGGATAAGGGAGGAAAAAACACTGTCTGTGTCCTCAGGGATAGCACCCACTGACTGAAGCCTGGTTTCAGTTCCTTCTGTTCTCTGCCAAGGTCAGGAGCCCAGGCACTATGGCCACCTCTTTCTGGCCAGGGCCTGGTCTAGGACTGCTCCTGCCTGGCCCAGCAGAGCTCCCCTAAGCAACAGACCCAGCAGTGAAACCCCCAACCCCACCAATCAACCGGACCATGGACGATGTCACCCCAGTCACCCCTCCAAGTCTGACCCTGAGCTGAACTGGACAATGTCCCCGGGCCCCCAAAGCCCAGGGCCCTGTGCTCCAGCAGCAGGTGCTGTGGGATGGGTCTGTGAGGAACACCTCTTCGAGGGAGCCTGGGGACTGGGCCAATGGGGGCACGGGTCAAAGGGAGGCCGGCAGAATGGCACAGGTGCTTGGGGACACGTTGTGTGTGTGGGTGCTGTGGGGTCACATGTGTAGTCTGCCTGCCCACAGTTGGCTCTGTGAGGGATATTTTGGGGTGCACATGCACTTGTGTGTTCTGTGTGCTCACAGAGTGGAGGTCTCTGAGAGCTATCTTGGATGTCTTGTGCTCACATTTTGGAGCCCTGTGTGTATATTTGTGTCTGTGAGGGCACAAGTGTCTGCGGGTTTGGGAAGGGCCGATCCGGGGGATCTGGATGGTCCGGGGCAGGGTGATCCAGGGGCGGGCTGGGGATCCCTGTGATGTGGTGATTCAGGGGCAGGTCGCGCTGAGGGCTTGGCAAGACAAGTCTGGGAGATGGCGTCAGAGAGAACCAGGGTGACGGTGCACTCAAGCCCTTCCCCTCCCCTCTTATGTACCCGTACCCCTTCCCTGCCCTCATCCTTTCCCGCCCATCCCTCTCTTCCCTCCCCAGAGTCCCACCACCAGCCATTCAGCCACTGCCTGGGCAGGTAGGAAGGCACCCTGGCTTCCTCTGGGTCCCTGCACCGCACCTTCCCGGGGCCCAGACTCAGTATAGCCAGCTTGTAATTTTGTTACAAAAACATCCAGGCCCCATACATGTAGTGTCACATTCGCTTTATGTTATTAGTCTTTCTTCCAGCCATTGAAACAGCATCTCTCCCCTCTCAACACCCCGTTATATTACCCCAACTAACTGAACTGCAACAGCTCTTCAAAACAGACTATCTTCATCGTTTATAACCCATATTCGTGCCATTCTAAGTTGCTTGGGCCATTAATAGCAGGCAAGGATAAACTTATTGTTTATGCCTTTTCTTCCCCGCAGTGGGAATATGATTTGTTCCATACTAACGCTAATCGTTTACATGCCCATTTCAGCATTCTTTTTCTCTAGACCCAAGATATTGTTTGAAGCTGTAATGTCTTCGGCCCATTACATTGCACTTCTCATTCAGCTGGCAATTCCCGTAATGTGTTATGGCAGATGGGTGTTATTCATAGTCTTACTTCCAAAGCAACACTATTTACATGTTGTTGTAGATATCTTTTCTTCCTTCATATGGGCCATGCCTATGTACTCAGAATCAGTCCAAGTACTATTACAGCACTTAAACTTACTGTGCATGCTAAAAAAAATAGATAATGGCCCTGCTTATAGAAGTAAGCACTTTGCTGGGGCTGGGAAGGTGGCTCAGGGGTAGAGCACTTGCCTTGCATGCCTGAGGCCCTGGGTTTGATTCCTCAGCACCACATAAGCAAAAAGAAAAAAACCGGAAGTGACACTGTGGCTCAAGTGGTAGAGTGCTAGCCTTGAGCTGAAGAGCTGAGGGACAGCGCCCAGGCCCAGAGTTCAGGCCCCACGACTGGACCTCCCAATCCCTCCCCCCCAAAAAAAAGAAGTAAGCACTTTGCTGCATTTCACAGGGAATCGCAAATTAAACATATTACTAGCATTCCATATAACCTCAGGGCCGGGCCATTGTGGAACGAGACCACAAAACACTTAAGCTTCAATGATCAAAAAACAGAAAAAAGGGGGAATCCCAAGGGGAATTCTTCCCTTAACCTTAAACTTGTTTACTCTAGTTTTTTTAAAGTTACCTTGAATTGATCCTTACACTAAGGATGAAATGCATTTTACCTCTCCAGCTCCATCTAAACATTATCTTCCCACATGATTGAAAGAATTGGATAAATGGAAACCAGGACTTATTGTGGGAAAGGGTATGCTTCTGTCATTCAGATGGATCTACCAGCAACCTATGGGATCCTCTTTGACTCATCAGACACCCCATCCCCAGAGATGAAAACAGTACTCCTACAGCGCAAATCTGAGGGAGAAGTATTGGTCTGCTGCTTTGCAGGCCTAAATGCAAAGTATCACAAGAAAACTATTGAGGTGGTGCCAACAGGGGTTCAGATTAAGGCATTGTCAAGTAAGGTTGTTGTTATTAAACTGATCTATTCCTTTCAATATGTCTTCTCAATACCTTTTGATACTACGATATCGCTTGGGGGTCTGGGTGCCTACAACACATAGTCCAGTGGATGGGAGACCAGATAATTGATCTAAAGAAACAGCTAACTTTTAAATGCGACTGGAACTCAACAAGGCTATGTAGTATCCCTGCTCACTTCATCACTACTAACATCATAGGGAAGGAACTTCAGTATTCCCTGCAGGAATTGAGGGGAAACTTATCTTGGGACATACATCTCTGCAACAAGAATTCATTGAGACTTACTCAGCACAACCCCTTGGAGTGGGATATGAAGGCTTAGCTGAAGGAATAGCATCTGTACTGTATTAGGTCAACTAATCCCCTCCGAACCTGGTGACAGAGTTTCACCCACAGTGCTTTTAGAGGGTTGATTGTATTGTGTCTTATGGTGTTTGTGCCCTTGGCAGGATACTGCTGTCTCCACTACAGAATGGCCAAGATGTCCCTTCTGGAAAGGAATCTTGTGCTTACTGTACAGCCCATAAAAAGGGGGAGAGGGTAGATGGAGAGAGGTCTGAGATACAGACTGGAGTGTCCTCGCCTGAGTATTCATGTGCTGTATGAAGTTTATGTGTGGTGGTGAATGAGGAGAAAGCTCCTCCGTAGTCTTGACCATGGTTGGGGCACCCAGCTGCAGCCTCCAGGGGAAGGAGAACACTCTTTCCAAGTTCTGGGCAATGATCCCGATGCCCCACCATGACCTTTGGGAGAAGACACCAGGATGTGCTCTTCATGCTCCCTCCTAATATCACCAGAAACACAGAAACCATCCCTTGTATGTGTCTTGCTACCTTTAGGTCTTGCATATCCCTTGTAACCTTTTGGTCTCACATATCCCCTGTAATCTTTTGGCCCATTTATCTCCTGTAGACTTTTGGCCTTGTGAGCCTGTCACATGCCCACTGACTCAGATTTACTTTCTTTGTGTGTATGTATGCCATATATAAGTAGAAATTTCCCCTATGAAACTTTGCCTCTACCCACATGGTTTAGTCCACTTTCTGCCTCCAGACACTGCATTCCCAGGTCTCGCTGAGAAATCAGCAACAATGTTCATCTCTGTTGTCCAAGATGAGAGAATTTTCAATTTTTTTCTTTTTAAGAGCTCAATAGTTTTTCAGCATGGACATATCACAATTTTTAGTCCACTCATCTATTGATGAACATTCAGTTTATTTCCATTTCTTGGCCATGAAAATCCTGCAAAAGACATAAAAATAAGATAAAGACCCCATATAGTACTCATTTAGCTCCCACAAGTAACAACATATTTTTCTTTCATATGCTTATCTTTGTTTAATTGTGAAAATACTGTACAGAGAGGTTTCAATTACATCGGCAAGACAATGAGTACATTTCTTATCAAGCATTGTAGCCTCCTCCTTTGTTTCCCCTTCCCATCCCTTCCCATCTTCCACCCCCTCCCCGGTCCTCCCACCCAATCCTCCTCCCCCCCACCAATGTTGTAAAGTTCATTTTTCCACATACATTTGCTTATCTTGAAATAGAGATAGTTTGAATTATTTTTCAACATTTTTTCAGTATTTCTCTATTCAGTACATATATTTTATTTACAGTAGCACTGTATCTTTATCTAACAAAATTAACCATTATGCTTAGAGTACTCTATCATCATTCTCATTTCCCTAACAGTTTCAAAAATGTCAGTTTAGAGTTGATTTGTCAAGGCTGAAGAAAGACACATACACACACACACACACACACACACACACACACACACACACACACACACACACACACACACACACAATGTACTTGATTGATGTATCTCAAATTTCTTTTCTGAAATCCTTTTCCATTGTGCTGCTGTTTATTTATGGAAGAAATGTGTCATATACCTGTGCATTATTTTGAATGTAGTTATTATTTCCAGGGAATTCTATGACAGCCTTGGTTATCTACTTGCATTCACTCACATTGTGATTGGTTAGAATGTCAGCCACATGGTAAACAGAATCGAGTCCACATACTCACTCTCCCACAGTACATTCATTCATTTTCAACAAATATCATTAATGTGTGACAGTCATACACTTTCAATGATGCAAAAGAAAGTTCCTGCCTTCCATGTGTATGAAATACAAAGCAGACAGCAGGAATGTAGTAAAGAACTCTTATTCCTGGATCTTATCCAGCCACATGGAGAAGAAGGAAGTATCCAGAAATCAACATAATTTTCTCACATCTCTCCAGCCACATGGGGAAGAAGGAACTATCCAGAAATCAACATAATTTTCTCACATCTACATGCATATTGCTATACTTTGAATGTATTCCCTAAAAGTTCATGTGTGAGACACTTAAAACCCAAGTTCATATGTTAGTGGTATTTGGAGATGGGGGATATTGCAAGTTAGCTGGGTTTAGAAGGAATCATGAGCTTGTGACCCTCTAGGTAACATAAGTGGCTTTAGCAAATAGAGGGAGACTGGAGCTGGTAACTTGCTCTGTCTTGCAATGTGAGTTCCTCTGGCTTCTAAGGATATGAGCCCCTCAAGAGATCCATCAGATCTTGGACACATGCTGGAATTTGCTTTGTTTTTGAACTTCCCAGCTTATAGACATATAGGCAAAATTTTTCTATTCTTTATAAATGATTTGGTTTTAGATATTTTATCAATCACTAAGGCAGTGGACTAAAGCAGTTAATTTTTTATTCAATACAGTTTTTGGTGTGCCAGTCCTTAGAGTTGAACTAAGGGCATGGGTCCTCTAACATTTGAGGCTCAGCTACACTTTTGGCATCTTCTTCTTCCTCTTCCACTTCCTCTTTCTTCTCCTCTTCCTCTTCCTCTTCCTCCTTCTCTTCCTCCTCTTCCTTCCTCCACTTTTTCCTCTTTTTCCTCCTTTCTTCCTCCTCCTCCTCCTCTTCCTCTTCCTCATTTCTTTTTTCTTCTACTTTTCTTCATGCCACTGATGCTGATTAGTTAAAGATAGTTTTATGGACTTTCCCCCACCAGACTTGCTTTGAATTGTAATCCTTAGATCGCAGCCTTTTGAGTAGCTAGGAATATAGGCAAGAGCCACTGGAACATGGCAGATTCTGATATAACTTTTAAAAACCATATTGTTTATGGTAAGATAATCATCTCAGAGGTGAATAAATAGCATTCATAATCTCCCTCTACACTTGTTAATTCTTAATGTCAGATGTTATTATTTTAAATTTTGTTTCTATTATCTTTAAGTAGGTATACAATAGGGTTACCATTCAGCAAAGCAGTTTATAAGTACAGTGCATCTTGATTAGTGTCATCTTTTCATCCTTCTTCCCAATCCCTCTCATCCCAACTCCTCCCTTCAGTTTTGCTTGTTTCATTGGATATGTATTGGATAATATGAAATAATAGTTTAGTGAATATATGTTCATACTTCTAGTTTTACTGGGAATTGAACTCAGGACTTTGCTTGTGGTAAGTAAATGCTCCACCAAGTGAGCCACACCCTTCATCCTTTTTGCTTTTCATATGTTACTTTTGGCAAGGGTCTGCTATTTTTGCCTAGCGCTGACTTCAGACTGCAGTCTTTCTACTCTGTCTGCTATGTATCTGGGATTGTAGATGTGAACATCACACTTAGCTTGTTTGTTTCGATGTGGATCTTGCTGCCTATTTGACATGGATCTCCTTGAATCACAATTCTCTCAATACTTACCTTTCAGAAAATTAAAGCCAGGAGCCAGTTGTGTGTCCACATTGTTAAGCCAGAATATGTATGCTGCGTGGGCCTTCTGTAGGAGGGAAAGGCATGTGAAGACTTTGCTGGGAGATGGACTCTTGCCTAGGAAGGTTTCCCTCTCTTCCCAGGGGCAGCAGAAGTCTCTGGAGAGCTGAGAAGCATGCTTCCATTTATACTGTAATATGTGTGGCTACAGTGTAGTCCAAGGGAGAGGAAGGATATATGAATTTGCCAACAGCTGTGAAATGACAAGACACAATATTCATGACCTAGAGGTTAGGGGAGTCCTGTGCGCACTGACAGCCTCTTGTCCCCATTCCTGGGAAAGTGCCATTTGCTGGACATCTCTGTCTCCAACACCAGTATCTTCAAAGACCACCCACTTTGTTCATCTGTGCAGCCCCAGGTGGGCTGGCAGTAGCAGCTTGTGATTGCTGCTCCCTGGTGGGCTCTGTGGGGGGGCCTGGCCAAGCAGAACCCACAACTGTGAAGCAAATCCTAACTAAGGAGCAGAACAGACAGTGTCAGCCTGTGTGTGCCATTCCTACCCAGCAGCCACCAAGGTGGTGGCCAGGAGGACACAGGAAGATCATGATGCTCTGAAAGTTGAAACAGCAGCATTGGATATAAACACATGTGCTCTGGGGTTGGACATATGTGAAAGCCCAGCTTCACTCATGGTGGGATCTTGAATCAAGGACTGCATTCTGCTGACCCCCGACCCACCCTGTTCTGTGTCTGTGAAGTGGATTCAATGATACCTGCCAACCCCTGCCCTCAGTATTCAGTGAACACAGGACATGGCCTTTGTAAGGAGGTTCTTCTCCTAGTAGGACATTGTCTCATGTGTCTGTCCTAAGGCTATGGGAATATGCCATTCTAGAATATGCTACGTTAGCATAAAGATAATTTTGAGTGGGGGAACAGTGGAAAAGAGGATGTCTCTGCCTTCCACTTTCTGTTAAAAAGAGGACATGACTTGAATGGTAGAGGATTAGTTGTGAGCAAGCAAACTGGGTGAATATGAGGCTTTAATTTCAAGACCAAGTTCTGGCAAAAAAAAGAATGGAAGGAAGAAAATAGAAAGGAATGAAGAAAAAGGTATGCTTCACCTTGGGCAGAAAAGTACATGGGATTCCTTTTCCAATTAATCATAAAGCTAGGTGAAAGGTATGGAGCTTAAGTGCTAAAGCACTAAGTGGTAAAGCAAAGAAATCAAGCGAGATACCTAGGAAATATATTGAAGACCCTGAACCAGAAAAAAAAATCAAAAGCAACAACAAAAAACAGAAAAAGTTAATTTCCTTTGTGAAGCAATCCTGCCTCACCTCTGACATCATGGGAAGAGAACAAGTCTTAATAAACAGAGGCCATTCATCACTGGAGCAGTATTGGCCTTAGGTCACAGAACAAGTGTATCAAGATAGCCCTACTTTTATTGGTAAAGATATCAAAGAAGATGTTGATACTGTTAAAAATAGAATATAAGTATTTCTATCTGACTCCTCTTTCTTCCTATTTCTTTATTAGAATTAAAATATTGACTGCATGTCTCCTTTGTTCACCTCTAACTGGCCAGCCATGCTACTATTATGGATATGGTCTGCAGCATATATATTGTTATATTTTAATTAAACAAAACATCAAGATTCAATGGCACTATAATGCTCATTGTAGGACTGCTTACTATTGAAGGATCCATAGAAAAAAATATATGGATGAAGCTGGGTGACGATTTTGAAGCAATGGCATAGATCAAGATGCATTTTACACATTTACTGACTTTTTAAAAGTCAAAATATTAAATACATAACCTAATACTAAGGTAAGTAAGAGAAAGGATAGAATGGGAGGGGCAGGTGAGAATGAAAGTGGTATCAGTGATTAAAATGCTCTATATTCATAAACTGCTGTGGTGAATGACAACTCCTTTTACAACTTCTTAAACATAATAAAAACTTTCAAAAAAAGAAGAGAGAAGAAAAGGATATGGAATATATTGCTCAGCTTGAGCCACTTAAGGGAAGTTAATTCCAGCTTCAAGGACAAGTGGTTTCTTTTCCTGATCCTTCATATTTGGAATATAATTTTCTAGAAACACAGAATTGCTTTATGGAAAGTTTATAGCTGAATTTTTATTTAAAATTGTTATCTTCAAATGATTGTACAACAAGGGTGCAACTTAACATGTCCATTTATGTGTACAGTTCCATCTTGATCACTGTCACCCCTTCAATCACTATCCCTCTCACCTATCTCTTCCCCAACCAGACACTTCAAGTTTTCCACTTTCCTTATGTACATGGAGTATTATGACTGAATTTGTACACTGCTTTCCTTCCTTTCTGCTTATTGACTCACCTTCTCCTAGCCTCCTCTCCTACATTCAAAACATGTCTCCTCTTCCTGATATTCGTTTTACTAAACTTTTAAAAGCAAAAGGCTTGCTGACTTACCATTGTCAGTTTACATTCAAGATCTTGCATTTTCAGGGCAGGTACTCTGCTCTGAGCCACACTCCCAGTCTTTGAATTTCCTGTTCTTTCAGGCTCTCAATTTGGAGTTTCTTATCATTGTATTTTAAGTTGATCACACTGTTTAGGGGATCCTACATCTTACTTGTACTTAATTATTAGTTTTTTTTCTACTTGATTATAGTGTTTACTCTCAATTGCTTTTTTTCTACAAAAAGTGTTGAAGAAAGTAAACTTTCAGAGTTAATGCATGTTTGAAATGGTCTTTTATTTTGCCCTTGAACATGATCAATAGCTGGGCTTAGTATAGACCTCTATGTTCACAATCACTTTTCTTTCTGAACTTGGAAAGCATTGACTCATTGTTTTTCACTTTCTTTTTCTTTTTCTTTTTCTTTTGTCAGTTGTGGGCTTGAACTCTAGGCCTGTGCACTGTCCCTGAGCTCTTCAACTCAAGGCTAGTGTTCTACCACTTGAGCCTTGTGGGGCTTGAACTCTAGGCCTGGGTACTGTCCCTGAGCTCTTCAACTCAAGGCTAGTGTTCTACCACTTGAGCCACAGTACCACTTCCAGTTTTCTAATGTTTACTGGAGATAAGCATCTCATAGACTGTCTTACCCAGGCTGGCTTTGAACCACGATCCTCAGTTCTCAGCCTCTTGAGTAGCTAGGATTACAGGTGTGAGCCACCAACACCCAGCTGTTTTACTTTCTAATACCTGTAAGATATTGTAAATTTCTAACTTTAATGTTGCTGTTTCCTCCTATTCTGGGTCTTCCTGAACTTTGAATGTGCTTAACTTTTGGGAGAGTCATGAGGATTTAAGTATGTCATCAGTTAGGGGGAAGATTTCATTTCATTTCTATAGTTTAGTTTTGCCTCCCATGGTCTCAAGCTTTCATTGGAAGTCCCTTCCTAAGGGTTCTATAGGATGTATTGACCCTTTCTTCTCTTTTGTTAAACTTTTGACATATTAGTCAATTAAGTTACTAGCATTATTAATTCTACAAAGTGAGAGGTTATACTATTTTCATGCATGCATATAATGCACGTTGAATACATGCAACCCGGTACTACCTCTGTCTTATCCTTTACTTCAAAGTATTCTAAAAGTGGGAGGAGAAAAACTAGGAGAAAATGAGGGGAAGGGGTGACACTGTCCAAAGAGACATGTACTCATTACCTGACTTACATAACTGTAACCCTTCTGTATATCACCTTTACAATAAAATTTAATATAAATAAAAAGTGGATTTATTATGACATTTTCATATATGTGTACAGTGTTAGATCATATTCACTCCCCCAGGCACTTTCTTTTACAATTCTCTCCTTCCCAATTTGTGTTCATGTCCCCCCCTTTGCTTTCAGACATGAATTCTTAATATGAGAAAAACCTGGTATGTGGCATTCTGAGGCTTGCTTATTCTGCTTAATATGATGATCTTCCAGTTCCACCCATTTTCTTGCAAATTTCATAAGGTTGTTCTTCTTTGTAGCTAAATAATACTACATTTGGTATAACTACCTCATTTTCTTTATCAGTTAACCAGTTAGTGAACATCTAGGCTGATTTCATGCCTTGACTATTACAAAATGTGTTGTAATAAACATGGTCATGCAGACCATGTTTTAACAGAGTCCATTTTAGCTGCTTCCTTTCTTCTCTAAAGTTTGAGTTTTTCAGTCTCAGTCTATGATTGTTTTTCAATGCTTACTGCAATGCATCTACTGAAGAGAGAACATCACCATGCATATGTGTGTGCAGGCATCCATACTAGGGATTGAACCCTGGGCCTCCCACATGTTAAGCACACATCTACAAGAGGTATATAGAAGAAATCAAATGTTATTTTCATTAAATCTATTTTTAATGATTTTTTCCATAATTATGATTTTATATGGAAATAATATCTTCTCTGACACTAATTATACTTTTTTTTGTAAGTTATGGGCCTGCACTCTGGGCCTGGGTGCTGTCCCTCAGCTCTTCAGGTTAAGGCTAGTGTCCTACCACTTGAGCCACACCACCAATTCTGGCTTTTTCTGCTTATGTGGTGCTGAGAAATCGAACTTAGGGCCTTATGAATGAAAGGCATGCACCCAACCACTGAGCACCTTCCCAGGCCCTAAGTATACATTTTTAATCCTTTAAACATTTCCCTTGGAAATAAAGTTCCCTTGAAATAATAGATCCCTCAAGTATTTTTTTCTTAAATACTTGGTAATTCTTGATTTCCCACTCATATCTACAGTGTTAATTCATGGGTAGTTATATAGGTTTCCTATCACAATAGGGCTGAACCAGAGCTAGTGTGGACTCTGCTTTAACGTAGACAGGGCTTATCTTCTCGAAAACTTCCTTAAAGATATGAAAGTAGAGACTGAAGAGTTCCATCCTGCCACAGTCTAGTTGCTTAGTTTCTTCATAAAGTATTTCTGGGCTTCAGTCTAAGGACACATGAGAACTCATAGGCCCCTGATCAATGCCCTCAACATCTGACCCTCACCTCAGTCCTGCTGTAGGTACTTGCTAACTTGACAGTTTTTCCAAGGAGATATTCTCAGTTCCACCTCAGTCTTCTGTGGAGGAAGCTCCAAGAATAGGTTTTTCTCCTGTAGTTTACCCAGATTGACTTCCTCCACCTTGCAAAAATTCTAAATAGCTGGGCACTGGGCTCACACCTGTAATCCTAACTACTTAGGAGCCTGAGAGAATGGTGTTTCGAAGCCAACTTTGGCAAGAAACCCTGTGAGATTCTTATTTCCAAAAAAGCCAGAAGTGGAGCTCCATACTTGAGCCGAGGCCCTGAATTCAAGTTCCAGGACCAGCATACACATACTCTCCCTCTAAAGAGTCTACTGGTTTTAAGTACTAGTGCTTCTTCCCTTCACCCATCCTTCTTCCCTCCCTCTCTCCCACCCTTCCTTCTTTTCTTCTTTTCATTTTCTTCCTTTCATGCCTGCTTTTTCCTCCCTCCCTTTTTTAATTTTCCCCTTCTGGTCCTTTTTCTCACAAAAAAGAAACTGTTTTAGGACTAGGAGGAGAAATTTGAATTCTACATGATATTTTAAAATAGAAGAGAGTTATTTAGTATCATGGAAGCTTGAAATAGGTCTTTAAGATTTTCAGCTATATAGAGATTTTAGTTTACAAAAGTCTATCTGTTCTGAACAAGGTTCATTGTATACATAAATGGATACATTAAAAATGAATCTCTCTTGTACTAATCTATACTAACAAAAATTAAAAACATGGTCTTTACTTTCAGATAAGCAAAAATTCTTGATTGGGTCTAAAGTTCTTGCCCTAAAATTATCCTCCAAATTAAGACTCAATTGGGATGATAGTGCATGTATGTAGTCCTAACACATGCAATGCAGAGGCAGAAGATTGCAAGTCTGAATTTGAGGTCACCAACACATGACAAGATTCTGTCACAAAAGATATTAAAACATGCACTTATATATCCAATTTCACATATCCAATTTCACTAGGAGATTTGATGCTAGTTTAAATGTTTTTCTTCGCAGGCAGTACTTTTCCCCATCTGTGTTACTGTTTAGTGCATGTGAGAATTTTAAACCTGTTTGACTTCCTAAAACTTTGGTATAATTTGCTGGGTGATCTGATGGATCTCTTGAGGGGCTCATATCCTTAGAAGCCAGAGGAACTCACATTGCAAGACAGAGCAAGTTACCAGCTCCAGTCTCCCTCTATTTGCTAAAGCCACTTATGTTACCTAGAGGGTCACAAGCTCATGATTCCTTCTAAACCCAGCTAACTTGCAATATCCCCCATCTCCAAATACCACTAACATATGAACTTGGGTTTTAAGTGTCTCACACATGAACTTTTAGGGAATACATTCAAAGTATAGCAATATGCATGTAGATGTGAGAAAATTATGTTGATTTCTGGATAGTTCCTTCTTCCCCATGTGGCTGGAGAGATGTGAGAAAATTATGTTGATTTCTGGATACTTCCTTCTTCTCCATGTGGCTGGATAAGATCCAGGAATAAGAGTTCTTTACTACATTCCTGCTGTCTGCTTTGTATTTCATACACATGGAAGGCAGGAACTTTCTTTTGCATCATTGAAAGTGTATGACTGTCACACATTAATGATATTTGTTGAAAATGAATGAATGTACTGTGGGAGAGTGAGTATGTGGACTCGATTCTGTTTACCATGTGGCTGACATTCTAACCAATCACAATGTGAGTGAATGCAAGTAGATAACCAAGGCTGTCATAGAATTCCCTGGAAATAATAACTACATTCAAAATAATGCACAGGTATATGACACATTTCTTCCATAAATAAACAGCAGCACAATGGAAAAGGATTTCAGAAAAGAAATTTGAGATACATCAATCAAGTACATTGTGTGTGTGTGTGTGTGTGTGTGTGTGTGTGTGTGTGTGTGTGTGTGTGTGTGTGTGTATGTGTCTTTCTTCAGCCTTGACAAATCAACTCTAAACTGACATTTTTGAAACTGTTAGGGAAATGAGAATGATGATAGAGTACTCTAAGCATAATGGTTAATTTTGTTAGATAAAGATACAGTGCTACTGTAAATAAAATATATGTACTGAATAGAGAAATACTGAAAAAATGTTGAAAAATAATTCAAACTATCTCTATTTCAAGATAAGCAAATGTATGTGGAAAAATGAACTTTACAACATTGGTGGGGGGGAGGAGGATTGGGTGGGAGGACCGGGGAGGGGGTGGAAGATGGGAAGGGATGGGAAGGGGAAACAAAGGAGGAGGCTACAATGCTTGATAAGAAATGTACTCATTGTCTTGCCGATGTAATTGAAACCTCTCTGTACAGTATTTTCACAATTAAACAAAGATAAGCATATGAAAGAAAAATATGTTGTTACTTGTGGGAGCTAAATGAGTACTATATGGGGTCTTTATCTTATTTTTATGTCTTTTGCAGGATTTTCATGGCCAAGAAATGGAAATAAACTGAATGTTCATCAATAGATGAGTGGACTAAAAATTGTGATATGTCCATGCTGAAAAACTATTGAGCTCTTAAAAAGAAAAAAATTGAAAATTCTCTCATCTTGGACAACAGAGATGAACATTGTTGCTGATTTCTCAGCGAGACCTGGGAATGCAGTGTCTGGAGGCAGAAAGTGGACTAAACCATGTGGGTAGAGGCAAAGTTTCATAGGGGAAATTTCTACTTATATATGGCATACATACACACAAAGAAAGTAAATCTGAGTCAGTGGGCATGTGACAGGCTCACAAGGCCAAAAGTCTACAGGAGATAAATGGGCCAAAAGATTACAGGGGATATGTGAGACCAAAAGGTTACAAGGGATATGCAAGACCTAAAGGTAGCAAGACACATACAAGGGATGGTTTCTGTGTTTCTGGTGATATTAGGAGGGAGCATGAAGAGCACATCCTGGTGTCTTCTCCCAAAGGTCATGGTGGGGCATCGGGATCATTGCCCAGAACTTGGAAAGAGTGTTCTCCTTCCCCTGGAGGCTGCAGCTGGGTGCCCCAACCATGGTCAAGACTACGGAGGAGCTTTCTCCTCATTCACCACCACACATAAACTTCATACAGCACATGAATACTCAGGCGAGGACACTCCAGTCTGTATCTCAGACCTCTCTCCATCTACCCTCTCCCCCTTTTTATGGGCTGTACAGTAAGCACAAGATTCCTTTCCAGAAGGGACATCTTGGCCATTCTGTAGTGGAGACAGCAGTATCCTGCCAAGGGCACAAACACCATAAGACACAATACAATCAACCCTCTAAAAGCACTGTGGGTGAAACTCTGTCACCAGGTTCGGAGGGGATTAGTTGACCTAATACAGTACAGATGCTATTCCTTCAGCTAAGCCTTCATATCCCACTCCAAGGGGTTGTGCTGAGTAAGTCTCAATGAATTCTTGTTGCAGAGATGTATGTCCCAAGATAAGTTTCCCCTCAATTCCTGCAGGGAATACTGAAGTTCCTTCCCTATGATGTTAGTAGTGATGAAGTGAGCAGGGATACTACATAGCCTTGTTGAGTTCCAGTCGCATTTAAAAGTTAGCTGTTTCTTTAGATCAATTATCTGGTCTCCCATCCACTGGACTATGTGTTGTAGGCACCCAGACCCCCAAGCGATATCGTAGTATCAAAAGGTATTGAGAAGACATATTGAAAGGAATAGATCAGTTTAATAACAACAACCTTACTTGACAATGCCTTAATCTGAACCCCTGTTGGCACCACCTCAATAGTTTTCTTGTGATACTTTGCATTTAGGCCTGCAAAGCAGCAGACCAATACTTCTCCCTCAGATTTGCGCTGTAGGAGTACTGTTTTCATCTCTGGGGATGGGGTGTCTGATGAGTCAAAGAGGATCCCATAGGTTGCTGGTAGATCCATCTGAATGACAGAAGCATACCCTTTCCCACAATAAGTCCTGGTTTCCATTTATCCAATTCTTTCAATCATGTGGGAAGATAATGTTTAGATGGAGCTGGAGAGGTAAAATGCATTTCATCCTTAGTGTAAGGATCAATTCAAGGTAACTTTAAAAAAACTAGAGTAAACAAGTTTAAGGTTAAGGGAAGAATTCCCCTTGGGATTCCCCCTTTTTTCTGTTTTTTGATCATTGAAGCTTAAGTGTTTTGTGGTCTCGTTCCACAATGGCCCGGCCCTGAGGTTATATGGAATGCTAGTAATATGTTTAATTTGCGATTCCCTGTGAAATGCAGCAAAGTGCTTACTTCTTTTTTTTGGGGGGGGGGGATTGGGAGGTCCAGTCGTGGGGCCTGAACTCTGGGCCTGGGCGCTGTCCCTCAGCTCTTCAGCTCAAGGCTAGCACTCTACCACTTGAGCCACAGTGTCACTTCCGGTTTTTTTCTTTTTGCTTATGTGGTGCTGAGGAATCAAACCCAGGGCCTCAGGCATGCAAGGCAAGTGCTCTACCCCTGAGCCACCTTCCCAGCCCCAGCAAAGTGCTTACTTCTATAAGCAGGGCCATTATCTATTTTTTTTAGCATGCACAGTAAGTTTAAGTGCTGTAATAGTACTTGGACTGATTCTGAGTACATAGGCATGGCCCATATGAAGGAAGAAAAGATATCTACAACAACATGTAAATAGTGTTGCTTTGGAAGTAAGACTATGAATAACACCCATCTGCCATAACACATTACGGGAATTGCCAGCTGAATGAGAAGTGCAATGTAATGGGCCGAAGACATTACAGCTTCAAACAATATCTTGGGTCTAGAGAAAAAGAATGCTGAAATGGGCATGTAAACGATTAGCGTTAGTATGGAACAAATCATATTCCCACTGCGGGGAAGAAAAGGCATAAACAATAAGTTTATCCTTGCCTGCTATTAATGGCCCAAGCAACTTAGAATGGCACGAATATGGGTTATAAACGATGAAGATAGTCTGTTTTGAAGAGCTGTTGCAGTTCAGTTAGTTGGGGTAATATAACGGGGTGTTGAGAGGGGAGAGATGCTGTTTCAATGGCTGGAAGAAAGACTAATAACATAAAGCGAATGTGACACTACATGTATGGGGCCTGGATGTTTTTGTAACAAAATTACAAGCTGGCTATACTGAGTCTGGGCCCCGGGAAGGTGCGGTGCAGGGACCCAGAGGAAGCCAGGGTGCCTTCCTACCTGCCCAGGCAGTGGCTGAATGGCTGGTGGTGGGACTCTGGGGAGGGAAGAGAGGGATGGGCGGGAAAGGATGAGGGCAGGGAAGGGGTACGGGTACATAAGAGGGGAGGGGAAGGGCTTGAGTGCACCGTCACCCTGGTTCTCTCTGACGCCATCTCCCAGACTTGTCTTGCCAAGCCCTCAGCGCGACCTGCCCCTGAATCACCACATCACAGGGATCCCCAGCCCGCCCCTGGATCACCCTGCCCCGGACCATCCAGATCCCCCGGATCGGCCCTTCCCAAACCCGCAGACACTTGTGCCCTCACAGACACAAATATACACACAGGGCTCCAAAATGTGAGCACAAGACATCCAAGATAGCTCTCAGAGACCTCCACTCTGTGAGCACACAGAACACACAAGTGCATGTGCACCCCAAAATATCCCTCACAGAGCCAACTGTGGGCAGGCAGACTACACATGTGACCCCACAGCACCCACACACACAACGTGTCCCCAAGCACCTGTGCCATTCTGCCGGCCTCCCTTTGACCCGTGCCCCCATTGGCCCAGTCCCCAGGCTCCCTCGAAGAGGTGTTCCTCACAGACCCATCCCACAGCACCTGCTGCTGGAGCACAGGGCCCTGGGCTTTGGGGGCCCGGGGACATTGTCCAGTTCAGCTCAGGGTCAGACTTGGAGGGGTGACTGGGGTGACATCGTCCATGGTCCGGTTGATTGGTGGGGTTGGGGGTTTCACTGCTGGGTCTGTTGCTTAGGGGAGCTCTGCTGGGCCAGGCAGGAGCAGTCCTAGACCAGGCCCTGGCCAGAAAGAGGTGGCCATAGTGCCTGGGCTCCTGACCTTGGCAGAGAACAGAAGGAACTGAAACCAGGCTTCAGTCAGTGGGTGCTATCCCTGAGGACACAGACAGTGTTTTTTCCTCCCTTATCCCCTGCTGCTCCCTGGCTCTCCAAGCTCACAATTAGGATTTCTTCTCCCTTTTTTCCATTGTGTGTGTGTGTGTGTGTGTGTGTCCGTGCGTGCGTGCGTGCGTGCCTGCGTGTGTGTGTGCGTGTGCGCGTGCGTGCTTGCGTGACTCTGTGTGTGTGTGTGTGTGTGTGTGTGTGTGTGTGTGTGTGTGTGTGTGAATGCATATGCCATTCTGGGGCTTGAACTTAGGACTAGCTTGCTGTCTCTGAGCTTTTTGTGTTCAAGGCTAGGGTTCTACCATTAGAGTCACCACTGCACTTTTAGCTTTTTGGTGGTTAACTGGAGATAAGAGTACCATAGACTTTAGTGCCCAGGCTAGGTTGGAACTGCGATCTTCAGATCTCAGCCTCCTGAGTAATTAGGATTACTAACAGGAGCCACCAGTGTCCAGCAACTTCTAGATTTTTTTTCTGGATAACTGACAATAAAAGTCTCACAGTCTTTGCTGCCTGGGCTGGCTCTGAACTGAGATGCTTCAGTCTCAGCCCCCTAAGTTTTACCTAGGATTACAGGCATAAAATCTTGTGCTCAGCTTTTTTCTTTTTTACTGCTGGTCTGAGGGATGAATTAGAGCCGAGGACTGTCCCTGAGCTTTTGTGTTCAATGTTAGCACTCTACTCCTTGAGCCACAGCTCCACTTCCAGCATTTTTTTTGGTGATTAACTGGTTAACATTCTCATGGACTTTCCTATTCAGGATGGCTTCAAGCTGCCTTCTGATGACAGGCTTGAGCCGCCAGTTCCAGGCTCAGAATTTTTCAAGCTCATTTCCTTATTCAGTAGCCATTTTGTGAACGTCAAGCATCAGGCACTAATCTCAGTCAATTTCAAGATGTGTTATTGAGTCTCTCCAGGCAGATTTTGGTGAACCTGAGTGAATCTTCAAAGACATAAAAACTAACACTGCTGTACAAATTCTCACTAAACAAATGTTAATTCAGTGAGTCCTATTCATGCAAATTAAGGACAAAGGGTATGGCTAGGTGGTAGATCTCTTGACTGGCATGCCCTAAGGCCCTGGCTTCGGTCCCTAGTGCTAAACACACACACACACACACAAACACACACACACACACACACACACACACACACACACACACACACACACACACACACACACACGGTTTATGACATACTGGGACCATCTCCAGTGGCAATCTGCAGGCAATGTGGAGGGCAGTTCTCCCTCCTCATAAGTTAGCCCTTTTGGCAGAACATTAAACACAGTGGACCCTAACATAACTATCAGTCATTGTCTTGCAGTATATCACTTTGTCATGCTTTTAGCTGTGCTGGTGACTTTGAATATCTGCTTTGTTTTGTAGATCATCATCAGGAATGAATGTACTATCTGAGGAGATCTGACAAATATAAGAGTTGGACAGCACTGTGTAGTGAAAAGTCATAGTGTCATACAGCTACTGTTCAAGAAGTCCAGCAAAGCATATGTAATTCTGTAACCTGTTTCCTGTCCTGGACCAGGTGCTGCTGCTGACAGCTTTATAGAAAGGTTGAAAATTGTGTATTGAGCAGGTCCATCTTGTTATCTGAGGCTCGAGAAAGAGATGACTGTAATGAACTCAGCTCTGGTGGTAGTTTTCTTAAAATGTCTGACCCTTGGTAGTCTGAGTCTGCTTAAGCTGACAGGTCCATGAGATTTGATTTTCCACATGTAGGCCTATTTCTATCGCACAGGACAATAGTCAGGCACCAGCAGCTCACCCCTATAATAAGAGCTACTCAAGAGATTGAGATCATCCAAAGCAGTAAGGTCCATGAGACATTTTTTTCTTTTTCTTTTTTCTTTTTTGGTCATGTGGGCCGAACTCTGGGCCTGGGTTCTTCTGTCCCTCAGCTCTTCAGCTCAAGGCTAGTGCTCTACCACTTGAGACACAGCACCACTTCTAGCTTTTTCTGCTTATGTGATGCTAAGGATTCATACTGAGGGCCTCATGCATGCAAGACAAGCAGCCCCTTTGAGAAATTTCTCTCCAATTAACTACCCAATAGCTGGATGTGGAACTGTGGCTCAAGTGGTAGAACTGTAGTCTGGAGCATGAAAGCTCAGGGACAGCATCCTGGCCCTGAGTTCTAGCCCCAAAACTGGCAAAAAAAAAAAAAAATATATATATATATATGCATATATATACATATTTATTGTCAAGATATACATATATATGTATATATATACATATATTTATATGTATATACATATACTTATATGTGTGTGTATATATATATAGATAGATAGATAGATAGATAGATAGATATAGATAGATAGATAGATACAGATATACAGATATACAGATATACATATATATTGCCAAGCCTGGTGCCTGGACTCTGGGCCTGGGAACTGTCCATCTGCTCATCAGTTCAAGGCTAGCAGTCTACCAATTGAGCCACAGCACTACTTCCAGCTTTTTCTGCTTATGTGGTGCTGAGGAATTGAACCCAGGGCCTCATGTGTGCAAGGTAAGCACTCTACCATTGAGCCACCTTCCCTTAAGAAAGAAGAATTTTTAATTTAAAATTATAACACTTATCTCCAAACATGGAGGCATATGCATACAATCCTAGCATTCAGGAGGCTGAGGCAGTAGAATCACAAATTCAAGGCCAGTATAAACTACATAGCAAGACCTTGATTCAAAATGATGAAACAAAACAAATACAAGAATATCAGTATTACTGTAAAATATGATTCCATCAAACAATCCAGTGTTGTGCAAGAAGCAGAGACTGAAAGTAGGACTAGATTAATAACAAAGATCTCAGAAAAGTTTGGGTCATGGAGGACAAATGTTTTATTTGATGAAAATAGAATGAGCCAGTGAACAAATGTCTCCTTTATGTGAGTTCTAGTCCAAGACCTAAAATGAGATGTAATAACTCTGGGCACACAATCTCATCAGTGACATTGGATGAGTCAGGTAATATGGTCTCTGTCTCTGTCTCGGTCTCTGACTCTCTCTCTCTCTCTTGCTCGCTTACTCACTCTCTCTTTCGCTCTCTCTCTTTCTCTCTCCTTCTCTCTCCAACTCTGTCCCCATTTTCCCCTCTCTCCCCTTTCCCACTCTCTTCCCCTTCCTTTTCTCTTCCCCTCCCCCTCTTCCTCTTCATCTCTTTCTCCCTCTCTTTCTTCTTATCCCTTTCCCTTTCCCTATCTCCTTCCTTTCTTCCTCCCTCCCTCTCTCCTCACAGGGCTTGAACTCAGGGCCTGGGTGCTGTCCCTGATCTTTTCTGATTATGGCTAGTACTCTGCCACTTGAGCTACACCTTCACTTTCCAGCATTTATGGTAGTTAATTGGAGAGAAGAGTCTCACATACTCCTGCCTAGGCTTTCTTGGAACCAAAGTCCTCAGTTCTTCTGAGTGGCTAGGATGACAGTTGTGAACCATAGGCACCCTGCATGGATCTTCTCCTGATTGTAATTTTCTGGGACAGTGTATCTCTTACCTAGATTCTACCAATCAGTAGGTACACACAAAATATGGCAAATGAATGAAGTGGAAAATTAGTGGGTACTGGAAATTGTAGCTCATGACCTTTTTTGTTGAGGGTATAATCTGTAGTTTTAGAATCCTTGACCGAAAGCTTATCACCTTGACTTGTTGCTCATCTTTTCCTTCTCCAGGGTTATATTCTTCCTTTATATATTGGGGACCATGTCTTTGTTGAGGAAGACTATGTGGTCAATGCTGCTCAGATTGGTTCTTATGTTCACGTGGGCAAGAACTGTGAGATTGTGAGTACAGTGATTTGCTTACCAAAGCAGTCTCATTCCCCTTCCTTCCATTCCTTAGTCTGCACAAACAGGACAGGACTGGATATGGAGGGGTTTCTTGGTGTTAACTGTAGCCAGGTGCTAGCGGCTTATGTCTGATACTTAGGAGGCTGAGCTCTGAGGATCACAGTTCAAGCCAGCTGATATATTTTATCAGTCATGGAGCTTGAACTCAGGGTCTAGGTGGCTGTCCCTGAGCTCTTTTGCTCGACTAGTACTCTACTGCTTTGAGCAACTTCTGTGGGTTTTTTTCCCTAACCAGGGGTTTAATATAAATACAAATAACAAAAAACAGAAAAACTCAAACCATATTAATCAATATCATAATGACAAACAGTAGTTCTCCACATAAAAACTAAGAGAAATAAAGATTCACACTAAGTATGTCACTTAGGAAATGGCCAAGGAAAAGCATAGGGTAAAGACAAACCTTGAACTCAGGGAGAGAGCAACATTCTGTGTCACAACTGAAGCTAAACCTGAGCAGCTGTCAGATGTGGGTTACCTAACAAAAATGGTGCTGAAACATGAGAGGGGTTTTTGAGTCAGGAATGTTAGAAATTCTTGCCCATTCCTTTTTCATGAACTGAACTTCCTTGAGATGCCACATGAGACTTTTCAACAATACCACTGCTGGCATCCACAGACATATCCACACCACTTCTCTACTCTGGTGAGTGAACTCTACAAGTTCTCTGGTTTTTGCTGCTTCTGTCCAGTCTCCACTCACCAGACTGACTCTCTCCTGTGCTTTTAATGGGGTGCTGGGAGTCATGCCCAAGCTGGGATATTTGGTTGGAATGTTTCTGGCAATTGCAATGAGGCCTGGTCAAAATATTCTCAGAGATACAGTTTTGTTTTTTCACTACAATGGTAAATGGTCAGAAATCTGTTTACATTCATGCTCTCTTTGCTGTCTTCCTCTTTCTTTTCTCCAACCTTTTGGCTTATGCCCTAAAGAGTGCGGCATAGGCTGGGCCCCAGAGACCCCTCTTCTAGGTTCCCCCTCAAAGGCTAGCCAGTCTAGGTTTGATCTTATAATTCAATCTCTCTACCCCCTGTCTAGACTGGAGGCCATTTAATTTAATTTGGTCTCAATGTAAGGTAAAACTCTCATCATGTTCCGCTGAGTTCCTTTACAGATTTTTCCTCCTGGCATTATCTAGCTAGAATCATAGAGAAATAACTGTGACAAGTATTTGTTGGTCAACCCTTAACAAATTAAAGGTAAGCTCTGCTCATTATTTCTGTTCTCCTTGTTGCTTTCATTGGAAAGGATAAGGGTGTTTGTGGCAAAGACTTATTTCATCTGAGGATTTCAGTTAAAGGCCAGCCTGGGGAAAAAAAAAAAAATTCCTCTGAGATTCCATCTCCCAACTAACCAGCAAAGAAAGAGCCAAGCTGGAGGCATGGCTCAAGAGAGTCTTATCTCTAAGTAACCAGCCAAATGCTAGAAGTGGCACTGTGACTCAAAGTGCTAGAGTGCTAATCTCCAGCAGAAGTGCTCAGGGACAGAGCCCAGGCCTTGAGTTCAAAGCCTGTGAATGCCAACTGGGACAAGCTACCCCAGCAACAGGCACCTAGACTAATGGGACTCAGCCAGTCCAGGGAACAAGGGACCATGGAGAGGAATAAAAGAGATGGTGTCTCATCAGACAATTTGTGCCACTTTCTGCCCTTTTAAAATTAACTAGAGCAGATAGATCAATAGTATAAGAAGCTTACCCATCTAATGTCATACCTGTCCACTTTCTAACTGGACAGGAACTTACATTCTTGCCTTTGTTGCCATTTGTGTGTGTTATAACATTATATTTGCTCAGCCCCTCCTTCATGAGACTTCTTCCAGACTTCATTCGAAAACTACCAACAAGGGAGAGCTGCTGCCTGCTGCCTTCTTCCAGAGGGGACCTCATCACCACCTTTTACCCCTAATGTTGATGTCCCTTGCCAGCAGGAAGTAGCCAGAGTGAACCTGTGCCCTGTTTCATAATTATCAAAAGGCTGGAATATAAGAGCTGCCCTGGGGAGGTGGAGCAGACTCTTCCTCCCTTTAGCTAAGTCTCCACCCAGTACCCGGGTCACCTAGGTAATTGGCACACATGGAGGCACACCTTCTCCTACTCCTTGGTCATGCCTTCCATTGGACTGAGGGAGGGTCCCAGGCCCTGAAGTCACATCTGCCTCTGGTGGTGCCACAGCTTCCCTTACCTGGCTGCACCTTCTCCTCGCCCCTTCCCTAGTTAAATGCAGGTGGGAATTCAGTCCCTTCCTTTCAGCCCTGCCTCTCTAACATGCATGGTGGGGACAGGCAGTTTGGAATAAATTTCTCTTCCTGCCTGAATACTGCATGGTGTTGACTTTATTGGCTACCTAATTAAACCTATTTAACTTACTAAAACTGCCTCTGATCATGAACTTAAGAGCTAGTGAACTTAAGAGCTCACCAGTTACAAAGTGCTTTAGAATGCTACCTGAACTAGGACAGGTTTCTTTTTAAAATGTATAACTGGTCTCTTAAGAAAATAGAGAACGTATTTAAGAAGAAGAAGAAAGTATTAAGAAAGCCAAGCACAAAGTGGACACAGCTAGAGATGAAGCCTTGCCAGCTCTCCATGGCAGAAACCCTCTAATACCCTGAAAGGGCTTTCTCTCAAGAAAAGTTTGATGTGGAACCGATTTGCCAGAAATCAGGAAGAAGCGTCTCTCACTGGCCTGGACTGTAGTAGAAAAGGACAAGTTTGTCTTTAGAGAAATGGTGCTGTGCTTTCACCTTGGTTGCACATTTGAATTTATACCACCAGGATAGCCAGGAATCTGCACACTGAAACATTAGCATAAAACATGGTCTAAGAGCCGGAGCGGTGGCAGCGGCGGCGGCAGTGGCAGGACCGCCATGGCGCCAGGAGCCGAGAACCAGGGGGGGTGAGGTGGGGGTGGAGAGCGCGGGGCGACGCTGGCCGCGAGGATCCGGGTGACAGCGTCAGAGGTACTAGGTTTTGACAAGTTTGCATCATGCATGAGTATAAGCTGGTTGTTCTTGGCTCAGGAGGTGTTGGAAAATCTGCTCTGACTGTACAGTTTGTTCAAGGAATTTTTGTTGAAAAATATGACCCTACAATAGAAGATTCTTATAGAAAGCAAGTTGAAGTAGATGCGCAGCAGTGTATGCTTGAAATTTTGGATACTGCAGGAACGGAACAATTTACAGCAATGAGGGATTTATACATGAAAAATGGACAAGGCTTTGCTTTAGTTTCTTCCATCACAGCACAGTCCACATTTAATGACTTACAAGATCTAAGAGAGCAGATTCTTCGAGTTAAAGACACTGATGATGTTCCAATGATCCTGGTTGGTAATAAGTGTGACTTGGAAGATGAAAGGGTTGTAGGAAAGGAACAAGGTCAAAATCTAGCAAGACAATGGAACAACTGTGCATTCTTAGAATCTTCTGCAAAATCAAAAATAAATGAGATTTTTTTATGACCTAGTGGGACAAATTAACAGAAAAACTCCAGTACCTGGAAAGGCTCGCAAAAAGTCGTCATGTCAGCTGCTTTAATAAATTAAATGCATTGTAGCTCTGAGCCAGGTCTGAAGAACTGTTGCCCAATTCAACAGTGCCAGCATTCCAACTTTGTTAAACCTACCAACATCTTAAATGGACTTTCCTGTGGTGGTACCTTTAAGAGGCGGATGAAAGCTACTATATCCGTTTGCACATTCTAATCACTTTCCAGTATCACGAGAGATTTTTATTTATATAATAGTCCTACAGTATTCAGCTGGTAAAACCAGAGGATACATCCAGTATTACTGCTAAGAGACATTCTTCATCCACCAATGTTGTACATGTATGAAAATGGTGTACTGTATACTTTAACACATCCCCATTCTTTGTATGGGAGAGTACAATAATGTAAATCCTAAAAGCACCACTATTTTAGCATAATAAAAGAAAGTCCAAAGAGCTCCTATATAGACTACTCCAGATAACTTCGCTTCTTTGATACTTGTAGCTTATTGTAATTTTTTTTTTAATTGAAGGTCATTATCATTGTATTGTACAAAATAAGTGCTTTGATTAACACAGCTATATAGTTTTTTTAATTTTTCAAAAACCTGTGGAGACAGTGATCTTGTCTTTAAAATACAATAGTCCTTTCAGTATAATGTCTTAGATAAAGACGTTGCCTTTAATATATGTTGGGAAGGAAATGTCCAGACCTTTCAAATCTTATGATGATTTTTTCTTTTTTATTTACATAAGGAACAATGTTTATAGTTGTGTGTACAGTGGGGGTCTACAATAAGAAGTGTATATTTTCAAACAATTTTTTAATGATTTAATAATTTTTGTAAATCATTTTCAGGCTTCTGCAGCTGTAGATTCTCACTGTGAACCCCTTGCTTGGTCATGCATAAGTGTATTTGCAATACCAAATATACAGGTTTAGTATTTTTGCCTGTTAGTGATTGTTTCCCATGTGTAACATTTTGGTTGAGATGTTAAATGTTGGACAAGTACTGTGGATGTGAATGTGGGAAGTAATTTTAATCATGTGCAATTGGTCACAAGGCCTAATTTTCAGTAACTATTGCTGTTTTATTTAACAATGCCTTGTTGCTTTGTATGCATTAACGTTTGGGTGTAAAGATTGTGTGTCTATCGAACAGGGAGCCACAGTATTTAAATTGACCAACCTAATGTTAAAACTACTTTGAGGTGGCCAAAGGTAAACTAAAAAGCCTTAATTAAAGTGGTGCAATTTTGTATAACTTAGCATCAGTAGTTCAATAAATTTGGATTGCCATGCAAGGGCTTGCATTATAATTACTTGCCACTTGAATGTGTTTTGTGTAATGTTTTAACAGTGCTAGTAAATAAATATGGGTTTACCTTCTTTTTAAATGTAAAAACAAAAACAAACAAAAAAAAACATGGTCTAAGACAAAGGTACCCTGCCCACTGGATCAATCAAGTGCAGGACCTCATCCCATGCTGACAGGAGGCTCCCCTAGTGGAACCCCTTGAGTGGAGCACCTTGATAGCTGAGTTCCAAATCACAAAGTCATGGGTGCTCATCCCAGAGAACATAGAAAACACAGGAAAACAAAACAAAGGATTTCCCAGCCCCACCCAGATTTGTGTTTTGTTTTGTTTGGTTTGGTTTGGTTTGGTCAGTCATAGGGCTTGAACTCTGGGCCGGGGTGCTGTGCCTGGGTGCTGTCCCTGAGCTCTTCAGCCCAAGGCAAGTACTCTACCACTTGAGTCACAGTGCCATTTCTGGTTTTCTGGTGATTAATTGGAGATAAGAAACTCATGGACTTTCCTGCCTGGGTTGGCTTTGAACCTTATCCTCAGCTCTCAGCCTCCTGAGTAGCTAGGATTACAGGCGTGAGCCACCAGCACCTGCCCAGGTTTGTCTTTTTCCTCCCAGGTATTTCACACAGTTGACATCATGTTGCATCTACAAGACACATGGTGAATTCCCAGATGGAACATGATAGGAAGAGGGAATGTGTGGCACCTACCATTGGGGGCATTGTTTTTCTTTCTTTTTTGTTTATGTGCAGATGCTAAGGCTGGATCTCAGGGCCTCTCTCAGTGCTCTCCCTGAGCTTCTTTAGCTCACAGTTAGTAGTCCTCTACCACTTGAGCCACAGTTCTACTTCTTGCTTTTTGGTGATTCATTGGAGATGAGCATCTCATGAGATTTTTCTGCCCAGGATGGTTTCAAACCTCAGATCTCAGCCTCTTCTGTGTAGCTAGAATTACAAGTAATGAGCCTGACTCATTATTTGATCATTTGTTTTTTTAACTTAAATGTCTCATTGCTCAGTTCATCATTTCCAAGATGTACAGATTCTTTGGGGAGCCAGTTGGCCATTATGCTGTCTTTTGCATAAGCTTTTGCAGAGGAGGAAGAGATGCTTTTGTTTTGCGATTCTTCCCATATTGCGATCTCACTTAGAAAACCTCTAGCCATTCTTAGCAAATGATGGGCCAGAACAGCTGCAGGAAGTGTTTTAAGTAATTGCCAGACATGTATCCAGTCTGAAATAAAAAGAATGTAGCCAGAGAAATGCTTTGTGAATATATGTGTGTGCATGCGTGTGTGTGTGAGAGTGTGTGTGTGTGTGTGCATTACGGCTTGAATTCAGTGTCTGGAAAATGTCCCTTAGCTTTTTCACTATAGGCTGGAACTCTACCACTTGAGAATTACTTCCACTTCTGGCTTTTTTCTGGTTTGGAGATGAGAGTGTCATAGATTTTTTTTTCCCCTATGCTGGCTTCAAACTGTGATCCTCAGATCTCTGCCTCCTGAGTAGGCTGGATTACAGGCTCCTGGCTTAGTATTTCTTAACGAATTCCAGTTCTTATTATCACCTCCTATGGTCACTGATGGTGAAGACAGGGCAGCACTACTGAGTATGTCAAATCCAAATAATGACACTGGTGGAATGAAGCTCTGGTGGAGCTGGTTGCAACCATAGAGCCATCCGTGTGGCCAACGAAATGGAATCTAGGGGAGGGAAGTTCCATGGTTGGCGCTCCTTATGACCTGTGCGGTTTCTTCTGTGTCATTTCACAGTTAGTGCCAGCCACCTCGATGTACTTTGACAGTCTCTGTCTTCTGGTACAGAGTTATATGGTGTGAGACACTGGCACATTTTGGGTTTCCACAGGATGCTACTGACTTGTGGAACAAACGAGGGAACCCATTAGAAAGGATTGGTGTCAGGAGCCAAGTGGAAAGTGCTGAGTGACAAATTGTAGCTTTGCATCATGGATGGCATAAACCCAAGCCATGTCTGCTACACGGAAATATTGACACTTCAGACTCCCTGCTTCATTCTTCCCTGATGGCACTGCTTTTTAAAAGTGTACTCATCTTTGGATGAATAAATTTGGAGCTGCATCTCTTCTTCTCTGCTGTAAAGCCATCTGTGCAACCCCACTCCTCAGTTCAGTCTCAGTTTAAACTCCTGGATCAGGGCTGGGAATGTGGCTTAGCAATAGAGTGCTTGCCTAGCATGCATGAAGCCCTGGGTTCAATTCTTCAGGACCACATAAACAGAAAAAGCCAGAAGTGACACTGTGGCTCAAGTGGTAGAATGCTATCCTTGAGCACAGAGATGCTCAGGTCTTGACTTCAAGCCCCAGAACTGGATAAATAAATAAACTCCTGGCTTGCTTCTTTTACCTACCTCTTTGTTCCTCCAGAATTTCTTCCCTTCCCCTCACCCTACCCCATATCATTAAGCTGGGTGCTGGTGGCTCACACCTGTAATCCTAACTACTCAGTAAGCTGAGATCTGAGGATAAAAAGAAAGAATCTTCTTATATGATCCTGCCTCCTGTGTAGCTGGGATTCCAGGCCTCTGTCACCATGTTTAGCTAGTTTTTTTGAGGGGGGTGGTTCTCACCTCTTGTCCAGGCTGCCCTAGAGCTAGAAGTCCTTGAATCCTGCTTTCAAAGTATCTTGAGATTAAGGCAGGAGCCACTGCCTTTGGCCCTGTAAACTATTCTGTCAGTCTAACTAACCTAGCAGTTAGTTAGACTACTATAGGAAAAGAAAAGAAATCAAGAGTGTAGACAGACTAGAGGTTAGAGCTGCAGCCCTCTTTGGTTACTTTCTTGGCTGATCCAAGTCTCTCTCTCTTTCAGGAATATTCTCAGGGTAGCTCCCAGAATGCACTCAGGAGATGATTATTGACATCACCAGAAGTTTTTGCCACTGACACAGTCAGTGCCTCTTGTCTTGAATTTGTGTGAGCTCTAAAAGCTAAGCTTGGAGAAAAAAAGTGACTAATCAGAGTCTATGGGAGCAATTATGTCTTTGCCATCTTCCATCTACCTTTTTTTTAAGTTAGAGTTTCCAATTGTACAAAGCTCTCAGTGCTGAAGAATTTACTGAGGGCATCTGGATGAGCCATCATCACATAATATACATCCTGACCAATCAATGAGTGTTGTGTACCCCTATCTGGAACTTGGAACTTTTCCCAGCCCCACAGCCTGCACATGCAGGATACTGATGCTGGCCAAAAGGGGCCTCAGAGCTGCACATTCTGCCTGCCATGCCCTAAACTGATCACTTCCACTTCAGCACAGCATCTCTGCTGCTCCCATTTGGCAGTGGCCATAATTGTTCTTAATCCTGAGAAAAAGTGTATGTAGTTTCAAAGTCCATATTCCTATTACAAGTCAAACTTGCAGGATGGTTAGTGCTGATCTTCTTTCCCAAGGGCTTCAACTGCTTAATAAAAGATGTTGTGGTAGCATCCTGCTCTTAAGGCCTTTAACTATCACTAGAAGAGGGGACCCTCCCAAACTCCTGACTGGCCTCTACAAAGTCCCAGGTTCCAGTCTCCCATGTGAATTGACTCACATAGTCCCTCTCTTCCTGCCTCAAGGAATTTGTCTTACAATATCAAAGACAGGGCCAGGCACTACAGCTCCTGCCTGCAAGCCTAACTACTCAGAAGACTGAGATCTGAGAGACTCAACTCCAGTGAACAAGCAAAATCCAGAACCTTAAGCAAAAAAGCCAAGGGAAAGTGAGAAGCCCTTAATTCCAGCCCTGATAAACACATACATATATACATACATACATACATACAAACATACAAACATACATACATACATACGTACATATATGCGTGCGTGCATGCATATATACATACATACATACATAAACAAAAGCCTTTATGACCATATGTCATCTGTCCTACCATTGCCCCCACCCACCCACCCCATCTTTGGGCCCAGCCCTTCACAATTCAGAGAAGAATGTTTGAATTGAAGCCCAATTACATTTGTGCACAATGAACCCTTAACATTGTCTTCTGACACAGACCTATTCATACCATCTTCACCATCTGATGGCATGAGGCTATGGTTCTGCCCTGACTACTGGCTTGAGCAGGGAGAGGCTGAGAAGCATGGCTGGCTCAGTGCTCTAGCTGATGTAAGCCAACAGGACAGAATCACAAGCTATGAAGTTCAGAAATCCAGCTGCTGCCTTCTTCAGGTGCTTCCCAGCTGCTAGGTGCTGTGTGCTGTGGCTTTCTTTCCTGTTTGCGGCTGGCTTCTTCCAGTAACTTGGGGTGGGCGTTTCCTGACTTGCCTCCCTCCATGTTCCTTAGAGGGCAGAATGAGTCTGCCCTATGGCACTTCTGCTTGGAGTTCAGTCTGATAACCAGCAGTCTGAAATGGTTGCACAGTTTTCTTGGACTCATTCTGGCATCTCCTACCAGGTCCATTGTCACTTTGTGCCCTGGAAAAAAAAAGTATGTTTGCAGAGTTAAGATAGACTGACTATAGAAATCTTCCAGGACATGTCTAAGTCACTGCTCTCCAGTTTGTGTTACAAACAATAAGCTTGCAACATGTTGCCACCCATCCCTGTTGTTGGTAAACAACTGAAATTAAAGATATAGCACACGGACTAGGAATGTGTCTTAGTGGTAGAGTGCTTGCCTGGCATGGATGAAACCCTGGGTTTGATTCCACAGTACCATAATAACAGAAAAGGCAGGAAGTGGTGCTGTGGCTCAAGTGGTAGAGTGATGGCCTTGAGCAAGAGAATCTCAGGGACAGTGCCCAGGCCCCGCATTCAAGCCCCAGGATTGGCACCAACCAAAGCACATTTGTATTTTAGGCTTTTAAAATAAATAATGCTGCATCACAACCTGTAATCCTAGCTACTCACGAGGCTGAGATCTGAGGATCATAGTACAAATTCATCCCCTGTGGGCAAGTCTGTGAGACTCTTACTTCCAAAGAACCAGCAAAAAACAGAAGTGGAGCTGTGGCTCAAGTGATAGAGTGGCAGCCTTGAATAAAAAGCAAAGGATCTAGGTGCCAGTGGCTCATATCTCTAATCATAGCTACTCAGGAGCTGAGATTTGAGGATCAAGGTTTGAAGCTAGCCCAGACAGAAAAGTCCCCATGAGACTCTTATGTGCAATTAAATTGGAAGTGGTTCAAATGGTAGAGTGCTAGCCTACCAGCACAAAGAAGCTGGAGGACAGCACCCAGGCCCTGAATTCATGCCCCACAACTGACAAGAAAACAACAACAAACAAACAAACAAAAAAGAAAAGAAAACTAAGAAAACACTCAAGACCCCAAGTTCAAGACCCAGGATCAACATAAAATACTCCTTTAAAGCTGGGCCCCAGAGACTCACACATGTAAACCTGTTACTCAGGAAATTGAGATCTGGGGGTCTAGCCAGTAAAGTCATTAACACTATTATCTCTAATTAAACAGCAAAAATCCAGAAGTGGAGCTGTTGACCAAGTGATAGATCATCAGCCTTGAACAAAAACAGTTCAGACACAGCAAGCAGGCTCTAAGCCCTAGGGCCTAGATAGTTATTATTCCCAAGGCACAAGGGCAGGTAAATTGTAAAATCTATACAGCTGAAGTGAGTGAATTGTAGTATTCTGGCTCTAGAACCCATGCTGTTAACAGTCTTCTGGAATCTTCCATGTTGTAATGCCTAAATAGTTGATCTGACCAGCCCTGACTGCACATGAAGCTGAGGAATTGAGACTTTTGCTTTGTCAGACATTCAAGGAAAAGGGTTGGAAGCAACCAACAATGTTTGCTCTAGTCAGTAAGTTCAGTGTCCCCTCTGAGATGTGCCCCACTTGTGTGCCCTGTTGTCCTGTGGCTGCAGATGTGGTCTGAGAAGGGAGACTGTACTTTATGCTGGTATTTATTTTGTGCTGATATTGCGTGATATGTTAAGTTTTGTACCTTGTGTAGAAGAATGTATATGCTAGACAAAAATTCAGTTAGAATGGTTTGTTGCAATTGCCAGAAATCTACCTGAATAAATGTAAGCAAAAAAGGTGTTATGTGTTGTAATCTCAGCTTTTAAAGTGCCAAAGGTCATAGATCAGGAGTTCAAGACCCAATCTGGCCATGAACCCATCTCAAATAGGTATAGTTACCACTGGTCTAAAGGCATTCCACCTGCCTAGCAAACACAAGAGTCTGAATTCAAACTCCAGCGTTAACACACACACACACACACACACACACACACACACACACACACACACACACACACACACACACATGCAGTTGCTGCTGGTTCATGCCTCTAATTCTAGCTATCTGGGAAGTAGAGATCTGGAGGATAATGGTTTGAAGCTAACCAGGGCAGAAAAGTATCCATGAGACTCTATCTCTAATTAGCTGGCAAAATACTAAGCTGGAGGCATGGCTCACATGGTTAAAATGCCTGCTGTGCAAGCAAACACAAAATTTCCCAAATTTAAGCCCTGATACTGATAACAAATAAACCAACAAAATAAATGGCAGCCTAATTAGAATATTAAGGACAGTTCTCGATGCTTAGAAAGGACTCTGAAATAACTATGTGTGTGCATGCCTGTACTGGGGCTTGAACTTAGAGCCTGGTTGCTGTTCCTTAGTGTTTTTACTCAAAGCTAATACTATGCTACTTGTGCCACAGTTCCTCTTCTAACTTTTTGCTAGTTAATTGGAGATAAGAGTCTCCTGCTGCTCAGAATTCCTGCTGAATCAGGCCAGGTTTGAACCAAGATCCTCAGATCTGAGCCTTGTGAATAGCCAGGATTATAGGTAGGAGCTGCCTGCACTTGGCTTTGTAATAACTTGTTATTGCACGAAACTGAACCTTAACAGGGTTGCTTTGTATTTTCACACCTTTTTCTCTGCACGTTAGTCCAGGACAGATTTGGGCTACTGTGACACAGCTCCTCAAAATCTAGCAGGTCAGCAAGGCAGAAGTTCATATCTCTCAAAGCTAGCTGTGCAGAGACAAGCAGGTAGGCCAGGAAACTGGCAGGAGTCCATAATGTTTTTCTCCTTTCCTCACATGAACATAATTAGCTATAAGAATTACTCTGGTGGGCTGGGAAGGTGGCTAAGTGGCAGAGTGCTTGCCTTGCATGCCTGAGCCCCTGAGTTTGATTCTTCAGCACCACATAAGCAAAAAGAAAAAAGCCAGAAGTGGCGCTGTGGCTCAAGTGGTAGAGTGCTAGCCTTGAGCTGAAGAGCTGGGGAACACTGGCGAGGCCCAGAGTTCAGGCCCCATGACAGGACCCCCCCCCCCAAAAAAAAAAAGAATTACTCTGGTACATTACTCTGGTTAGGCTACTAGACTCTGAGGAGGGAGGGTCTGTTCACAGAAAAGATGGCAGTTTTGAGAGGCCTTTTTTTCCTCTTATTGCTAGTAGACTTCCCTCTTCTACCTGAGGACATGGCTCCACACTCATCACACCCATAAAGAAAGGTTGATTTTTCCTTCTACTTTTCTTTCTTAATATATATTTTTATTGTAAAGATAATGTACAGAGAGGTTACAGTTACATGAGTAAGATAATGAATACATTTCCTATTGAGTATTGTTACCTTCTCCTCTGTTTTTCCCCTAGCATCCTTTCCTGTCCCACCTCCCCAACTCCTCTCGTCCCCCACACTCCAAAGCTGGAAAGTTCCTTTTCAACATAGTGTCTTCTATATCTCATTGTTACACTGGGTAACCTGTATACTTTTTTCAGCATGTTGTTATTTCCCTTTCCCGCCCCAATTAGAAAAATGTATGTACAAGATGCAAGGCACTGGAATCAAATACAGTGAAAACTGGGGTTATGCAATGGGGAAATACCATGCAAAAGAAACAAAAATGTCACGCAGCACATTTTAAGTACATTAAGTACAGCAAAAAGCCGGGTGCCAGTGGCCCATGCCTGTAATCCTAGATACTCACGAGGCTGAGATCTGAGGATCACAGTTCAAAGCCAGCCTGAACAGGAAAGCCCGTGTAACACTTATCTTCAATTAACCATCAGAAAATGGGAAGTGGCACTGTGGCTCAAGTGATAGAGTGCTCACCTTGAGTTGAAAAGCTCAGGGACAGCGCCCAGGCCCAGAATTCAAGCCCCAGGACTGACCAAAAAAACAAAAACAAAACAAACAAAACAAAAACCAAACCAGCAAGATAAAACCCCTTGTTTCCTGATCTTGGGGTTCATTTTGCTTAGCACCATCTTATATGGTCATATGTACATAGCTTTTTACCTTTTTCTGCTTGTCCTAGACATATACTACTTATTGCAGATCAAGGAAACCATGGGACCTATCTTTCTTTGGGCCTGGCTTACTTCACTTAATATACTTTTTTCTATGTGTTTCCATTTCCTAACAAATGTTTAACTCCAGCTTGGGCATTTTCCCTGAGCACACCTGTGTGTGCTCTTTCCCTCTTCCTTCCCATTTCCCCCTCCCTCTCTCTCTTGGCTACCACTCTACATCTTGAACCATAGCTTCACCTCCATCTTTGTTTGGTGCTTAATTTGGAGATAAGAATCTCTCAGAATTTGCTGACTGGTATGGTTTTGAACTGTGATACTTATATCTTAGCCTCCTGAGAAGCTAAAATTATAGGTGTAAGCCACCAATGCAGGCAACATTCTTTTTCTTTTTCCTTTCTTTTTTTTGGGGGGGAGGGTTGAGCCACAGTGCCACTTTGGTTTTTGAGTGCCTAACCAGAGTCTCACAGGGAATTTTCTGCCCAGACTATCTTCAAATCACAATCCTCTGATCTTAGCTCCCTGTATTGCTAGGATTACAGGCAATGAGCCACTGGCACCCATCTTTTTGTTTGTTTGTTTGTTTTGGTCAGTCATGGGGCTTGAATTCAGGGCCTGAGGGCTGTCCCTGAGCTCTTTCGCTCAACACTAGAACTATACCACTCTGAGGATAGCTCTAATTCTGATTTTGGAGGTAAGAATCTCATGGGACTTTCCTGTTCAGATTGGCTTTGAAGAAAAATCCTCAAATCTCAGCCTTCTGAATAGATAGGATTATAGGTGTGAGCCACCAGCACCCAGCCTTTCCTTCTACTTTTGTGTGTGTTCCCCAGTACTAGGGTTTTGAGTTCAAGAGCTGGTACTATTCCATTTGAGCCATACTTCCACTTCCAGCCTTTAGGTGGTGGAGATGAGTCTCAGAACTGATTTTTCCAGGGTGGTTTTGAACCACAATATTCAGATAGCTAGGATGCACGCATGAGCGACTGGTGCCTAGCTTTCTTTCTACTTTTATTCTGACAAAACTCCCAGGGGCTCAGGAGTTTGTGCCACCCTTTTGATCAATCACTGTGGACAGTGATTGATCCTGTGATGACCCCTAACTTGGTAGTTACCTTCCTTCCTCTACTGCTCCCTAAATGGTAGAAGGAAAAAAATCAGAATCCCTTACTGATTGGGGCTCGGAAGACAAAACAATCCAGTGAAGAGTCAGGAAGGCTATAGTTAGTTATGTAGCCATACTGTTTGAAAGTGTGGTACCTGTTGTGAATGTGTAACCTTGGTAAGGCCAACTAGACTTCATCTTCATGGTAGCTTTCACCTTAGGGACACTGTGTCACCTGGCAATTTCTTTTTTTTTTTAATTTAATTTTATTTTATTTGTGAACATACTGTACAGAGGGGTTACAATTACTTGGGCAGGATGATGTGTACATTTCTTACCAAGCATTGCACCCTCCTCCTTTGTTTTATCCTTCACATCCCTTCCCAGCCTACCTCCTAACCCCCAATCCCAATCCTTCTCCTTCCCCCCTTATCCCCCCCACCCTGCACCGACGTTGTAAAGCTCGTTTTGGACATGACAACTTGTACTTCTCATTGTTGCAACAGGTCCAACTGTATCCTTAAACAACTGGTTTTTCCCCCATCTCCTCCACAAATTATACTGACATCAAATTTAGTGAAAGCAGGGGTTTTACTGTGAGGGAGGGACATACAAAGCAACAAAGAGATAATCTTATAAATGCGTTAGAAACACAAGCATGAAAGAAAAAAAAACATTAAAATACATATCTAAGGGTTCATTTTCCTGACATCACATTATCTGACCTTTTCCGCTTGACTCATACATATACTAGATATTGCAAATAAGGGAAACCATAGAACCTATCTTTCTTTGGGCCTGGCTTACTTCACTTAATATAATTTTTTCCAAGTTTTTCCATTTCCTAACAAATGGGGAAATGTCATTCTTTCGGATGGAGGCATAGAATTCCATTGTGTCTATATACCACATTTTCTTGATCCATTCATCTACTGAGGGGCATCTGGGTTGGTTCTATATCTTAGCTATGGTAAATAATGCTGCAATAAACATTGTTGTGCTGGTAGCTTTAGTGTGGTCTTCTTTGTAAACATTTGGGTAAATGCCCAAAAGTGGGATTGCTGGGTCATAGGGGAGATCTATGTGAAGTCTTTTGAGGAACCTCCATACTGCTTTACAAAGTGGTTGAACAAGTTTACATTCCCACCAACAATGAAGTAAGGTTCCTTTCTGTCCACATCCCCTCCAGCATCTGTTGTTGTTAGAGTTCTTGATTTTTGCCATTCTAACTGGGGTGAGGTGATATCTCAAAGTTGTTTTGATTTGCATTTCTTTTATGGCTAGGGATGTTGAACATTTCTTCATGTGTCTATTGGCCATCCTTCTTTCTTCTTCAGAGAAGTTTCTCTTTAAGTCTTTCGCCCACTTATTTATTGGGCAATTGTTTCTTTGAGGATTTGTTGTTGGGGGTTTAATTTTTTGAGTTCCAAGTATATTTTAGATATGAGACCCTTGTCCGTTGCATGGCTAGTAAAGATCTTCTCCCAATCGGTGGGCTTTCTATTGATCTTGCTAGCTATGTCATTTGCCCTGCAAAAGCTCTGCAACTTTATGCAATCCCATTTGTCCAACCTTTCTTTGATTTGTTGTGCTTCCGGGTCTCTATTCAAAAAATTTCGTCCTCAGCCAAGGAGACCTAGGGTTTCTCCTATTCCATCCTGTAATGTTTTCAGAGTGTCTGCTTTCAGTTCAAAGTCTTTGATCCATTTGGAGTTGATTCTGGTGCAGGGTGATATATAAGGATCTAGCTTTAGTTTTCTACATGTGGTTAACCAATTTTGCCAGCACCATTTACTGAAGAGGCTGTCTTTCTTCCATTCTATTGTTTTAGCTCCCTTATCGAAGATTAGATGGCTATAGGTCTGTAGGTTCATTTCTGGGTTTTCAATTCTATTCCATTGGTCCTGAGGTCTGTTCTTATGCCAATACCAAGCTGTTTTGATTACTACGGCTTTATAGTAGAGTTTGAAATTTGGTATTGATATTCCTCCAGCAGTGTTCTTTCCGTTGAGGAGCGTTTTTGCTATTCGGGGTCTTTTATTGTTCCATATGAATTTTTGGATTGCCTCTTCTATTTCCTTGAAGAATGAGGTTGGAATTTTGATAGGTATTGCGTTGAATTTGTAGATAGCCTTGGGAAGTATTGCCATTTTCACGATGTTAATCTTTCCAATCCAGGAGCATGGGAGGCTTTGCCATTTTTTTTAGTTCTGTGTTGATTTCCTTTTTCAAGATTTTATAGTTTTCATCATAGAGGTCCTTCACTTCTTTAGTTAAGTTAATTCCTAGGTATTTTATTTTTTGTGGGGCTATTATAAATGGAGTTGCTTTCCTAATTTCAGCCACACTTTTCTCATTGTTGGCATACAGAAAAGCCATTGATTTTGGGGGGTTAATTTTATAACCTGCTACTTTGCCAAAGTTTTGAATCAGCTTGAGTAATTTGGGAGTGGAGTCTATGGGATTCTTTAAATATACGATCATGTCATCTGCAAAGAGGGAGAGTTTTATTTCTTCTTTCCCTATTTGGATCCCCTTTATGTCTGCATCTTGTCTTATTGCTGTAGCTAGGCATTCTAACACTAGATTGAAGAGAAGTGGAGAGAGTGGGCATCCTTGTCTTGTTCCTCTTGAGTTAAGAGGAAATGGCTTTAGTTTTTCACCATTGAGTATAATGCTGGCTGTAGGTTTGTCATATACAGCCTTTATTGTATTGAGGAATGTTCCATGGATTCCTAATTTTTCCAAAACCTTCATCATGAAGGGGTGTTGGATCTTGTCGAATGCTTTTTCTGCATCTATTGAGATAACCCTGTGGTTCTTATTCTTGCTCCTGTTGATGTGATGAATAATATTAATTGATTTGCGTATATTGAACCAGCTTTGCATCCCTGAAATGAATCCTGTTTGATCGTGGTGTATGATTTTTTGGATGAATTGTTGAAGTCGATTGGCCAAAATTTTGTTGAGAAGTTTTGCATCAATATTCATCAAAGAAATGGGTCTATAGTTCTCTTTCTTTGATGAGTCCCTGCCTGGTTTTGGGATGAGGGTTATGATGGCTTCATAGAATGTGTTCGGTAGTGAGCTTTCTCTTTCAATTTCATTGAAGAGTTGGAGGAGTATTGGTGTGAGCTCTGCTTTGAAGGCCTTGTAAAATTCCGCTGTAAAACCATCTGGTCCTGGACTTTTCTTAGCTGGGAGGTCTCTTATTGCTGTTTCTATTTCAGTGCCCGATATGGGCCTGTTAAGCTGGTTTATGGTTTAACTCATCTTGGTTTAGTTTTGGCATGTCAATATTTGCTAGGAAAAGGTCCATTTCTGTCAAGTTCTCAAACTTATTAGCATAAAGTTTTGAGAAGTATTCCCTTATAATGTTCTGAATCTTGGTTGTTTCCGTGGTGATGTTTCCATTCTCATCTCTGAGTTTATTAATTTGAGTGTGTTCTCTTCTTTTTCTGATAAGATTTGCTAAGGGTCTGTCAATTTTGTTAAGTTTTTCAAAGAACCAACTCTTTGTTTTGTTGATTCTTTCTATAGTTTTTTTGGATTCTAATTCATTTAATTCTGATTTAATTTTCATTATTTCTTTCCGTCTACTGGATTGGGGTTTATCTTGCTGCTCTTTTTCAAGGTTTAGATGTGTCATTAAATTGTTAGTTTCAGATCTCTTCAATTTCTTGATGTAGGAGCTCAGAGCTATAAACTTGCCTCTGAGTACTGCCTTTGCTGTGTCCCAGAGGAGCTGGTAATTTGTGTGTTCATTTTTGTTGAATAGCATGAACATTTGAATTTCCTTTCTAATCTCTTCCATGACCCACTCATGATTCAGCAGTGTGTTGTTCAGCCTCCATGTAATGCCGGACTTTCTTTGGTGGCTTTTGGTGTTGAGTTCTAATTTTATTCCCTTGTGGTCAGAGAGGATGCAAGGTATAACTTCAATGTTTCTGAATTTAGACAAGTTTGCTTTGTGGCCTAAAATGTGGTCTATTTTAGAAAACCTTCCATGTGCTGCTGAGAAAAACGTGTATTCTGATGCTGCTGGGTGAAATGTTCGGTAGATGTCTGTTAAGTCTAGTTGATCTATGCAGTTCTTTAGATCTGCGGTTTCTCTGTTGAGTTTTTGCCCTGGCAATTTCTTTGCAAGCTCCCAGAAAAAAAGACAGATAGGAAAGACCTTGACTGAGGTTTTCTCCAGTGGCTGAGGACCAAGTGGGATGCATTGAACCACAGAGCAAGAAGGCCAGGGTTAGACTGGGCTTCGGACTGGAGCATGCCATTAGGCATGTCTGTGCAGTTCTTGCCTGCTTGAGTTGCTTTCTTTTCAGCCACCAGAGTAAAACCCTAGGCTCCTGGATTTGGCTCTCATTGGTCCAGGCCTGTGTCATCCTTATTGCAGACAGGAGATGAAATATACCAATGTCTGAGGCTTAGCTGTGTATATACACACTAAGTGCTGGAGCATGAGGGTTGTGGTAGAGGAAAGAAGGACAGGCAAAACATCAGATGCCAGTTCAGGCCGCTTCCTTTTCCAAGATGTCTTCACTCTCCTCTCCCTGCTGCTTGCCCTTTTTCCCTGCCCAGTTTTGCTTTATTCTTCCTCTTAGGAGACATCTTTTAAGGGTAACTCTTGAAGAGGTACTTGACCAGAATAAGAGGACAGAGGGAGAAAGTTGCTAAGCCAAAGTGAATGTCCAACAGGGAGCGATTTGGAGGTGTCTTCTGTCAGGGACTGCTTCTTTATGGTCCCCTCTATGGGTTTTATAGGATGTTTAAAAATTGTTATGTGCCATGTCCTCTCTCTGTGTCTTTCTCTTTTTTTTTTTTTTTTTGACCAGTCATTGGGCTTGAACTCAGGACCTGGGCACTGTCCTGAAGGCTAGCACTCTACCACTTGGACCACAGTGCCCATCCTGACTTTTTCTGTTTATGTGGTTTTGAGGTATCAAATCCAGGGCTTCATGCATGCTAGGCAAGCACTCTACCACTAAACCACGTTCACAGGCCTGTGTATTATTTGTATCTAAACCTGTGGCTTCCCTATCATAGAGTCGGGGGGGGGGGAGGTGGTGGGCTGGGGGGTGTGAACACCTGGATGAGTTTCAGGAAAAGCCATAAATCTGCATTTTTATGGACAGTTTTTCAAATGGCCACTGGTGGCTCACGCCTATAATCTTAGCTATTCAGGTGGCTGAGATCTATGGATCCTGTTTCAAAGCCAGCCTGGGCAGGAAAGTCCATTAGACTCTTATCTCCATTTAACCACTAGAAAAACCGAAGTGAAACTGTGGCTCCATGTGGTAGAGAACTAGCCTTGATCCAAAGAGCTCAGGGGCAGCACTCAAGGCCTGGCTTGAGTTCAAGCCCTATTTCCAACCAAATTAAAAAAGAAAAGAAAGGAAAAGAAAGAACATGCTTACTATTTAGTGCCCAGGAGCTGCTCAAAGAATACCCCCCCCCCCCAGGATTGACCCAGACCTAGTTCGGGGTTGGGCTGGGTCCTAGAGGAAGTGATTGGAACCAGACCTGGGACTTCTGTTCTTTGAGGGAGTCCAGGAGTGAATATTCACTCCCTGGTTATAGAGATACTCAGGGAGAGCCCTGGATGACCATGACTCATGTCTTAATCCTAGCTACTGACGAGATTGAGGTCCAAATGATCAGGTTTTGAGGCCAGCCCTGTCAACCCCTGCCTGTCATCTGGCCGCATGAGGGAACTGATGAGCAGGTAGGGGGACAGGGCTCACCAGCCTGGCCTGACCATTGCTCCTCAGGCACCACACACTGCATTTTCCTGCAGGTTCCAGTCCAGTCACCTGCACCAGGGCTCCATGCACAGATTGGAATCAATGGAGTCTGGAGGGAGAGATGGGCCAGGGTAAGAGAGAGGATGGGCCAGGCTAAGGATAGAAGACCTGAGACCAGAGGCCTGGTGTAGAGACCTTGTCTCAATTCCATAGAGAAACAGGCTCATGCCTGCAGTCCTGGCCTTAAAACACAAGAAAATAATGATGATGATGATGATGATGATGATGATGATGATGATGATGATGATGATGATGATGATAAATATATAAATAATACATAATAAATGAATTACAGCTATAATTAATAATGTAAATAATAATAAATAATAACAGAATAATAAAAAACAGAAGAAAACCAGAACCAAATTCCCACAATTTGTGACATAATTATTGATTAGTAATTAGTAACTTACAATCATTAAATATGATTATAGTAGAATTAATATCATTCCTTTTTCTATGGATATTTATATTTTTGCATATGAATATTTATAGCAGATACAATCTATATTAATTATATATATCTAGAAATCAGCATTATGTTTCAGACCCTGAGGTTCCAGAAGCTGACGATGTGTGAGCAAAAACAACGTGGCCATTGATGCCACCCTTGCCCTTTTGTTTGAGGAAGTGTTCCTTTCAGCTTCTGGGATGAGGCCTTTACTAAGGGAATCTGGTGGACAATGTTTGATTGAAATAGAATGAAGAAGGATGTGTACTCTCTGCATTTGTGGTGCAGTGAATCCTCAATGTGGTGTAAGCAGTTCACATACATTGACAAAGTATATAGCTGAGGATTTTTATGAAAAAACAGAGTTGTGCCTCCAGCTTTCTCTCCATATCCTTCATCAGTCCCCTTGCCCCTGAAGAGACTATTTTCATGCTGCAGCTGGACCATGTCAGCACTTTGCATGTGTTTGATGCTGATGTAGGGCCAACATTCAGGGACCTGGTGATGCTGTACACAAGCCTTCAGCTCACCACGGATCCCTGAGCTTTGTGGGGAACTCACCCAACCAGACCTTGGCTCAAACCAACAACAGATTCATGAGGGCAACCCTAAACTGCTACAGTAAGGAGCTGGTAGAGTGTTGTCTTTCTAGGATTTCCTGTATGATCACACAAACCCTTTTTTAATCATTACTTGTTCTTCTCATAATTGTTAATAGGTATGAGAGAGAAGATAATATAACAAAGAAATAAAGGCTCATGTGTTAGTTTTATGAGATAACCTTAATAAAGTATCACCAAATGGTTTAAGCAACAGAAATTTATTTTCTCGTGAAGTGTGTGGCTACACTATTTGATCAAGTTGGATGTCAGAAAGGTTGTTTGCTTGTGAGGACTCTTGTCAGGGCTAGTAAATGCCTGCCTTTTCTTTCCCTTTGTTTTCATATAACCTCTCCTCTGTGTCTGTCTTTGTCATAATCTTATATTTTTTAAATTTTAACATAGTTTTATTGTAAAGATGCTGTATGTATGTTTGTTTGTCTATCTATCTGTATATCTATCTGTCTGTCTGTCTGTCTGTCTGTCTGTCTGTCTATTCCGTGTCTCTGGATGACCTTATCTAACACTGGGTTCTGGACACTTGCATGTGAATCTATGATGTCTCTGATTTAGGGTCTTCCTCTGAGATATTTCAGTGCTCTGATCCCAATGAACCACTCTTACTGTGAATGACTTCTAGTGTAACCAAGTTTCCCCATAAGAATTTGAAAGTGTACATGTTCAGTTGATACATCCAGGATTGGGTTGGATGGATGGAGGAGCACACTCACACTATCTAGTCTGTGAGAGTACACACAAACTCAGCTCTTGGCAGGGCAGTTTGGAAATATCTACAGAAGTTTTCAAAAGTGGGCTCATATACCAAGAATCTAAAGAAATTTTGATCAATATAGGGGAATAGATGTATAACAATACCCAGATTTGAAACAAAACACAAAGAAAGTGAAGGTAAATATGGTCAAAATCCTTCATGTACACGTGTGAAAACAGTCAAGCTTGTTGAAACTGGTTTGGTTGCAAAAGCGAGGATGAGAGAGAGTGATGGAGGAACATTGTATTACATATTTGGACATGTCAAATGAAATTACTTTGTAAAGTTAATTGATACTAATAAGATGTGGGGACAATAAAATTTTAATTTGAAATGATTTACAAAATTTTTAATTTATAAAAATTGTATTTTTCATAGAGTAAAACAACTATATTTTAATGAAGACCCAATAAGTTGTAAATAAAACATAGAAAAAAAGAAAATACAAAAGAAACATAAAAGCATGGTACATTAAAAGTACATTAAAAACAACAGCAACAAAGATAAAAACCATTTGTGTCCCTCTCTTGGGGTTCATTTCATTTAACATCATCTTATATGATCAAATGTACATAACTGTTGACCTTTTCTGCTTGTCCTAGATATAAACTAGTTATTCCAAATAAGGGAAACCATGGGACCTATGATACTTTTGGCCTGGCTTGCTTTGCTTAATATAATTTTTTCCAAGACTTTCCATTTCCTAACAAATGGAGTAGTGTCATTCTTTCTGATGGAGGCATTGAATTCATATATAGATATAGATATAGATATATATAGATATAGATAGATAGATAGATAGATAAATTTCTTGATCCATTCATCTACTGATAAGCATCTGGGCTGTGCTCTTGCTGGTTTTCTATGTGTTGGAAATCTTTTTTGTTTTTTTGCTTATGTGGTGCTGAGGAATTGAACCCAGGGCCTCATGCATGCAAGGCAAGCGCTCTACCACTGAGCCACCTTCCCAGCCCCATGTTGGAAATCTTTATCTTTTGTAGGGCTGGTTTGAATGAGATATTTTGTTTCAATTTTTCTTTGCTGTGGAAGGCTTTTATTTGTCCTTCTATTATGAAGGGGAGTTTAACTTAGTTGATAGTTGTTTGTCTTTAGGGTATGGCATTCATCATTCTAGGCACTTCTTGCTGTCATTGTCTCCGCTGAGAAATCTGAAGTTATTCTGATTGGTTTCCCTTTATAGGTGATTGATCTCTTCTCTTTGACAGCTTTAAGTATTTGTTCCTCAGTCTCAATTGAGCCTGCGCAGATTACAATGTGATGGTGGGATGTTCTGTTCTGGTCTGGTCTATTTGGCATTCTAAAAGCTTCCTGTATTTGAATGGACCTATCTTTTTGCCTATGTTTTTGCTAGGATCCTGTTAAATAAATTTCCTAGACTTTAACTTCTGTCTTTAGGGTTTCCTCTTATACCCATTAGCCTTAAATTAGGCCTTCTGATGGTGTCTTCTAAATGTTGACTAGATCTATCATATTTCTTGGATTTGTCTTGAATACTTGGTTCTTTATAATGGCTGTCAGAGATTTGATCTTCTGCATGGTCTAGCCTACTGTCAAAAATTTGTTTGTTATACCCTTTCCTTCTAATTGGTCAGATTTGATGCCTTCAAATTCTTTGTTGGAGCTTTGTTTTAGATCTTGTATGGACTTCTTTACCCCTTTAATTTGGTTTTCAGTCTTCATCCTTAAATCCCTTAGCTGATTGGTTATAGTTTCATTGGACTCCGTTTCTTTCTGTTGGATATCATTCAGCATTCCCTTTGTGGCTACCATGGATTCCTCCAGCTTTCTGTTTGTGGATTTCATCAATGCCTCTATTAACCTTTGTTTATTCTCATACCGCTCATGCAATTCCTCTATTAATCTTTGTTTAGCCTTCTCACACTGGCAAAACCCCTATATTAATCTTTGGTTAGCCTCATCACATTCAATCACTTATCTGTCAGGCTCACACAGAGTCCTTTGCAGGCTTTCAATCTTTTCATTCATGTTTACCAGTAGTATTTGTAATGCATTTTGGGAACTCTCCCCTGGATTATTCATTAACCGCTCTGTTGCTGATTATCATGAGTGGGATTTGGGATACCTGGACTTGCCATTTTTCTTGTGTTGCTCTGGCTTGTTCTGCCCATTTGGGTATGAAAGCATAACCAATTCCAAGTTAGAACACTATTTTAAGGCAAGCATCAATCAGAGAACTGTAGTTGCACAGGTTATTTGACACAGTCAAAATGAGTACAGATACAATCTAGTTCAATGACAACCAGGTTTTAATGGACTAAGAAAATAAAAGAAGGATTCAGCAGACCAGAAATGAATAGGTTTAGGGAGAATTGTGAGGAGTAAGTAAGATTAGAAGAATGTAGGGAAGGAAACAGAGAGAAGGAATATAACCAAGACCTAGATTCAGAAAGAGGAGAAGGATAGAAGGAAAGATCAGATAAAGAAAAAGGAAAAATGAAAAATAAAAAAATTAAAATGAAACACTTAAAAGTATGTGAGAATAAAGAAATAATACTACAAATAAATGAGTAAAGACTGAGAGTTTGTGAATTGCATAATTGATATTTGAATTAAGTATGCACATAATAAAGGGTAAGGTCTAACAATCAAAGATGGGTATATATCTGGGGATGAACCTAACAGCAAGTAAGTAAAGCAAAAAACAAAACAAAACAAAAATAAATCAAAAGGACCAAAGTGGGAAAGAGTATAAAGAGAATAAAAACAAACATACAAAAACAAACCTAAAATTAAAATAATGAAAGAAAAGAAAACAATTTAAATTTTTTTTAATTAAATAGAAAAATAGTTCTTTGATTTTGGGGGGGGGGGGCGTCGTCTTGTTTGTCCCCATGTGCATAACCCATCTCTTGGTGGAGTCTCTGGTGTTTGGTTTTCCTTTGGCTTGACTGGTTTCTTAAATCAGTTTGAGCAGACAGCACACAAAGCCTTTATGTATCATACATGCACAGCACACACACATGCGTGGCTGCCTCAGCTGATAGATGGCTGGGATCCAGCTCAGATTATTCATTCTAACAGTGGGTCATGAGACCTGTTAATGAGGCACATGTGTGTCTATGGGGTTGTGTGTTTGCATGGAGAACTGTGAGGCGGTGGCCGGGGGAGTGGACAATCAGTACCATTGGGACTCAGTTAACATCTTGCTGCCCTACCTTCACAAACCTCATTCTCAAGCAGATCCTCTACATCTCAAAGAGCTGCGTTCCTCAAATGGTTGTGCTAGGGGAAAAAATGGATAAGCAGGAAGGGGACAGGATGGACAGTGGTAGGGAGACCAGATAGACAGGGGGAGTGGGAGGGGGAGGAGGAGGGGCTGAACAAGGGATAGGGGGATACGATGGATAGACTGAGGAGCTCAGAATAAATGTGGGGAAGGGGATAGGATGGACAAGAGGCACCAAGGATTTCAAGACAGTGGTTTAGTGTTCCTAAAACTATAATGTAGATTCATGGCATACATTTGTCCCATTGCACAGAACATGCAACTCCCTGATGTAAACAACAGAGAGAGAGACAAACCCTGCTGGAAACAACAGACTTCAAAACCAACAGTGGATCAAAATTTGTGCATTACACATGTAAACCACAGATATTTAAGACTTTTAGCAAGTGAGCACATGGGGGAATGGTGGTACACAAAGGGTAAGGAGTATAGGCTGTATTTTCTGCTCCATTTTTCTATAAACGACATTGCTCAGAAAAAAGTTCTTATTTAGAAGGTCGATGTCATGCCTCTGAAAATCTCATGTTCTACAGACCCTGCACGCTGCAGGTACAGTCTGTGACCTGGATGACACTAGCAACTGCTTAAATGCTGGAATGGGAAGCTGAGGAGAGTCTTGGTGTGCCTTTTGTGTGTATAAAGTTTAGTAAATCAATCATCTAATCAATTCATACTTCTCTCACACTCTCTCTACATCAGAAAACAGCAGCTTCTATACTTGTGTTTGGATAAAATGACTGTGAATGTGTCCTGTAAACTATAAAATATTATGCACAGCATTATAATCCATAATGTCACTGCCCAAGGTCATTGAGTTAGCACCTGATGCAGGTATCAATCTGGGATCAATGCACCACTCCTCTGGAAGCTTAGTTTCTCTTTCAGAGATATTAATCTCTCTCTCTTTATCTCTCTCTCTGAGCAACCCAACCTTTGAGCATTATCCAAGCCGCTCACAAATTGGATTGTTAGCCTGTTTCTGTGTTGGAGCTCTGAATGACAACAAAATAGGCCATGGTTATATTATAATCATCTGGGCTCAGTGAGGAGTTAACCTTCCCAGACTTGGTTAGTAGTTGTTCTTGGATAATACAATGTAACAAAGACCAGCTAATGCCAGCACAATGAACCACATCCATTTCTGATGATGTCCTAGGACATCAGTGACTACCTGGAGAAGGAGGCTGATCGGGGCTGCAGGTGACTGCATTGGAGGTGGGAGACAACATGCTAGTCCAAGACAACTGGCACCAACACATTCCTGCCTATCTTTAGGAAGGCAGAGGCCATGCTGGGAGTAGGCATGAGAGCAGAAGGCAGAGGGAACCCAGCTAGGGCTCTTCTGAATTGTTTCTGGTCCTAGAAATGGATATCAGTGTAAGACCTGCTTCATGCCATAAGGAACAAAGAGAATTTGGGGAGCTAGGAGATTGTAAGGGGAGCCTGGATCCCAGGAGAGCCTGCCACAGATAAGCCAGACTCCCCACTCTGCCTACACCTGAGAAACACCACCACAGGGAGCTGCTCACAACTGTGCAACTGTCATTAGTCCTGGTCCCTGAAAGCTTCATGAAATACGTCACAGAGAGCTTCCCCAGGCTGCTTCTCCACACGCACCATATCATGAGGAGCTGTGCCCTCAAAAACCTCTTCTTGCCTTACTACCCACCTAATGTCAGAGTCCACAAAGCCCTACCAGGGGCCAGGAGAAACAGGTCTTTGGGCAGCCGGGCACCATAGAAGTGGACAGCTAAACCTGGCCACAGCATCTGCCAAGACCAGCAGTACCTGCTGAAAGAGGGTAAACCCCAGAGGCTGGGGGTGGGGCCAGGGAGAAAAAAAAATCACAAATGTTTAAAATATATAAAGCCAAGGAAGAAAAAGACCCAAATTCAATAGAAATATACTCTGTACAGTTAATACAGTGTGGAGTGGCCACACCCCAACACCTATAAATAATTTAAAAACAGCCCCAACCTGCCATGAATGGGGGACCCAACCACTAGAAGACCAGGATGCCAGGTAGCAGAGGGTCAACAGTCCTGAGGCAAGGTTTAGAGAGTCACTTAGGTAGTTGCAGGACAAGCAGGCACTCAGCACCTTGTCCATCATAGTCCAGGTATAGCAGCTGTGCTCCTCAAGCAGGCTCAGGTGGTATGTGTGGAAATCCCACTTCTGGTCAATGTACATCATTGCCATCATCAGAGTGCACAGGATGAGTTTTTTGAGATCCTGGAAAGGCAAACAGGGAAATAGAATGTTTCAGCTGCTGTTATGCATGGGGGGAGAGGGGAAGAAAACCCCATACACACAGTGGAGCTGGGATATGTGTCCACTTCCCATATTTCCTGTTGCTGCTTATGTCAGAGATGGGGATGAAGACCCCAGATCTCCCTCACATACCCTGCCTCCCCACCCAACCCACCTGGAAGAGGGTGATCTGCACAATGCTATTGTTGAGTTGCAGGATGATGGAAACAGGTAGAGCAGCCAGGCCAGCTGGTGTTCATTCATGTAGTTGTGAAAGTACTTGAGGAGGGTGATCTAATGGCATCAGTGGTAATAAACAGTGCTGATATGTCACCCACTCAGAGGATGGGTCCCTTTAGAGCAGGAAGAGACAAAGAAGACAATGGCAGGAGCCCCACCATAGAGGGCATGGGAAGTCAAGCTGACTCATTTTTGGACTTTGGCCTCCAGGAAACTTGAACCACAGGTACTAGGTATGGAGAGAAGAGACAGGACCATGCCAAGCCAGCATGTATGGTGAGACTTGCCCTTCCTATTCCAGATAATCGCCAAGGCCCATGTCCACAGCTTGGACCCTGTCACTCTCACATTTCCTCACCAGGTCTCACTCAGAGGGCTTGGATACATTGGTGGTGCAGCTGCTGTGTAACATGTCACCAAGGTGGCACTTAATCACCTTCCTAGGCTCCAGAGCCATTGCCTCTTCTTTTTCCTGGGATCATTCTGGCTCAGGGGTTCTCAGTGCCTAGAAGATGCCATGGCCATGAGCTAGGCACACACCCATGGGTGATGGGGAATCAGGAACACTGGCACAGCTGGCACTCTCTCCAGAGGAAAAACTTCAGCTACTACTATTTTGGGGAAATGGAGTCAGTGCCAGGATATTAAGAGCTGCAGCTGCCAGGCTCACCCGTTTGCTCAAAGCTGTTCTAATTCAAGCAAAAATAAAAGAACGTTAGCACTCCTGAAGACAGAAGCCCATGCAACAGCAACAGAGATAAATGGGACAAACCATAGGCCTTTAAATAAAATCCTAAGATTTTTCTGCCCTACAAGTTGCTTTACATGCTTATATGTAGCCAGGATCTAAAAGGTTATGCATTGAAACCATGGACATTAGAGTGAAAACATTTTTTTTTGTCTCTGTTTTTAAATGATTAGTCTTTCTCTCATCAACATGCTTTCTCTTTGTATAAAAAATCGTATTTCAGCTGGGCACCAGTGGCTCATGCCTATAATCCTAGCTTTTCAGGAGGCTTAGCTCTGAGCATTGCAGTTTGAAGCTAGCCTAAGAGATGTTTTTATTTCCAATAAACTACCAAAGAGATGAAAGGGGAGCTGAGGATGAATGGTAGCCTTCAGAAAATAACACAAAATTAAAGACAGTGCCTAGGTCCTGGGTTCAAGCCCTAGGATGTCATAAACTAATAAAAAGTATAACTACATAAGATACATAAATAAAAATAAATACAAAATAAATGTTTTGGGGAGCTGGGCATGATGATGCATGCCTGTAATCCCAGGAACTAGCCAAAGGCTATTAAGTACTGAATGTAGATAGGGAATTCCTAAGGAATTCATTGTCTAGTTCTCTTTAGGTAGACTTGAAAAGTTTCTGTAACAAAGTGGTTTTTTGTTTTGTTCTTGCTTTTAAAAAATGTTCCATGTTCAGCTCAGGAGGCAGAGATCTGAGGATCACAGTTCTAAGTCTGCCCAAGCAGACTCATCTCCAAATAACCACCCAAAACCAACAGCTGTGGCTCAAATGATAGAATTCCAGCCTTGAATGAGAAAGTTTAGGGAGAGCACCCAGACCCTGAGCTCAAGCCCCAGGACCAGCACAAAAAGAAAGAAAGTAAGAAAAAGAAAACCTTACAATAACCATATTATTGACCAAATAATGAAAGTCAAAATTCTTGAGTCTCTTAGTTATGAATCATCAAATACATGGGAGAAAATCCACTGAATTCAAACATAGAAGCAAGAAGCAGAGAAAAATCACTAGTGTTAGCATGCATGAGTCTCTGTGTTCATTCTCCATCACTAGAGAAAAGAAAAAGAAAACAGCACAAGGGCTAAGAAAGTCTCCTGCTTGGGCTAGCTTTGAACCACCAGTGCCCTCCAGGGTTCAAATTCCTGAGCATCGGAGATTACAGGAGTAAGTCACAATACCCAGCTAGCTTCTGCAACATTCTTTTTTTCAATCAAGAAAACTTTATTGGATAATTTTAGTGAATTCAAACACATGAAACCAATACATCAGTATTATTCTTCTATGTTGGAACATAGATTCAGTGAGGCACTTTTCCCATTATCATTGACATGTTAGTTGTGCAGCATTCTTGCAAGAAATTTTTTTTTAAGACAGAAGCATCAAAAGGCATTGCAGAAGTAACTGATGGCATTTTGTGGAACTGTTAGAGTTCAGAAAAGATCAGGAAAAAATTAGAATAGATCAAGGAGACAAGATAAACTAAAATAACCTGTGGAGACCTGAATGGGATCATTGCCCCTAACAATAGGTATTAGTGGAAAATCTCAGCAGGTCGGGCTGAGAATCATGTGGCTCAGTGGTAGAGTGCTTGCCTACCATGCATAAAGCCCTGGGTTAGATTCCTCAGAAAAAGCCAGAAGTGGTGATATGGCTCAAGTAGTAGAGTGGCTAAAGCTAGCTTTCTACCACTTGAGCCAAAAGAACTCAGGGACAGAGCCCAGGCCCTAAGTTCAAGCCCCAGGACTGGTTAAAAAAAAAAAAAGAAGAAAGAAAAAGAAAAAGAAAAAAAAACTCAGCAGGTGAAAGTCAGGGCTAGAGTATATCATGCTCGTTATCCTAACATCTATGTTGTAGTCAATGTATGTGGGTGGCAGGACGCTGCTTGGGCAAGCCGGACCATGGGAATCTGGAAATTGCTTGTTAGTCTGACATGTCTTCTGTATAAACCTTAAGTTATTCCAAAATAAAAACAACCAAAGGATCTCTAAAAACTGTATTCTAATAGGAACAAAATGAATTTGAACTGGACACTAATGGCTAACCCTTGTAATCCTAGCTAGCCAGGAGGCTGAGAGCTAAGGATCATGGTTCAAAGCCAGCCAGGGTAAGAAAGTCCATGAGACTCTAATCTCTAATTACTCACAGAAAAGGCCAGAAATGGTTTTGTGTCTCAAGTGGTAGAGTACTGGACTTGAGCAAAAGGAGCTCAGGGATAGCATTCAGGCCCAGAGTTGAGGGCCCAGGACTGGCAAAATAAATAATAAAAAAAAATAAAAAATAAGTAAATAAATAATTTAAGTTGAACATTAAATTGGTAAGCTATTTGCACAAATTTTGTGCAAACCAACATCATCATGAGATCTACAAGAAATAACTACAAGAAAGTAAAAACATCATTTAATAACAAACACTAGTTTGTCTATGTGAAAATTTGAAGGCTATTAGTATAAGAAAATATTTTAATTTAAAAGAATATATGTACTAGTATACATAAAAATGGTTAATAACATGTTAGAAGCACCAGACACTTAAAAGGTACTGAAAAATAATTCTGTGGTCAGGAATGGTGGTATGCACTTGTAATGCCATCAATATGGAAGGTGAATACAAGAGGACCTGGTTTCAAAGCCAGTTGGAACAATGTTAACATGAGACTTTATCTCCAACTGAAAGTGCTAGGGACTTGGCTTGTGGTAGAACTCTTTCAAGTGAGAAACTGCGGGTTCAATATCTAGTCTTAAAACATGTTTTTTTCACTGTATTTAATGTTGGTATAATTTGTGGATGGGAAGGGTAAAAGCAAATTGTTTAAATAGGGATACAAGTGGACCCATTGCAGCAATAAGATGTACAAGAGGTCATGTAAAAAAACAAACTTTACAACATTGGCTGTGGTGTGGGGGGAGTAAGGAAGTGGGGAGGGGCGGAGATGGGAAGGGATGGAAAGGGGAAACAAAAGAGGAGGCAAAAATGCTTAATAATAAATGTACTCATTACCTTGCCCATGTAATGTAACCCCCCTGTATGGTATTATCACAATAAAAAAAAGAAAAAATATTAAAAAATTAAAAAATAAAGTAAAACTGAAAAAACAACAACAACAAGAAAAACCCATGTTAGTCTGAGAATGTGGCTTAGTGGTAGAGTGCTTATGTAGCATGCACAAAGTCCTGTGTTTGATTCCTCAGTACCACATAACAGAAAAAGCCAGAAGTGCTAGCCTTGAGCAAAAGTAGTTGGGGGCCAGTGCCTGGGCCATGAGCTCAAACCCCAGTACTGGCAAAAAAGAGCTGTGCCCTTGATATAACTAATTCACATTTTAATAAGAATATCCCCGGCCCTGAGTTCAAGCCTCACAACCACCACCAACAATAAAAAAGAAGGAAAACCTGGGACCCAAGTGAATCACCCTTGAATTCCTTGCTACTCAACAAGATGAGATCTGAGGATCATGACTCAAAGTCAGCCTGGGCAGACAAAATCCTTAAGACTCTTATCTTCAATTAGCTAGCAAAACACCAGAAGTAGAGGCGTGGCTCAAGTGGTAGAGGACCAGCCTTGAATGAAAAATGCTGAGAGACAGTGCCCAGTCTCTGAGTTCAGGCCTTAGTACCATCAAAAGAATGACAGGAGAGTAAACCCAGCTGGCAATGGGGAGATGGGTACCAGAGGGAGGACTAACAAAGAGGATGAATGGAGGACAAACATGGTAGATGTACTTATTGGCATATAGAAAACAGAACAATGAAATCTGTTGAAATTGTTTTAGGAAGGAGAGTGCAGTAAAGGAGAATAGTGATGAATTGTTTACATGTATGGAAATATAACACTGTAGACCTAATGTATGCTAATTTTTATAAAAAGTAAAACACTGTTCATATAGTAGAGAAAACCATTATTTTTATATTGCTTTCAGACAATCAGATCAGTGTCATATATCTCAAACTTATCAGTGATGTCTACTGTGTACTATGGGTTCAAAAGTCTTGTTTTCAGAAAATATTTATTAAAGTATAAGTTAAGGATAAAGAACAAATTGTCTTCAACCTACTCTCAAATTGGGGGAGAAAGAGGGAGAGATTGGGTAAACTGGTGTGAAAGTTTCTGGATCTGAAAGTGTTCTCTCTGTTCTTCTCTTTTAGAACATGGACTAATATAAAAATATTTAAACAATATGAACAGGACATGGTGGCGTGGAGTTGTAATCCTAGGTATTCTGGAGGCTGAGATCAATTTGAGGCCCACCTAGACAAAAAATTCAAGAGGCCCCATCTCCACAGAAGAAACTGGGCAGAGGGACACATTTAAAAAAAAAAAACTGGCAGCCTAGTTTTGGATGGTGAGCCTTAGATCTCATCCTCCTGAGCAGCTGGGATTACAGGCATGACCACTGGCACCAGCCTCAACAAAACTTTTAAAACTAATCAAAAAGTATTTTTCAGAGTTAGCATATAATCCATTTTTGACATCTTGGGCACAATGGGTTACCTGGACAGTAAACTGTTTTATCTGACAGGGCAGAAAGAGCCTGGGGACCAGAATTCATCCTATTAGGGTTCAAGATCCTACTCTATACCCATCTCTGTGGGCACAATGCATCTCAAGCCTGACCTGTCAGCTTCTGCCATCTTATGCACACCCATGCTTTACATTTATTGAGTACCATGAGAGGTTTCTGGATGTTGGGGTCCAGACTGCTGGGAGCTATTGAAAAGCTGGGTGTGATAGGGGGAAGAAGAGCAGCTGTGAATGGTGGGCTGGGTGATAGGGTCTGTCTGCTGCATCCTCTGGATAAGTGAGGCAGCCATGGGGCTGGCATGCTGCAGTGGGACAGCCTTGAGCACAACAAGGACCCGGAGCACACTACTCTAGCCAGCCCACCTGGGGCCAGCAGCCACAGCTTCACACCACAACTGGCTTTACTGAATGTAATACAAGTGTCATGCTAAGTGTGGAGAAAAGACATTTTCCACCAGGGACCAGCATCCATGCCCATAATCCTAGCTACTTAGGAGGGATCACATCAAAGCCAGCCCAGGCAGGAAGGTCCATGAGATTCTTATCTCCAATAAACCACCAGAAAACTGGAAGTGTAATTGTGGCATAGAGTGCTAGCCTTGATCAAAAGAGGTCAGGGAGATTGCTCAGGACCTGAGTTCAAGCCCTATGACAGACCCAAGAAAGAGAGAGAGAGAGAGAGAAAGACAGACAGACAGACAGACAGACAGACAGACAGACAGACAGACAGACAGACAGACAGACAGAGACATAGACAGAGAGAGACAGAGACAGAGAGCAGAGAGAGACAGAGAGAGACAGAGAGAGACAAAGAGACAGAGAGAAATTTCTCTTTCCTAACAGTAAAGATTAACTTGGGGAAAGTTTTTTCTCTTCCTTAGAACATTTATTTAGAAAGTGGTAGAACAGTATTCACTCATGACACATTTGTGTGTGTGTGTGTGTGTGTGTGTGTGTGTGTGTGTGTGTGCGCGCACGTGCATGTGTGTGGTGTTCCACCGTTAGAACCACACCTCCATCCCAGCATTTTGCTGGTTAGTTGGAAATGGGAGTCTCCTGGAGTTTCTTCCTAAGTTGACTCCCAATCTAAATCCTCTGATCTCAGCCTCCTGAGTAGCTTGGATTACATGTAATGAAGCAAGGGTATCTGGCCCATTAGTGACACATTCATTGCACCTGTCTCTGTAGATAGAGGACACAGCTTTCTACCTGTCAAGGAAACCAAATTGGCCTGTGTTATGGCTTGCCTCTTGTGAAAATGGTGCCCTTTGTGAAAAAAGGAGCCTTTCCTACAGATTGCCACTCACCCTAGAATCCAGGCTATCAGTCCCATATGACCTGGTGAGTGGCCAGGGCCATTTCAAACCTTGAGAACTTTTACCTGCATTTCCTCCCATTTTCCTTCTGTTGCTTCCATAGGGTTTGAGTCTCCAACCCCAGGATAAGCTGGGCTCACAAGTAGCTGAAACGGGGGTTGGAGGATATGGCCTCTGTCGCCTGGGAATACTGTACTCATTCATCTTGGGTCTGGAGGTAGGTCCATTTTGCAAGAGGTTGCAAAAGGTGGCTTGCCTACTAGCAAGGTAAACCTGAAAGTACACAGTGAGTAGTTCAAGACTCTTGGCAAAACTGAACTACCCTGGGCCATAGGAAAGTATAACCCCTCTGGATGGTATTTTCACAATACTTGGAGAGTGACTAAGAAGGCTTCCTCCTCAAAATCAATCTTCTTAGCTGGGCACTGGTGGCCCACACCGGTAATCATAGCTTCCCAGGAGACTGAGATCTGAGGATAGCAGTTCAAAGCTAGCCCAGGCAGGAAAGTCCATGAAACTCTTATCTCCAATAAACCACCAGAAAACCGGAAGTGGCTTTGTAGCTAAAGTGGCATAGCGCTAGCCTTGAGCTAAAGAGCTGAGGCCAGAGTTCAAGCCCCATGACCAACCAAAAAAAATCTTCCTGGCTGCTTAGCAGCCCAGGCAGTGGCTGGCATGAGCCATTAGGAGGAGGCCAATGAGCGTTGGGTTCTGGTGGGCCAGAGACTGTCCAGCTCTAGCCTGCAAGGATTAAAGGATTTTGTGCAAAGGCCTCAAGGCTGTTGGCTGTCCACCTGGGCTGAAGTGAGTAAGCTAGTCACTCTTGCAGATGGGAGTTCAGTGCTCAGTTCTATATTAAGGCTTGTATTTTTTATTTGGGAAAAAATTTCCACTGCAAACCAAAGTACGGAAGCCATTGTACAAGCCAGTGTCTCTCTCTCTCTGGTATGGAAGCTAGCATGGAAGCTCAGATCAGACCTTGGTCTTGGGCTGCTGCCACACTGGTCTGGAGATAAGCTGACATTCACCTCCCAAACTAGCCAAATGCCTGGCTCAATTTCTTTCTTTTGTGTGTGTGTGTGTGTGTGTGTGTGTGTGTGTTTGGTCAGTTTTGGGGGCTGGGCTCTGAACCTGAGCTTTTTCTGCTCAAGGCTAGCACATAGTGTGCTTGACCCAGTGCCATTTACAGCTTTTCTGAGTACCTTATTGGAGATTAACACTTGGACTTTCCTTCCCAGGCTGGCTTCAAACTGTAATCCTCAGATCTCCACATCCTGAGTAGCTAGGACTACAGGTAGGAGCCACTACCACATGATATCTCCTGGCTCAATTTTGCCCATATCTCTCTGTCTCTCTGTCTCCCTCTCTCTCTGTTTCTGTTTCTGTCTCTGTCTCTGTCTCTCTGTGTCTCTGTGTCGCTGTCTCTCTGTGTCTCTGTGTCTCTGTGTCTCTGTCACTGTCTCTCTCTGTCTCTGTCTCTCTCTCTGTCTATCTGTCTCTGTTGGTCTGTCTGTCTGTCTTTGTCTCTCTGTCTGTCTCTATCTCTGTCTCTCTCTGACTCTGTCTCTCTGTCTCTCTCTCTCTCTTTCCTGATACTTAAACTCAGGAATGGGGCTCTGTCTCTGAGCATCTTTTGCTCAAGGCTAGCACTCTACCACTTGAGCCACAGTGCCACTTCTGGCTTTTTCTGTTTATGGTGCTGAGGAATCCAACCCACAGCTTCATGCATCTAAGCAAGCAATCTCCCACCGAGCTACCTCCCAAGCTTTCCATTTTTTTTTTTACTATGCAGTGGAAATCTTCTAGAGACACTATTAAATTCTGATTTGAATCAAAAAGGTAGTTGTCCTAGGATTATGCATTCCTAACAAGTTCCTGGGTTATGATGTGGGGAGGGTCTGTGGCAGTGTTGGGGAGGCCTTGGGCTCCCTTCTCTGGATCCCAATCTGGCTGCCACTGTAGTGATGAGGAAAGGACATGGAAATGAGGCTTTTGCCAGGAGCAGCCTGTCCTTGGGACACCTTTCCAAAAGGCAGAAGATCTCTAGGATAAGCTTTAATAAATGCTACATTTTCTGATGCTTTCATGGAGGCCTAACAAGTCATGAGACAACCACATTTACATGAAGCACACATCTACCTCAAAACTATGCCCTTTCTTGCTCAGCACCTTAGGAACTATAAAGTTTGGAGTCCCACAGACTTTTCTTCCTTTCTCCATCATATTACACTTCGGTTGCCAGGCCAAAATCCTTTGGGACAGAGGTGAGGATGGCGTTACTGAGATGGCCGCCTGTCACCTGTCACTGCAGATGGTGATGGGGGAAGGATATGTGTGAATGATTAAAGTGCAAAGGAAAATGTCATAATGTAAACCACTATTGTATGAATTAATATTTTTTTTGTTTTTGGTGCTGTTCTTGGTCTTGAAAGAAGGACCTGGGAGCTTTTGTTTTCAAAGCTAGTGTCCTACCACTTGATTCACAGCACCACTTCTGGCTTTTTGATGTTTAATTGGGAGATAGAGTCTCATGGACTGTTCTGTCTGAAGTGGCTTGGAATGATCCCTAGATCTCAGCCTCCTGAGCAGTTAAAATTATGGTCACCAGCATCCAGCCTAAATTAATGTTTTTAAGGCTGCTATTTGGCAAAGAAGAGATTGGAGAGGTAGGAACTGTGGCAAACCAGGGGGACTCTAAAATTACCAGGATTAAATACAGAGCTTGCAATGAGCTCTATCTCTTGGGCAGGTGTAATTACAGGCTTGCACCACCAGCTCACAGCCACTTTTCAATGCCGCAGAGACACTCTGAAGAAATACTGACCTTATGTTGCCCGGCCTTCTAATATTTGGGGGAAAAAAAACCTCCCAGTTCAAATTTCATCGAGCGTTCAATTTTCAAAACTGGAAAATGACTGAGAGTGTGTCCCACTGGTAAGAGGGTTTCTTAGATGCCTTGGAGAATCCCCCTTGACTAAAAGTAAACCAACTCTAAGGAACTTGCTGCAGAAAACACAGGTCTAGTCTCCTACCATTCTCTTCCTTCCTCTTCCTCTCTTCTTCCTATTTCGTGCTCCCAAATTCCTGGCTGGTTTGGCAGAACAAGTGCTTTCTAAAGCTGCCAACTGCCTCTGTTAGGAGCCAGAGCTTAAAATTTGCATTCCAGAAAGAGGTTAAGATCAGGCTAGTAGAAGCTTCCTGAAGGAAGTGCAAGTGAAATCTGTGGTTTTTCCAGATACTGGAGAAAAACTCAGAATGGATCTCCTATTCCAGGAACATGCATCTCCAAGTTAGGTCTGCTTTCCCAGGTCACCCCATGGAGCATCCAATCTTTCTCTCCAGCTGTCCAGAGTTTAAAGTCACTTCAGCCCCATCTGAGTTGGCCTTTGACATTTTACTTATCTTCAGTTCCAGATCCTTGTTTAAAAAGGTTGTCCATCTTCAGAACTCTGTGAATGACTCCTTTGCAGTACAGGTACTGGCAGCAAAGTGAGTGTATTACTCCTTTTGCCCAGCTCCAGGAGGGACTGAGCCCAGAAGAGAGAGGGGGAACAAGGGTACACTGAGGTCCAAAAAGGGTGGTGAGGAAAAGGAGGGCCAGGACAAGACCCAGGTACCCTTCTCCCCTTTCCTGATAACCTCTCCCAATACCTTCTTCAGGGTACTCAGTGCCACTCTATGCAAGTTGGGAGTGAGTCCTCAGCAACCCTTCTTGTACTACCTTCCAAAAGGGGAGCCCTTCCTTCCTAGAATCCATAGGTCTGGTTCTAATCACCTCCTCTAGGACCCAGCCCCACTCAAAATGATCTAGGTCTGGGTCAGTGCTGGGGGACTGTTGTCTGGTGGTTATAGTTATCTTGCATATTCTTTCTTTTTTGCTTTCTTTTTCTCTTTTTTTTGATTGGTATTAGAGCTTAAACTCAAGGACTGGGTGCTGCCCCTGAGTTCTTGGGAGCCAAAGTCCAACTTCTGGTTTTCTAGTGGTTAATTGGAGATAAGAATCTAATGGACTTTCCTTCCCAGGCTGGCTTTGAAACAGGATCCCCCCTGCCCCCCCCCCCCCCCCCCCCCCCCCGCTGAATCTATGATAGGGAAGCCACAGGTTTAGATACAAATACTACACAGGCCTGGGAGTGTGGCTTAGTGGTAGAGTGCTTGCCTAGCATGCATGAAGCCCTGGATTTGATACCTCAAAACCACATAAACAGAAAAAGTCAGAATGGGCACTGTGGTCCAAGTGGTAGAGTGCTAGCCTTCAGGAAAAGAAGCTCAAGGACAGTGCCCAGGTCCTGAGTTCAAGCCCAATGACTGGTCAAAAAAACAAAAAACAAAAAGACACAGAGAGAGGACATGGCACATAACAATATTTAAACATCCTATAACACCCATAGAGGCTAATGGGGACCACAAAGAAGCAGTCCCTGACAGAATACACCTCCAAATTACTTCCTGTTGGACATTCACTTTGGCTTAGCAACTTTCTCCCTCTGTCCTCTTATTCTGGTCAAGTACCTCTTCAAGAGTTACCCTTAAAAGATGTCTCCCAAGAGGAAAATAAAGCAAGACTGGGCAGGGAAGAAGGGCAAGCAGCAGGGAGAGGAGAGTGAAGACATCTCGGAAAAGGAAGCGGCCTGAACTGGCATCTGATGTTTTGCCTGTCCTTCTTTCCTCTACCACAACCCTCATGCACCAGCACTCAGTGTGTATATACACTACCACTTGTACCACAGTCTTTGGTGTTGCTTCTTTTCAGCTATTTGGATTTCTTTCTGATAAACTGCTACAGTCTGTGGTTTGTTCTCTTTGGTTTTGATTTCATTTCACCCTTTGTACTTTTGTTATTTATGACCTCAACACCATGTCCTGTGTGGACATCTGTCCTTGGAAGTATTTCCATTCCGTCTGATATTCTCACATCTTAGCTTTTCTTCTCAAAGACTTCTGTCCTATTCCACAAAGGCTATGTATGTGTCTAGGTATTCTAATAAGAATGTCAATTTTAGTATTTTTTTAATTGGTTTCTAATACTGATCGTCTAGGACCACGCATTGAGAAGCACCAAATTAAACTAATGCTTCATAAAACTATGATCAAAGCTCTTTTTTCTCTTCTTAATTTCCAATTATCCATACAATGGTTCTTTTGTTGTTGTTGTTGTTGTTTATTTTTTGTTGGTCATGGGGCCTGAACTCTGGGTCTGGATGCTTCCCTCAGCAATTCAGCTCAGGGCTAGCGCTCTTCCACTTGAGCTACAGTGCCACTTCTGGCTTTTTCTGCTTATGTGATACTGAGGAATTGAATCCAGGGCCTCATGCACCTTCTACCACTGAGCCACCTTCCCAGCCCACAATGATTCTGCTGTTAAAACAAAGTATAGACAAGAAAAACAACACAAAACCTCAATTCATTATTAGATTCAATAGATATAGGATTACTGTCAAAATGCTGTGAAAGTTTTCACAGATTTTTCTTAATTTCTTTCTGTATCTCAACTCAAACTAGCAACAAACAGTTCCTGGACCACATCTAAAGTTATTCTGGTCAAACTTAACAATTGCAAAGTATGTAGGGACACTCGTGGGAAGTCCCAACCTCCCTTTAGGTCACCACAAGGTCAAAGTAATATTCATAATAATACTGACAATAACATATTACTTGCCTTTTAATACTCTTTCTCTCTGGTGCATATGGTATTTTCCAAAAACTACCTAGATTAGCGTAGATTGAATGTAATACCAGACAGAAAAATATAAAGATGCTTCCTACTGGGCCAGTCATTACAGGGGTTTACAAAACATGTGAAACAATCTCATTCTTTTCTTTTTTCTTTTGCAAATGATATAGTTGTAATGGAGTTTACAGATAATGTCATGGGTAAGATAGATAACATTGTGAATGTATCCCTTAAGGATATAATTCTAAATTGGCTCGTGAATCATTTATGAAAATTAGTTTTATATCCATGACAGAAAATAACTTTCTTTTTTTTTTCTTTTTTGAGGGGGCGGGGCAATCTGGTCGTGGGGCCTGAACTCTGGGCCTGGGTGCTGTCCCTCAGCTCCACAGCGCCACTTCCGGCTTTTTTTCTTTTTTCTTAGGTGGTGCTGAGGAATCGAACCCAGGGCCTCAGGCATGCAAGGCAAGTGCTCTACCACTGAGTCACCTTCCCAGCCCAGAAAATAATTTTCTTTAACAGTAAAATTGGTTGTTAAGATTACCATTGACTTACTGGAAAATTCTTTTTTCTTTGGTGACCTTAGACATTGAGCTGCTCTATCACAAAACAACTCTTAAGTCTTTGCTTTTAGTCTGTTTTTCAGATAAAATCTATGAATTTTCCCCTAGGCTTCCCTTAGACTTCCACCCACCTACCTCTGCTTCTTTATTAACTGGCAATAGGTTGCTTTTTTTTTTCCACCCATTTCTCTCTGTTTCTATGCCTTCCTCCTAGCTTCCCCCTTACGTTCACATGTATGTACCGGGGACCTGCCCCACATGAGACCAATGCTGGTGGTGACCCACGGGGCTTGAAGTGGGACCCTCACTCCCCTACCCAAGAAGGAACACCACCCTTTAATGGGACCTGGAGGACAGTATCATCTTCCACTCCTACCCCACCTTCCAACACACACTGGGAGACCACAGGGACCAATACTTGATGGGCATAAGACCCTGTCCTACCCATAGTTCTGACTACCTGGACTGTGCACACAGGACAGCAACTAGCGGCGGGCTCTCCTACTGGGCAATCGAGGGGCGCAGGTCCGTCCAGCAGTGGGAGGATGGTCCAACCATCCCCTCCCCCCATCCCTCGAACCTGCAAAACTGGGCAAACGAGACTGGGCAGAGTTCCTCTCAGCCAGCCTAGGGCTGTGAGCAAGATTCAACCACTGACCAGGAGACCAACCCAGAATCAAGCAAAGCCTGCCACGTCTTGATCAATACCAGCCCACCATCGGGATTTGACTCCGATAATCCCTGGCTCTTCATGTGAAAATCATAGCAAAAAATTACAGGATTCATCAACAGCAAAGACAGTGTACAAACTCCCAAAAGCCAACACCAACTCAGGAAAGAACTCCAGTGAGAGGGAAGAAGAAATGGAGGAGAATCTTTATATCCAAGACATGATGAAGGAAATGGCCAAAAAAATAAGGTGAGAAAAAGATCAGTAATTCAAAGAACACACAGGAGAAATATCAAAAAGAATTTCAAGACCCATAAAGAGAGATGCAGTCAAGAAACACACAGTACATACCTCAATAAAAGATGAACACTTTGAGAACTGATGGTTCAATTTCCACCATGCAAACCACAGTGGAATCTATAGTTAACAGAATGAATGAGATGGAAAATAGAATATCAGGGACTGAAGACAAATTGCAGCAGCTGGAGAAAAAAAGTCACAGATTTGGAAAAAATATAAAAACAACACTCAGAACTTACCAAAGGGAAGTCCAAGAACACACAGACAATGCCAAGAAATTTAGTCTTCATATAATTGGGAGAGGAATACCAGAATACGGGGCTGCAACCCTAATTTGACAAGATCATCGCCGAATAACAGAAACACACAGAACAACTAACAAACAGTATCCCAAGAGGAACCCTTCATAGTAAGAGGAACACGTCATAGTAAAAACAATAGACTTGAGTAACAGATGATCCTATATGTGACAAAATCAAAAACGAAGCTATACTACGATGGAAAGACAATCAGAATCACTGCAGAGCTTTCCACACAATCCCTGAATACAAAATGAACCAAGTCCTGAAAACCAACAGCTGCCAACCCAGACTGGTATATCCAGCAAAAGAAGTATTCAGATTTGACGGAGAAACTAAAATGTTTAATAATAGAGAAAAAATTAAAGGAATTCGTGGGCAAGAAGCCAGCACTTCAAAAAATACTAAAAGGAAGACTACAACCCCAAGAAAATAATCAAGTCCAGGGAACCACATCAGACATAAATCGCCAGGAGATCAATTTAGTAAGCACAGGAGGAAAGAACAGAAGAAAAACTTAGGAAAGCAATAAAATAACATGAAAACCTATAACAATCAAAAACATTAATGGCCTCAATTCACCAATCAAAAGACAAAGAACTACAGATTTAATCAGAAAACAAGATCCATCCATTTGTTGGCTCCAAAAGACCCATCTCACAGCGAAAGGTAAAAACAAATTCGAAGTAAAGGGATGGAGGAAGATCTTCCATGCAAATGCACCCAATAAGAAGGCAGGAGTTGCCATCTTGATATCTGACAAAAGATAATTTTCATTAATTCAGAACAAAAAGACAAAGAAGGTCATTACATATTAATACAGGGAACAAAACAAGAAAAGGATATCACCATTATCAATTTATATTCTCCAGCTATTGGTGCACCCAAATACATCACGCAAATACTCTCAGAATTACAGAAAAAATAGACCCAAATACAATAATAATAGGAGACTGTAATACTCCATTTTCACCAAAGGACAGGTCTGCCAAGCAGAGGATTAGCAAAGAAACCTCTGGACTAAATGATACCATATCCCAAGTGGACCTAACAGACATCTACAGAGTTTCCCACCACCACCAATGCACTACACATTCTTCTCAGCAGACCATGGAACTTCCTCCAAAATAGATCATATCATAGTTCATACAAAGAATTGAGGCAAATACAACAGGATTGACAAAATCCCTTGGGTTCTATCCCACCAAAATGGAATCAAGCTACTCCTCAATAACAAAGCTTACTATAGATTTACTAAAATACATGGAGTTTGAACAGCATACTTCTGAAGAACACCTGGGTCACAGAAGAAAATTAAAGAAGGAATTTAAAAGTTCCTACAATTCAATGAAAATGAATATATATCACAAAGAAATCCATGGGACACGGCCAAAGCAATCCTGAGGGGCAAATTTATTGCTCTCAGTGCAAACTTCAAGGAAACAGAGGCAGCTCAAGTAAATACTCTAAATGCAACTAAAACTGTTACAAAAGCAAGAAAAAAATTGAACCCAACGTTACTAGATGAAGCAAGATAACAAAATTAAGAGCTGAAATATTAATGAGAAAGAGAATAAGAAAACCATAAATAAAATTAATAAAACAAAGTGGTTTAATGAAAAAAAATGCAAGAGTAACTAAAACAAAGAAGAGAGGAGACCTAAATCAATAAGATCAGGGATGTCACAGGAAAAAAATCACAAGACATCCAAATGATCATAAAGAGCTTTTTCCAGAATATATACTCACTAACAAAGGAAAACCTAGCCAAAATGGACAAATTTCTAGAGAAATACAAATTGCCTGAACTGAGCCAACAAGAGATATATCACCTAAATAAGCCAATAATTCACTAAGATAGAGGAAGCAATCAGAAATCTTCCAATAAGGAAAAGCCCAGGCCCAGGTAGTTTGACTATGGAATTCCATAAGGCCTTTAAAGAGAAATTAAAACTCATACCCCTCAAGGTCTTCCAGGAAATGGAAGCAGAAGAAGCAATCCAAAACTCATTCAATGAAGCCATTATAGGTCCAACAAAAAAAAGATAACTACAGACAAATCTCTGAATAAACACGAATGCAAAGGTCCTCGATAAAATGTTAGCCAGGAGAAAACAGAAACACGTCAACAAAATCATACATTATAATCAAGTAGGCTTCATCCCACAGATGCAAGCCTGGTTTAACATATGTGAATCAGAAAAATGTAGTTCATCACATCAACAGAGCCAACATCAAGAACCACACGATTATCTCTATTGATGCAGAAAAGGCTTTTGACAAAATGCAATGCTCGTTCATGTTAAAGAAAATAGAAATACAAGGAGCATTCTTTAAAACAATAAAAGCCATATACGACAGACCAACAGCCACTATCATATCAACTGGGTAAAAACTAAAAGCAATTCCCCTAAAATCAGAAACAAGTCAAGGATGCCCACTCTATCCACTCCTCTTCAATATAGTTCTGGAATCCTTAGCCAGAGCAATAAGGCAAGAAAGGGACATTGAAGGAAACCACCTAGGAAAGGAAGAAATTAAACTATCCCTATTTGCAGATGACATGATCTTATACCTAAATGGCCTCAAAAACTCAACTGCCCAGACCACACTAAAGCTACAAGCACAACTATGTTTATTGCAGCATTATTTACCATAGCTAAGATATGGAACCAACCCAGATGCCCCTCAGTAGATGAATGGATCAAGAAAATGTGGTATATATACACAATGGAATTCTATGCCTCCACCAGAAAGGATGACATTGCCCCATTTGTTAGGAAATGGAAAGACTTGGAAAAATTATATTAAGTGAAGTAAGCCAGGCCCAAGAAACATAGGTCCCATGGTTTCCCTTATTTGTAATATCCAGTATATGTATGAGTCAAGCGGAAAAGGTCATATAAGGTGATGTTAGGAAAATGAACCCTTAGATATGTATTTTAATGTTTTTTTTCTTTCATGCTTTTGTTTCTAACACATTTATAAGATCATTTCTTTGTTGCTTTGTATGTCCCTCCCCCACAGTATAACCCCTGCTTTCACTATATTTGATGTCGGTATAATTTGTGGAGGGGATGGGGAAAAACAAGTTGTTTAAGGGTACAGGTGGACCTGTTGCAACAATGAGAGGTACAAGTTGTCATGTCGAAAACAAGTTTTACAACGTTGGTGTGTGTGGGGGTGTGAGGGGGGGAGTATTATGGGGGGGAGGCTGGGAAGGATGTGAAGGGTAAACAAAGGAGGAGGCTGCAATGCTTGAAAAGAAATGTATGCATTATCCTGCCCATGTAATTGTAACCTCTCTGTACAGTATGTTCACAAAAAATAAAATAAAATAAAATAAAACCAGATAGGTGAAAAAAATAAATGTACTAATTACCTGATTTATGTAACTGTAACACTTCTGTACACCATCTTTACAATAACACTAAAAGTAATTTTTAAAAAAACTCAATTGCCCAACCCCTAGAACTAATACTCCACTTTGGTAAAGTAGCATGATACAAAATTAAGCCAAAAAATCAGTTGCATTTCTGTATACCAACAATGTACAAGCAGAAAAGGAAATCAGGAAAGCATCCCATTCACAATAAGCTCAACAACAAAAAAAATACCTAGGCATTAACCTAACCGAAGAGGTAAAGGATCTATTCAGTACAATCTATAAATCCCTAAAGAAAGAAATCAAAGAGGATTCTGACTAGCAGAATCAATATTGTGAAAATGATCATACCGTCAAAAATGATACACAGATTCAATGCAATTCCCAACAAAATCCCAAGGATGTTCTTTATTGAAATAGATTTTTTAAAAATCCAGAAATTCATAGGGAAGAGCAAAAGACCTATAATAGCCAAAGCAATTCTAGACAAAAGAAATAATGCAGGAGGTATCACAATACCAGACTTCAAGCTCTCCTACAGAGCCATAATAACAAATACAGCTTGTACTGGCCCAAAAATAGACCCAAAAAACAATGGAATACATCAGAAGACCCAGAAATAAAACCACATACATGGTCATTTGATATTTGACAAAGGAGCCAAAGACATACAGTGGAAAAATCATAGCCTCTTCAAGTATTGGTGCTGGGAAAACTGGGCAGCCACATGCAGAAAAGCAAAAGTGGATCCTAGCCTGTTACCATGTATACTAAGATCAACTCAAAATAGATTAAATACCTTAACATCAAACCTGAAACTCTGGGGCTGGGAAGGTGGCTCAGTGGTAGAGTGCTTGCCTTGCATGCATGAGGCCCTCGGTTCGATTCCTCAGCACCACATAATCAAAAAGAAAAAAGTCAGAAGTGGCGCTGTGGTTCAAGTGGTAGAGCACTAGCCTTGAACTGAAGAGCTGAGGGACAGCGCCCAGGCCCAGAGTTCATGCCCCATGACTGGATCCCCATCCCCCCCAAAAAACCCTGGAACTCTGAAACTACTGCAGGACAGAGTAGGAAAGAAACTAGAGCTTATAGGTACAGGCAGGAACTTCCTGAACAGAGTCCCTGGGTCACAACAAATTGGAGAGAGACTCAACAAATGGGGCTACCTTGAAATAAAAAGTTTCTGCACAGCTAAAGATATAGTTACCAAACTGGAAAGATAGCCATCCAATTGGGAAAAGTTTTGTACCAGCAATATATTAGGCAAAGGCCTAATATCCATTATATACAGGGAATTCAAGAAACTAATCCCTTCCAAGTCTAGCAGACCAATTATTAAATAGGCAAGGGAGCTAAACAGAGACTTCTCAGAAGACAAGATAAAAATGGCAAAGAAACATATGAGGAAATGTTTATTATCCCTGGCGGTAAAGGAAATGCAAATAAAAGCAACCCTGAGATACCCCAGTCAATATGGCCCATATCCTACATTCAGGCAAAGATAAATGCTGGCAGGGATGTGGAGAAAGAGGAACCCTGCCCTGCTGGTGCAACCACTCTCAGAAGCAGTCTGGAGGTTCTTCAGAAAGCTTCCCTTTGACCCAGCCATACCACTGCTTGGCATCTGCCCCAAACTCCAGGGACCAGAACACAAAGGGCACATGCACCTCCATGTTCTTTGCTGCACTGTTCACAGTAGCCAAGATATGGAAACAACCCAGATGCCCCACTACAGATGAGTGGATCCCAAAATTGTGGTACCTATACACAATGGAATGTTACACAGCCATTAGAAAGGACAAAATAATGTCATTTGCAGGGAAATGGATGGAACTAGGAAGAAGTCATGTTGAGCGATGTAAACCAAGATCAGAGAGACATACAACACATGGTCTCCCTGATATGCAGATATTAAATGCAAAACACAATGAGATATGAGAAAGTAAACATGATTCAAGAAACAAAGGACCTCCTTCTTAGTTTGTTGCCTCATTTTTAGCTGACCTCCCATATGGTATATACATCTGCACATCTGAGGGAAGCTAGGAGGAGGGTACAGAATCATAGGGAAAATAGGTGAAAAAATAAAGCAGAGGGCAATGGCCACTGATGAAAGTGAACTAAACTCAAGGGCAGTGATGGGAGGGAGGGAATGAGATAGAAAGAGGGAACAGCTCACACTAAGCAAAAGGAAAGAAATCTACATACCACCTGATTTGGAAAAAATATAGCTGTTAATGTCAAAGTTTGTAGAGTTCATAATCTTTATAGACCATGATAATGACAATGTACCTCATGAAGGTTAAAATGTGTTTGTGACTTTAACTAAGTACAACTATCCCACAATACTGTGAATTTTGTAAAATTTATGTAATCTATCTCAATAAAGAAAAAAAATAATAACCTGGGCACTGGTGGCTCTTGCTTGTAATCCTAGCTATTGAGGAGGCTGAGATCTGAGTATCTCTGAGTAACGAGGTTCAAAGCCAGCCCAGGGAGGAAAGTTGGTGAGACTCTTATCTCCAATAAAGTACTCAGAAAACCGAAAGTGGTGCTGTGGCTCAAGTGGTAGAGCCCTAGCCTTGAGCTGATGAGCTGAAGGGCAGCACCCTGGCCCAGAGTTCAAGCCCCGTAATGGACCAAAAAAAAAAAAAAAAAAGAAAAGAAAAAAAGAAAAGAAAAAATAATAGACACAGTACATACCTTGTTAAAAGATGAAGTTAACACTTGGAGAACCAATAAGATATTTATTAGTGAATCTAGATATAATATATAATATACCTACTATACAATATATAAGTATATAATGTACATAGAAATGATAAGAAATACAGTGTAAATATATTTTATATAATATATAGTAGTATACATCTATCATAACTATATTTTTATATATGATATATGATATGTGAGAATACACATAAAAAGAAATATGCTAAGATAATAAAATAATGTCAGCATGAGGTTCCCTAGGAAAGGACGGTTTGGGCTCGAGTGGATGCCGTAGGTCTATGGGACGAACTCCCGCAGGTGGGTCAGGCAACCACTGAGCACTGGTGTGGGAGGCCTTTGTCTCCTGGGAACAGGAGGAACACGGGGCCCTGCGGGCATGTAGCTCTGGTTGCAGAGGCCATGCTGCCCTCTCCCTGCCCGTCCCTGCACCCTGCACCGCCCCAGTCCTCCCTTCATCCAGCATCTGCTAGTCCACAGCCTCTCGCCCGGAAAGCAGTGTGTCCAGGGGATGGAGGACACGGGTGAGGGGAGCGGGGCTCAGGGCCTCTCAGGCCACCATACCCATGTCACCTTGTCGGGGCAAAGGTGAGGACTTCACTGTGCATGTAAGGACGCCCAGGCAGAGAGGCCCAGGCGAGCACGTGTAGGGGTGGGGGAGAGGAAACCAGACCCCACGTTTCCTCTCATTCCAGATCCAGTTAAAGCCACAGGCACTGTGGAGGGTACTGTCCAGTCAAAGGATTCCCACTCTTCCAAGCAAACCCCACAGACAACTGGGGGACCTGCAGCGTGGCAGGGGCCCTCCCCAGCACAGGACCAGCAGCAGAGCTGGGATGTGTCCAGTGGAAGGGCCACATCCCCCTCACAAAGTCCACAGCCTCGGTAGCCGCTGGGGTCCATGAGAGAGGTTGTAGAGAACGCAAGCCTGCTCGTGCTTCCTGTCCACGTGGGCCACAGACTTGCCAGAGACGATCTCTGTCCTGCAGACACAACCCTGTTACCTGGAGTGGGAGCTGGCAGGGACTCCTTGGCCAGGCATTAACAGAGGTGGGGGCAGAGGTGTAATTTCTGAGTGACCGCACTGGGCCTCTCATCAACTCATGTATCAAGGAGGAGCCCCAGGCCTAAGACAGCCCTCGGGTCCCAGGTTCTCCACCTCTCCACTCTCACCAAGCCATGAGAATGCACCCACCGGCTTCCCACTCTGAAGGTTGTGGAGCTCTCTGCGATAATGGCAAGGACACTGCAGCCCCCGAAGTTCCCCAGGACTCGCGCGGCATTCTTGGAGCATGAAGGGAGACACAGGCTGCCACCATGAGTGGCAGAGGAAGAGCAGACCCGCTCACCATGACATCCCACGATGGCCCAATCCACAGTGACACCGACACCCCCAAACTGCATCCCACCAGCTGAGCCTAGCACCGTGGAACATGCTTGAAAAGGTTTAATCTGCTTAATTTTTGATTAACATTTCTGCATCTAAATAATAAGACATGATAAAGCATGAGACATCCAGGGAAAAAACTACACTTGGATGTGTGTGTGTGTGAAGGATATATGCCAGAGTCAGACACTCAATGCCACCACAAGAGACACACAGGAGCACACACTGAGGCTGCACAGAATCAAGGCACACCTCTTATAGGGCATGACAGACCATTAGGGCAAAGAGCATGTCACAAACAATGGTACCATCCTATTGCTACAATAGCACATTATGACATACAAATAGAAATGTGGAGCAAAAAAGGGAAAAAAAATATTCAGAAGAGGCACACCAAATTGCTGACAGTGATGATCTGTGGGTAATAAAACTAAAGTGATTTATCTTTCTCTATATAGGTACACATAAATTTAATTCTTCTTTCTGTGTATGCATTCCTTCTGTTTTATAATAAATATATTTCAATTTTTAGAGAAAACAAATGAAACTTCTGCTCAAACAACAAAGCGGGTAACATATCCTCCAAGAAGCTGGTGCCAAATGAGGGGTGCAGCAACCCTTGCTTGTCCTGCCAGAGACCCCCATTTTGTTGCCAAGGGCCATGATGGCCTGTGCCTCTAATTCCTGCTACTTGGGAGGTAGAGATGGGGGAGTTATGGTTAAGGCCATCCTGGGAAAAAAGTTAGTAAGATCTCATCATAACCAACCAGCTATTCAGAGGACATAAAGAAGAGGATCGAGGGGCTGGGAAGGTGGCTCAGTGGTAGAGCGCTTGCCTTGCACGCATGAGGCCCTGGGTTCGATTCCTCAGCACCACATAAACAAAAAAGAAAAAAGCCGGAAGTGGTGCTGTGGCTCAAGTGGTAGAGCGCTAGCCTTGAGCTGAAGAGCTGAGGGACAGCGCCCAGATCCAGAGTTCAGGCCCCACAACCAGACCTAAAAAAAAAAAAAAAAGAGAAGGGGATCGGGATCTTAAGATAGTCACTAGCACATAGGTAAAACTGAAAAACTAAAGGAAAAAAAAAAAGAAAAAAAAGGGTGAAGGTGTGGTGTGAATGGCTAAGTCCCTGACTGTTGACCAGTCCCCAGGACTGTGGTGGGGCGGGTAGATTCTTGCCTGCTACCCAATTAGGAGCTCCATTTTAGCTTTCAGACAGGATGCTTTCAGAGGGACTATTGGCCAGCATCAGACTAGGATCTGCAAAGCTATGATTACAGACACATACCACCATGGCTCCCTTGCTGGTTGAGATGGGGTGGTCTTGCTAACTTTTTTCACAGGATACTCTGGAACTGCAGTCCTCCCATCTCTGCCTCCCAAGTAATAGGATTACAGGTGTGTGCCATCACATCAATCGCTCTGTGGGACAGTGGAGCAGACAGCTGGCATCCACCCCCTCTCATCTCAGGAGATGGGCTCCATGTATACCCAATCTCCTCTTTATACAGGAGACTCACCTGTAGTGAGGTGTGTTGCCACCCTCTGCTGTGGAATCACCTCTGTCCCACAGTCTCAGTTCTAACCATCCCGACCATGATCTCTGCCATATTCAAATCCCAATTACAGAAGACACTTTTCTTTAAACCAATCCACTGTACAAACAAGGGCCATCCTCTGAAGCAGTAATGACCCTGAAATAACAAGTTCAACATCTACTCCCACACTGTTTATATTAACAAAAACATCACCTTGTACTTCCTATAACTGTCCTTGGGGAACAACAAAATCAGCCTTCCCTCCAGTCACTCGCTCAGAACCCCTCCCTGCTGGTCTGGTGTGGCCTTGTCTCCTGGGTAGAAGATCCAGAGAGCAAGCTTGGATGAGTGTACCTTGCCTGCTCCCTGTACCCGCCACTTCATTTCCATCTTCAGAGCTACTTGAAGGAACGAGGCCCAGCTCAGGCAAGCATGGCTGAAATCTCCCCTGCTCCTCTAGTAACTGAGTGAAGGTGAAAGAGTCACTTGATTTTTGCCATGTCTGCTTTGTGTATCTCTGGACTACTGACATGTTTTCTCTTATTCAGTAAGCATCCGACTCAAGTCTGGTCTAAAATTGTTCATTTCATTTTTATTTCATGTTTTCTTGGGTCTGGTCTTATTTTTTTTTTTTTTTTACTAAAAAGCGGAGTATTCTAAATGAAACATAATCAGTGGTTTCACGGACTTTTGAAACCGTGATCTCACCCAATTCCAAGGGTGGATTCCCAGTACACAATCATGCTGGCCTGCAGGCAAAATGGCCCCACCTCACTGGGACCTAGGGACTTGGCTCCCCTCCTCTCCACTGCTGACCTTGGGCAGACAGCCTCGTGAGCACAGATAAGATCCCATCATAAAACCACAGGGAACATACTGTGAGTATGTCATCTATCCTAGAATCTATACTGATATCATATGAATAGATAACAACAATGTAAACAAATATAGTACATAGTATATGATACATAATAAGGCTACATTATAAAATACATAATAATCTAATATGTACTATATAATGGAATATAATATATCTTATGTAATGTAGAATATTTAGTGTATAATATATAAAATAATATAATATATAATTATATATAATATATAAAATATAAGAGTATATCTAAATATCACTAACATTATAAAATAATATAATGTATAACATAAATAAATGTGTAATATGACAATATATAATGTAACATATAATAAATATGTATATAAAATTTATATGTATATTAAATAATATAAAATATAATATACAATAATGTATAATGTAATGCAAGTAAATATATAATATGTACTATATGTGTAATATAATATATAACATATATAATATAACACACAATATATAAGGTTTAACACATAAGCATATGATTTATAAGAATATATAAAAAGAAACACTGATATAATAACATATAATGTAAATTAATGTATATGAATGGTGCTATAAGTAATAAATTATGAAATAACAAAAGTTTAAGCAAAATATAAAGCCTAGCATATAAGAATCCTTTATATTATTGTTGTTGCTGTTGTTGTTGTTGTTGTAACTATTACCATTGTGCAGTCTAGTCTGAAGCATGGTTCTGGCTAGGATGCTGGTAAGGCTGGACTGATTGCAGCCAAGGAGGCCCAGCATCTTCAGTTGAGGTCAAAGACTCATGGACTTTCCTGCCGGGAGTGACTTTGAACCCATTTCCAGATTCACATCTTGGTCTCCTGAGGGGCTAAGATGATAGGGGCGAGCCTCTCCTCAAAGGAGAGACCCCCACATGGAGATGGTCTACCCCAAAGTCTGCCACAGACCAGGAGGCTCTACTATCAAAGCCCCAGGGACCAAGAGGAGTCATTCTACCATCGTGCCACATGAGACAAGAGGAGTACCCCAGACCTAGGTTAGAATGTTAGGCTCCCTCATTTGAAGATCTGCTGTACTTCCCTGATTATCCAAAGTGCTATGTCCACCCCAGGGTAGAATCTGGGAGGAGGATGAACACTGGGGACATACCCATAAGAAGGAAGGAATGTGGTAAGTTCCACTGAAAACATTCTTTCTAAGCCAGGCGCCTGTGGCTCATGCCTGTAATCCTAGCTACTCAGGAGGCTGAGATCTGAGGACTGCTGTTCAAAGCCAGCCTGGGCAGGAACATCGATGAGACTCTTATCTTGAATAAAGGACTAGAAAACCAGAAGCGGCCCTGTGGCTCAAGCAATAGAGCGCTGACCTTGAGCTGAAGAGCACAAGGACAGCGCCCAAGCCCAGAGTTCAAGCTTCACGACTGACAAAAACCAAACAAAAAACAGAAAACATTCTTTTTTATTTATCATTCTGAAGCTGACACCAAATAGCATATTTATTTTTGAAAAAGTATGTCAAAGTTTATACACACATTCTGAAATCACAGATCCAGCTGATGAAACCGCTGTGTTTCTTAACCAAAGTCACCAGTAGGTAGAACACTAGTGAGAGACACACTGGCGGCAGGTCAGCAAGGGTGGGGACAAGTACCCCCAAGCTGCAAAGCTGCTTTCTCTGGCTCCCTGAGGCGTGGTCCATGTCACATGCTGGCACCCTTGGTAGGGTCCTGAGTCTGCCGCATTGCTGCCCAATCTGGTGCACTGAAGGGCCTGGGTCTTCTCCCAGTCCACTAGAGCATAAGGCACCTTTTTGTTGGAGTGGAGAGAGTATATTTAGGGCTGGGAGCAGAGGGGCCAGGTCAGTGACAGAGCAGGGAAGTGGGTGACCCCTCAGCCAGCTGCAGAGCATAGGAGGAGCCTCCCCATGGCTCAGTGAGCCTGGGTTTGGAGGCCTGACTTCTTCAGGACAGAAAGTTCCTTGCCATCTCTGTTTAACCAGGGTTCTGAGGCCTCACCTTTGAGAAACTGATATATCCCTTTCTTGGAGTTATCAGCTGTGCCAGCTTCTGAGGTCCCAGCTTCAAGGGGATCTGAAGGTAGGTTCAGTTCTTCATGTCTGCCCCACAGCTGCCAATGCATCCAGGGAAAATCAACATGCCCAATGCCAGCCACAGACATGTCCCTGAACATTCTCTTGACCCCCACAAACAGGAAATCCTCACCTGCTCTCTGGACTGTATCACGAGAGGGTTTTCCTTGGTGGCCCCTGAGGCATCCCCCCATCTCTGGGACACCACAGATCGCCTTGCTCAGATAAAAACTCAGAACGTGTGGCAGTCCTCTGGCTCACTTTTGTGACTGTGCTCACAGCCAGCTCTTGAATCCCTCCCTACCCCCTCTCCAGCCCCCTCTACCAAGGCCAGAAGACAAGGCCAAATGAACAGACAAGGGATGAGACTCCAACTAAAGCATACTGAGTTGACAAACAAGCAAGGATGGATCAGGACGGGGTGAGGGCCCTGGCCTCTGGAACTCCTCCTCAGGCAGAAGGACCCCTCTTAAGCTGAGCTGAAGATGATCCCCAGGTACCTTGAATCCATACCTTGCCAAGTTTTCCTGGAAGTCCAGGACCACATATTCATTTCCCTTGGACTCAATCTTGGAGGTGGGCCATGTGGGCCACAGTGGTCAGCAGGTACTGCCTCCCAGCTTTCTATCATGGGTTGCAAACCTTATCCATGCAGCTCCCCTCCCTGCCCAGGGCCCAGCCTGTGCCACCTGTGCCACACTGGGTGGTCTTTTTCAAACAGACTTCCCTGAGTGAGGACTGACACCCACTGCCCCAACTGAGACTCCCAGGAGGAGACCAAAAAAATCACCAAGATGGGACGATCTGGAGAGTGTTGACTTAGGTGAGCCGATCACAGGTATCCAAGAACTCACAGAAAAGATGTGGGTCCCCTTGCCATCTCCTTGGTCTGTGCTGGCAGATGACATGTGTGGGTCCCAGGCCAAGGTCCAGGAAGGAGCTGCAGGTGAGGGTGCCGCCTCTTTGGGGGGATGCAGGGAGCCTCAGGCAGCCTCCAGCTGCCCTCACACACCCAGGCCTAGGGCCATCACATTGTGTCTTGAGATAGTCCGGGCAGAGATCTTGCCTCCCTTGAGAAAGCCCAGCCCCAGGAGATGAGGACAGATTGGCTGAAGGCAATATCAGGCTCTCCTGCTGCTCAGGCCCTCATGCTAACCTCCCAGCCCTCCTCAGTGTGACAGTGAAACTCATGTGACCTTTCACTTGAGGTTGGCCTTGTGTTTTGGGTTCTGCATCGCCAGTTCTGCTGGGACAGGAGTGGGGACTTGTCTAAGTGGAGAGAGCCACAGCACCCCACATCTGGCACACACATGGCATCCACAGAGTCCCCAGTGCCACACACCCAGACCCAGGCCCACAGAGCCAACCCTACCTCACGTGGTGAAACACAGCACAGCCCTCTTCATGAAGACGTGAATATGGAGCCCAGATGGTATCTAGGAACAGCTAGGGAGCATGGACTTACTCTTCTGTTCTGGCTTGAGGTGGTATGGATAGGAGGCAGCTGGATCTCACCTGCTCTACAATGGGAGGGCCGTGGTGTGGCGGCCATATGGGCCATGGCAACAGGGCTGCTGTGGTTCCCATGTTAGCGGGCACTGTGTCCCACTTCCTCTGCAGTCTCCTCCCCTCTTGGAGGTCCAGTACCCATGTTTCCTGAGGTGCCCAGCCACCCATACCTTCCTCCTGAGGCTCTGGCTCTCTGAGCAGTAGGTCTTAGACATGAAGCAGGTAAAGCTTCATCTGGTAAGCCAGGTCTGAGGTGGGCAAGCAGAGCTGCACATAGTCCATCAGCCAATGCAACTTAGACAGATCAGTGGACTGGCAAAAATCCTTAGGATATCTATCCAGCCAGGTTTTTGGCGGGATGTAACAGAGGGTCCTGGAGGTAAGCAGATGGGCAGCAGTGTCAGGGCCTGGCTTCTCCTCTTCCACCTCTCCTGGCATCCTTGAAGAGAGGGGTCTGGTGAGATACGGCCCATTGAATGCACCCGCTGCAGGGCATGGTGGGCAGATGTGCTGCGTGAGGGCCACTCCTTTCTCCTGTATCTGAGGTCCATGTCTAGCATGGTGCAGGCAAGTGCAGGCCCAGACAAAATGTGGATGGGAAGGATGGTTGTTCACAGGGGCTGCCTCTGAGTTCTCAGTACTTCCCTGCCTAGGAACCCACCCACCAGTTCTGTTCTCTCCCATCTGTGGGTGAAGCCCCAGGCCTTTTCCTCATAGTAGGAATCACACAAAAGTCTGGGACACAGAGTTTTTCCACTCTCCCAATGCAGCTCCCCACCTATTCTCACACCTGAGGATAGAAGCAGCCCCAACCCAAGGCTATTCCCTTGTTTATTTGCTCATACTCCTCACAACCAAGGCATAGGTATCCATGCCTAGAGAAGGAGGAGATGGTGTTACCACTAACATCCTCTGTTCCCCACCCAGGGCAGAAATCTAGTTGATCTGACCAACTCCTAGATTGGAAGATTCACCCAGTGGGAGGGGAAGTCTGTCTGCTGCTCCCTGAATCACACGCTAAGTGGGATTTCCCTACATGGCCCACCCTCCACATATGGGCAAGCCGAGCCGACCCCACTTGCTGCTTCCCGGACTTCTTAGGAGGCACAAGGCCACTCACATCTACACACAATGTCCCTGATCTGCCTGTCTATCAGGCCAGTTCTAGAAGGTCACTTACAAATTGGAAATGGGATATTCATCAGGCCTGACATCAGTGAAGCCCCCCAGGATGAAGTGCTTCTTGGAGTGGAAAGGGAGATCACACACAGGAGGCCCACAGCTCTGGGTGGCCCATTCTGCAGAGCTAGGCCCGAGGCAAGCACTTTAGGGCTCATCCACTCAGATTTGGCTTCACCCTACAAGGATAAATGGGCCCAGGGAGATGCAACCCAGCCAGGAGGCAGTGGTCTTCTCTGCTCAGGTGCGGGAGGGGGGCTCTTACCTTTGGAAACAGCAGGTCCAGTCCCTGCTGGGGAGTCCCCAAAATCCTGTAGAAGTGCAAGAAAGAGGGAAGAAAAAAAAGATCCCTTCTCAGCAGGTCACTTCACCAGCTCCTCCAGTCTGCGTGCTTTCATGATCCTTAGAGTGGGGGGGCTCATCCATGGTTGGGGATGGCTCTTTTGTCCTCACAGTGGAGGGCTCATCCGTAGTCAAGGCTGGCTCATCCATCCTCAGTCATCACAGTGGGGTTCACATCCAGGGCTGAGACTGGCTCATTTGTCCTTATAGTAGGAGGCTTATCTGGGGCTGGGGCTGGCTCACATTTGTCCTGAGGTAGGCCAAGAATTGAAGGTTCAAACATGGAAATGGTATCAATGTACAATGACTCTTAGCCATACAGTGATGCAAAGTCTACACAGAAGGAAATTTCCTGAATATGCACATGGAAACACATATATCTACAGGGGAGCAAGGGTGTCTGGGGAGGAGTGAGGGGGATGATTCATCTTGTGTCATTTTTGGATCCCTCCGGGAAAATGGCCCAGGCACATGCACACTACGTGTTTATGCACATATTCTAGGAAACCTCAGGCCTGGTATAAGCTATTACTATGGCACACTCAGAGACAAGAAGTGATCTGATATGCACACTTCTGGTGACAAAGATATACTCAGGAACATACACATGTGTACAGACAGATGTTCCTGTACACATATGAACAGTCAGTCGCATAGGCATGCATTTGCACACAGACAGGAACACAGAGGGAGGGTTCATCCAAGTGGATCTCAGTGACAAAGATTCTCATCTGCTCCCTCCAAGGCCCGACAGGTGCAGGGAGCCATGCTCTTGTGCCTGTCATGGTCAGCAGAATTGGTGCCGTCTGGATGGCTTGCAACTGTCCTCCTTGCCTAGGAAGAGGGAAAGGGATGGAGAGTTACTGCCTAAACAGACTAAGAGGATGAGAGGGTTTGCACACAAACATAAAAATCCAAGACTGAGTCGGCCACTCTGACTGGTTCAGACTGGGCTTGAGAGCAGTAGAAAAGAAATAAGGGAGGGTGCACAGGAGGAATGGAAGTTCATGGTCATTCTAACCTCTGTGACTATTTGGATCTAGTGTCTATGACAAACCCAGAGTGGAAAACACCCAGACAGGCAGTACCTTTGGATTTCTTAACACCTGACTAGGAAGGGTGGCCCAAGACACATAGAGGCTGGACATACCTCTAGTTCAAGTACAGATGCCACACAGATAGTTTGCCAGGTCAGATCCATCTAGGGTAAAGGCCACAGGAGATTCCTGGGCATGGACTGGGATCTGGAACTGCTTTTACTTTCCACCTGGATTCAGGTGCAGGCCACAAGGTGCGGCTTGAGTCCATGGAGGTACATGGGGAGTGGTTTGCCCACAGCTTCCTCCTTGTTCTGGGCCCACCTGCCAGACACGATGCACTGCTTCTACCTTGGCTGCCTCATCTCATTGCCGTCTCGGGGTGCTGATATAGATGACTAAAGAAATCTCAGAGGATGTCACATGCTCCCAGGGGACAGCCTCCAGAGAAAGCCTTCTCTCCTAGGCCACACCAGGGACCAGGATGCCACCTGGAAGACTCAGAACCTCAGAAAGATGGGCTGGCTCACAGTGTAGCCTTGTGCCTCAGGGACAAGTCAGGGACAAGAGTGCAGCCGTGTGCACTCTTCTGAACTGGGTGTGCCCTCATCCCCGGGGATTGCCTTACCCAGGCCCTCCTGAGACATACATACCCTCATTCCACGGAGTTCTGCCGAGACTGCAATGGGACGGCTGAGTCAAGGTCAAACCCCTCACATGGCAATGGTGGGTCCAGTGGCTCTCTGACTCCAGGATGGGACAGGGGGACCTCAGAGGTAGAGTTGTGATGCACGAGCAGAGCCAACATACACCTGTGCCAGCCATGTGGATAGTAGCCATGCCCTTCCCATCTGTCATGCATCTTGGCAATCCTCAGAGATGCCACTCTGGGCCTCCAGGATGAGGCTGACTTCTGCCCCATCCCACCAGCCCAGCTCAGCAACATCTGGTAGTGCTGTCAGCGAGCCCCACCTGACCCCAACTCATCAATGCCAAAAGACACCCTAAAGATCAGTGATGTAGTGAGTTGGGTGAGGGCCATGCCATGGGTATAGGTGACCATGAAGACATGAGAGGTGTCATGAGCATTCCCGACCTATAAAGGTTTCTTAAATCTCCCGTGACCAGGAATGATGAGGATTTGCACACCACATGGATGCTTGCTATTCCCCTCCTCCCTCTGGTTCCAGCTAGGATTGACACTGACCCATGTGCAACTGGGTGTCATCCACCATGGCCACTTCCAGAGGTGACAGCGGTGGCTGGGACATCGGCGGCTGAGAATGACCAGCCTTTACTACCAAGGAGCACTTTCTGTGGAAGGTGGTCTCATTGAGGAATATCCCTCTCACCTGGCTGCTGGGATGGGCTCATCATATTGGGCACTGCTATGGCCACATGATCCTTGACCTGGGTGAACATCCCGGGGATGCTGTGGGCCAGAACATCCAGATCATCTGATCTGGCGTTCAGACAGAGAGCACATCTGCCTGCCTGGAACTTGGGCACGACCTGAACTTATGTGCCAAGGCTCTTTGTGGCTGTAGTGGGTTGGTCAGGCCCCTGAGGGTTTGATGTGTTTTCTTGGGATTCTGCAGCACACCAGCATAGTTCAGCGTGGCCACAGGAATCTAAGGCATGGATGCGGGCCAAGGTGACAAGTCATCTATTGTCCGGGATGGAGCTCTGCACAGACTTGGTACTCCTCATGAAGACATTGGTCCTGGTGTCCCCTAAGAAGTTGGTATTTCTAACAGAAAGGAGAGAAAGTTGGTGTCTTAGCTACCCACTGTTAGCTGTGACAAAATATCTGGCATCAGCCAAGCAGGAAAGGTTTTGTTTGGATAGTGATTTTAGGGCTCTCCAGGCTGGAAGCCACTGGGCTGACCAAGATAGCAGTTCTCTTGTTTACACTTCTTGCCTGTCCAGGATGTTGCACGTGCACCACCAGTCCTGGCATTTTATGGTTGAGATGGTGTGTTGTGCATAATCTTCGCAGTGTTCTCCAGTCCTCCTGATCTCTGCCAAGTGCCCATGTGGGATCACAGGCATGTGTCCCCACACTTGGCACCTTTTCCCAGTTCCCAGCAAGAGGAAGTTCATCTGAAAGCCTGCTATCATTGGCAATGAGAGAAGAATCCTGTCCTGGGATGTGCTTCTTACTTTCATCCTTTACCTTCAAGCATTTAAAACAGAGGTTTATAAACCACAGTCCCTGTGTGCTGTCACTCGCTAATGAGCACCTCAAGCCCCTACGTTGCACCCCCAGTCACACTGCTGGAGTGTTGATGCCAGGACAGGAGCTCATGAGTTGTGGCTGAGGAGGAGTAGGGGGCTGCAACCGAGGGACTGGTGGGGGAACAGATGGGACCTAGGTGGGTAGCCATGGCTGGAGGGTACCATTCTCGGTAGAAATGCCAATTGCAGCTGCCCAGCTCTGCTGGCAGAGACCAGGAGCCTGGACCAGCCAGGGCCTCATTTCTCTAGGACTCTGTGAATGAAGAGGAAGAAAGGCATCCTTCTACTGAGATAGATGGTCTGACAAGAGCAGAGACTAAGGGCAGAGGTAGTGGGTGGGACCATTCTCTCTCTCCTTCCATCTTCCTGTTCCTGCTCTTGGCTGCCAGACAGGAACGGGGAACCCTGGCAGTGTTGGTTTGGAGAGGCTGCTTTGCCCACCACTCTCCCAGGACTTGTCCACAGAGGGTCATTCTGGGTTTTGTCCAGGACTTTATCCAGAGCCTGACAGGCTCGGTACCTGGAGCTGTGAGGACCATCTTCTCCCTCCCTCCCCAGAATGTCTCATCCACAAAGCCCTGAACCAGCTCCCACTTCATGTGCGCAGCTGTATCCTCACCTTCCCCAGAGAAGGCCGAGACAGCCTTGCTCTCCTCCACCTCCCCTCCAGATGGCTGTCATAGAACCCCACAAGCACTGGGACATCTTTGTGTTTCCTCTAAACTCCTCTTATTTTCAGCATCTTCCCATGATCCCTTCAGGAAAGGGTCTCTTCAGGCTGAGCTCAATATTTAGCCAAAGGGTCACTCATGGTAGGCTCTTTTATTCTATCTGAGGCATTTTCTTTTTTGCTAGAATATAAAGAGGAAAAGGGAAAAGAAGAAAGCAAATATCTACAGGTGGCAAGAAGATTTGAAGAAGAAAAAATTAAAAGTGGGTTTGGCAGTAAATATGTGTAGTCCCAGCACTTGGGAAGCTGAGGAAGAAGGATCAGATGAGCCTAGGACATCAGGGGACGCTTGGACAACACAAGAAAGACCACCTATGAAACATTCCTTCAGTGGGGTGCTGGTAGCTCATGCGTGTAATCCTAGCTACTCAGGAGGCTGAGATCTGAGGATTGTGGTTCAAAGCCAGGCCTGGCAGGAAAGTCCCTGACACTCTTATCTCCAATTAACCACCAGAAAACCGGAAGTGTCAGTGTGGCTCAAGTGGTAGAGTGCTAGTCTTGAGCCGAAGAACTCAGGGACAGTGCCCACACCCAGAGTTCAAGCCACACAACTGACAAAAAAGACAAAAAAGCATGAACAAAAAACAAAACAAAACAAAAACAAAAACATTCCCTCAAACAAGGAAGACAGGACTGGGAATGTGCCTGAAGCCCTGGGTTCAATTCTTAGTACCACATAAAAAACGCCAGAAGATGGGGGCTGGGAAGGTGGCTCAGTGATAGAGCGCTTGCTTGCACGCATGAGGCCCTGGGATCAATTCCTCAGCACCACATAAGCAAAAAGAAAAAAGCCAGAAGTGGCGCTGTGGCTCAAGTGGTAGAGTGCTAGCCTTGAGCTGAAGAGCTGAGGGACAGCACCCAGGCCCAGAGTTCAGGCTCACAACTGGACCAAAAAAAAAAAAAAAACAACGTCAGAAGAGCCCCTGTGGTAGAGCAGAGTGCTAGCCTTGAGCAAAAGAAGCTCAGAACAGTGCCTAAGTCAGGCCCTGAACTCAAGTCCCAGGACGCGGGGGGGGGGGGGGGGGGGACGCGGCGGGAGGAAAACAGACTTTATTTCTACAAAATGTTCCCACTGAAAGCAGAGAAAAAAAAAAAAAGAGGGAGAGAGAACATGTTCAAGGGCCCATAGGTCAACAACACTGAAATGAAAGGGAAAACACAAAAACAGCAAGACCATTCTGGGATGGGTAATGGAGAGCTGAGGAGGGAGAATGACAGAGGGCCAGGAGGGAAATGGCTAATGCCTTAAAGACATTTACCACATCCTTTGTGTCACTGCCCATATTTCTTGGGTTACTATCTGATCATAGAGTGGGAGTGCCTCTAATATGTGGCCAGCCCCTTCTTCTCCTTTCCTACATTTTTTTTTTCCGCATCTTGGGGCTTCAACTCTGGGCCTTAGCTGTCCCTGAGCCTGTTTTGCTCAAGGGAAGGGCTCCAACTATTGCACAACTCCTAGCTATTTTGAGCAGTTTATCACAGATTAGAGTCTCACAGAATTTCCTGCCTGGGCTGCTTTTGAACTTCCACCCTCAGATCTCAGCCTCCTGCATAGCTAGGTGTGAGCTCCTGGGGCCTGGCTCCTTCACTGCTTTCACCAAAACTTCTCTGTTTTCCCTGCCACAGTCACGGTGTTTACCTAGCTGTCCTCTGCTCCACCTGCCCCAAGCCAGAAATCTGTCAAAGGCTCTCCGACCACTGGTTCATGTCCTCCTCTGACCCTGAGACAGGTAAACAGTGCACTCATGGGTCATGAAGCCATCTGGCTGCCTTGATGATCTGGAAGAGCACACCGGAATATACAGCCTCATAGAGGCTCAGGTCTATGCTGGGTAGGGGCTTCTTAGAGGGCTTGTTCTCATGGTATTCCAGAACACCCACCTCACCCCCAGCCCACACCTGGGGCCCTGACCCATGCCCAAGCCCAGAACTGTCAGCTGGCTTCCATTGGCCTCCAGGCTCTTAAACCCATGGATCCATGTGACAGGCTTGCAGAAGGCTTCCAGCTGCATCTGCTGAGTGGAGCCAGAAGTTTCAGAAGAAGAGAAAAAGCAAAAGACCACAAACTAGAAGGGACAGCAGTCTGTTGACAGAGATGGGGGTGAATAGCCCAAGATGAGAAGTACCATCTTCATGATAGGCAACAAAGACCCAAAATACTCTATTAGAATGCCCAGGACACAGACACATGGTGCCCATTTGTAATTCCAGTAATGAAGGAATACAGACCTTGGGGACTGAAGTTGAAGACAAACTTGAGAAAAATATGAGACCTCACCTCAAACAACAAGCCAGGCACAGTAGAGCTACTATGGTCCTAGGAAAATATAAGACCCTAACAGAAAAATAACAAAAGGGCTGGGTGAATGGAAAAAGGGTAAATGCCTGTGAGCAGAGCAAGTAGGAGATCTTGAATTCAAACCACAGAGAAAGAGAAAGAGAGAGAGAGAGAGAGAGAGAGAGAGAGAGAGAGAGAGAGAGAGAGAGAGAGAGAGAGAGAGAGAGAGAGATAAAGTTTTGACAAAAAGGCCAAAGTGGATTCACTTAAGTCAACATGCTGTCCACAAATGTGGTTTCCAGTTTCCATAGCCTAAGCAGCTAGCCTGTCTTTCAAAGGGCCTGGACACGGAGGCATACTGGGACCTGCGGCTGCCTCCACCCTCCCCCACTGGAGATCCTATGTGCTTGTGCGCAGCTGTCCCAGCGGGCCCCATTTTGCAGTGTCTTCTTGCCCTCACAGAGTGGTGACTAGGTTGGGTGCTGTGATATGGCTCAGCTCGGTCAGCCAAATTCCCTGTGGCCCCACAGCCTAGCTTTCACTTGTCCTTGTTCCCTTTCATCCTGGGAACTTCTCCTCTCTTCCCTATTGCTAACCTATAGTTTATAGCTTCATTAAAACAAATAATGATATAATAAAATAATGTAGAATATAATATAAATACATAATAAAATATAGTGAAATATAAATATAATTTAAAATATAAATATGCAATATATATAATTAAATATCAAAAAAGATAAAAAAGTGTTTCAGCAAAATATAAAGTCAGGCACATAAGAACCCTTTATTATTGTTGTTGTTATTATCCTGATGTACAGAAGGGTTACAATTTCTAAGTCAAGTAATGTGTATATTTCCTTTTGGATGGAGAACAGGCAGCATCACCTTTTCCTTGCTCTCTGTTTTGCCCTGTATTCTCTATCCTCAAGTTACAGAGTTCATTTTCAACATAGTATCTCATGAGGATCACTGCTGCCTCTTCTCACCCTTTGCACCCCATTTATGTTCCCTGCCTTTACCCTATATATATGCCCTACCTTATCTTTCCCCAAATAGATCAACAAGACAACCCCCCCACACACAAAAACCACAACAAAGGAGGGGGGGCAAAACCACAAATCCACCACAAAGAGAAAAATGAAAGCCTGTTTCTTTTTCCTGAACTTCACTTCAATAAATACTATTGTATAGGATAGTCAAGAATCATCTCTTATATGTGTGCTTACCATTCCTGGGGCTCGAACTCAGGCCCAAAGCATGTTCACTGAAGTTGTTTGCTGAGGGCCAGCACTGGCCTGCTGGAGCCTATGACTCTACTTCTAGCTTCTGGTGATTCATTGGTGCTAAGAATCTCACAGACTTTTCAGTGCTTCCAACCACCATTTTCACCTCGTGGTCTCCCAGGTAGCTCAGATTTTAGGTGTGAGCCAGCAGCTTTGGCATAAAAATAAAATCTTGAAATATCACTTACTGAGGCAAGCTATGTAGCTCCTATCTAAATCCTAGGTATACTAGGGAAGCTGAGATCTGAGGGCTGAGACTGAAAGCCAGTCCCTACATAAAGTCGAGAGACCACAGCTCCAATGAATCAGAAAATATAGGATAAGAAGTGTGTTTCACATGTTAGAATGCCAATCACAAACAGTCAGCTGAGTGGGAGCATAAGAACTGAAGTTCAAACTGAAGTATCCCAACTTCCCAGGGCCCGTAAGATTTGAACTCATGATTGGCGAAAGGCATCACCAGCACTCAGTCAATACGACTAGGAACCTTATTAGCCATGGTAACTGACCTACACTATCCAGACAGTGAAAACCAGCCGCAAACTCAAATAGCTCAGGGGATATAAAGGCAAAAGCCACAGAGGAAACTCCCTGGTGGTCCGTGGTAATTTCACAATCAGTAAGGAAGCAAGTTACAGAAGCAAAGCTGGCAGTTAGTAATTATAAATAGTGATTACAATTTTAATAATCAATCACGACAAAGTTCTCAACCTTGATCTTCCTTTTGCTCCCAGTTTTGGGTTTTCTTCTAAAGGGAGATCCCACCTTTTCAAGTTGGGCCTTATCCTTATCAATGGATAAAAGCTAACTGCAAAGGATCAAGTTCCATGTTTTAGTATATATGCTGAGCAAGCATAATCACATAAAAACAGACATTGAGTGGTGAACATTGAGGCCTTATTTTTACTCACTTTGCATTTCTTGGCAAATGTAAAGACACAGTTTTGTTCCCCTTCCTGAAGTTTGCACTTATTAATTTTAGGTCCTGGCACTGAAATTAATTCCAGTTGAATTTCCTTCTTCCTTAGTCTAATTAATACTTAATTTGTTTAATTCAACCTGGTCCTAACAAAACTCCAATATAATCACAGAAAAAAAAACAAAACATTTATTTTAATTGCACCATGTGAAATTATTTCTTTTCTCCTCCTCTTTCACCTTGCCCCCCCCCCCCGCCTTTTTGGTTTATGCCCGCTCATCACTGTTTTTGATTTGGGTACCCTGTGTCTTGAATACATATATATATATTATATATATACATGTTTATCTGATTTGAGGATGGGAAGGGGAATAACAAAATGGTGACACAAAGGACAAACTGTGAAGAAATGCAACAGGGATACTCATAAGACACTGTTGGAAATGAACTTTACAACTTAGGGGTGGGGGCAAGAGGAGTAGGTGGGGAAGGAAAGTGGGAAAACAGAGGGAGGGAGTACAATGTTGGACAAGAAATGTATTCATTACATTACTTAGGTAACTGTATCTCCTCTGTACCTCACCCTTAGAAAAAATAAAATGAAGTTTAAGAAAAGAAATTTTAAAAATATGTAAAGTGTAAGATTGATAGCTTTGATCACAGGTCGGGATGTAAACATTCTTCCTCAATTGTCGCGTCCTTCCAGTGACTCACCAGTCATGTCCACTGCCTCATTCCCAGCTGTCTCCCACAAGTCCCATCTGACTTGGGATCCTGATTGTTCAATGCAGTTTCTCCCCAAGATTCATCCAGTACCACACTGCTCTTTGCCAAAGTCACCGGTTGCAAAGTACTTTGTTTGCCTTTGTCTCCACCTCTCCAGATGTATTCCCACCCATTCAAAGGATACAAAGAGACCTGCGATCTATTTGCTTGAGAATGGGAGCATTTAGCAGAAACCCTGGGAATGCACACTGACCAGTGTGAGGGAAGCAAGTGCATTCCTGAGCCCAGGCAGACCTCATAAAAGCCATCTCCACAGACAGGCTCCTGGTGCTGTACAGCTCCAACAATACTGACAGGTCTTCCTTCCCCAGCGTGGCTAAAGCCAGGACGGTTCTCACTGAGACTTGGGAGAGCATTTCTGCACACTACCCATCCCTGGCAGAAACAATGAAGAAACATTTGTCTAAGTATCAGGAGAAGAAGGTAGGACCCACACATGTTACACCCAGCAAGGCTCTAGTAGACGGAGAAGGACGACACTCGGGCATTTTTTTAACAAAAAAGGAATTCAGGAAAGATAACTAGGAACTCTTTTTCAAGAAGAATGATCCAGCTAATTGGTGATAAAGACATAAGGAGGTGACTAGAATGTTTTGTTTCAGATGGTAGATTGTCTGCAAAAGCCAAGGGAGAGAGAATGAAATTGATGTGGGCTGAGAGATCTAGGCGTGAGAGCGGGGTCACCTGGGTAGGGTGGGGAAGAGGAAGCCCTGGGCTGGGGGTCGCACAGTACAGGTTCTGGGCCGCAACTGCTGGAGCTTGGCCTGTGGCTCAGGTCTTTATTCTCACCATAGACAGTGAGCACGTCGTATACTCTGACTGGCTGAAGAAAGCGAGCCAGGAAGACAAGTGTGGACCTTTTTATGTGAATTTGGGAAGGGAAAGGTGGAATGCCCAGGCTGTGGGAGGGCAGTGGTGGGGATGCAGTGGGAACCCGGGTGTTGGGCTCACCATGGCCATCATCTCCTCCCATGGCCCGGGGTCGAGGGAGGGGAAGGGGCGCCTCCCTGCAGACACCATAGAGTGAGGTTTGCACTGTAGGTGTCAGATCCCAAGGGCCTAGACCCTGTCACCCCGATGCTGCCCCAATGGGCACCCTGTTACCCCGATGCTGCCGTCTGGACACGGGCGGGGACTGGGGTCCTTCCCCATGCTTGCCCCTCAGGACCCCAGACCACATCCCACGTAAAGATGTTAAGTAGCATTATTATTTTTTCTGGCTAGTGTGGACACTTTAGGGCTTGCGCAGGGCAGGAGGATGGGTGAGGGGATTGCGGGAGGGGAGCAGGTGCACACGCAGAAGCGCCAGTATGGGGTTTCAACTCAGGGTCCCAGTGATATGCCAGGGATTTTGCTCAATACTGCTAGCCCTAGAATGCTTGAGCCACAGCTCTACTTCTGGGTGTTTTGTTTGTTTGTTTCATTGGTTTGTTGTTGTTGTTGTTGTTTTCCTGGCAGTTCATTGCAGACAAGAATCTCGACAGACTTCTGTCTAGGCTGGCTTTGAACTGGGATCCTCAGATCTCAGCCCCCTGAGTAGCTAGGATGACAGAACATGAGCCACTGGAATTCCAGAATTTTGAAAAATTTGTTTTTGTCATATTCAAGAATTCACTTGTTGCAGGAATGCTTTCAAGAGGAGAAACTTTATTGCAATTGTATATGGAAACATTCTCTTTTGCAAATAGGCTGTTTTTTTTTAAATCTTTATTGTAAAGGTGATGAAGGGGGGATTACAGTTATATAAGTAAGGTTATGTGTACATTTCTTTTTTCCCCTGTTACTTAAAAGTCATAATTTTTTGTTTTTGTTAATTATTTTTTATTGAGATTAAGTAATTACATTACTTTCCTAGAATTGTGGCATAGTGGTACTTAGCTAAAGTCACCAACACATTTTAATCTTCACAATGCTAATTGTCATTGTTTTGATCTACAAAGCTTACGAACTCTACAGACTTTAATAATAAAACTATTTCTTACAATTTCTCCCTCATTCTTTCCCTCCCATCGCTGCTCTTGAGTTGCTTAGTTCACTTTCATCAATATCCAGTACTACTGATGGGCCCCTCTGCTGTATTTCTTCGTTCATTTTCATCTAGTTCTGTGCTTCCCCTCCTAGCTTCCCTCAGGTGTGCATGCGTAAACACCATATATGGAATCAACCACATAGAGTCTAGAAAGTATGTGACAAGTTAAGAAAAGGTCCTTTGTCTTTTGGGTCCAGTATACTTTGTTAATCTCATTTTGAATCTAACTTCCTCATAGCAGGGAGAACATGTTCTGTTTGTCTCTCTAATCATGGCTTATCTCATTCTACATGATTTGTCCTAGTTTCATCCATTTCCCTGCAAATGCCATTACCTTGTCTTTTATAATGGCTCTGTAATATTCCGTGTTACAGGTGTGCTGTGTATATAGATACCACAGTTTTTGTACCCATTTATCTGTGGTGGGGCATCTGGGTTGTTTCCATATCTTGGCTATTGTGAACTGCGCAGCAATGAACAAGGAGATGTGTGTGTCCTTGTCATATCCTGGTTCCTGTTGTTCAGGGTAGATGTCTAGAAGTGGTATGACTGGCTTAGGGAAAGTCTATGTTTAGTTTTCTGAGGAACCTCCACACTGCTTTCCAGAGTGGTTGTATTAGTTTACATTCCCACCAACAGTGCAGTAGGGTTCCTCTTCCTCTGCATCCCTGCCTACCCTGCATACCCTGAATTTAGGGTATAGGCCACATTTTCTCCTTCTAACCCCTCCCTTCTCACTCCCCAAATTGTCTACTTCATTTCCAATAGAATGCCTAGTATCATTTGTTCATCCTCTGTCCCACTGTTTCTGTGATTCCCTTTTCCTTTCATAGGTCAGATAAACTTACATAGAAGACAAAGGTACAAAAAAAACCAAAGGAGAAAAAAAATAGAAATTGTCTTTGTATATTCTAGTTCCTTTTCCTGCCTCATGATTCCATCTAAATGTTCATGTGTTCACTTATGGGAATTCTAAATTCATGTCCCATGACCGATGATGGCAAAATCCAAATCTGTGGAGCCTACAGGCCCAATACCTCTAATCAGTATATGCAAAACTCTGAAATAATTCACAACAACTCTCCCCCTTTTGTGTTTTAGGATCTAGGTCTGGTGGAAACACTGATTTGTCCTGCAGAGCAGCAAGATGAGTGGTGACCTGGATGTTGTGGAATACTAAAAGAATGATTGCTCCAAGAAGCCCCTGTGGAGAATGAACCTGAGCCTCTGCCAGCAGGTAGATGCCAAGGCGAACTTCCACACCATGAGGCCACCATATGGCTTTGTGGTTGTCATCAAAACTGCCAAACACTCCTTCTACCTGTTGGCTGAGACTGGGGAGGACATGGATAAGTGGGTGGATAGCGTAGGTTGCGTCTGTGGCATTTTGGAGACCCACCAGAGCACAGATAGGTAGATGCCACAATGCTTCAGTGAGGAAAACAATGGTCTTATGGAGCCCTTCTACCTGCCAGGGAAAATAGCCAAGGGGAAGGAGAAGAAGGGGATGGCTGACTATCAGAGGGACTCCTGTCCCCAATGATGGTCAGATAGGTAACTGAGAAAGGTGGGTTGTGTGTTGTAATGAAGAAAAGGCATTTTGTAAAGTATCTTTGGGTCTGTAGACACCACTTCTTTGGCCACATGTCATTCTACCTCTTCATTTCTGCTTGTTGGCCCTCTTTAAAGATTTTTTTTGCTCCCTCCTTTCCTTTGATTCCCAGCTCCACCCACCAAAATGAACAGCTCAGAAGAGGAGAAGCGGTGGCAGTTCATTACCAGCCTGAAGGCACAAGAAGTACGTGAATATGAAGAGCTCAGAGTGGAGAACCAGAAAACAAAGGAGAAATATGCAAAATTAGGCAAGAACAAGATGAAGATGTTAAAAATCTGGAAGAATTTCAGAAAATTTCTCACATGGATATAGAGGAAGTTAATTTTATGCAGAACCATCTTGAAATGGAGAAGACTTGTCGAGAAAGTACAATAGCCTTGGCAACAAAGCTAAGTAAAATAAGACACTAAAACGTATCAGCTTTTTTTTTTTTTTTTTTTTTTGGTTATTGAGTTTGAACTCTGGGCCATGGTGCTGTCCCTCAGCTCTTCAGCTCAAGGTGAGCACTCTACCACTTGAGCCACAGCGCCGCTTCTGGGTTTTGGGTGGTTTATTGGAGATAAGTGTGTCACATACTTTCCTGCCAGGGCTGGCTTTGAACCACAATCCTCAGATCTCACCTGAATAGCTAGGATTACAGGTGTGAGCCACCAATGCTGGGCAAGAATCAAAATGTTATGCATGGCCAAAATGGGACCAGATATAATAACGGAGGAGACAAGTATCCATGAGGAGGAGTCAGCCACCAACACAGAAGGTGTGGCAAAGATGTGTGTCTCTGTCCAGTGTTAGAAGCAAATCAAAGCACTATGAGATCAAATTGTATCTGTTCACGAAGAAAAGAAGCTAGCTACTGAGCTGGAAAATATCAAGAGCCAACTTGTAGGAGAAATGGATGAAATAAATAAAGTTAATCAAGAGAAGGCTGTTTGAAATTCAGAAGTTCTTGCACAGAGAAAAGTATTAGAAAAATGCAACCCGGTGTTCCTGTTAGCGGTGGAAGAGTATGAGGAGATGCAGGGGAACCTGGAGCTGGAGAAAGACCTTTGGAAGAAAGCAGAGTCAGTTGCACAAGAGATGTTCATTGAGCAAAACAAGCTGAAAAGACAAAGCCGCCTACTGTTGCAGAGCTCCATCCCTGACTGGCAGCTTGTGAAAGCACTAGATGAAAATGCAAAACTCATTCAGCAGCTTGAAGAGGAGAGAATTCAGCATCAACAAAAGGTCAAAGAATTAGAGGAGCATCTAGGAAATGACACATTGCACAACGAGATGTACAACCTCAAACAGCAACTGCAGCTTCTAGAAGAAGACCAGAAGGAACTGGAATTGAAATACCAGGGTTCTGAAGAGAAGGACAGGAGATGAAAGCATTCTGTGGATGAACTCCAGAAGCCAGTGAACCCATCTGAAATTTGGAGCCTACTTGTCTCCCTCCACCTGCGTCTGTTTCGCCTCCATCTCCCAATCATATCTGACCTCTCATGTCTATGATCCAGGAACAATCCCAGCCCACGGGCAGTGATACTAAGAAACATAAAGCAACTCAACCAGAAACAACCTAGGAAGTCACAAGGCAAGCGGTCAAAGAGATGATGGATAGAATTGAAAAGAGAGTTCATCTTAGACTTGTTTATCAGACCACCAGATCAAAGGCAAAGCCAGAATCCTCAAAAAGCTGTGAAAGTGCAGTGAATGAACTAAAAGGAATACTGGGGACAGGTAACCAGTCCACTAGTTCAAGAAGCTTAAAAATTCCTTGACCCTGAAAACAGTGAAACTGAATTAGAAAGGATTTTGCATTGCAGAAAGATGAAGGCAGAAGCAGATAACATAGTAGTCCTGCTGTGATATTAGCCACATCAGAGTATAAATCCATGGCAGGGTTGGGTTCTGTATCCAGTGTAAGAAAATCAGCCACAAACAAGACAATTCTGGAGGCAGAATTCAACAGCCTGGCCCCCCTAACACCTGAGCCAGGTGAAGGGTCCTGTGAATTGGAAGGATGCACAAGTTCCAAGGTTACAGTTCATCCTCCCAGTAATGATGGATACAGGAAGAGATGCTTTGGCAGTGAAAAACAATCTGAACCAGTTGCAGTTTTAGATCCCATTTCTACACATGAACCTCAAACCAAAGACCAGGTCACTGAAAAGATCCAACCCATGTAAGGAGGAGGAAGGCAGAATTGAACCAGATTACAAAGAAGACAATATGGGAAAAATGAAAGAGACAGACAGCTCCAACTATTGTTGGGAAACCAGAAGGCTGACCTGTTAGGAGTCCTTTTTCATAGGACATACTTGGACTTGGGGTGTTATCTCAGGCTATAGCCATTCTGTTCTTCCCCATATATTTCCAATACACATTTTTCTGGTGTCACTTTTGTAAGTAGCAACTATAAACATATGTAAGCGATTTAACAACATATACATTCTAGGTAGTTTTGGGTTTGTTTGTTTTTGCTTTGTCTTAATAAGGATAAGATTTTTCTTGATTACTGTATTAACTATGATTCTTGCTAAAGGCTAAGGCACAAATGGTGATAACTTTTGAGGAACTGTACATACTATTATCAAATGTAGTAATGCTGAAAACTTTGAGGTGTTTGTGGATCACTGGATAAACAGAACTGACCGACTTACTGTGACTTACAAAACCCACAGACCTGGCTATGGCGGCACATTTCTGTAGTCTCAGAAGTGAGGAGGTTGAGGTAAGAGCATCATTTGAATCCTGGAGTTAAGAGAGTCCTAAACAACACAGCTAGACCCCATCACAATTGTGTTTTTAAGCTCTTTTCTAAAAAGGCATCTGTTTGGGGTCTGCTTCTCTTTTGATGGAGAAACTAAAGCAGCATGGGACCTGCTGTAGACTGTGACATACAGGTTATTATTTTCCAGGGCCAACTGGGATGAACTTTGAACTTGGGCTCTGGCATTATTAGTTCAGGATTAATTACACTCTTTAAAAAAAAGTGCATTTAATTGGTCATGCCCAGTGCCTGCCAAGGACTTTAGTGGGAATATTCTGGTGGCCTGAATACAGAATTGAAGTGAAAAGCCCAAGCCTTGAAATTCACAGTAATATCTTTAAAAAAAAAAAAAAAAACATGTTTTCTCTATTCTGAGTTTTGTTTTCCTATATACTAACCAAGTAGTAGTACCATATTTTATCATAGTTTTTAATCACAGTGACAAGCACATGGTTTTTCTGGCTTCACTGCTGTTCTGCATTACCCAGTTTTTGTATTGTTTTGCTTTTTTTTTCTTTTTTAAAGAAATTAAGTGTAGTTAGTCTCTAAAAGCATTGTGTTTCGGGGTACCACCATGAATAAATGGAAATGTAATCAGGGATTATTTTAAAGAAAAATATACTTATGTAGCTTTTCAAAGTTGATTGTTTCAAAACTGGTCTTTATTTAAAATGAGTGGCAATGCATTTGAATGTACTTTTATGACAATGGTTTGGTAATGGCAATTTTACTATTAAAAAAGTGAAAGGTTTGTATTAGTGTCACCTAAGGGCAAGTATTTTTGCATGTGTACTAAGCATAGACTTGACAAGGTGGGGAGGCAGGTGAATGGACTTACATGGTCCATTTTGGGGAAAATTCTTTTCAGGGGGTTCACTCTGTTTGACCATTCTCCACGTTCTTCCAGTGATGGTTTGATAGTTTTCTATCAGTTTACTCATGGGGAATTAAAAAATGTAATGATTTTCATCCTTGTGTATGCCTAACAGAATAAGTAATTCTGCTATGTGATATGCAAGCTCTAAATAGATGAATCCACAGGTGAATTCTGGTATGCTGTACTTTGAACTCTTCTCATCAAAACACATTTTTGGGGGGGGGGGCGTCTGGTTGTGGGCCTGAACTCTGGGCCTGGGCGCTATCCCTCAGCTCTTCAGCTCAAGGCTAGTGCTTTACCACTTGAGCCACAGTGCCACGTCCAGCTTTTTTTTCTGCTTATGTGGTTCTGAGGAATCGAACCCAGGGCCTCATGCATGCAAGGCAAGTGTTCTACCACTGAGCCACCATCCCTGCCCCCAAAACACATTTTTTAAAAAAGATTTGTTTTCTCTCTTGTGCGTCTATCCACCACTTGCTGGCCTTCTTGTCTGTAATTTTTCTTTCATTTTGATGTTTATCTATGAATCCATGAAAATGCTGTTCGGCTTTCGGTTGGAAGTTTCGTAACAGAGGGAGTCTATCTTTGTTGTTGGATATTTTTCTTCAGACATGTGACATTCCCAGGGCCCCAACTCAGGCTTATTAAACTCAGAGTTTTCCTGCTCAAGGTTGGCCTGGAGCTGCAGCTTCAGCTCTGGATTTTTTGCAGCTGATTGGAGAGAAGATTTTGTGGCTTTTCCACCTGGGGTCAGCCTCACACCGTGATCCTTAGATCTCAGCCTCCCAAGTAACTAGGTTCATGGGCTCAAGCAACTCGCTTCTGACAATACTTGTTTTTTTCAAAGAATGTTTAGCAAATGAAATTTTATGTGTCACCCTGGAGTCATGGGCTCGCTCAATCCTTGCTTCGGCTTCCCACATGCTGGGATGAAAGACATAAATCACCTATCTTTAGTCTGAATCCTTTGGGCACCTATGGATTCTTATTTCTTCTTCTTCATTTTTGATATACTGTAGAGGGGAAAAATGCCAGTCATAGATCTGGGAAGACAGATCTATCTGGACCACATAATCCCATTTGGATTCTGGACCACAAAATATGATAGGCATAATGACTAGAGATGAGGATGAGAGAAAGTCTGAGTTGTCTGTGCTTTGGTTTGCTCACATAGTATGTGGTAGACCTTAGGGATCAGTAGGGCTCTGTGGGGGCCAGAGTGTGCTGCCCCGGGGACTCCAGGAATACAGTATGTATCTGCCATCTGTGGGGGTGCCATGCCCTGGTGAGTAGCCCTAGTCCTTGCTCCCATTCCAGGAAGGCCACTGATGCAAAACCTAGACAGTAGGGCTTACTTGGAGTAGCCATGCTTCAGCTTACAGTGGGTCACATGAGAGTCAGGATCATCCTGTGGGGCATGGGGAATTGAGCATGAGGGCTGGTGCATCAGGAGAGCCAGATGCTGCCCGTGGCTGATGTCCCCTCATCTCCTGGGGAACACCTGCCCTGGGACTGACCATGCTCAGCCTGGATGTGTGAGGGCAGCTGGAGGTCATGTCATGCTCAACAGATCCTCCCACAGAGGCAGTGCCTTACCTGCAGCTCCTCCCAGACCATGATCCTAGGCCAGGCCCCGCACACAGTATCTCTAGCACCGACCTAGTAGACAACAAGTGCACCCAAGTCTTTTCTGTGAGTCCTTTGGTACCTATCCTCAGCTCATCTCACTCCACACCCCAGATCCCTTCCCTGTGTGTGCTTTTGTCTCCTGTGATAACTCCTTGGGCACAGGTGTGGGATGATGTCTGTGGGTCTCCACTCAAGGAAGTGTGTTCTGAAGAGACTTTTGAGTGTGTCACAGGGGAGGTCCTAGCAGGCACCAGAGTGAGCAGAGAGCCTCTGCATGGCCTAGGGACCACGGGAGAGAGCCTAGAGGCTTCTCTGCAGAGGCCTGTTAGAAGAGCATGGCTGCTCAGCTCTGTGCAGTGCCATATAGGCATCCAGAGAACGGATCCACCCATTAGGACAGCAGTCCAGAAGTGGAATACAGAACTCATGCATTCCTCATTAGAATTAGATTCTGGGGCTTTGGTGCTGAATGTTATGAGGACACAGCAAAACTGGGACAGGAAGAGAGGAAGGATCTCTGGCAAGAGTGGCAGATGAAGGGTGTGTTACCCATTTTGTGTGTCCTGAGAACACCTAACACCAGCTGCCCACTGGGTGTGCACTGTGGGCAGGCCCACTGTTCTCTGAATCCATATATGTAGTCTTTGTATGAGCATTGGTGGTGGCTGCACATAGGAGTGCTGGCAGGATTTCGTTGTGGTTTTTTTGGTGCCAGATGAGCCTTGAACTCAAAGCCTGGCCTCTGTCTTTGTGACTTTCTATGCTCAAGGCTAGCACTCTACCTTTTGAGCCACCGTACCACATCCAGCTTTTTCTGTTTATATGATACTGAGGAATCGAACTCAGGGCCGCATGAATGGAAGGCAAGCACTCTACCACTAAACCACATTCCCAGCCCTGATGGTAGGATTTCAACCAGACTCTGTGTACGGGGAGCACCTGTTTCCAGATTGGAGCATTGGGCGTTTTCCTCCAGTCACTGATGGCTTTTTCAGCTCATGATAGAAAAGTTGGGATCCATCACCTGCCACTCCCCATGGTGCCCACTGTCCAGAACCTAAGCAGAACACCACTGATGTTGACTGTGTGGGCATGACATCCAGCCGTGCTCCCCAATCTGGGACCACAAAGTAAAGGGTGGAGGCACTACAGCTCAGCCCCAGAGGGGTCCTTGAGCCTGAGGAGGGCTCCATTCATACCCAAGTTCAGCAACCGTCCCATGCTTTAAGCCAGAGGTGCATTCTACTGGGACCTTGGCGGTGCCATCTGGGCTGGTCAGGCAGCCCTTGTATCTGGGTAAACACAAAAGCCAGATTGGAATGGGCTTAGAGGAAGTCATCCCAGGGTACTGCAGCTCATTCTGAGTTTTGATCCATGCAGCATGGTTGCTAGGGAAGTTACAGCATGGGGGTTGCTACCAAGGCAATCCAGAAGAGTCACTTCCTGTGTATGTCCCTTTCAAGGGAGACATAGAGACTGTAGTGAGCACCGGGCACATTCCTGCCCCTGGATGAATGGGCAGGGCAGAGGAGGTGGTGTCCACCCTTAGACACAGCAGTGTCTGAGTTCTCTGGGAGCTGAGCCCTCAGAAGCTGGCACACCTGTCGTCTCCAGCAGAGAGATCAGGGGCTGAGGGTAAGGCCTCTGATGGCATATTTGTACACAGTGGTGGGAGGTCACCCCTCTTCAGGAGGTCCATGGCCAAGGGGAAGCAGCCGGCCATCTCCTGTCCTCTGTGGCCAACTTAGGAAGTGTCCCATGCCCTCACCACTGATGACCCAACCTCTCTCCCCCCCAAGAACCTCAAACTCTCTCTCTTGTGACTCCAATGAACCACACTATGTTCTGATGGATCTCAGGGTACTAGGTACCAGATACCAGGTACCATGACCTGCTAAGCAGCATGGAGAGGACCAGTTGGAGATACAGAAGTCCCAGGGCCTTCCCATGATGACTTGTTGTATTAGGAAATACCATTGTTGGTTAGCTAAAGTAGCAATTTTAGAAAATGTCTATAGACTTTGTGATAGTTTTCTACAATAAATGTCATTTTTGAGAAACCATGTTGTCATCTCTGCCTGTGGTTATGCCTCTGGCTCTCATTATCCTCTTCTTGATGTCTTCTCTATTGTGGCCTTGGAGTAACCACGGAGCCAGGTGAAGCAGGGAGCGGGGTGGCCCAACATCCTGACCCAAAGCCAGAGATTTCAAGTCTCCACCTCAGGCTACTCAACAAAAGAGCAAAGTAAGTCCTTTGGGGTCCTGGGGGTATGACAGTCCTGCCATAGGTCTGTGCCAGATGTGGGGGTGCTGTACCCATATCTGGTCTTGGCCTCTTCTCTGAGAAGAAAAATAGCTCATTTCTCCTAAGCTAATTGAAGGCTGGATGCCAGTGACTCACTGGGACTGGCCATTATTCTGCCAACTTGGGGGAGCTGTTGACAGGGATAAGAGTAAATATTTAGACAGCAAATGCCAGTTCATGATGCATTGCTTCTTCCCATGCAATGGAATAAGACAAGTTTCCAAGCATTTCAATTTTCTCTTTCTCATTTACCATTCAAGATCAAGATATCTTTCAGTGGCTGCAACTGGAAATGAAAGTCCCTTAACTATCTTCCTTCTTTCTGTGTTTTCACCAAGCCGTTGGTCAAATAGAAGTTATGAAGTGCCTCTGCCCTTTGCTCCAGAGTACATGGCACTTGTAAATGTCATGGTCCTGCCCACCTGCAGTGATGAGAAAAAAGTCAAAAGCAGTTACATTCAAGAGCACACTGCATATCACTCCTGAGCTGCATCCTGCAGGTAGTTCTGGGCTTGGGAGAGTGCCATTCTCTCTTGTTCCCATAGAAAGTAAGAGGAGGAGGAGTTTATCTTGTCCCTATGTAAGAAGGCAAGATAGGTACAAATGTTCGCTTCCCCAGGTCCTCTTGGTCTCCTAGTGGCTGGATGGTGGGTGTACAAACCATATCTCTGTGCAGACCACACCTACCACGTTTCTGTGCTCTGGCCCCAGTACTCACATTAACATGACAAGGCACACATAATAAAACCAGTAGCAGTGATTATGGCCATCCTCTTGAGTCCCTACCACATGGCATGCATTTTTAGAAACACTTGGATGTAAGTTCTCTGACATTAGTCTTTGAAATAACACTCCTGATAAGGAGTCCTTCTATTGTAGTGTCCAGGGCTCAATCATACTACATCACCCGTGTCCCTCTTATGGTTCTTATTTATTTGCAAGGTAATTGGGATTTTATTAATGCTTCTTGATAACTCAAGAAAAATGGAAAAGCATCTTTGTTTAGGAAGGTCAGGACTTAATGAGGTTGTAAATCAAATTGTGTGTGTGTGTGTGTGTGTGTGTGTGTGTGTGCTTGCGCACAGTGTGAGTATGCATTCATGCATGTGCTGTTTGAAGAATGAAGAAAGTTGAAGCCCTAGTCATTGTGTGGGTTTGTATTTGCACTTGTCGTTAGCAGAAATGTTGCTGAAGCAGTGTTCCTAGACCTTGAGTGATAATGTGCCTGTGGTTGGATGATGTTAACGCTGAGACCATGGTTTCAGAAGACTTGCAGTTCTCATGGAACCAATGCCTGTGCATCAAAGGACATAGCAGGTCTGTCTGATGCAGGGGAGACACTTCAAAGACTAAGTTGGTGGTTTGCAGGCACTCATTGGCACTTTGCCCTGGGATATAATAACGATACCATTTGGACTGAGTTCTTTTCCTCTGCCAACTGAAAAACTAAAAAGGTGATGGTGGCTCATGCCTATGCATCCTAGCTACTCAGGATGCTGAGATCAGAGGATCGCGGTATGAAGCCAGCCTTGGCAAGAACGTCTGCGAGACTCTTATGTCCAATAAATCACTCAGAAAAAGCTTGAACACAAGCAGGCCCAGCACACACACACACACACAAAATAAAAGCAAAAATGGCCACAAAAGATTTAAACAAATTAGTTTAACGAAAAGAAAAAGAAAGAAGCGTTAGTGAGAATATACTGTATACTCAATCCTTTTACTAGACCCTTCAGATATATGGTCCCCGATTCACTTCCTTCTTGGGGGAGTGTACCTTTGATCTGATTAGTGTTGGCCACGTGCTGCTGGACAACTATCTGATTGGCTAATCCTGCCTGGTGGGGCGTAAATTCCTTTCTATGTGCTTTCTGATTGGGAGCTCAAACGTGACAGTTCCTTTGTGATTGGTTCTCATTTCTACCCCCGCCCCTTGGTGCAGCATGGGTGTGGGGGTGGAGTCATGGGACGGATTACCTTACTTCTTTCAGCGTCCTGGGGTCATCCATCCATCCCCCCTCCCTTTTCCCTTAGCGCACTGGGTCAGTCTGGAACCTGGAGAGTCAGATGGGAGCAAGATCCTGGCTGAAATAAGAAAGGCGGTTTATGCTAAGTCATTATTTGCCCCGCCCCTGTATCTCTCCTTGCCTGTCCCCCACCCCCCCCCCCCCCCGCCATGTTGGCGTTTGTCCCAGTGGCCATTTTCTTCTTGTGACTTTCCAGCTGGTGTCAGCGGGCTCAGTAAAGGTACTTGTGGGATGGACTGGCCTGCAGGCAGGACTGCTTCTTTAACGCGGCCCTCCAGGTTTTCTCCCTTGTGGCCCAGGCTGCAGTTCTATAAGTAGGTCCGGTGTGTCTGTCAGGAAACAGCTCCTGCTTCCAGGACGGTGGACAGGTAACATTTTCTACTTCCTTGGTGGGTAGGACCGTGTAGCACCTGGAATTAATTTTTGCCTACAGTAGGTATTCACCAGGTTCTTAGGCGGCATTCATTAGTTCATCACTCCTGGATGAGCCCCTGCTTGTGTGCTGGGCTTGTTTGTTAGGTGAGGGAGATGGTGGTAAAGAGAATCAGATTCAGTTCTTGGTCCTGATCTTGGGAGGTCTCAAAATGACCCCCCACCCCATTAAGTGTATCCGGTACTCTGGAGGCTCAGCTAGGCTTCTTGCCTGAACCTCTGGTCTGGGAGGCCTTTCTTTAAGAGCTTGAACTTAAAGCTGTCTTGTCTTCCAGACATGAGGAGGAAAATATCTTATTTCTCTGGTTGTCATTTTTCCAGTGCTCCCAGGCAGAGAGTAGAGGGAGGTTTTTCCTGTTTGCATAGTTGAACTTGCTTGCCTTCTGTACAAGGCCTCTGGATATTGAGTAGAAACACAAACAAACGAACAACAACAAAACCACCAAAACACCTGGTTCAGTTTGGGAGGACATTCTACTCTCCAGGTATTAGGCTGGGCCAGGGCAGGAAAAAGACCATTTTGCCTCAGTTTTCAATTGTTCTTCACACCAGCAAAATGTGGGATTGGCCTTAGCTCACCTTTTTCTTACTCTTAATACCTCTGATGGAGAAACTCCTGTTAGCATGGTACTATTTATTGTTTTAGAAAATCCCCTTTCAGTATTCTATCTAGACATCCACTGTGTGACATTAATTTCAGAGGATAGAAAATCACTAGTGTGGTCAGAAGATCCCCTGTTACAATAACACCTTGTATTATAAGGAATTATGGAGACGTTCTTATTGAGGGCTCTTTGTGTGTGTGTGTGTGTGTGTGTGTGTGTGTGTGTGTGTGTGTGTGTGTGTGTGTGTGTGTGTGTGTGTGTGGTGTGTGTGTTTGTGTGTGACATTTGCAGAAATATGTTTTTTCTGAATTGGGAATAGGTGCTTTTAAGGTAATTCTTGAATTTGTATATATAGAAATCTGTTCCAGAGTTCACAGGAAAGCTTGATGCACCTGAGATTTGTGACTTAGTGTTTGCCTTCCCCTTATGGGACCAAACCCCTTCTGGAAGCACACAAAATAGATCACTGAGCAGAGAGGGTAGGGTATGTGCTTTCCTGTGCTTGCTTGCTTTCTTCATTATTTTTTACCCTTGAGTTTCAGCAATAGCCATGGTGCTAAATATCTGCTATCCTCTAGGAACATGCACAGAGTGGTATGGTTTCATGTTTTACTGTTCACCCTCCCTCCAATGTACTGGGCCAATCACTCCATACCCACATTGCCCAAGCACAGCTTTAGCTTTTGATTGTGAGAGCCATCAACATTCATGGTAGAAATTCAGAACACAAAGAAAATATGAAGAAGAAAATGAATTCTACTCTTTCACAGATAATCCATGGGAGGCTTTTTGGCATATTGCTTTTTCTTATTTCTTTATACCCGTGTGTTCCAGGTGTCTGGTTTTTAAAAAAATCTACAGAGCAAATACTATATTTCATATTCTATGTTGCTTTTTTTTCTATGTTGTTTTATAACCTGTATTTCTTCTTATCATTAACTTCTCAGTGAATGTGTTTCCTTTATAGGCTTTTATTGAGTTATAATTTAATGTCATAACTTGAATCCATTTCGAATATACAATTCAGTGAATTTTAGTAACATATTCCACTCATAAAACTATCACTATCATCTTGTTTGAGAACATTTGTATTGGCCTTCCACATTGCCAGGTTCCCATTTTATCTCTAAGCTGGGGCAACTACTAGTCTTCTCTGAGCCTCTCTATTGTGTGGTGTTTAGAGTGGCATGTCCTGTGGACAAAATCATGCACCACGTGGTCTTTTACATCTGGCTTTGTTCTCTTTAAGTGTCTCTGAAGGAGGCTCCCTATGTGGGTCAGGGGCGGGCAACAGTAGAATATTTTACCATGTCAGTGGTTGATTCCAATGTTCCTACAGGCCCAGCTCTTTTCAGGGCATTAGATACTGTCATTCAGCTATTATCTGCCGCTGTCTCTCTAGAGAAAGGAGAGAGGTGTCTGTGTGCAGGTCTGTATTCTGTGTCTGAGAGGTCAGTGATTACAAATGTTCATGGCACTGTGAGGGGATGATGAGGTATCTGTCTCAATATCTTATTGAGCTTGGCAGAGACCTCATCTTAGGACCAGGCTTACTGCTTCCTTCTGAACCAAAGACTATGTTACATTTGTTGATTTTCCCCATGATGGTTATCTTTGAAACCAGAGGGCCAGGAAATATTTTGAGAGCAAGGAAGCACGGGACTGGGTTCTGTGACAGAGCCTTCCATACCCCTGCAAGTCAAACTTCCTTGTTCTCCCAGTGCAAGATACAACTGCAGTACATTGCCTGCAGATATACCTTGAATGAATGAAATATTGTGGTTCTCACCTATTATTGTAGCTACATAGACCTAAGTAAAAGGACTACAGTCTGGGAAGCATCCCTGGAGGTTTATTTAATGTTTACCCGATTTTGGAAAAAAAAGTCTGAAGTATCTAAAAGGATTTAGGACCTATGGGTGTGGCTCTCCAGATGAGGTGACTTGGGCCCATATTCCTTCTGGGGTTCTTCTTCCCCCCTTAGAATTTACCTCTCAAGGGTAGGGCATCTAGTTGTGACATCATTAATGATGTAGGCCTTGGCCTAAGGAGCTCAGCAACTTTTGAGTCTCCTTGATTTGTCATCTGGTAGAGTTGAACTGTTTTCCCAGTGCTGCTAAGAGAATGGGTTTCCCATCTGGCACCACCTGTCAACTTGGTTCTTCTAGCTTGAAGTCCATTTTCCCTGCCATTCTTTTTCTTCGGATGTGAAGGAGGGTCTGGGAGGCAGATCTGGCTCTGGCAGCATTACCAAACCCTAGAGGGGGCCCCAATGGTTCTAAAGTTACCTCCCTGGCTGCCATATCTGCCACCTTGTTTCTATGTGCTTCAGGGTATTCTCCCTTCTGGTATCCCTTACAGTGCACAATGGCCATTTTCTTGGGTAAACAGATACCTTCCAATAAAGCCAAGATCTCTTCTTAGGTTTTTATCTCCTTCCAGGCTGAGGTGAGGAGCCTTCTCTCTTGATACTGAGCTCTGTGTACATGTGTGATAGCAAATGCATACTGGCTATCTGTGTACATTGTTATAGTCCTGTCTTTTCCCCATTTCAATGCCTGTCCCAATATGGTAAGTTCAGCCCTTTGAGCAGACATCCCCAATGAGGCACTTGGCCTAGATTGTTTGATTTTTTTTATTAAGATGTTACATAATTAAAAAAGAACTGATCACTGGTATCATTGGTTTAGTGGAGATCATATATAAAACTGAATTTTAGTCAGGTGCCAGTGGCTCATACCTGTAATTGTAGGAATGCAAGAGAGTGAGATCTAAAGATTTTGCTTTGAAGCCAGTGTAGGCAGGAAATTCCCTGAGACTCTAATTGGCACCAGAAAAGTGCAAGTAGTACTGAGGCTAAAAGTGATAGCGTGTTCTTCTTGAGCATAAAAGCTCAGGGACAGCTCCAGGCCTCAAGCTCAAAACCCAAAACCAAAAAGAAAAAAAAAAACCTGGTTTCTTCCTTCTTCTATTTTCCTTTCACTCGTAGCCTTTTTTCTTTATCTTGTTGTAACTGAACACTTCATGTCATTCAATTTTCTAGCTCTTTTTTTTTCACTTTTGGGGACTGAACACTGGATTTGTACATAGAAATTTGTATGTAGCAGCCTGTCCATCTTCTTCATCTTATTCTTTCTTTGTTTTGTTGTGTTGTAGCTGGTCCTGGAGCTTGAAATCTAGGTCAGGTCTCTATCCCTGATCTTTGTCTCAGTGCAAGAACCCTACCACTTGATCTACAGCATTTTTCTGAGTAGTATACTGGAGATAAGAGCCTCATGGACTTTTATGCCTGGGCTGGCTATGAATGGAAATTCTCAACTCTCAACCTCCTGAGAGCTAGGATTACAGGCATGAGTCACCAGCACCAGGCTTCTATCTTCTTTTATCATAAAAGGTCTGATTACTTAATTTTTCAATGTTTACCTACCATTTAAAATATAAACTTAATAAGTTGTAAACTTATTCACACCATTTTGGTTGACAGCCCTTGTCCTGGGTCCTAAACAAGCCAGGCCCAGGCATAGTTGTCTGTTTCCTTGAGCCCCAGCTGTGTCAACAATGAAGATCTGGTACTATTCTTAGTCTCATTATGGTTCTAGTGTATGATAGAATGTATTTTCTCTGCTCCATGATGTTTCCCCCAGCTACATGACAACTATAAGATATATTGGTTTTGCTACCTGCTGCCTATAGAATGCATTGTCTCTGTGATGGGATGTTTTCCCTGGTTGTGAGCAAGCTACAGAATGTCCAGCTATGACTACAAAGATTTCCTGCCTCAGCCCCTAGTCTGCCCTCAGACTCCTGACATTATATCTACCTCTAAGGCTACATGAGCAGTTTGCTACTCTCTATCCCACAAGAGATAGACTCTAGCTGACATTAAATGCTTCTTCCTTCTAGTGACTGTGTGTCTGAGTGATTTTCTGGCTGACGCTTACTCAGGGGACCTTTGTTGATGTTCCTCAGCACTGCCCTCTGTCCTAGTGAGTGAAGGAGCCCAATAGAGTCAGGAAGGCCAATTTCTCTGCCATCCCTCATAAATTTGCATTTGCCCATTTCACCTGTCCATAACTTAGCAATTCTAGATACATTTCTGTGTTTATTTTTTTGAACACAATGGGATTTGCTGGGCTGGGTAAGAATAAGTGAAGAATCATTTGTTTCCTCTTACTTATTGTCATTGTTACTATTCTATCTTGCTCTGTAAGTTTCCCACTCTTGTCATTTGAGTTCTTTTTGCACTTTTTGATCTGCTCTCTTTAAGACACAGGGGACACTACTGGAGATGGATCTATAACATTGTACTTGATGCAGAGATATCCTAAACTTGAGCCACACCTATAGGTCCTAAATCCTTTTAGATACTTCAGACATTTTTTTTCCAAAATCAGGTAAACATTAAATAAGTCTCCAGGGATGCTTCCCAGACTGTAGTCCTTTTACTTAGGTCTATGTAGCTACAATAATAGGTGAGAACCACAATATTTCATTCATTCAAGGTATATCTGCAGGCAAAATATTTCATTTTTGTTGGTTTTTTTTTCCTTTGAATTAGTGAGCCCACTTCCTAAGAAATTTTTTTTGAGATTTTTTTTCAGTCAATGTTGGTGCTCACTCTTTTTAGTAGTTAATTAAAGATAAGTTCGAAATAGTATAGGTCATTACTGCAATGGCTGGTTTTGAACTATGGTCCTCAGATCTCAGGTGGCTGAGTATTCATCCATATTTTACAGTCTTCATTGCTCCTTCCTTTGGAGGATAATTTAAGTAGCTACAAATCTTATGGTTGGACAGATTTCTTCAACATTAAGATATTTAGTTCAGAACTGTACCTGAAGTGGTAGAGTGCCAGCCTTAGCAGAGAGATAGTTGGGAGATAGTTTCCAGGTCCCGTGAGGAAGAAAGGAAAGAAGAAGGGAAGGAAAGAGGTAAGGAAAGAACACAATATTCAAAAGAAGAAGGTTTAATATTTGGTGAATCTGATAGTTATTCTTTAAGAGGTAGGGCTCAAGAAAAAATGACTTTTACAAGAAGGAAATTCTTTAAGCATTTTGAAAACAATGTTAAATCTCAGACTTTGTATAGTATGTTGGAATAAAACCCTTTCATCTACATAGATACAAAAAGGTTGACCTAACTTTAAAATCCCAGAGCTGACACTTGTCTTCTACCATTTATTTATTTATTTGTTTATTTATTTATTTATTCAACCAACATTATCACTCTTCCACTTGAACCACAGTTCCATTTCACAATCTTTGGTGGTTAATTGGAGATATGTGTGTCGACTCTCCTTCCTGGCTGGTTTCAAACTCTGAGTCTTAGATCTTGGCCTTCAGAGATAGAAATAAGAGCATGAGGCCTCAGGGATATGCCAGAGCAATGTTTTCTATCTGGCAAAAAGAGGTTTAATTCAGATTCTTACCTCATTCTTACCTCATTCTTTCCTGAGCCAGCCATAATTCCAGTATTTATTTTAATTATTCCAAGGGGCCTTTATGTCCTGACCATGACTACATTTACAAGACAAAGACAGTGGATTTATATTCTAAGGGTTGGCTACCAAAATGGGAAATTCCCAGGAGCTACCACTTAAACAAAATATATAGCAGGTGGAAAGTTCTTATTAGCCAGCTAGTGACCACACTCAGGTGTGATAGCCCCCCTTCCAACCATATCAAGTTAATATAATTTCCTCCCAGGGTTTGGAAATTCCTGTTTTTCCCCTAATTTACAACTGCAAGCAAGGTGCGCGCATGCGCGTGCAGGAGGGGGAAGGGATGGGAATGGGAAACAAAGGAAGAGAAAAAAATGCTCGTTAAGAAATGTACTCATTACCTTGCCCATGTAATGGTAACTCTTCTGTATGGTATTTTCACAATAAAAAAAGGTAACAGGCTACAATTAGCTTTGGCATTTTAGAATTGGTAGCATAAGATTTTAGGAATAGAGATTTATCAATTCCCAATTCTGTTTTCTTCATTGCAATGAAGTTTCTTTTTCCCTATCACTTCTTGTCTTTTTTTCCTTTTTCATCCTTTTTTTTTCTTTATAAAGTTACATTTCTTTTCTACACTGATCCCTCTGGCAAAATATTTCTCTCCAACATTCCCTTGCCTTAGAGCCCTAAACTCTACCATTTATAATCACATCTATCACCTTTCCTAGTATAAATGAACTCTAACTACACAACATATTTTTAAAAACCACTGAATTCAGATGCATAAATCACATGAGAAGATCTTTAAAATTCATAAACAAATGAGAAAATATGCCATCTTTAAAAAAACAGACAAGTGTATATGAGAGTAAAGAAGGAAGATTAAACAAAGAGAGGATGATTAAATCAGAAATAAGAGAATTGGTGATAAAATAAAAAGACACAGACAAACAGCAAGATGAAATGAAGAAAATTCAGGACATATAAATGATATAAATAAAAAGATAAAGAGCATAAATATCTCCCAGCAAGAAATAAGAGACAATTACAGTTTGGAAGTGTGTAGTTGTATCTCCATATAACAAAACACAGTTCAACTTACATGCAGTAGAATAAAATTGTATCCAAACTTGGAGACAGAGCAAAAAATTACAAGAATCAAAAGCATTGAAAAATCACTCAGAACATAACAAAGGACAATCAAGTACTAGTAGATCCAGCCATACAAATCAAATTATTTCTGTATAGTTGGAATAGTTGAGAAGAATAAAAACTAAAGGTGTTGATGTGCCTATAAATCTACTAGGAAACCCAGTGACAAAAAAAATACAGTTTGACATGATTAATTCAAAAGGACTCTAAACATTGTCACAGTGAAAATGAAGGGTATTCTTAGGAGAAGCACTCAATAGCTAGGTACATATGATCATATAAAATGAGCCCTATAGAAATGAACTCCAAGAAATGAAAACAAGGTTTTTAAGTTATACTATTTATGCTTTTTTCCTTTTTTCTATTTTTTCCATTTTTGTCATCATTTTTTATTTCTAAACCTTTGTCTCATTTGTGTGTGAATTGAGGAGAGCTAGGAAAAGCACAAAAAACAAAAAAAAGTGTGAACTAATTCAGCAGTGATACTCAGTAGGCACTATGTTGGAAATTAACTGTGTATCTTTGAGAAAGGGCTTGTAGGAGGGGGAAAAACTGAGAAATTGAGGGAGCAGTAAGACCGTCCAAAAAGAAATGTACTCGATAAATTATTTATGTAACTGTAAGCCCTCTGTATATCACCTTTATATAAAAAGGAAAGTAAATAAAACTTCAACAGCCTTGAGAAAGTGAAACTCACTTATCTGACAGAATTGTACAGAAATATGCGACAAGACCAGAGAAGAAACACATGGTTGTCAAATCCCTAAACTTATAAAACAAATAACTAAGTTTAAAGACAGAGAAATCAATGGAGGAAATTAGAATAACTGCAGACTTCTCTAAATGAAAGGAGAACCTGGAGACATAATACAAGCTCTGAATGAAAAAAATTGTCATTTGTTCACCCAGCAAAGCTATGAAAAACAATTTTTGGAGAGACTAGAACTTTTCATGGTGTATAAAAAAGAATACTTACGGGGTTTGGAACAACCAAAAAAACAAGCACTACAAAGGATAATTAAAGGAAGCAAACTATGAGACAAAATCAAAATCAAAGAGATGCATCAAAGAATAAAAACCACTTAAGGCTTTAGTAGAAAAAGAAGAGGAGAGATACAAGCAACTTAAAATCAATAGAGTGGGAAGTAACATAACATGGGTCTCCAGAACAGTCAATAGATGTGCAAAAGCATCCTTGATGTAAGAAATACAATCCAATCGTCTCCAAGAAGCAAATCTCATGAAGGGATGGAAAAAAGATCGGCCAAGCAAACACCTGATAAAATAGTCTTCACATTAAAAACACTAAGAAGTGATCAAGAAGGTCAATAGATATTAGTAAAGGGAATATCCATGAAGAGAAAATAATAGTCTGCTACACATATTAATTAAACAGTGAAGCACCCAAATACATTAAACATAGTAGACTTACAACACTAATATACCTTAACACAGTAATAGTGGGAGATTAACACCTTTTCTTACCAAACAGACAAACAGAAGATCAGCAAGTAAACATCTGAATTAAGTAACAACATAGCCTAATTAGACTTAAGAGACATACGGAGTATTTCACCTAGTTAGCACATAATACACATTCTTCTCAGCAGCTCATGGAACCTTCCCAAAATAGACAATATTCTTGGATATACAATAAGCCTGAATAAATGTAAAAAAATATATAAATCCTGGTATTCTATATTAATCACAATCAGATAAAACTAAAACAACAGCAGTAAACACTACAGGAAATGCTCAAACACATGAAGTCTAAACAAGACATTGCCAAGTAACAGTTGTGTCACTGAAAGAACAAAGAGAGCAATAAGAAAGTTCCAGTAGTGCAAGAAAATGAAAGTGTAACATACTAGAACCTCTTGGATAAAGTAAAAGCATGTTTGATTGAAAAGTTCATTGTACTAAGCACCTGTATTAGGAGGACTGAAATAGCACAAGTACATAATGTCATTATGCAACTTAAAACATTTTCATTTAAAGAATCTGTGATTTCATCTTTTCTAGCTTTACTTTGACCTAAAGTTAATGTGTGTGAAATGACCAGGAAGGCCTGTGCAGCTGGGGACCTGTTCAAGATGCCTTTCACTTTCCATGAATGGACATAGATGTGTTCTCCCTGCAGGGAACAAATTCTATGAAAATCTCTTCCCTGCTAGTGTTTCAGTGCTAACTTCCTGGTTACTCTGGCCCTCAAGGTTCACCAAAGCTGGGCAAGAGCTCCAAGCTTTCCTTTGCTTTCTATTCAGTGCCCAAGGCTCTGCAAAAGACTATCGAATATTGAATTTTTTGACAGGTTTTAGCAGGCTCAACCTGCAATTTAACTCCCTTGCATGGCTTTCATTTCCATACCTAATTTTTAGTTCTGTTTGCTTCTCCTAATGTCCCAATTAAAAATGGTCAAATTCAATGTGGAATAAAGACAAGTGGCATAGGTATTTGGAGTGAAGTTCCCTTTGTCACCAACTGGCTTGGTTTTTATCTACAGAAAATTCATACCTATTTCACTCCATCACATTTTATTTTCTATTCACTTCTTCAATTATCCTTATTCCATTGTTCCTTTCCTTCATTATTTCTCCTTGCTTGTTTTCCTCTCTCTTCGGTTATTTCTCCGTATATCTATTATATCTAAGTTTCTCTCTCTCTCCTCTCTGTGTGTCTCAGGCTCTCTCTCTCTCTCTCTTTCTCTCTCTCTCTCTGCTCCACAGTCTGCTCTACTCTTATCTGTGGTGTCTTTTTTAACTCCCCAAATACATCACTTTCTGTGTCAATCTATTAGTACAATATGTTAATTTAATTTCCTGTCTTTAATCCTGAGAAACAAACTGAACTCATGAAACTGAATTATTGGTTGGTTGTCAGGGAAATTATGAGAAGAACAATTCTTTCTCTCCTTTTTCTTTTTTGTTGCTGGTTCTTGGACTTGAAGTCAGGACTACCAAAGCTAGCAGACTCCCACTTTGAGCCACTGTTCCTCTTGAAGCTGTCCTTGGATTCACTCACACCACACAACTTGGGGCAAGATCTTCACCTGACACTTTTCTGTGTTCCTAATACAGTCTCTCATTTAAAAAAGACAGATAAAATAATTTCCACACTGAGTCTAGAAAAGCTGGCTGTTATACAAAGCAAGAAGTGCCATCCCTTGGTTACCTATGAAGACTTATCATGCAGAACTATTTACACACAATTTCACATGGGTCATCATGCAGAGATACTGGGTAGTGAATAAAGGAATCTCTATGCAGTGACATTCCATATCAATATGTAATATCACCATGGAAGGTGAGGAGTAGTTTAATCAGCAGACATAATTAAACTGAGGAGTATTTTCCACCCTCCCCCTTACAGACTAGAGTTCAGGTTTCTCAGAGGCAGCAGGATTCCATGAAGCTTTAAGTACTGTAAGTACACACGTGTAACATGTCTTTAGAGATGATTACTGTAGAAAATTATTCAGTATCCCCATTTTCCACTGGAATCAGCCATTGTCTATGGACAGTTTACACTCATCATTCCTGCACCAAGTCACAGTTCCTATTACTATGTCTATCTGGTTCCTACCCCAGGTTCTTCAGGAAGAGGAGAGGGTATTATCTCCATGAAAGCATAGGGGCATCATCACCACACACTTACTGCCTCTCTCCACCCTCCCCATTTTGCCTCAGGTTTCCTGTCTGCTGCAAGTGTTATCAATCAACTTGAGACAGGGACACAGGTGAGAAGGGTGGAAGGGAAGGAAGGGATACTCGTGATGCTAGATGTCTGGAACAAGGGCCTCTAAACTGCCAAGTGGAAAACCTGCTATGGAACAGGAGTGAGAGTAGGGGAGGGGAGGAGAAGAGGAGCCTGGGGCCACCACTTGATGGTAGGGGATGGGAGGACAAGAAGTGGCTGGAAGCAATCCTGGACTGGAAGGGGAGAGGAAGTCAGTAGGAGTCTAGTAGCCATCCTAGGAAGAAGGGAGGGAATAGGAAAGTTAGGAGCCTCCCTGGATCAGTGAGGGAGGAAAGGCAGGGAGGCATTCTGGGAAGGTAAGGGAGGAGAGAACGGGAGACAAGGAACCATCTTGGGATGGTAGGACAAGGGCGATGAGGGGGTGGCTGAGAGCCATCCTGGAAGGTAGGGGAGGAAAGAAGGAGGTTGGAAAACACATTTTGAAGGTAGGGGAGAAGAGGAGTAGGCTGTGGGCCACCCTAGGAAGGCAGGGCAGAAGAGGGGGGAGGGAGAGCCATCCTGAGAAGTGAGGGAGGAGAAAGGGAGGCGGGGAACCACCCTGGGAAAGTAGGGACTGAGAGGGAGATGGTGGGAGCCACCCTGGGAAGGGAGTGGAGGAATGGGAGGGTCTGGAAGCCACCTTGAGTCAGTAGGATTGGGGTGGAGAGGGAGAGGTTAGGATCCACCCCGAGAAAGGAGGGGAGGAGAGGGGAACGGAAAGGCACTCTAGAAAGGTAGGGGAAGAGAGGAGAGGCTGGGAGCCATACCAGGTCTAGTGGGGAGAGGAGGAGAGAGGAGGGAAAGACACAGAGCCCCCCTAGATCTGAAGGGAAAGAAGTGAAGGCAGGAAAGGGGAAAAGTTGGGGGGGGGAGCCACGTGGAGGGGTTAAAGGTCAGAGTGCAGTGGAGGCAGGGCTGGGATGACTGTGGCCCACGTCTCTGGTGCAGGCGATGATTTTTTTTCAATTGAGATAAAACATTACATATCCTTTTAGGTATTTTCCAGCTGGCTATAGAAATCTACTTCATTTTCCCTTCTACCTATTATGACATGCTTCCCACCTGTAATGCTCACAAGTCTTTTCCTCCTTTGTTCCGTGCAGTTTCCTGAAGATATGCCACTCTGCTGCTTCCAAAACCAATTAGCAGATCATAAATATACACTTTACCATAGTAATATTCTCATTTAATATCACTAATCAGGTAAAGGAGGGAAAAACAGGTGCAGAGGTAAGGATGGACAATGGACAAGGTAAGTATCAATTTCCTAGGTACTGATTTTAAACTTGGATTTTATTCTAAAAGGATATTCTTGAGATTTGAACTGAGGGATCTGTGCTTGACGAGGAGCACTGCACTATCTGAATCACATCCCTAGCCCTTTTTTCAGACAGGCAGGATCTTTTTTCTTTCTTTTTTTTTTTTTTTTTTTTTTTTTACTAATGATCCCCTGCTTCCTCTCTAAATTGATCATAAGGAGCAGGAGACATTTTTCTTGAGATGGAAGGAAACTTTTGTTTTATTTCTTTATTATTATTAATTTTTTTTTTACCAGTGATCCCTTCTATTGCCTCCTGTGTAATGGAGTTATAATGAGAGGCAAGCGTTTTCTTAAGATGGAAGAAGACTTGCTAATGTCTTGTCCTGGGTGGTCTCAAAACTGTAAATCTGTGAGCCTCCTGATCTCCACTTCCACCTCTTGGGTAGCTGGTTTATGGGAAAATTCCAACCACAATTAGGCATGAAACAGATATTAATCACAATTCTCAGATGTGGCCTGTTTCTGTTTTGCATTTCTTCAGTTTTCATCATCTGTAATTTTCAATATACAATGGAATTCTATGCTTTCATTAGAATGAAAGTGTCACAGAATGACACTTGCCTATATGTAAGGAAATAGAAAGAATTGAAAAAAATCATATTAAGTGCAATAAGCCTGTCCCAAACTAACATAGGTCCTGTGGTTTCCCATATTTGCAGTAATTAGTATGTGTCTAGGAAAATCTTACCAGATAAACAGAATAACTCAATAGCTATCTATATATGACCACAGAAATTTTATATAAAACTTCCTTGCTCTATTCTTCTCTCTTTCTCTGTCTCTTGATTCCTCTCTAACATTTTTCTCCTCCCTTTGTATTTTGGTAGGGCAAGCATTTGAACTCAGGGCCTATGTCTTTTTTCTGTGCATTTTTGCTCAAGACTACAACTACCATTTAAGCTACAGCTCTACTGCTGAGTTTTTGGCAGAAAATTGGAGATAAGAGTCTCAGAGATTTTTTCCTGCCAAATCTGGCTTCAAACTATGTCCTCAGCTATCATACTTCTGAGTAGCACTATCAGCTTTCTGAGTAGTTAGGATTACACGCATGAGCCACCTGCTAATTTCTTTGTAACACTGAAGTCTAGAGGATTTGTTGGTGGCATTTTAGTTTATTGCTTTGTATAGAAGAAAATGATGGATGAACATGATATAAAAGGAAATTTAGTATCAAATGCTCTGGTTTCATATCCTGTATTTAACTATTTAGTAATACTCAGTGAGCAATGTTACAGTCAGTAATCATTCAGCTTTATTTAGGAGGATTCAACCTTACTTGCTTATCAGGTGTAATGCCACATCTGAAATTCCAACAATCTGAAGGTTAAGGCAGGAGGGTTTAAAGTTCCACATCAGACTTGGTTACACTGAGATGCTATTTAAAAATTGCCAAATAAGCCAGGTGCCAGGGACTCATGCCTGTAATCTTAGCCACTCAGAACGCTGAGATCGGAGGATCACGGTTCAAAACCAGTCTAGGCAGGAATGTCAGTGAGACTCTTATCTCCAATAAACACACACACACACACACACACACACACACACACACACACACACACACACACACACACACACACACACACACACACACACACACACACACACACACACACACACACACACACACACACACACACACACACACACACACAAGCAAGCCCAGAGTTCAAGCCCTACAACTGACAAAAAAAAATAATGCCAAATAGCCGGGTGCTGGTGGCTCATGCCTGTAATCCTAGCTACTCAGGAGGCTGAGATCTGAGGATCACTGTTCAAAGCCAGCCTGGGGAGGAAAGGCCATGAAACTCTTATCTCTAATTAAAAAAGAAAACCAGAAGTTGCACTGTAGCTCAAGTGGTAGAACACTAGACTTGAGCTGAAGAGTTGAGGGACAGTGCTCGGGGCCAGAATTCAAGTCCCATGACCAACAAAAAAAATAGAAAAGGCCAAATAGGGGCTGGGAAGGTGGCGCAGTGGTAGAGTGCTTGCCTTGCATTCATGAGGCCCTGGGTTCTATTCCTCAGCACCACATAAGCAGAAAAAAGCCAGAATTGGTGCTGTGGCTCCAGTGATAGCTCATTAGCAATGAGCTGAAGAGCTGAAGGACTGAGCCCAGGCCCAGAGTTCAGGCCCCATGATCAGAAAAAAAAACAAACAAAAAAGGCCACATATATTAACTATAACAAGTGTGTTGTTTCTATGTATTTGTATGTATTCCTATTCATTTTACCTTGTTTTAAGTCTATATGATTATTTTAAATAATCTGTATTTTAAATAGTCTGTATGATTATTTTAAATTCTTATACAAATGTTAGCTCCAAATACTTTAAAAAGTGTTTCCTCGCTTATCCTAATATCACAGTGTTTCCTTTTAATAACTAAAATAGGACTATTGTAATTTAACGTTTACTATGATATCATTGTAGTAATGCTTCTATTATATATTATTATTCTTCCAAATAGGTAGTCACCTCACCCATGTATCTCTCACTAGGAGAGTTGAAATTAAACTCTTTGATTACATTTAATGTTGTAGATTATTAATACATATAATACTGACATCCACATAAGAGTTTAATTGAATTACACTAGAACAGAAGTATAACTCATAATTAAATGAAATAATTTAATGAAATATATACTCAAATTTCCTTTGGTCTTAGAACAAATTCTAATATTTATTGCAAAACTATTTACATTTCTTTGCACATTTTTTGGTAATAATGGCATATAGGAGACAATAAAATGTCCTCCATTTTTAATCATATGAATTACGTCTCTGTATCACTGAAGATTCTACTTAGCCTTTGTCTTTCTTGTTTGCATAAGATGTTGAATTTAATAGCATATTTTCTTAATTTTCTTATTTTTCCATGTTGCAAACCCTTGAATGCATGTTTGTTCACAACCTATTATAAAAGAAATTCATTGGCATGAAGCCAACCTTGTTATGTATCATTTCAGAATGACCTCTTGGTTAACTATCAAATCTTCTCTTATGATAAGTTCTGCTATTTAGTGCTACATAGGCTCTGTAACTTTCTTATTTCCCTTTCCTACTCCACTTTTATTCTTATCATTTACTTCTACCCCAGGATGGCCACGGTTTGATTTTTAACAGTATTCTTGTTAAAATTCTTGTTAAAAATGGTTATCTTGCCCATGTAATTGTAACCCCTCTGTACAGTATTTTCACAATAAAAAATAAAAATAAAAATAAATGGTTTGGGGAATATTTGAAATCAACATCAGACATTTTACATAGCAACAGTGTTACTGTTTTTGAAGAACTTCAGAGTAGTTGATAAAGTAAACAAAGGAATTATTGATAGTTAAGCTATTTGCTCTAGCTTTCTCTGAAGCAAGGGAGATCTATATGTCATAGACTGAGAGTAGTATATGTTGTATGAATGTATGTACCTGTGTATGTATTTCACTAGTCCTTGGTCTTGAAATCAGGTTGTTATACCTGTCTAGGAGCTTTCATGCTCACATTTGCATTCTACCACTTGAGCCACAGCTCCCATTTTGGCTTTTTGGTAGTTAATTGGCAGTAAGAGTCTTATGCATTTTCCTGTGAGGGCTGGCTTTGATCCTCAGATCTTAGTACACTGGGTACTTAGTATTAAATGTCTGAGCTACCAGAACCCAATAGTGTTTATTTTTAAATGAAACACTTCACTGTTTTAATGGTAAGCATAAATGTAAAGTCAGTTTATTCTCAATAAATAATTAAAATATTCATTGTAACAGGGATAGCTTGTCATAAAAAAAAGTATTTGTTCTGGGATATTACCTGACTTTGTGTTTAAATCAATGTGCTTTGATAGTGTTTCTTATATTTATACCCATGTTGTATAAACCTCTTTTTCTTCCCTCAGTATTTACACGTAGGTAACCTGACTCTTAGGAACTGAACAATTAGAAGCATTTTGACTTCTTTTTTACAATTAAAATAATGTTGAATTTTTTCCGTTCTTCAGAGTATGCACAAGTACTCAAAATGTTGGGAAATGGATGATTAGAAGCAGTATGTTTTGATGGTGTAAGGAAGTTATGCCGTATCAGAGGAAAGATTAGGAAAAAGATAAATGTATAGATTGTCTTTATTTTTGTTGATGTTATTAGTACTGGTTTTTGAACTCAGGTCCTTTAGCCCTTTGTTTTACTTTCATATAGGGATTGCTATAAAAATTTATAATTTATTTTAAAAGCTAAGTGAGGAATTACATTGTCCAAAAAGAGAAATATATTCAATACCTCACTTATGAAATGATAACCCCCTGACCTGACCTGCCAGATTCAGCTCCACCCAGGGAAAAGTCACCCAGCTCCAGCGCCAGCACCAGGAGTGGCTTTCTTCACTGTGTAATCAGAGCCAGAGGCTGCCCCTCCCTCTAGCAGCCTTGAAAATCAATTGAAATTCAATAAACATAAACCCTGAGAGTGGCTCCAGACAAAACAAGAAAGCCAAACTCCACAACCAAGTCCTACATTCCTCATAATCATAGGGTTTCTCTTTCTGTGGGTGTTTGTGGTTGAAATGTGAGGTCTGACTTCTGAAAGACAAATTTGGACATTGGCTATACTCATCAGACTTATCCTCTGGATATTTGCTATAAGGTACTGTAAGGTGTATTTCCTTAATAAAAGATTCCTCACATTCACTAAATGTACATTTTCTGATGTGTATTAAGTAGAATGGTTTTCCACATACAGTACTTTCAGGTGTTTTCCTTTCTCCCTGTAGTATATCTTAGGTAAGGAAAGCTGATGTATCATAGTCTTCTCTATGTTCATTATGACTATAGGAGGGCTCTCCCATAGAACCAAAATTATGTGTAATGTATATGGCTTCTGAGTTTAATACCTTCCTTTCTCTATCATATTCATATCATATTCTCGTACCATATTTATATCATATTCTCATATCATATTCATTTGGACTCTCATAATTTGCACTAAAATGCTCTGAATATATGGGGGATTGCTCAACTACAGACACACCAGGCTTACATGCAGCATGCATCTCATAAGGCTCACTAGAGAGAAGCATGTTCTGACACTCAATGAACTCCTCAGTCCTAAACCCTAAGAAACTCTAATTATTGCTAATTAGCTCTAGCTTACATGTTGAGCTCAAATTAAAACTCATCTCACTCTGTCCTCCACTGTGTTACTATTTGTGACTACTACTTCACACAGACATCCATGTAGATTCTCCTGGCAAGCCTTAATCACATCCTCCACTTCTTGGGCATCTAAAATGAGATTCAGAAAAAAAGACAAAAAGACAAATCCAAAGATTCCTTAATGTAAAGGTAAAGACATTTTCTCCCATCTTAACTGTTAAGATATTAAAATATCACAGTAATAATTGATTTATGAGAAAGATAAGCTTTTCTTCCTATGGAATTAAGAAAGTAATAATGGTATTTTAGCTGGGAAAACAATAGGTTTTTCTGTTTCAGCTTTTTTCTTCTTTGTATATCAGGGAAAATATTTACTCAAATTACTCAACTCCATAATAGTAGAGTTTTCAGATGTGTACGTACCCTCTACCTTTAGAATTCTTGGGGTTGTTTTTCTCAAATATTGTTTTGTTTGGTCATATACGGGAATAGCTGCTTTATTTTCTTGAAATAATTTATATATTATGCTTTGCTTCTCAACCACTAGGTGAGGAATGTGAGTGTTTTGTAGACTTGGAGACCAGAAGAATGTTTTATACATTCTTTTACTTTTCATATAGGCAGGAATGGTTCCTGACAGGATTTATACTTATATCTCTTCAATTCTATCTTCTATGAATTAAGTATCAGTGGGAATTTAAAATTTGTTACTCTTCATCTTAGACAAGTCATAAAAATTCCGTTTCTGACAGTACTGCCACTCAGAACCATTGTAGACCAAAGATTCTTCAACTCACCACCTATTCATCCTCTCTAGATTAAAATCTTTGGTTCTGAATCCCAGTCTCTGCTCACACTAATAAACTATTTTCCTTATCAGATTATGGCAAATCTGTATTTCTTATTTTCTTATACCTTCATAGTCCTAGTTTCACAGAAAATGAAATCTCATTTTCTGTATTTCTCTTTTTTTAGTTCAGAATAATTTCCATAAAGAGAATTGCTAATGTTAACTCTACTGCCACACAAAAATCAAGATGTCTCCATATGAATTCTAGATTGATAAGTCTTTGAGACAAAGGATCAACTACTTCTCTGTCATACACTACATAGGGGAACATTATTGCTTAGTGAAGCACAAGATGAACTTATCATCTTGGCTCTGGCTCCAACATTATCATGCAATATGTATTAACTCACCTGTGAAATTCTTGTCCGAAGTTCTTTTAACCATGGTCTGTACTTCACTCCAGCTTAATGATCAATTTAGGGTTAAGAACACAGTCCCCTATTAATAAGAAATAGTGGTGAAGTATTGTTCCTGCTGGGCCATCATTGCTGTAAGATCTTAGACATTTTGTTGACAAGGTTGCTCCTAAATTTTGTTTCTTAATTCTCACCAGCTCCATGGTTGACTTTCCTTGGTTGGGATTTATTTTGTGGGTTGCGTGGCCTGAACTAAGCTCTTTTGCTGAAGGTTCTCATACTACCAGTTTGAGTGCCAGTTTTATTTGAGTGACTAATTGGAGATAAGTGTCTCATGGGGACCTCCCTTCCTTTGCTGGCTTCAAATCCAAATCCTCAGATTTCAGTCACCTGAGAAGTTAGGATAACAGGCATGAACCCCTGCATCCAGTGCCAGGTTTGGATTATAAATACCAACTTTAAATTAGTGATTTCCACATCTTGTTTGCAATAGTGATATACATTCTATGCTAGATTACATATCCACCTACAATTACAATGAAATAACTACTTTATACCTGTTAGTATGGACATACCTTTAAGCAACAAAACCCCTTCCAACATCTGGTAACTTCTAGAAAGGATATGAAAACATTGTGAACCATGGTACATTTCTAGCACGAATGCAAAACAATAAAAGATGGTATGGAGAGACCTAAAAAGAACTAAAAACAGAATTACATAGGAATATGGTCTGGCACTTCTATTTCTAAACTTGAACCCAATAGAAGAGAAAGCAGTAACTAGAACAAATATTTAGAGAATGACTTCACAAGTTATTCTCACAAGAACCAAACAACAAACATAAATGTATTGAAAAGGAAGAAAATTTTACATTTTACAGCAGTAATGAACCTTGAATACAATAAGCTAAATAAAATATACAACAGTACTAAAAGAACAGCTTCTAAGGATCAACAAATTCAAAGAGCCAAAAAGTAGGAAGGCTTCAGAGACTGCGGTAGAGAGGAGCAGGAGCTTCATATTTTATGATTATATAGCTTCATACATGAAAGATGAAAAATTCCTTAGGTGGAAGAAAGGGAAAACCACACAACAATGTAGTCATATGTAATATCAGTGAACTGTACATTTAAGAATGGTTAAATTACAGGATGGAACACACGTTTACTCCCTGAACATGGGAAACTCCAGGAAATACTAACCAGCTGAGGCTATATAACAGGTTCAAGAGACTCATGGACTATATAGTAAGACCTGTCTTCAAAAGGAATATGGAAAAATAGATTGGATTTTGTGGATTTTTATCAGAGATATGGAGGTATGTTCTATTTTCCCTATTGAAATAACAAAAACAGGTTAAAATAGTTTTTAGCTGGAAACACACTACAAATAGCATTAAGAACAAATGATGGAAAAGAGATAAAATTATTGTAATTTATGCATCTTGCTTTTAGTTTTTGTGTATCTTTTCACTGACCACTTTTCAAATGTCTGACATATTCCTGAATCATTTCTCCCAGTAGATACCTAAGGATATTTTGCCAGACATATTATTTGTAAGGAAGTTCCTGAGAGATGGAAGTCTATTATTGGACCAATGTCCATTTGTGATATTTCAAATACAAAACTCCAATTCACTATATTGTTTATCAAAACGTGTTCCTATCTTGTTCTGACAGTGCAATAAAATACTCAAATGTAGCAAGAAGAATAAACAAAGCTGCAGTAGTTTGTCAAATGAGATTAGATTGAACAAAAACAATAGAATCAGGAGAAATCAATTTTTCTGTCTGTGTCTCCAGGGGAGGAAGGTGGTAGTTCTCTGTTGGGAATTCTGAAGTTAAGCTGAAGCTTGAAAAGCTTTGCAAGGTTGGAACTCCACTCCAATAGCATTCAGAACGCCAACAGTTGACCAAGGAAGGGCTAAAATACAATCCTGGAGAAGGTTAAGAGAGTCCCACACTCCTTAATGCAGAAAAGGCTGGAAACTGAACTTTGGGTGCTGTTGTCCTTGAAGGATAGGTAGGTGGTCTTCATGTCTGGACTTTCTCTGGGCTGCAGTCTCCTGTCACCAAAGAATAAGGGAACAAGTGTCTCTCACAAATTCTGTTTTGTCTCTGATTGTAATATTAATATGCATGTTTCATTTTTTGCATATAGCCATGATAACCTTCCCTTTATGAACTCAAACAAATATGCTTGCTCCTTGGGAATTGGGACCCATTATTTCCTCCTTATCTCTCTGTTTATGGCTGTGCTTTTCTAATTTCCTTGGCTTTGGAATCCCATAGAACTGCCTTGATTTAGTTAGCAACCATTTTCCTATGTAATGGGAAAAAAAAGGTCAATACTAATAGGCACATTAGCAAAGAAAATTGATCATAAAGAAATACTAGTTCCCATATAAGATGATGCTAAGCAAAATCAACCCCAAGATAAGGACACAAGAAGTTTCATCTTTTTTGCTGTTGTTTTTAATGTATGTATAATGTATGGCGTGATTCTTTTATTTCTTTTTTATGTTCTTTCCCCATGATACAACTCCTATTTTCACTGTATTTGTTTCTAATGCCCTACCTCTTATATATACATTTTTCTAATTTGGGGAGGAAAGGGGAAATAACAAAATGCTGAAATAAGGATAGAAGTTGACCCATTGTAACAATGAGATGTACAAGACAATATGTTGAAATGAACTTTACAGCTTTGGGGTTTGGGGGGAAGGATAACTTGTGGAGGTGGAGAGTGAAGGGATAGTAAGGGAAAAACAAAGGAGGTGTTATAACAATCCTCAAAAGGAAATGTACTCATTACCATACTCATATACCCCTATGTACAGTATCTTTACAATAAATATAGATATTTAAAAAAGGAAAAATGAGATCCCAGAATATTTGAAGAAAAGAAAAAAATGAGAGTGGAGTGAAGAGGGACTGAAAGAGAAAAAGAGACAGAAAAATAGATGGGAGAGAGGGAGGTGGGAATAAAGAAAGCTAATGATCAGGAAACAGAGATTGAAGAGAGAAAATTAAAAAATCTTGAGTACACCATAGGGTGAAAAAGAGGCATTTTTAGACTATGTCATCTTTAGACTACTTCATCAAATATAACCTAAGTTTCAAGTAAGACAAAGACTATGAGGCAGTCAAAGAAGTATGTATAGAGAGTAATTTAAGTACATATACTAAAATCTGTCCTCTAGACCATAAAAAGATATGAGTAACCACACTATTTCATCAACTTCAGTAAAACTTCATTTAGATACTTCACTCTTGAGGTTGTGATTGCTGACCAGTTGCTAGCAAAACTTCACCTTGCGTGTGATAGCACTGCCTTGATGTTACTGAATTACAAACTGATTGTGACTACTTTTGCTCCGTCAGAGAAACTAGAAACAAACTGAAGCAAATCTGCACTCAATTTAGAATATAAGGCTTTATAATCTGCTAAATCTACAAACCATCTTTATCTGATTTATGAACATGTTCCTGAAATTGAATCTGTTTTGCTGATTTTAAATCTTGGATACTATTAGGTTTATAAAATCAAATGTGAATTAAGTAAGAAATAAACAGCAACCCAGCTGAGATCCTTTCATTGTTTCTTGCTTTTGACAATAAACAGAAGATTCTGGAAGCATGGCTGGGAGGGAAGGCAAATGAGATAGGAAAGAATCTGTGTGATTTTGCCTCAGATATTCCTGCTCAAAACACTATACATGGGCTGGAAAAGCATAAAGCCTTTTTATGGGAGAAGAATCTTTTATGTTTCAAGTAGAGCACTCAACTCTCCACTAAAGACAAATCCACAGTTCATTAGTAGGTAGATAGTATAAAAGCAATCAATTTCTAGGCTAATATACATTCAGAATTCATAAAAAACTTTCCACAAAAACCAATAGAATAACGGAAACAAAACACATATCACTTGTTCACCAAAACTAGCTATTACTGAAATGCCCATAAGGATGTATGAACTTTTTTTTCCATTAATGCAAAAGTATACTAGGACTCAACTGAGCATTTTTTCTCTACCTCATTCATTTACATGATTAAACACCATGGAATGTATGTATACTATAGCTATATTTTACCCAAATACAGGAAAAACGTATACAATACATATTTCTTGTGTCATAATGTTTCAATAATAGTTCTAAAATGGCACATTTCCCTATATCCAAATATTCAAAGCAGCCTTGGGCAATGATTTGCAATTTGCCATTTAGCCTACTTTGGCCAAAGAGACATCAGTAAAGATGATGTAAATACAGATTTGAGAAGTCTCTAATGTTCAATTTCCTAAACAGTCATATGGTGAACTTTGACTATCCTGCTGGAGAGAAAGGGCCTAATAAAAATGCAACATTAAATACTGGTCATAGGAACAACACAATCCCAATAAACCATCCTAAGCCAAGGATTGAGAAGATTAAAATCTTACATGTCCCTTACACAATATCAACACAAAATACTAAGCCAAGGTCACCCCAAAATTTAGATCCATAAAACTTAAAACAAATAAATTACATAGTTATATGTTTATGCTTGTACTTACTAATTGGTTTATTACACAAGAAATGCTATGATCCACAGTTCTGGGGTTTTATTGTTTAACACACATACATAGAATGTAACCTCTTAAAATAAAATAATATGAACTTTATATTGACATACAAAAATGAAAATCTACTCTGTAGACTTCAGTGAGGTTGTTTTTGCTAGGGAAAACCATATGAATCATGTAAAAGTGCTTTTCACATTAGTATTGGGTTTTTCTACATCACAAGAAAATGTTCTTACTTTAATAACCATAAAATATTTTATTGTAGGGTAAATGGCCATATTAACAATGCTTGAGACTAGGAGTATTATAAATTTCAGTGCGGGGTATTTTCTTTTGGCTTTGGCATTTGGACTATCCTTATACATTAGTGACTGAACATTCTTCCTTAAAATTTAAAAATTTCTATCACAGATTATTTTATTAGGAATATAATCTGTATTCAAAAGCGGGTGTTTTAAGTGATCTCTGTAGATTCATGCCTGAATCCTATCTATTCAGAACTATGAGACCTGAGGATTGCAGATTGAAGCCAGCTGGGTTAGGAAAGTCTGAGAGACTCTGATCTCCAATAAACTACGAAAATAACTGGAGGTAGAGATGTGGCTTAAGTGGTAGGATATTATCTTGACCAATAGAAGCTCATCCTGCGTCTAGGCCTTAAGCTCAAGAACCAGAACTAACACACAAAAAGAGAGCATTTTACTATATTTAAATTAATCTTTACCAATTGTTTTGGAATAAATATTTAGATAGTCTCTCTCATTTAAAGTGATGTAAACAAGCTCATTGTTATAGGGAATAAATTTTAATTTGTAAATCACAGATAAATGAATTTGAGAATATCCATGTTAGTAACATTTTAAAGTTGCAAAAGCCATGGGAAGTGCAGAGGATAAAAATAGGATCAACAAGTTTATATAAGATATTTTAAATGAATGTTTATATTGATTAATTTCAATTCTCAAAAAGAATTTCCTAAGGTAAATAATACTTCTTTGAGCGGATTGTGACAAAATGGATAACACTAGTTAAATCTTCAGGATTTAGTTCATTACCTCAATAGTGTTTCAGGAGGAAAAGTGATTTTCAAGAAGAAACTCACTTTAGTTCTTGCAGCCAGGATAGAAATGTACCCATTTCCATTATCTCAATTTTCTTTTTGTAATTTTTCTTAGTATCCCAGCACTTCCTTCACCAACACTTCCTGAATGGCCAGGAAGAACCAACTTGTTAGAGCAAGCATCATCCAATCCATAGGATTAGTTTGAGAGACTGCATACTAGAAATGATATTGGGAAAAGTCTGAATAAATTAGTGAATAATTTTAGGGATTAGTGCATAGGCAGATACTTTCAGTTGTGTCCTATGAGAGCCCCCAAAAGCCAACCTGTGAGACCTGAAGGCTTAGGAAGTTGGAATGCATCCTCCCAACATAATCCTTCAGAGATTTAGGATTTCCTGAAAAAAAATCAATCAGCCCTGGCTTGATAGGAATTCAGATTTCTATCCTGAGAGTATGCTAATTCTACTCCAAACTTGCTGAGAGCTTGTGAATAGACAAAACCCTATGTAAATTGTAAGCCATTTACTGCTTACCTATGCTTTTTAAGGTAAAGAAGTAACATCACTTGAATAAGATTATATCACAAGCTGGGTGATTGAGATATGGAGGATATGAATTAAGATGATTGGTGCTTGTGACTTCAAGGATATTATGACCTTACCTTCTGTATATCCATCCCTGGATTTAGGGCATCTGAAGCACCCAGAAGGTTTTAGACCTCAGGTATCCCAAAATTCAATTCGATGGTACAGTTTCCCTGACTGCCTTGTCCCTAGTCACAATGGATTGACACTGTGACTGTTATCCCTCCACCTCAAACCACAGCCTTATGTCCCCTCTGATAAATAGGCAATGCCTTATTCCTCAATCCAGCTCACCTGTCTTCCGGAAATTTGGTTTAAATCTTCCAACAGCACAATGGAGTACAAATGCACGGCTCCCCGGCTCTGCTACTGTGGAGAACAACCCTACTTTCTATCAAGGCCTCAAGAGCCAGTTTCTGACACCTGGAGGAACACGTGGAGGGTAAGCTCTTGTCATCCATTCCATAGCCAGAGATTCCTTCAAGTAACAGCTCCCCAGGGTCCACCGAAAAGAGGCTGGGCGCCTGCCACAGAACTCCCACCTACAGAATGCAGAGTTCTACCTCTGAGCACTTCTATCAGAATGAAACAGAATTTGCAGACTTAGAACACTACAGTGGGTGGAGAGGCGCATGGGCAAAAGCATCTACTCTCTACCCTCCCCTCAAAAACCTGCAATTTTGAAGGATCTGTGCTCCAATGGAAACTACCATTCCCACCTGTGTTGTGCCCCCTGGAGGAAGTGGGCTTGTTACGAGAGTTAGAAGCCTTCATAGACTCTAAGTCTGAGGAGTGCTTGTATGTATGGGTATATTTCTATTCTGGCTGCAGGAACTAAAGTGAGTGTCTTCTTGAAAATCACTTTTCCTCCCAAAACACTACAATTCCAACCAGAAAATGTAAATGTATTGGGAGCATTAGATGATTAGCTTTTAAATTCTTAGTTCTAATAATGTAACGGAGGTTCTGAGACATAGTTTTTGTTGTTTTTTTTGTTTTCTTTAATATATACATTCTGCTGAATGTAAGTTATGTCTCTGTTTTGCCTCAAATTTTTGAATATCCCCCATCTCACTTTAAAAAGGTTTTATGAGCCACACAAAATTGATTTTTGGATCATTATATATATGTATTATTATATATGTATAATATATATTATATATATCATTATATATATGTATGTATATATATATATATATATATATATATATATATATTGGAATGAAATAGCAGGATTATTAGGCAGATACACAATTTCTCAAAATCTAACGATTAATTTCCCAGAAACTCCCAAATAACATCTATGAAATCTTGAGGAGTTTTGGTTGTTTCTGAATTTGCCTTTCCTTTAAGTTTTTTTTTTCTTCCTTTTACTGTGGGTCCTGTGGCTTGAACTCAGAGTTCTGGCACTGGCTGTGAGCATTTGTTGTACCCTAGTTGCCTTTCCTTTAATACTTCCTTCAGCTTACAAGTGAAATTTTTACTTAGGGTTTTTTAGAACATGGAACATCACCTCTATTACTCTTCAAAGAGATAGTAGTTTGAGGGGAACCAGGTGAATGTGGGTGGGATACAGGATTAATGTGAAGATTGATCGCTTCCCCAAACCAGTCTGTTTTTGTATTTTCATTTTGCATGCCCTAATTTGTTTTGAATTCCTATCTCTTCTCTTACTCTAAAAGTTTCTCTCAGGCTACATATCAAGGGGATCTCAGACTTTTCTTCCCAGACCGTATATATTAGAATGTGTAATAAATCCCTTGTCTCCCTCCCTTATATCTGAGATCCCATGCCTCTCTTATTGTGACTTTTTATGATCCTTTATATACAATCTGAGTGGAAAGGATTGGGTAGGAACTTTCATGCCTGATATTCAGTTCTCCAGGTAATGGATTCTCTATGCCTCTTTTGTAGACCTGAGCTACTCCTCCTGAAAATGGAGATCATAGGGCACATTTATAGGTATAAACTTCAACTTGAGAGCACCTAGAAGAAAATTATAATTTATTTCTGTAAAAGTAAATTCCTGAGAGGCAAGGAGATAAGGATGAAGTAAAAACTGGGGTGTTTCCAAGACTAGCTGTATAGTGTAGTTTTCATTGTTCCAGATTACATTTTTGATATTTATTTCTGAGTGTTGTATTTTTATAATAGTGAAAGTTGAAATGACTCTCTATATTATTTTTAATTGTTCATTGCTCACATATGTAAGCCTAATTATTTTTATGCAAATATATCCTGTTACTACTTTACTTTAGTGAATTCTTATGATTTTCTAAATAAAAAATGCTTTTAGCTTTGGGATCTAGTGGCTGCTACTCAGGTGGCTGATTTCTGAGGATCATAATTAGAAGCCATACTGGGCAGGTAAGTAAAGGAGACTCCAATTAACCATCAACAAGCCAGATCTGGAGGTATAGCTCAAGTGACAGAGCTCTAGACTTGAGTGAAAAGCTAAGGGACAGAACATAGTCCATAAGTTCAAGCCTCAGGAAGACACAATAAAAAGATAATGTTACCTGCACATAAATATAATTATACTCCTTCCTATTTACATAGATGCTTACATTTATATTATCAAATTGACCTTAGTAGCAACTGTAGTACACTGACACTTAACAGTGTGAGAACAAATATATTTACCTTGTTGCTGATCTTAGGCATAAGTACATATGCTTTCACCATTGCTATCATTTGTTCTTTTTTAAAAAAAACAAATATTTTAAACATATTTTAGTTGCACAGGGGAGTTTCATGGTAACATTTTAACACAATAACACAATTTACTTCATTAAACTGAATCTTTCTTTCTCATCCCCTCTCCTTCCTGAAATAGTCAACAGATTCCATTGCTCTGTCTTTGTAAATGCTTATAAAGTACTTTCACAGAAAGAGAATAAACATTGTCTATATAGTTTTTCTTTTTTGTTGGTCATGGGGCTTGAACTCTGGGCTTGGACACTGTCCTTGTGCTCTTCAGCTCAAGGCTAGCACTCTACCACTTGAGCCAAAGCACCACTTCTGGTTTTCTAGTGGTTTATTGGAGATAAGAGCCTTACGAACTTTCCTGCTGGGGCTGGCTTTGAACTGCAATACTCAGATCTCAGCCTCCTGTGTAGCTAGGTTACAGGTATGAGCCACCGGCACCAGCTTTTCTATATTGATTGTATATATGAGAATAAAAAAATGAAACATGTTGAAACTATTTTACAACATGATGAAAAGATAACAGCAGTGATAATGAATAGAATAAATAAAAACAATGTATGAAAACATAATAATGAAACATTAAGTACATGACTAATATATAAAATGTCTTTTTAATATATATTTTTATTGTAAAGATACTTTACAGAGAGGTTACAGTAACATGAGTAAGGTAATGAATTTCCTATTGAGCATTGTTAATTCCTCTTTTTTTCTCCCCTACCACACCACTTTGCCCCATCTCCCCAACTCCTCTCTACCCAAGTTATAAAGTTTGATTTCAACATAGTGTTTTGTGCATTTCATTGTTACAATGGGTCAACCTGTATCCTTTTTAAAAATATTTTTTACTATAAAGATACTTTACAGAGGAGTTACAGTTACATGAGCAACATAATGAGTCCATTTCCCATCCAGCATTTTTACCCACTCCTTTGCTTTCCCCTCCCATCCCATTCCTTCCCACTTCCCCACATCCCCATGTCCTACCTTGTAAATTCTTTTCAACATAGTGTCTCACACATCTCGTTGTTACAATGACTCATCGTGTATCCTTATTTCAGCATTTGTTATTTGCCTTCCCATCCCCAAATTAGAAGATGTGGGGAACCAAAATCAAATACAGCGATTATGCCAAGGAGGAAGAATATACAAAAGAAACAAAAAAATCACATAGTACATTATATATACTTTAAAAATAACAGCAAGAAAGATAAAAACCACTTTTGTCCCTATCTTGTAGTTCATTTTGCTTTGAATCATCTTATATGGTAATATTTACATAGCTTTTGACTTTTACTGCTTGTCCTAGACATATACTAGTTATTGAAAATTGGACCTATGTTTCTGTGGGCCTGGTTTACTTCAGTTAGTATAATTTTTTTCAAGTCTTTTCATTTCCTAACAAATGGGTAGTTTCATTCTTTCTAATGGAGGTATAGAAAGCCATTGTGCAGATAGATAGATAGATAGACAGACAGACAGACAGACAGACAGACAGAGACAGACAGACAGACAGACAGACAGACAGACAGACAGACAGATAGATAGATAGATAGATAGATAGATAGATAGATAGATAGATAGATAGATAGATAGATATCATATTTTCTTGATCTATTATTCATTAAACTTTCTTTTGTTCATGTCCTGCCACTGTCCTGGAACTTTATTTTCTCCTGAAGACTTGCTCACTACCACGTTAACCACATCTTCATTTCCAGTATTTTGATGAGTTTATTAGAAATTAGGGTGTCATGAATTTTCCTGTCCAGGCTGGCTTTAATACTTGATCCTTAGATAGCTACCTGGGGAGGTAGAATTACAGGCATGAGCAACCAGCATATGAGTATATATGAACTTTTTTAACTTGTCCAGAGCTGGGTCTTCGTATAGAGGGGTTACAATTACATGGGTAAGGCAATGAGTACATTTCTTATCAAGCACTGTTGCCTTCTCCATTATTTCCCCTTCCCATCCCTTACCATTTCCCCTTCTACCCCCCAGCCAAAGTTGTAAAGTTTGTTTTTCGACATAATGTCTTGTACATTTCATTGTTGCAATAGGTCCAACTGTATCTCTTTTTAAACAATTTGTTTTTTCCCTTCTACTCTCATCTCTGAGTTTATTTATTTGGGTGTGTTCTCTTCGTTTTCTGATAAGATTTGCTGAGGGTTTGTCAATTTTGTTAATTTGTTGGAAGAACCAACTCTTTGTTTTGTTGATTCTTTACATGGTGTTTTTGGATTCTAATTCATTTAAAATTCTAATTTAATTTGAATGACTTCTTTCTGGCTGCTGGATTGGGGTCTATCTTGCTGCTCTTTTTAAGGAGATTCAGATGTCTCATTAAATACTTGGATTCAGATCTCTCCAATTTGTTGATGTAGGAACTCAGAGTACTGCCTTTGCTGTGTCCCAGAGGAGCTGGTAATTTGTGAGTTCATTTTTGTTGAATATCATTTGCATTTCCTTTCTAATCTCTTCTATGAACCATTGGTGATTCAACAGTGTGTTGCAGAGCCTCCATGTATTACAGGACTTTCTTTGTTGGCTTTTGATGTTGAGTTATAATTTTATTCCCCTTGTAGTCTGAGAGAATGCAAGGTATAACTTCAGTGTTTCTGAATTTGGACATTTGCTTTGTGAACTACAATGTGGTCTATTTGGAAAATGTTCCATGTGCTGCTGAGAAAAACACATATTCTGAAGCTGCGAGGTGAATATTCAGTAGGTGACTGTTAAATCTAGTTGATCTATGCAGTTGTTTAGATCTGTGGTTTCTCTGTTATGTTTTTGCCAAGTTGATCTATCTAGTGAGGATAGTATTGTGTTAAAGTCCCCAACAATTAATGTCTTTGGATCTATGTTAGGTTGAAGGGAAAGTGGTGTTTTTTTGATAAATCTGGGTGCTCCATTGTTTGTTAAATAGATATTTAGAATTGTAATAACCTTCTGAAGGAGAGATCCCTTAATTAATAGGTAGCGACCTTCTTTATCTCTTCTCACTAATTTTAATTTGAAGTCTATTTTATCTGATAATAGGATTGTAACTCCCACCTGCTTATGGGGGCCATTTGCTTGGTAGATTTTGTTCCAGCCTTTCACTTTCAAAATATGTTTGTTTTTATTGGAAAAATGTGACTTCTGAAGGAAGCAGATAGATGAATCTTGCTTTTTAATCCAATCAGTCTGTTACTTTATTGGAAAGTTAAGTCCATTAATCTTGAGAGTTAGGAGTGAGAGGTATTTGGGAATTTCTGCCATGTTATCCATCTTCTTGGGGGCTGTGGCAACTGGGTTCTTCCTATGGTTCTTGTATTCTCAGTTTGGGTGCAGTTTCTTGGCCATTATTGTGGTCTTGTTGGTATTCTATATGTAGGACATCTTTTTTAGGGCTCGTTTGGTGGAGATGTATTGTTTCAGTTTTTCTCTGCTATGGAAGTTTTTTATTTGGCCTTTGGTTGTGAAGGAGGGTTTAGCTGGGTACATTATTCTTGGTTGGTAGTTGTTTGTTTTTAGGGCATGGCATACATCATTCCAGTCCCTTCTTGCTTTAATTGTCTCTGCTGAGAAATCTGAGGTGATTCTAATTGGCTTTCCTTTATAGGTGATTGATCTTTTCTCCTTGACAGCTTTAAGGATCTTTTCCTTGGTCTTAATTGATCCTGGGTGGATTATAATGTGACGGTGGGATATCCTCTTCTGGTTTGGTCTATTTGGGGTTCTAAAAGCTTCTTGTATCTGAATAGACCTATCTTTTTGCATGTTTGGGTAGTTCTCTGCTAGGATCCTGTTAAACAAATTGCCTAGACCATTAACTTCTGTCTCTAAGTGCTCCTTTGCATCCATTATTCTCAGATTAAGCCTTCTGATGGTGTCTTCCAAATGTTGAATAGATCTATCATACTTCTGGATTTGTTTTGGATAGTTGTATGTTCTTTCTCTATAATACATAGGCTATCTCCAGTCCTCGAGATTCAATCTTCTGCATGGTCTAACCTATTGTCAAGACTTTCTGCTTTGTTTTTTATTTCTTTTCCTTCTAATTGGTCAGCTTTGAGGGCTCCAAATTCTTTGCTGGAGCTTTGTTTTAGATCTTGTATGAGCTTCTTTACTTCCTTAATTTGGTATTCAGTATTTATTCTCAAATCACTTAGTTGATTGGTTATGATTTCCTTGGACTCCCATTCCTTCTGTCTGGGTCCATTCAGCATTCCCTTTGTGGTCTCCCTGAATTCTTTCAGCTGCCTGTTTATGGATTCCATGAATGCCTCAATTGATCTTTGTCTATTCTCATCCCACTCTTGCAATTCCTGTATTACTCTTTGATTAGCTTCCTCACTTTCATGCAATTCCTATAGTTCTCTTTGACCATTCTCAGTCTGCTCATGCCATTCCTGACTTTCTCTTTGTCTGTTCTCAGCCTGCTCATGCAATTCCTCTATTTCTTTTTGACTGATCTCAACTTGCTCATATAATTCCTGTATCAATCATTAGCTTTCTCACACTCATGAGATTCTGCTATTAATGTTTGGTTTACTTCCTCTTTCTCCCTATCATGCTCACACTGAATCCTTTGCAGGTTTTCAATCTTTTCATTCACCATGTTTATCAGTAGTGATTGTAGAGCTTTTGGGGAACTCCTCTCTGGATTATTCATTAACTGTTCTGTCACCTGATTATCATGAGTGGGAGCTGAGATACCCAGACTTGCCATTTTTCTTGTGTTTTTCCATCCTGTTCTGCCCATTTGGTATGAATTAACATTTTTGTGCTAGAACACTATATTAAGGCAAGCATCAACCAAAGTCGTGTAGTTGCACAGCCCAAGTGGCTGAAGATACAATCTAGTTCAGCAGATACAACCTTTTCAACATCAAACCAATGTGGATTCATGGGCTAAGAACAGCAAAGAAGAACTTGGCAAACCAGAAACTATTAGGTTTTGGGGGAAAAGGATTAGAGGGATGTGGAAAGGTAAAAGGAGAGTGAATTTAACCAAGTCCTAATCTCAGAGAGGGAAATGGATTGTACAGAATGATATGAGATAGATTTTTTAAAAAAACAAGAAAAAATGGAAAAACAAAAATTTAAATTTAAAAAGTGAAACACAAAAATTATGTAAATTTAAAAATTGATATTGAGAGAAGAAGGATAGGATGAGAGGAGGGGAAGGACAGAAAGGAGACATGAAAACCTAAAAAATAAAAATTCTTAAAATTAGTTACTTGAAATTATATAGGTATAAAGCCATAATACTGCTATTAAAGATGTTAAGCCTATGAGTAGGTATATATCTGGGGATGAGCAGAACAGCAATTTAGTCATGCAAAAAAGAAAGGGGAAAAATGGAAAGAATAAAAAAAGACCAAAAGATCAGAAGAGATTTTTGTTAAAAAGCACACAGTCATATATACACCTAAAATAAAAATTATGAGAGGAAAAAAAGATTAATAGAAAACATTTTTTAAAAAATTAAAAATTAAAAAAGTTACAGAACAAGTTCTTTTTTTTTTTTTTTTTTGGTGGGGGAGGGAGTGAAATGGAAGATCCTGTATCTCCCTTGTGTCTATAACCAGTCTCTTTGTAGAATCTCTGATCTGCTTGTGGAGTTTGGTTTTCCTTTGGCTTGATTGGTTTCTTAAGTCAGTTTCTTTTAGCAGGCAGAACAATTCTCTGCTTTACCCAGGATTTTGTGAAACCTCCTCCCAGGTTAGTTCAGTGGGAAGATCTGCTTTGAGTATCACAAAAGGGGGAGATGGCTGTTTTCTCTAGTTTGGAGATGCTGTGATAAGGGTGATTTCGGGGTAGGGTTGAGGCCTTTCAGCAAACAGTAGCTTTTCCCTGAGAGGCTAGCTTCTGAGACACTCACAGAGCCCAGCTTGGAGCCATTTTCAGAGCTTAAGTTACTAAATTTTTATTGATTGTCTAGGCTGCTGTAGGGAGGGGCAGCCTCTGGCTCTGTTTACCCAGTTGGGTAAACCCAGTGGGGGTGGACAGTCTTTCTCTGCCTAGGCAGAGTGAGTTTCCCTGGGTGGAGCCTCGCCTCGCAGGTCAGTTCAGGTTCCTGTGACCTGCTAAAAGCCTCTTTTGTTTTCTTCCAAGGCCTGAGGTGGAGCTAGCTGCTCAGCTGGACCTTTGTCAGTATCAAAGATGGAAATCTCTGGTGGTGGGGTAGGGGTGGCCTTCCCTCCTCTGCTCCCTGAGAAGGAGTGAGGATGTCAGGGTTCTACTCAAGCCAAAGTCTTGGTTCCTGGGCCATCTCTGGTCTGTGATCTGCAGGATGAATATATCTGCTCCTTGTCAGTTCTTGCTGGTGTTGAGTAGAATCTGCTTACCCACTGTGTCTGGCACCTTTGTCCCAGACTTTCTATGTTGTAGTTATGGCAGCTACAGATGCTGCCGCTGCAGCCGCCACTACCAGCAAGTGCTCAGATCTGTCTCCTTGTCTGGATTTTCCCTCTCTGGCCAAACTCTCTGTACTGTAATGGCACACTTGGTGTGATTCTCTAGCCTAGGACTGTTCACTGGAGCACTAAAACTGCTTTCTATGCAAGAGCTTGTTTAGCCTCTAGCTTCTCCTCCACCATCTTCCTCCGAACCTTAGCCTGTTACCTTTTTAACGAGAGAGAAGTAAAAATACAGAAAATATAAAGGTCTAAATTCAATCAGTACTGTCTTTATAGAAGTTTGCCATTCACTCCTCCCTTATCCTCTCCTCCCATCCACCTAAGTCTTGTTTTAAAAATTCTCTGCACTCCTAGTCTGAGAATTCACTCTGTGAACTGCCTTATATAGGTTAAAGAAACTGCTGTGGTGCTAGCAGTTTTCTTGTCTTTTTCTCTGCAGCCTCTGAGAGCAGACTGTTTATCCTCAGCTCAGTCTGCCAATGCCCTGAACACCAGCTAAGGGTAAGGACCTGTTGCATGTGTAGAGTTGAGTGATAGGCCATCTCTCACTGTCTGTTCAGGATGCAGGTGTCCTGTGTGTGGGGCATTGAGTGTGATATAGTATCATTTTCTTTCTGGGAATCAGAGATCATACGTCTTCCACACATGTCCTAAGGTTGTAGCAAAGTTTGTCAAATTTCTCCCAACTTGGAATACCTATCCCTGGTGGTGGTAAGGTTCAGCATCATCTCCTTCCTGGAGTCTTCTTGGGCCTCTAGGTGGTTTTTCTTCTGGCGAATGAAGGTACAAAATAATCTTTGTTAGCTACCTGTCTGGGGGGAGAATTGTGGACATTTATGTCAGAAGCTGTAAGCTCCTGCTTTGCAGTAGCTATTGTTTTCCAAGGCTTCAGTCCTCCAAATCTGGAATTGTTGGTCTCTATCTTTTGGCTTTTTTTTAAAAGAAAGAAAAAATGAGGAAGAGAAGAAGCAGCTGGCTAGAGATTTCTGCCAAATTGCAGTCCAACAGGTTCAAAGTATGTTTATTGTTTTATTTATTTTTGCCTTTTCCCTCCTTAGAAGCTTTATATCTAATACCTGTTGGTTGCAGCCAAATTCTGTCCATGAATAATTCTCTCCTGGGCTGGATTTCTTTGCCAATTCCAGTACCTGTATTTAATCTGACCTTTTTCTGACTTATTTTCCCAGAGGGATAATAAGTATCTCTAATGACAAGGATGAAATGAAGTAAGAACTAGTAGCTAATAATATGTCAACTAATCTACCAAACTTAATCAACCACTGGGCAAAGGTAGGAATCAGGAAATGAAACTAAAACTTCTCATCAGAGAAAGGAAAGTAAAGATATATCATACCAAACCCTTTGGGATACAGCAAAAGTAGCTAATGCCAATTAGGGAAGTTAAAAGCAATTGATACATGCCTCAAAATACAATAAAAATATTTCAAATAAACAATGTACAAGTGAATCTAAAGGAACATGACAAAGCAAACCCAAACTCATACAAGAAAAGATATTAAAGGTCAGATCACAGAGCAAGGAAAATAGCAAATTACAGTTACCCAATAATTTCCTACAGTACCACAACTAAGAACGAAAATTATTACCTGCATCATGTCACAACACAGAGATAAGTATATCTTTAAGACACAGAGCATAACATTGAACAGGAAGCACATATAGACTAGGTGCTATCTAGAACTTTACAGATTTGAAAGAAAAACAATGTGGGGTAATAAGTTGACAGAGAAAAGTATAATAAGTGGGAATTTTCCCACCAAGTACTTTAAAGCCAAGAAAAAGCCTCCATGTGCTCTGCAGATTCAAAACCTAGCACTCTGGGGGAGAAAAAGATCACCTTATGCTTGCTACCAGAACACCGGTAAGCAAGCAGGAAGCTCTTTCACATATACCAGAAAGATACATAGGCCCTTTGATAATTGCCTTTCTGGGTCTGTTGCACAGTTGCATCTGTCTTCATGTTCAAGCAATCAAACAAGGAAGAAGCAATGAAGGTTCAAGACCAGGATGAAGAGCTGGGGACTTGGGACTACCTGGTGATATGGGGAAGGACCCTTCTGCCTCGGGATGTGCTCAATCTCTAGTAAGAAAAGTGAACTCTTGCCAGGCACCAGTGGCTCATGAAAATAATCCTAGCTACTCAGAAGGAGATTTGAGGATCATGGTTCAAAGCTAGCCAGAGTAGGAACATTTGTGAGATCCTTATTTCTGATTAACCACCAGAAAACCGGAAGTGCACTGTGGCTCAAATGGTAGAGTGAACTGAAGAGCTGAGGGACAGTAGCCCAGAGTTCAAGCTCCACGACAGAGGTGGGGGGGAGGGAGGGAGAGAGAAAGAAATGAAGAAAGGAAGGAAGGAAGAGAGAAAGAAAGAAAAGTGAACTCTCTGTATGTGAATTTCGATGGCAGCTGAGACAGTGATGGTATGGCCACAATAGTTGAGATCACACATTGACTATATCTGTAGATCACTTACTGTGGCTGGACTGCTTTCCACACTCCCAGGGTCTTTTGGTGGAAATGCAGCTAATTGTCAGGCATTTACCACATTCATAATACAATAGTATGTTTCCAATACAGGAACATGAATACAACTCCAACATTTTCTGGATTGCCAGACCTGCATACACAGATCCTAGAGGACATTCTTTTAGCAATCATAGTAGATCACAATGATAAAGGCAAGAGTGATGTGCCCAAAGCGTATCAGTTACCTACAAAAAATGTAGCTTAGAGAAAGGTGACACATCATGTAAGTCAGTAAAGAAATTATGGTGTCCTTTCTTCTCTATTGTTATAATTAACTTCTTTTTCATTCCTCAACTTTCACATTTCTTACTCTATATTAGTTATTATGCTACACTTACCAGATTTTCAAATACTACTTTATCCTGGAAGCTCTTCTCTCCATTGTTCTGTGAGTTACTCTCTTTCTTATCCTTTCTCCATAAAGAGATGTTACTTAGAAAGGAATAATTTTAGTATCTGGTAGTTAGTGACTTTAAAAATCATTTAATAAAGTATTTTATGAATAGAAAGTTTTTTGACCAATGTCATGTTAGTGATTTTTTTTTGTAACTTTGATGTGCTTTCTCTTCTCTTCTTGTTTGGTAGTGTAGATGGAGACTCAGGAAAGCTGCTCACTGAAGACACTCCATATAAAAAGGAAAAGCTGTAAGCATCCTAAATATCATACTAATGACATCAAACACAGGAAGTATACAAAGAAAAACACTATGAATCCTCTAAAAGATCATAAGTAAATTTGAAAATACCTAAATGGTATTTAAATGGGAAAGCTCCCATTAAGTTCTAAATCTTTTTGTTTGATATTCTCCTTTCTTTCAACACATAATCTTTGAATTTTTGGTTGAAAATTGGACAGTTAAATCCAATAATATACTAACACTCAAACCATAATCTCCCTATTTGTGTTCAGTTGTTGGCCCGTTATGTTTTTCTTGCAGTAAAACTTAGTACTAAGGTCTTCTTAGTACTAAGTTCTTTACATGTGCTATGAGAAATTGTTTCCTAATTTTCTGAAATATACAGTTGTGACTTCAATGTCCAGTTCCTCAGTATGGAAAGTAAAAAAAAAAAAGACAATGGAGAAAAAATATTAGTATTTTACAATTCCCAGAAGTGACTAACATTGCATTAAGCATTGGGAGAATTGCTGCTACTACCTCTTTGTCTTTCTGTAGTCAAAAAAGGCAATCTTGAACCAGATCTCTCATAATTAAGAGAACAGAGTCTTCCTTGCCCATCCTTGTTCTTGCAAGCCAGCAATTTATTCTAAAAAGAGACCTAGAACTATCAGGGGAGGGAAAGATAATGAATAGCTACCACTTATTGAAGAGATGCAATGGAGTGAAATAAACTAGAGATTCCCAGCTAAGTCTTCTGTTACTTGTACCCTTTAAAAATTCCAACTCTACTAGGTCCTTGTTATCCAGAATTGTACCATTCTCAAAGAGAAAGAAGATTATCTGTAATAATCAAGCTGTGCAGAGTTCAGTACTGAATGAATTAATTCATTTCTTCTGCAAAACCACCAGACTTATACTAAGAACATGCTACTTTTCAGCAAGCCTTGTATTTTCACTTTATCTCCTTTAATTTGTCTTAGGAACTCCATTTTCTTATGGGAAGGATTATTTTCACAAAATTAAGGACAGACATAAAATTAGAAACCATTTTAAACACAACTCAAAAGTAGGGAATTAGAGTTTTTAACAACTAAGATTGGTAATATGCCAATCAAAATCTAAGATTTTGTCTCCAAAGTTTTTTTTTTGTGTGTGTATGTGTGTATAATTTAATTATACCTGGTGAAACACAGGCTGGTGGTGAGTTTTCAGCAATCATATAATAGGCTATGCCACTGCAAATGTTTTCTAGGTGGCTAGAAAAAAATCATGCTTTTTACGCATCATCCTGAATTCCTGAGGAGTCTTCAAACTATTTATATTGCCTGTATGTTCAAAAATATAATCTCAATATATAGAACTGTAAACTTTGATCAAATTTTAATATAAGCCCAGAAGCCTTCTGTCATTTCTGGTTCTTGGTTTAAAAAGTTTCATTTTACATTATAATTTCTATTCTCATTTGATTTCTGCATGCCTGATACATTTTAATCATGTAAGTGCTCAGCAGTACAGCTTGACATGAGTGCAGCCATTTTGTTCCCCAAGAGATCCTGTCATAAACTACAAGAACTGTAAGTTGTTGTTTAGATTCCCAAGATTGGAGTGCCAGCCAGTCACAGGTAGTGAGAAATGATGGGGACATAGTGGTTGATTATGGCCCTCATTTGCCTAGATTGGCATATAAACCCATCTTATCTTAGATGCAGGGAGCCATCTATTGTGCTATAGATATATTATGTGAAATACATTTATTTCCACATAAATTGAATTGTGTGCAACCCTGGAACCATCTTGCTTTTGGTCTCAAAACACCTGTGTTCAATTCTCAGCGATTGCTGAAGTCAGAATTTGTAAATTTGCTTTAACAGATATTGAACATACCAGGATTAGATATTCTGGGCATCAAGGCTAGAGGCAGAGATTTGTTGGACATTTGTCAAGAACTTCATGATATGCTTAGAGAAGTTTCTTGCTCATATAGGTTTGTTTATTGTTTAAATGTATATTGTTTAAATGTATAAAAGATACATCCTCTAAAACTTATGTAGCCTGCCAACATAGGAGCTGTGAGATGAAATTTAATCCTTAGAACTGCCCTTCATACCTTCAGGATTTTGCAGGGCAATCACCAACAGGACAGGTACAATGAAATATTTTTTCAATTACTTCATACAATGCTTACAATTTGGAGGTTTCCACACTTGTCAATAGACAAAAGTATTCCCAGACCTTTGTGTCAGAAATGGACCCTTTAGAATCTATCCTGTAACCTGATGCAGTTAGTTCACACTAAATGTACTGATCAGACCCCAGCTAGACTGGATGCATTGTCTTCAGACTTCTCATTCCCAGGTCTCCTTCTCCAATGCCTTGTGCTGTGAATTCTAGATGCCTTCCAGATTCATAGTTGTATTTCTCCAAGGGCTCCATTTAGGTTACCTTGTCCTGCCACAGTCTTAAAATTCAGCTGGGTACCAATGTCTCATGCCTGTAATATCAGCTATACAAGAGCTTGACCTCTAAAGATCATGGTTCAAAGAAAGTTGGGCAGTTAAGTCCTTATGATTCATCTCCAATTATATGCCAGAAAAGCTCAGAGACAGTGCAATAGCCTAATTACAAGCCTGAGGCTTGTAAAAATTTTGACACAGTGAGATAGACACAGGCGGTTCTCAATTTTCCAATGTTTCTTCTAGAAACCTTCCTAATGTCTGAAAACCAAATTTAGGTTGCTTTTCCCTTTAAATATTCTATCTGTTTGAGATGTAAAGAAAATTTAATCTCCTATTACTGATACACTTCAAAACATTCTTTAAATCAAGGCTTTATTGTTTTGCTGAAGGCTATGGTACTCCTTATGACCTTCCTTAGGCTGATGCTCTCCAAGTAGGAGGTATGGCTATTCTTTAACAAGAGGGAAGAATACGGTTGAAGGAGGTGATTGGAACTTGACAGGACCTGAAAAAATGTATGCTTACCATTATATAATATATGTGGACAGTGATACCTCTCATTCTATTGAAGAGTTAAAGTCCTATATATAGAAACTCTGTCCAAGTTCCATGGACAAAATGTCGTGAGGTGGGCAAGCCTGCATAGGTAGGGAGATATGAAGAGACTATATATTAATAGCAAATGTATTTGTAAACATATACTATGTATCAATTGCTAAGTAAGATTTTCACAGATATACTCATTATCCTTTCTCTGAGACCTTATATTCCTTCCCTTCTTATTCATGTGGGAGTTTAAAAAAGAATATAACAAATCCACTGTCTTGTCTCTACAAGGAAGTTAACTCAAATTCAGGTAAGCAAACTATAGAATCTCTACTTGTCCCCTGTTATCATCATGGTTGAAGCTGGAAGTAGAAAAGCCAGAGGGTCAAATGGATTGAGGTTGGGAATGCTCAATGATCTTATAATATAGATTTCTTGACAAAATGTGCAAAAAGAGCTGTCATTGTATCCCACATTTGTAGGTACAGTCACATTTACTCTTCTTTGTCTTGGATTTGGGACAATGTCCATGCCATTTATGTGGGATCAGAACTTTGACGTCAACTGTCAACCTATCTTAGTTGTACTAAGTATTGCCAATATGCCCTCCTATGAATGGCAAGGCTCTCACTTAGCAAAAAAAGGACACGCCACAGGTAGGCAAACTCTTTATTATGTATTCCAATTCTAAACAAACAGAAAACTCTATTGTACAGAGCTCTTAGAAAGAAGACACATGGGCTTGGCTGGAATCACATGTAGGAGGGACTTGGAAATAGACTGATAGGATTCAAGGTGTATCAGCGTATGATGTATCGTACATAAGGGACTTCGATGTCCTCTCCACTTTGGTTGTTGCAACATAGTTCAAGTACCAAGGTCCGTACATGATGGCCTAGGCTTTGCTTTGAAACACAGCTCACAATCTCAGTCATTCTAAATCAAACAGCAGAATGTCAGGAAGCAGAAATCAAAAAGGGAAAGTCAGATGGAACAGTGAAGATAATGAACTTTGAGTGGTACTACAGGGAGTTCAAAGTATCATACAAAGCCTCCTCCTCCCTGCCCAGAACTCACCGCTGATTCAATCTTTCCTTAAGCTTGGTGGCTGGCATAAACATGGAATACAGCATAGACACACCCTGAGATAGCATGGTGATCTCTAATCTGTGCTCCCTCTGGAGAGAAGAGGAAGAAAGGGAACAGTGGTTTCAGTGAGCTGGGACAGTACACAAGTATTAGCCCAGAGTTAGTGATAAGTAAAGGTGAATAGAGCCTTACCTTAAAATACTCTAGGAATTGCTTCAGGGTCATCTCTTCACCATCAGGCTGCATGCCTTGTACCTCAAAGCGATCCCACAAAGTCCACTCATGCTCATAATACTGAGGGACAAACAGATATGACAAAGCATTACCTGAAATGGCTCTCACATCACATCTCCAAAACCTTATTGTTCCCCACATCTTATTGCAACCAAATCCAAACAGAAATTAGTATAATGACCAGCAAGGTATAACATTGGAGTCCCTGTGATCTCTTTCACTCACAGACCATATCCATTATATTTCACAGTTTTCCCCAACTACAATGACATTCCTTCTTTTACAAATGCAGTAGTCAAGAGACTTATTTTCCATAAGCATATCTATGGCACAGAATGATAATGAAGTAGGCTATACAAGTTTAAGTATATACATCCCATGTTTTGTAGGTACCATGTTTTATAATGTCTCAGATCCTATTCTGAGACCTAGAACTGGTTAACTGAAGTCATTTCCCTTTTTCTTTTCTTTTTTTTTTGGAGGGTGTCCGGTCCTGGGGCCTGAACTCTGGGCCTGGGTGCTGTCCCTCAGCTCTTCAGCTCAAGGCTAGCACTCTACCACTTGAGCCACAGAGCCACTTCTGGCTTTTTTTCATTTTGCTTATGTGGTGCTGAGGAATCGAACCCAGGGCCTATGGCATGCAAGGCAAGCACTCTACCACTACTGAGCCACCTTCCCAGCCCCATCCCTTTTTCTTTTTGTCTTTCACTTTTCTCTTTTTGTCTCTCTGAACCACTAATAGAATTCTAGAATAAGGGGTAACATGGAAAATTTCTAGCCAGACAGCACCCCTACCTGGTGATGTGTTGGAGGAATGGGTGCAGAGAAGCTGAAGAAGGGCAGGGCCAAGTTGATGAAACTGTTTTTATATGACTCAAGCTGCTGGTGTCCCTGGACCACCTTGTACAACTCCAGACACACAAGGCCAACTATAGCTGCTGTGGTGGTTGCAATCGCAGGGATGATCTTCCCTGCAATCAGCTTGCTCTGTTATAACAGGCCCAGAAGATATCATGGTTCAGAGAGAGCAGGTTCAATGGGAGGCAAGAAATGTAAGAAACCCAAGTTTGGCAGGAGGGGATCTTAATTTAAGCCTTCACCTTATGCCGGTCTGCAGGGGAAATGTCATAGTTCTCTGCCCGGAGGTTGGATGCAGCCAAAATGAAATCCATATGGAAGTTACTGTCATCATCCTGTTGGCAGTTGGAGAATCAGATGAGAAAAAGACTTCTGTAGCCATTTGGGAAGACAAATAACTTCTAGACCCAATTATGTGGAAACACATGGAACAACTGAGCTACCCCAAGAGGCTAATAATCTTGAAACAAGCCCAGCAGTGAACAACCCTCCTGTGCATTCCAAGACCCCTGTCCAGCACCTTTTCAAAGTCAATAGGGTACATCTTGAATCCAGGGAGCATAACTGGACTTGGAAGGGTTGCAATGATTTTTTCTAGTTGGACATCATCTGTGGAGTGGAATGGAAGATGAATACCATCAGCCCTGTCAAAACCAAGCAAGTATCTGAGGTAGAAGCGAAAGTTCACAGTATAGGTATTCAAGCAGGTAAAAAGCTTGAAAAAGACAGAAATTCTTGAAAATAATAAAGGAGAAGAGAAAAAGAAAACAACCCAACCATAGTATGTCAAGAGGTAATTGAGTTGTCAGAAACAAAAACAGATGCTAACTCTGGAGGCTCAAAGCACCAGAAATGATAGAAGTATGTAAATGTTATTTTGTAAGTGCCAAGAGGAGAGAACCATTAAAAAGAAGACTATTCAGCCTTACTGGAAAATGAACTTCTTACATAAAGAATGACATTAACAAAGTCAGTAGGGAGTATGTATCTTGGAATCTGAGACTACTTTCCTTCATGAAATAAGCAATTTCTTATTTCATGATTTCACTTACATATATGATTTCACTTACATGACATAAAATTTCTATTGTAATGTAATTGAGAGAAACAGAAAGCAGAAGCAAGTTGCTAGGGTCTGTGAGAAGGGAAAGATGGCATAAACTGTTTAATGGACATACACTTTCAATTCTATAAGATGATAAAAAGTCAGAGACATGTTGCACAGAAAATGTTAATCCATTTAACACCGGTGAATACAAACCCTTAAGAGTTAAGATTTAAATCTTGTAGGTGTTTTGACTGCATTAAGAATATAGAATAAGAAAAGTATCAGAAAGCATGCAAAGGAAAAATAACATGATGGGGACCCTGAAGGAGAAGATTAGAATGAAACAAGACATCGTAGGTGAAAACAAAGAGAACAATAGGAAATTTACTTATTTTCTTGCTCATGTAACTGTATCCCCTTTGTACAGAATTTTTTACAATAAAAAGTGTACCAAAAAAACAAGACATGGGAGCTTAAGACAGAAATGAGATGTAATAGGGCAAATAGGAAGAGAATTTCAAGGAAATTCACAGAAAATGTATGTAAAATTTTGGCATGGAATAATGGGGAACAGAGACGTAGAACAGAGAGAACAGTAGCGCTAAGGGAATGAATGATCATTTGTTTACTCAGCAAAATATATAGACAAGGACACAGCTGAAAAATACGTGTATTATAGAAGCACAGGAAGAAATATCAGAAGACAAAATACTTGTAAAAGGAAATGGGGAAAATATGAAAGTCAGATAAGCACAAGAGATAAAGATAAGAAGAAAAGGAAGAAATAGCATGATACATAATGATACATAAAGAGGGATAGAGAGCTGAACACTGAAATAAGAGGTTAGTACCAGGTGCATAGTATACACAGAGTCAAATTTGAAGTAGATATGCAGCCTGGAAGGCAGGAATCATCTCTAAGGACATATATCATGTAAAGAATCAAGGGAGGAAAACAGTTAGAAAACATGTTCCTTTCCTTTTCAGAAAAAAAATTCAAGGACAAACTCAGTAGGAGACAAATGCACATATGAAAAAGAAAGAATATGCTAAATGGGTATATTCATAACTTTAATTCCAGAACTTGGGACTCTAAGGCTGTAGAATTCTAGGTTTGAGTCAGCATGGAACTCAAAAATGAATGGTGGCATTACAGTTCTGAAATCTTGCAGAGGAAGAAAATAGTGAATTTGCCTCATCCAACTTTAATCCTTGTTTTAAATACTTTATATATCCCCACAATATATAGAAGATGGAGGTGCATGAGAAAGGTGTATGAGTAAATCTTGGCCACAGGGTCACACTGTACCACCAATGGCAGAGGTTACTGAGGAGGCATACACAGATAAGCAAGGAACAGGCAGCGACTTGTTGACACAAGTCTAAATACTCTCACCAATAGAAGCACTGGCATTCTGTAGCTCCTGGTCAGAAACATGAATCTTGATGCCAGACTTGGGAGTAAACTTGGGGACCTGAAGGGATTGTAGGAAGCTTGCTACAGCAGTGCGATCCTGAGACCCTGTCAGTCCATACGTCTGGGCAAATAGATTGGCAGCAGCCATCACATAGTCCAGATGCAAGGCCTGGGGAAAAAGGAGAGCATAAAAGAGGGACTATATGAGACTAGGGTAAACAGTCTCTGCCAACTTCTCACACATCCAACTGCCACTAGATGCTTGTGAACCCTCTGAGAAGACTTACGTTGTTCACATCAAAGATGAGTGGATGAGGGCAGCGTTTGGGCCCAGACCAGAACAACACTCCTGAGCTTGAAAGCTATGAGAAAACAAAGTTGTAATGTTTTTGCTGTTGCTGGGTTTTGTTTCATATAGGATATGCAATAAAAGACTAGGAATTCTAATTTTGGTCCTTGAAGTCCAAACTCAATTTTTATGCAATTTATATTGGTTCAGACACACACTTTGTTAACAAACTTGTAAATATGTTAATATTAACAGATGAAAATTAATCTTCACAAGTCTCCTATGCGATAAACAGACATCATGGGACATATCTGGATATGTTGGTAGAGAGAGAAAATGTGTGCATTCCCTTAGGCTTGCTGAGACTTGAGTCTACAAACCTATCTATTTTGTGTAACTCCAAAATGTCTCACTATTAACATGTACAGTTCTCAGTATTAATTAGATATGATCCAGTTCCCCTAAATGTGCACTAGTAAATGGAAGATTAGCCCCTATTTGAGTGACAAGGCAGGCACGCCTGTATTTGAGCAAACAGGACAAAACTGAATGTTTGCAGAAAGCACTGGCATAAACAGTCAGTGACTTGGGAAGGGTGTCAATATGATAGCCTGGAATAAGCTATACTGAAAATCTAGGTTAAATTTCTGTTATCCAGAAATGGTTGTCACAGAGACCCAAGAAACGGGCCGTACCTGGTTAGGAGGGAAGTTGTACAGCAACTGCTGGATGTTGTCAGAGTACTGGGTATGCCAATGGTGGTAAGCCCATGTCACACAGTCACTCCAGCTATGGGGCAGCTGTAGCACCAAGCTACGCTGCACAACCTCCAATACTTCCAAAGGCTGGTTCCCTGCCAGACGTAGTGTTTGTTCCACAAACTTGGAATCTCTATTAGGAATTTGAGAAAGAAAGCAAATAAAGTATTACTTGACAGATCCAGTAGTTCTTTGTGGAAGAAAACTTTTCCAAAGAATCCACTCTTGAGTCCCATGAAATGAGACGAAGACTTTAATTAATTCATTCAGAAAATCTGTCTAATAAAGTCAATTCTTTTATGCCAATGTTCCTCTAATTATTCCATGAGGTACAAAAAGAAGGAAAGCTAGCAAACTGACTAGATGAAGCTAGTATTTTTTTTATATCAAAACCAGACAAGAATACAACAAACACACACAAACTTACATAGTAGGGTCTTGACAAAAACAGCCATAAAAGTATTTCCAATAAAATATTTGCAATAGAAACAAATTGAGACAACCATAAGCCAATACCTATTTGGGACATCAGTCTGTGGATGCAAGGATGGTTCTCATTCACAAATCAACATAATACATTACTTAATTCATAATACACAAATACACATAAAACAACAAATAAACAGAAGAGGAAAATCAAATGATCATATCCAGTCCTTCCAGACAAAAAGCCTTTGACAGGATGGGCACAGAAAGCTAAGATATGAGGACCGAGGTTGGACAAGGGCAGAGAAATCCCATCAGACTCTTATCTACAATCTACTACACACAAACTAGAAATGGGATTGTGGCTCCAAGAGGTAGAGTGGTAGTCTTGAGCAAAAGAGCTCAGGAAAAGCACTTAAGCCCTAAGTTTAAACTCCTTTTCCAAACAAAACAAGAAAAAAACTTCAAAATATTTAACACTATTTCACAATAAGCTTTCTAGGAAAGTAGTAGCAGAAGATATATAGCTGCATATCACTATCTGATAAACATACAGCCAACCACATTCTTCACAAGAAGCCATTGAAACCAATTCCTTTAAATGGACGAATAGGCCTAGGTATATATGCCCTCCACTCTTCTAGTAATTAGCTTGAATTCTTAGCCAGTACAGTAAGGCAATAGAAACATATGAAGGACACAGAAATAGAAACAGAAGAAGTCAAGTCATCCCTATGGTCAGATTGTCTGATACTACATATTAGTAGTTCTATAGCAGCCACCAAAACAAAACTACATCTCATCAACACTTTCAGCATGTTTGTAGCACACAAAATTAACATAAAAAGTCAGAAATGATTATATGTACAAACTAGGCCGAGAAAGCAATCAGGACAACAGTTCTTACAACAGGCTCAGAGAAAAGAAACAGACATCAGGAATCAACTTGAGTAGGAGATTAAAAGCATTCAAAAGAAAAATGGGCTGGGAAGGTGGCTCACTGGTACAGTGCTTGCCTTACATTCCTGAAGCCCTGGGTTCGATTCCCCAGCACCTCATAAGAAAAAAGAAAAAAGCCGGAAGTGGCACTACGGCTCACTGGTAGAGCGCTAGCCTTGAGCTGAAGAGTGGAGAGACAGCGCCCAGGCCCAGAGTTCAGGCCCCACAACCGCCCCCCCCCCACCAAAAAAAGCATTCAAAAGAAAAACTGAAAAACACCAAACGAAAGGAACTGAAGTCACAGGAAGATAGTAAAGACCTGGTATGTTCATCAATTGGCAGAATTTAAGAAATTCCAACCAGAATCCAAATGTTATTCTTCACAAAAACAGAAAAATGCTATGGACACAGGAAAGAACCCAATAGTAGAAGAAATGCTGGTGGAAGACTACAATCCTGGATGTATATTAAAAAAATACATACACACAAAAACTGGCCCCAAATTTTACTCCAGAGCAGGAGTAATGAAGTATTTTTGTCTGGCACTGTCACAAGAACAAACACACATACAAACCAGCGGAACACTGGTCCCAAATTTTATAGCCATCTGATTTTTAATGAGAGTCAAAACACATCAGACAGAGAAAACAATGTCAGTAACAAAAGAAAACAGAACACTAAAAATTAAAACCCTACTTGTCACCTTATACAAATGCTAACTGAAAATGGATCCAAGGCCTCAATGTAAATTATGGGAGAAAACATTAATAAATACAGGTAAAGGTAAAGCTCTTTCCAAATAAGAATTCAATACCCCATGAAATAAAGAGCAAGAAGTAACTTTTGGGAGGGCATTACATTGAAAGCCTTCAGCATAACAAGGGAAAGTGTTACTAAAAAGAAGAGAAAATCATAGGAGTAGTCAGAAAAAACTTCTGTCAGCTATTAGCTCACAAAATTAACAAAAGCCCATATCCATTCTCAGGGTGGTAGTGGCACATGCCTGTCACCCCAACTATATCATAGAATATATAAGATTAATTTGTCTCAGAAATCAAAACAATAATTAGAACATAAAGAGGACTTGGGAGCATGGGTCAAGTGGTAGAGTGCCTGCCTAATTAACAGAAGGTTGGTTATCAAAGGTATCACCAAAACCAAAACTCAAAAAAAGAACAAAGGAAATTGAAGGATACAGAAAACACACAAAACTCAAAAGATGTACAAACAGCCAATACACACATGAAGAAGTAGTCTACATCCCTACCCATAAAACATGCATACCCAAAAGACACTGAAATTCCTGTCTCCCCAGTGAGATGGCTAACATCCAGTAAACAAACAAAACAAATAATGGTATCCATCATGTGGAGTAAAGCAAACTCTCATATGCTACTGGTAGGCATGTAAATTAGTGCAGTTCATCTGGAAATAAGTATCAAGGTTATTCATAAAACTAAAAATAGAACAGGTGATGATGGCTTAGCAACAGGTGAGATACCCATGGGAAAAAACCTGCAAGTTTCTAACTCCAATTCACCAGGAAAAATGATTAACTTGAAGAGAAAATGCCAGCCATTGAGTATAAAAACAGGCCTTGAGTTAAAACCCTAGTACCAGTTCACACAGATAAACACACACAAACATAAAACATAGAACTACCATATTTCCCCACCTGACATAGAATTCTTGGGCATATGAGTTTTAGTCTAACTCAAATTACCATACATGAGATCCATGCAAATTACTGTTTGGCAAACTACTGTACACAAAAGACAAACTTTATTATTACCCTATGTGCAGCATTGATAAGCAAAGAAAATGGGCTATATTTACAATGGAGTATTATCTGGACCTAAAGAAGAATGAAAAGAACAGAAGAATGAAAAGAAAAAAGCCTAAAATAATACTACTGCTGCTGTCACTGTAACTACTATTACTATACTACTAATAATGAGACCTGAATGTACAAGTGGAAGTGACAGGGGAACAAGGAGGCAGAAGGAGAGAAAAGAAGGGGTGAAACAGCATTCATGTATGTACATACATTAAAACACCACAAAACCAACCATTTATCAATAAATACATATATATATATATGTGTAAAGGTATTTGTTTATATTCACGTTTATATACAAATATATAAACATACACACACATGCAGATATATACACACAAATATGATGTGTGTAGATGTGTCTGTATATATGTATAGAAGTATTAGTGATTAAGAATGGGTACCGAAAGTTTGTTATTACATTGTTTGCAGTATTTCCCCCCCTTGATTTCCTTTGTTACTGTTTTTGATTTCTGTACCATTGGTCTTCTATATAAGTTTATCTGATTTGGAGACAGAAAGGGGAACCACAGAAACAGTGGGACAAAAGTGAACCAATTCAGTAGTGAAACTCACTCGACATGATGTTGGGAATGAACTTTACAATCTGGAGGACAGGTGACTGGGAGGGGAAAAAGTGGGAGAAAATGAAAGAGGGGAAAACATTGTTCAAAAAGAAATGTACTCATTATTTAACTTATGTAACTGTAACTCTCTCTCCCCATTAACTTCATAATAAAATATAATTACAAAAAATAAAGGCAGGGAGGCAATAGGAGATAGGAGAGTACAATGGGGAGGAATGAATTTGATCAAAGAATATTGTATGTGTATATGGTTGTGATGCAACCCCTTTGTGCAATTAACATTAATGATAAGGAAAATAGAAAACTCCCTAGTGCCTGAGTGTGTATGTTAGGGAACAAGGGAAGTGCTATAATGCCTGGTTTGATAGGCAGAGTGAATTAGACATACATGAGGTAATGGTTGACGATTTCTGCCGGCTTCTTGAAGAGTCCTTCAAACTCATCCCGAGCCCACTGTGGACAGAGCAAATGGAATTATGTAGTACACTGGCTGATAACATAAGTCTCCTTAGATATTGGAAAGTCAATCAGTGAACAGGTCCAGAGGAAACACACACAGTGCTTCTAGGTGGGAATTCATTGAAGCTTTCAAACTGAAGCTCCTAAACAGTCTCCAAACTTTCTTGTATTTCACCTAAACTTTAAAAACTAATCAACCTGACTAGCACAAGTATTTACATGTGAAAACTTCTGTAAGGGTTTTATGTCAAGTATCTCAATAAAAAAGGAAAAAGATAAAAATTAAAATAAAGACATGATCCACTTTTGCAGTTCCTGGGTTCTATGCATTAGACATGATGTATATCTTCATGGAGCTTGGCTTAGGATGTCTCTGAGATTACATGATCACTTACTCTGGTAGCCTCTATCTAGACTCTGGATATTCAGGCTCAATTTTAATTCCCCTTACTACCTACCTTTCTGACTTCAGCAGGTACACAAAGAAACACCCAGGTCTTGGTCTTTTGTTTAAGTAACATATTTAGAATAGAAACATTTATGCCTCATGAACTGCTATGAAGAAATGAGTAATCACATCTAGACTTAAAGCTCACCAGTAGTACCAAGTACATGGAACATGCCAAGTGCTTTGCATATGAGAAATACTCATGACATACACCTTTTGGAGACAGGCATTTGTAATCCCTGATAGCAGGCACAATCTGTTTTAAAACCTCCTTTGAAGCATTCCATCATACTGGGCAGACTGTAAGAGAACCAGAGTCTACTAGAGATCTCGATGCGAACAGATAGACACTGATAAATGCAGCACACATATTCTGTAAAGATTAAGGTATCAATAGGACTGGATTTTTATCTCTATGTCTTCCATCTTACACTCCTAACATGCCTCAAAACCTGAACTAAAAACCTTCTGAAAACAGAATCTTTATTCAGGGGTTGAAAGAAAAATGGAATTACGATTTGGTTCTTATAGAGTTTCTTAAATGTATTATGTTCAGCTATATAATACATACTGTTATATGTGTAATACATGACAGAAACTGAGATGACCAAAGAGCTGCTGAGTACATTTTTCCCAACAGTTAGGAAAGCCTAAATATATAGGACATTCTAGAAAGAGTAAGAGTGATTCAGGGACTACAATATATTAGCTATTTGTGAGAACAAGATCTAGAGCTAACATAAGCACATTTTTATGCTCCCATGTTAACAAATATTGGGAAGTTATAGCACATTGTGTCCATCCATCTACAGAAAGTAGAAAATAGAATGATGCAACTCATGCCCAGGCTAATGCTGGGCAAGAAATTGAGACCTTGCCTCAAAAATTAGCAGGTAAAATGGACTTGGGAATCATAGCTCAACACATACCTCATAACTACAAAGTTCAAATACAAGTAGTATAAAAGGAGTAAACATTCAGATATTTTGGCCAGTCATGTGGCTTGAACTCTGAGCCGGTGGACTGTTCCTCAGCTCTTCAGCTCAATGCTACCACTCTACCACTTGAGCCACAGCACCATTTCTGATTTTCTAGTGGTTAATTGGAAATAAAGAGTCTCACAAACCTTCCTGCCTGGGATGGGTTTTAACTGCATCCTAGGATCTCAGCCTCCTGAGTAGCTAGAATTATAAGCATGAGCTACTGGAGCCCAGCTTTCAAAAGTTTATAAAACTTAAAAACATTCTCAGTTGTCTAGATATGCAAGAACTTTATATAACCCTTATATTTTTTTCAAGATTAAAAAAATGGATAAAAGTGGTAGATTAGAGGTGTGGCTTAAATAGAAGATAAAATGCTAATTTGTCAATAGCAAAAAGACCTGAAATCAAACCCCAGTACTACTCAAAAACAAACACACAAAATCAAGTAAATAATTTCTGATAAACATAGTTGTGCTGGTAGCTTTAGTATAGCCTTGCTTGTGATCATTGCGGTAAATGCCTAAAAGTGGGATTGCTGGGTGGGTCATAGGGGAGCTCTATGTGGAGTCTTTTGAGGAACCTCCATACTACTTTCCAAAGTGGTTGAACAAGTTCACACTTCTACCAACAATACAGTAGGGTTTACGATATCAAAGATATGGAACCAATCCAGATGCCCCTCAGTAGATGAATGGATCAAGAAAATGGGAAATATATATATATATATATATATATATATATATATATATATATATATATATATAATGGACTTCTCTGCCTTCATCAGAAAGAATGACATTGACCCATTTGTTAGAAAATGGAAAGACTTGGAAAAAATTATATTAAGTGAAGTAAGCCAGGCCTAACAAAACATAGGACCCATGGTTTCCCTTATTTACATTAACTAATATATGTCTAGGACAAGCAGAAAATGTCAAAAGCTATGTACATATGACCATATAGGAGGTGGGAGGAAAGGAATGGTAGGGGGAAAACAGGAGAAGGTAACAATGCTGGATAGGAAATGTAATCATTACCTTACTCATGTAACCCCTCTGTACATTATTTTTACAATACAAAACACAAAAATAATTTCTGAAAAGTTATGCTGCTTGTGCAATCTCAGAAAAAGTTGAGATAATAAAATTTGGTTCGCTACACTTAAAGGGTGATAAGACATCATCCACCTGTCTATCAATACCACTTCTACTCCTAAGATTGCTTACCTGCAAGGTGTGCTCGATAGCGTTAGGGAAGTTTTTCAGTGTGCAAAGAGGAATAGATTTCTCAGGTGGGTCCTGGCTAGAGCTGTAAGACTCAGTCAGGTAGGGGATGACCACCTGCACATTCCCTTTGGTCCCCAGAGTACCAGATTCCAACAGAGGCTTACGATAGTACACACAGCGGCGGTCCATGTATAAGCCTTCAGGGAAGAGACAGAGAATGGCATACAAACAGGAGGAATATTGGGTGAGACAGGAAGAGAACCATTCCCCAATACCCTCTTTCACACCTCTGCTCCCCGCATCCTTATCCACCAACCACCAAACTTACGTGCATCCACACTGTCCAAAGCATTGGCCACACCGTCCAAGTTCTGGAAAAAGTCATCATCATAGACGTGCTCTGTATCAGGGCCCACACGGTTCTGGTGACTCATCACCCTTATGTGGGGATTAATTTGGCGTACTGCTGTGGCAGCTGTGTCAGACTTTAGTTTCTGGGTGGCAATAGGGAACAGAGATATTTCTCATGTATCCACTTACATGTTTACCCTGAATACAAAGTTACCTACACGGTTCTGGTGGTTTATCACCCTGACATGAAGATTAAAATTTGGTGTACTCCAGAAAACCAGAAATTGCACTGTGGCTCAAGTTCTAGCCTTGAGCTGAAAAGCGGAGGGATAGCACTCAGGCCCAGAATTCAAGCCACATGACCAACAACAACAAAATTTGGTACACTGCTTCAGCAATCATGTCAGACTTTAGCTTCTGGGTGGCAACAAGGGAACACACATATTTCCCATGTAACCACTTACATACTTAACCTAAGGATGGATTTATGAATGATGGTTCCAAGTTTAGCAGGGGCCCTGATTAACAAATGGTACTACCTATGACAATGTCACAAGACTTTAACTATGAAAAAGGTGAGAAGAGGGGAGATAAAAAAGAAACAACTCAAACAATTAAGAACCAATGGATTAGAGACACCACACCAACATTATATTTTACCCAAAGATAATCAAAGTGGAAATGTTTGGGATAAGTAAAATCTGTTCAGAACCCAAGTCATCTTCCCCCTATCAAAAACAATCTCCATTAGGTCCCACAATTTCTTGGGATAATTTCTTTCCTCAATGTTCTCTTATTCTCCTATGTTCAGGTCTTTGAGCAGATGAGTTTTTCCAAGTATTCTTTTCCTTCTTCACACTGCAAAGTAGCACACTCTATGGCACCTCCAATTTACTCTGTTTCTCACTGAGCTTTTGTACTTATTGGAATCTTTTAACAATGACTTTGTAACTTGTAATTGTATTTTTCTTTTGCAGTAGTGAAGAATCATAAAGGAAGGTTGGCTTTGAATTGTGATCCTGAGAACTCAGCATCCTGTGCAGCTAGGGTTACAAGAATGAACCATCAGTACTGGGCTCAGAATTTTATTTTGTTAAAATCTTTCTAATGCTTGTTTTTGCCCAAATAAGATATTTAAAGATAAGAGAATGAATCATTTAAAATTGCACATAAAATATATAGGAACACAGCCAGACACCAGTGACTCATGCCTGTAATCCTAGCTACTCAGGAAGCTGAGAACTGAGGATCAGGTTCAAAGCCAGCCCGGGCAGGAAAGTCCATCAGACTCTTATCTCTAATAAACTACTAGAAAACCAGAAGTGGCGTTGTGGCTCAAGTGGTAGAAGAGCACAGATATAAGGTCCAAGCCCCATGACACACACACACACACACACACACACACACACACACGAACACATACCCCTGTACAAAAGACAAGGTGGTTCTAACACAGGGACTGTTTAGTGGGAAAAGAAAAATAAGCAGGGAACTGGAAGGCATAAAGAAGTGTGGAGGTGAGTCAATTTCAATATGCAACTTATTATGGACATGGTACAAAAAATCTTAATGAAAGAGGCTGCTGACAACAGGGATGGGTATGCAGGGAATGAGAAAGCAAGGAAGAGAATTATTCTGGTAAAAAGTAACATATGGGCCATATGCCATGGCTCATGCCTGTAATACTAGCTAATCAGGAGGCTGAGATCTGAGGGTCATGGCTCAAAGCCAGCTGGGCAGGAATATCTGAGAGCCTCATTTCCAATTAACCACCAGAAAACTGGAAGTGGTTCTATGGCTCAGGTGGTAGAGCATAAGCCTTGAGCTGAAGAGCTGAGTGACAGTGCATAGCTCTAGAATTCAAGCACCATGACCGACAAAAATAAAATAAAACAAAAATAAAACAAAAATAAAACAAAAAATCATGGAAATAGGATGATGAGAACCTTGGTACAACAATGAATACACTTAGAAAGGGGGAACAAACCTCAAACTTTCTTTTGTTGTAGGTATATACCACTGGAAGGTAGGAGGATTAATGGACATGATAAATGAGGATGAATGGATCAAAGAAGTTCATGTGTACTTATAAAAATAGAACACTGAGGATTGAGAAGGTGGCTCAGTGGTAAAGTGCCTTCCTTCATGCATGCGGCCATGTATTTGCTATCCCAGCACCACATAAGCAAAAAAAAGCTGGAAGTGGTACTGTGGCAAATACAGGGTGCAGGCCCAGAGTTCAGGCCACATGACCAACAAAAAATATTAGAACACTAAAATCTGTTGAAACATTTTAGGAGGGGTTGAGAATACAATGGAGGGTGATGAGGAAATCAGTCTGGAGAAAATTCATTGCATTCGTGTAAGCAAGAACACTATGGAACTGTGTTGTTAAACTAAATTTTGCTAATAGAAATTATCTCATATTCATTTTGAAAATAACATTTCACTGAATTACAGGAGGCTTTCTTGAAGTAGGGCCAACTTTTCCTCCAATTGGATGAAAGGAATTTGAGTGAGAAAGTACTTTCTGCTGTTGTGTCTTGGGGGTACTGGGGTACCTGCACAAGCACGTTCACTACAAGGCACTTTCTTCCTTTAGTTATATTTCACAAAAGGGCCTGAGTCCAGGCCTGGACCATCATGCTACTATCCCTGTAAACTCAAACTTTTAAGTCCCCACTAGTTTAGGTTTATTCTGAAGTTCACACTCTAACTTCTTCCCAGAGCTGGCCTCAAACCAAGATCCAATCTCTGCATCTCACTAGTTGGAATGACATGCATGAGCCACTGTATTGGCAAACCCACATGGCATCACTATCATGTGGACTCATGGAGAAATAACCACCACAAGGGGACTCAAGATACAGTCACTTTGAGAACTTCTCAATTACCGTGCTATCTTCCTGTGAAAAGAAAGCCTTTCAAGAAACTTCTTTTTGGCTCTGTTACCTATTCTAAATGTCTACAGCCTAGAATGTGGAATAAAGACAAATCAAGGGCAGGTAAAAGTAATACTTCCTTTGACACTTAACAATTCCTTAGATACTTTCTCCCTACTACATCTGCAGTGGCTAAGAATGCAAGAAAACAGAGAGGAAAACAGTTGTAAAAACTGACAAAAGCATACAAACTGACAAGAACATACAAAAACTTTAAAGAAATACCTAAGACTGAAAGGCTGTAGAAAAGAAATAGGAGAAATAGGAGAAATCTGCAAAAGAATAACCTTTTAAATTTTTATTCCATCATACTGGCACTTACTGCAACATCCCAGGGACGGAAGAGAAACTGTCGATTCAGATTAGACTTCTCAATGGTGTCCATGTCTGTTACTGTGATTTGGCCATCTTCCCCACAACCTAGCCCAATCATGGCAAAGTTCTTGAGCAGTTCACAACCAAGAGCACCTGCACCCACCTGAAAGGAGTAAAGCAAAGGTCTAGTTAGAATGACTAAATGAAACATAAGGTCTTCTCTTGCACTGCACATGTCCCCAGAAGGTAAGAGGATGGAGTGCCACATTTGTTGGTCCCAGGATCATAAAAGCCTATGGTTACCCAAGAGAAGAGGAATCAGATAGGGGAAATTAAAAGTTGTGTGAAGCTTTTTCTCAATGTATAGAAAAATAACACATGATCAGACATTCTATAATGATACCCCAAGAATCAGAACCAAAGCCCACAAAGAATGGATGATCAGGGATCAGAACATGAAGGCAATGAGGGCCCATCAGTATCATTCACCAGGAAATATTTCTGCTTGCCAAGCTTCTCTTGCAGGTCTGACCCAAATACAGCCACTTGTCCATCATAACGGTTCTGGTGCTGGTTCATGTGAAAACAGGCAAGTTAGTTAGAATCTTCCCCAGAGATCTTTCCTCAAATTATAGTACTTCTCACTAACTTACCGGCAGACACCTGTCTTCCATAAAGGCTACTTTGTCCTCAGGGAGACATTCAAGGGCATCAAAATATAGCCACTGCCTGATGGGCATGAACTTTCCAGAACAGGCCTATGGAAAGAAGGACAAATACAGGCAGACCACAAGTGGTGGAGTCAGTGGGGCTCATGCATAACATAAAGCCATGCCCTTTCCTACCCGTACTGACCTTCATGACTTCCTGAGCAGCCAGGCCTCCAATGAAGGCGTTCATTGGTGCCAAATCCCCAGCAGCTACATAGGACAACTTCTGGATGAGATCTTCATCCAGATTTTCCTGCTGGACTGCAGGTGGAGCTTGAGCATTCACAGCTTGCGCTAGGGCTACCAGTTCTACTGCATCTTCCTGGTAGGCCAGAATGCCAAGAGAGAACCCAGCATTACCATGACAGCAAGAGTAGGGAGGATATAGAGAGAAGCATGGGCATGATAAAGCTTCAAGCCAAGAACCCTGGCTGGCTCACTCACCCATCCACTTACCTCGTTGTGGGGCCGAGGTGCCCTGCTATGCTGAGCACAGAATTGATGAAGAGCCTGGAAGCCAACATGCAGCTGAGCAGGGCGAGAATACTTAGCAAAGTCTGTTATTACAAAGTCTGGTTCTGCCAAAGAAGCTCCTAAGGACTTCTGTGGAAAGTGAGATACCAAGACCACTGCATAAACAAAACAAACTAGAAATGCCTAAAATACCAGCTTGCCTTCTAACCCTCCCTTCCCATACTCACAAAACCAATCTTCTGAGATACTTTGACTTGACTGACAATGCCTCCACGAATATAGTCAGAGAAGTTAGAAGTATCACATATACTAAAAGTGTAAGGACCTGGAGAGTAACATAAATTGGACAGAAACTGGTCAGACCATGTAGCATCTCTGCCCTTGTAAAATCAGTGTCAAAATCAAGACAAGAATTAAACAAGCCATTTTAAACTACGTAACAGTGCATTTTTTTTTTTGGCCAACCTCTGAATGCGCAAACAATCTCCCTTCTGAAAATATGCCTGTATAATATCAGTGCTAGCATTCAGCAGGCTGAGGCAAGGGTATAATTAATTCAAGGCTAGCTGGCCTATTCAATGGGATGCTATAATATCAAACCAAATGCCCAACAAAAAAGACAGAAAGAGACTAGAGTCATAGTTCAAATGCTAGACAGGTAATAAGGTCAGATACTGAATCAAAACAAAATTAAGGAAAGAAACCAGTAATTACTTTGCCTTCTGCCCTGAATCTAGGCCCAAACCCCTCCACACTGTGAAGTTAGTGCTAGAGAGGGGACTTTCTGGGTTCATGTTTCTTTCCACTCCATTGTGACTTTGTCAGCCCAAAAGACTAGCTCAAACCCAAAGGTGCTTTTCATTAAGCCTCCATGGCCCAGCTACTCACACTTCAGAAATGACAGCAGTATCTCTTCTGTATTTCAAACTGTCCAAATACAACTCAAAAGCTGGACTTGCAGAAACTCTCTTTTCTAGCCCTCATCTCAGATCTTATCTCTGTTTCCCCTCAGGTCAGATTCTATAGATATGTCTCCTTACCCAAAATCTGATGTTCAACTTAAAATCCCAGGATCTTGATTCCCTTTAGTTCTTAGCCTCATCTAACTTGGTCCTCAGCATAGCCCCTCTATTCCCAAGGCTTAGATCAAACCCAGACACAATGTTTATTAGGAAAGACCAACTACAACAAAACCTCATTGGTTTTCAGGCATCTTCTTATTTCAAACAACAGGGACAAAAAGGATCAGAAATTTTCACGTTTGGCCATCAGTTATCTTTCAACCTTACCAACCCCCCAAAAAACAAACAAACAAAAGAAAACCTCATCTCAACATAGAAACATAAGCCCAAGTAACTAGATCCTGAGATGGAAAAAAAAGGATGAAATCCCAATATTACTCTTGATGAACAGAAAGCAGGCAGGAGGGGAAAGCCAAGTGAACTCCCTTGGGTTGAGACAGAACCAAGAGTTCAAAGGCTAACAGAGATCAGAGTTTATAGGATTCAGCACAAGAAAACAAAACTCAGGAAAGGAAACAGAATGAAGCAAGACCCTAGCTAAGAGAGAGCCAGCCCACAAAAGAGGTTGAGGCATGGCTGGGTAGGTGAGCCTAGCCAAGTGTGAAACTCAAAACTCCATTACTACACCAAGAAAAATAGAGCTCAAAAATAGTAAAGAAAAATACTAATCCAGCACCAGCCAATTCACAATAATCTTCTACTCTTATTTGTGTTGAGATTTCAGAAAACTGTTGTCTCTAAAAAGCTTTCTTTGGCTTCAAACATTCTCCTAAAATTCTTTGCATTTGACTTATTACATTCCTTGTATCTGGTAATAGATGAATATGTCTAGTTCCTACATTAACATGCCCATGATTTTCTATAATGTCTTTAAATGGAATATTTTTGTAATACCTATTTTCAGTCTTCTCCACTGAATTTCACATACTGAATGGGATTAGAACATTGAAAACATTACAATATTAATTTTGACAAAGTAAAACAAAGTATGCTAAACATAAACAAAAAGGAAAAAATGAAAAGTGATCGAAATCTCAGAGAAATTATGTTTTGAAAACAAATCATGTCCCATCTCCTGACAAAAGAAAAATTTATCCAAACTGGATAACAATGTAAATACACAGATAATTAAACTGAGCCTAAATGAAAACAAATGAAAAAAGGAAACATACAGAGAACACCAAAATCACAACACCTGGAAGAAGGGATACAAAAAGTAACCATCAACACTACAGAAGAACAAAAATAAGAAAGAAAACAAAAGCAATGAAGGAATACATTGTCAATCTGGAATTCTATTCCCACAATAAAGTTCCTCCAGAAACAGGTATAACAGGTCTGGAGGGAAATGAATCATGAACTGATAGCTCACATCAAACAAAGGATGAAAAAAATTAAATTAAATTAAAAAACTCCAGGATGACTAAAAATGATAAAGAAAAAAGAAAAGAGGAGAGAAAGAGAGAAAATAAATCTCATACAATTAAATCTAAAAGAATTATCAATAAGCCAAAAATAGGACAATGTTAAAAGGAACATTTTTTCAGATGTAAAGGTAAACAAACAGCAAACAATGAAATTGAAGGATGGGTGAAATTACTTGTTTTGAGAAGCTTAGAAGTTTAAAATACAAATATATGGCACCAAATTAACAAGTAAATAATGGTACTCTGTTGTAAGGTGTTTTCACAATACTCAGATTTTGTTTGCTCAGTCTGCTTCCATGAAACACTTGTGCAATACTAGATATGTATCAGCCTCACTTAAAAAATGCAAATGACAAGTGAATATGACAAGAACACTGAGTAGTGAATATGACAAGAACACTATTTCAATGACTTTGAAGCAAATACTCAAAGAATATAGCTATTAAAATTAAAACAAAAACCCAAAAAATAGAAAATGAAAACAGGAGTGGCCATAAATTCTACATGAGCTTTTTATTTTTTTCCTTGGTCATTTTCCATGATCCATCTCTATGTCCTACCTCAGATTCCAGAAACACACATTTCTCCTTATCCTCTGGGAGTGCCCAAAACCAAGGACAAGGTTTCCCTTGTTTTGGCCAACCAATTCTCACAACTACAGTTTTGGCATACCCAGCACTGTGATCTCAGTGGGATGGAGGCCATTAAGTTCACTCATTCCCTGGACTTCTGTGAATGATACAAAGTCACCACTCTCAAATCCATGCCGAGATTCATCTAGGCAGGTGACAACTCCAGGGTTATCCTAGTTGGAAAAGAAGTAACATTTAGAGGCAGCAATTTCAGGGTGCTTGCAGAAGAATAACTGTCATGTACCTGTCTACAAGAACAACTCCCGGGGGCTGGGAAGGTGGCTCAGTGGTAGAGTGCTTGCCTTGCCTGCATGAGGCACCACAGAAAGCAGAAAAAGCCAGAAGTGGTGCTATAGCTCAAGTGGTAGAGCACTAGCTTTGAGCTGAAGAGCTGAGGGACAGTGCCCACGCCCAGAGTGCAGGCCCATGACCACCAAAAAAAAAAAAAAAAAGGAACAACTCTCGGGACTGGCCTCCTTACCTTGGTGACCATAGAAACCATTGCACTGAGTGGTTGCTCTCCAGTGGAATCTACAAGTATCATTTCCTCACCAAAATCACAAAAGAGTTGCCTGCAGAGGTAAGGAATGTGATTGGAGCATGAGATCCTGCACAAGGCACTCACTGGTCCATCAAGGTGCAGTGTGCTTGCCAAAAAAAACTTAGGATATTACTAGTGAGAAATAGATGGCTCCAGGGCCACATGGAAATGAACAAGCAGAAAACATGGCAGGCAAAATACAACAAGAAGGGAGTGGGAGCCTTTTGGCCTGAGGGGGAGGCAGGGGATTAAAAGGAAGAAGAACAGACACTAACCCAAACAGGCCCCGGGTGTCTGCAACCACCAGCTTGATCCTATGGTTATGGCAAATCTCACCCACCTGCAGCTGATACTCTAGAGGAGTGTCTGTGAGAACCACTACCTGTAAAGACAAGAGATACAGGCTGAGGACCTGACACTTGGGCAATGGGAAGTTAAAGAATAAAGAAAAAGGCTAACAAAGGAAGTGTGATGGAAATCAATACAAATATGTGTCAACATAAGTAAAAAAGAAAAAACAAATGAGTCATCCACAAAATAAATGAAGAAGAGAGTCTGAACAAATTTTTGACAAATATGAACTTCTACCCACCTACACCCTATTGTTCTAAAAGAGATTAAAGTTCTAAAAACCTGGGTTTCCTCCTAATACACATGATGTATATCAGTTCTCAAAAAATAACTGCAGGCATGAGCTGTAAAATTTGTCTCCATACCTCTCCTGATTCAACAGAGTAAGAGATTATATGTCTATTTTAGAAGCTTTGGAGGATTAGTCTTCTCACACATCACAGGGCAGAAGACAAACACACACAACTCCTCTGTGCATTCCATTTATTGAATAAACGTTTATAAGATACCCTCACAAAAGCTCTACAATACAAAGTAGATAGTTCATTTTTCCTGTTTTTACAGGAAATTCAGGCAGAAGAATTTAAGTGACTTTTCCATACCCATAAAGTCACAAAAACTCAAGGCTACACATTAAGGCAGTTTTGCTCCAGGGCTCATTTCACAATACTACAACCAATACTACACAATACTACAATGTGTGGACACATACATTCAGCTCCTGAAAATCCCAAGAAAAAATAATCCAAAGTTGAATTTCATCCTATGTGTCCTAACCAAGATGCACAGGACTGCTAGTGTGACAAATCTTCGCAAGTCTGACATAATGGGATGGGATATAGCTTAAGAAGTAGGGAGCCTATTGAATAGCAAGGGGAGACATACAATTCAGGAAGAGCTGGAGAGAAACAGAGAAAACCAAATCTGAGATAGCGGATGAGAATGGGAAAATTAGAGAACACAAGAAAGATTTATAAAACTTTAATCAGTGTGATGCTAGTTAGTACCTGGAAACCACTAAGGAAGTCTTCCACCAGGGGCCCAGTATAGACGCTGACAGGCACATAGCTGTTCAGTTCAGCAAGATGGGGCTGAGATACTTCAGCTCGGTTTTTGCCAATGTCTTCTTCCCGAAGGTAGAACTAAAGGTAGCCAAAGCCAGAACTGAGATGAAACTGTTCTCAAGACAGGCTGAAACTTTAGCAAGGGGAAGGGAGTCAGAAAGTACCTGTGAGGACAGGTCAATCCACTGGGCAGTGCCCTGGTCATGCAGGGTGACAGCCTTGACCCCTGCAAGGATGATATTCTTGGCAATTTCCACACCAAGGCCCCGCAGGCCAGATATCAGTACACTGGATGTCTGGAGATGCTTCATTGCCTCATGACCCAGGACATACCTGGCAAAACAGCATCTCTAGGTCAGGATTTACCCTATGTCTCCTCCCACCATTCATTCCAATTCTAGGCAACACTTACAGCTGCCTAGAGTAAAGACCTTCATCTATGTCTGTTTCACCAGCTTTTGGCATTGCCTAGGGATACAGAGAAGCAGTTTCAGGGGTTTAGAAAGATACAGACAAGGTTACATCAGCACCTCCCCCTTGAACATCCCAAATGCCAGAATTCAAGTATAAGACACTTTGTTTGTTCCAGAGGGAAATCCAAACATTGGAGAGTCTATAGTAGAACAGTCAGAACCCACCTTGGAATCAGGTCCAGACAGTCGACGTTTCTTACAAAGCAGTTTGCTGGACATCTGTAGAGTAAGGGAGCGTCAGAATTGAAGCACACATGAGTAGACCCTTTCTGTTGGAAGAAATTCTGGGAAAGGTGATGACATTGGCTAATGCTAGGAAAAAGTTTCCTTACAAAAGTAGAAGAGGATGTAAGTCTGAACATTCCAGACCCCAAAGTTCAGTAAGTAAATATTGGCTAAATGCTTAAAAGGGATTTTATGTCTCTAACCACTCATACAGAACCTCTTGTAAAAGCTACCATTAAAAGTAGAGACAGGTATTGCAAATAAGTTAAACCATGGGACCTATATTTCTTTGGGCCTGGCTTACTTCACTATATGTATGAGTCAAGCGGAAAAGGTCAGATAATGTGATGCTAGGAAAATGAACCCTTAGATATGTATTTTAATGTATTTTCTTTCATGCATTTGTTTCTAACACATTTATAAGATTATCTCTTTGTTTCTTTGTATGTCCCTCCCCCACAGTATAACCCCTGCTTTCACTATATTTGATGTCAGTATAACTTGTGGAGGAGATGGGGAAAAACAAGTCGTTTAAGGATACAGGTGGACCTGTTGCAACAATGAGAAGTACAAGTTGTCATGTCAAAAACGAGCTTTACAACGTTGGTGGGGGGGAAGAATGGGGGGGGAGGCTGAGAAGGGATGTGAAGGTAAACAAAGGAGGAGGCCGCAATGCTTGATAAGAAATGTACGCATTATCCTGCCCATGTAATTGTAACCCCTCTGTACAGTATGCTCACAAAAAAATTAAATTAAAATAAATAAATAAATAAAAGTAGAGACAGGTGAGATAAGTTTCAAAAGTGAACCTATTAAGGTGGGTTGGGACCAGAACTGGTAGGCTAGGGAATGATATCTTGGGAACTGGATGAAGAAGCAGTAATTACATGCTCAAACAACTTCTGCCTCATGTCTGGTTGTTAGAGATGTTTGGGCCACAGGGAGACTTTAAGGGTTATCTCAGGACCATGAGTATTAGAGTAATGCTCAGTGTTTGTCCCTAGAAAACCAAGATGGCCTTCTAAGAGCTGGAATTGGAGAGGCAGAACAACTCTCTGGTATCAAGGTTTTTGGTATTTCCTACTGAAATTACTCCTCTGAGGAGTAGAAAGTTGAAAAAGCATATTTCCAGGGAGTCATCTGAATAGAAAACATGGACCCATTAAAGGCCTCTTAAGAAAAATGTTTAAGAGCAATGCTTAAGAGCATTTTCTGAGTGAAGAGGCCACTAACAAAGATGGTCCATGTCCACACAGTCCTTTCTTCTTTAGTTCTCTACACTGGCTAGAAAGGCAGGGGATGGAGTAATATCAGAGCTGAACAATCAAAAAGAGTTTGTTGTTTTTACCAAAAGGCAAATGAGGCTAAGTAGATCAGGCTCCCCTAGGTACCTGACAGGCTGGGAAAGAGGAATCAAGCCCTGGGGGGGGGGGGTGCTCATTTGTGTTCTTAATTCGCTAACTGTATGCATCCATGTAAGGACACTTTAAAACGCCTCAATTGAAAAAGTTAATGGTGTGATCTGGGATATTTCAATTAACGTGTCTGCATTGTGCCCACCTTCCCCTATTCGCAGAAGTATCTTTAAAGGCACAAAATGAGGATCCCATATTTGTGGTGGTAATCCGATGCTCACGAAAACATACTGACCACTAATGAGAGTTGTACATAAGTCCAAAAGTGAGTGGAAGTTCCAAGTGTTCATGTTGTGCCTGGCAATACAAGCTGACCCTGGGCCAGGAATGCACATGGCTCCTAGCATGGCCTTTAAGCAAGGAAACCACAACCCTTGGGCTTCAACTACAGGTTGGTGATGTGAAATCCACGTCCGGGTTGTTGTCCACCTCCTTTCCCCTCCCTTCTGCCCCAGCAGCATAGGAACCCCCACAGTGCACTTGGTGCAGACTCAGGCCCCTCCCTCGACCGCCTCCCATGGCCTCTCACTATGGTGTGCGCGCAGAGAAAGGCCCTTGGTTACAGAGGTCGCCGCGCTGAGGTAGCTCACACCCAACTTGGCTGCCACCCTCTCCCTAATTTTCTCCCCGCACACTGCGCCACCCCACCTACAGCTGTGCCTAAGCCTACCCCTCCGCGACCAACTTGCGGCTGTGCTCGACCCTTCCTCAGAGGACACCTCCTGCGCCCTCACCCTGAGGCTCCGCCTGCGACAAGATGGCGGCCTCAACTTCCGTTTACACAGGAAGCCTGAAGCAGGAGCGGAAGTGCCATTTCCACGCCTGAATCACTTATGACGTCAACCTGCCTCACATGACTCGGTATGTAAGGGCGAGGCTGGTAGAAATGAAGGGACTTGGTGCGGCACCCTTGTGCTCTCCTGTAAGTATTGTTGACATGACAAGGTTATTGGAAAGCTGACAAATTTTGGGCAAAAGTGACGCATGACTAAAAACATAGTGAGATTTCATGCAGGAAATAGTATCTGTGGTTGGGCTGGCATGGTTGCCCTTGTTTCCCTGGCTATTTGGGAGGTTGTGGTCAGAAGAATTCCGATAGGACTTCGCAAAATTTACTAAGGCTGCACGTTTTCCTTCTCATTCAACATGCTGTCGAACATGGTATGATCACAGCTACCTGGAGGCAGAGGTTAGAGGATTGCTGTCCTCAGCCAGCACTTGGCAAAAACACTAAACTATTGGACAAACACTGAAGACACCACCACCCATCATGATAAATGACAATTTTGTTTTAAAGAAACATAAGAGAAAAATGATGGCATGTGTCTTTGGCATTAGAAGAACTTAGGAGGAAACAAAAAAAAAGGAAGAAAGTATGGGAAAAAAACAAAAATGCATCTAACAGGACGGATACTAGTATGTAATTGACGATGCTGCTTATGTTGAAAGGACACTAAGAGTTTAGTCAGTTCCCATGTCCTGCTGTTAGTATTTTGCTTTTTTCTCAGCTAAATAATAGACAACTTTGTTTTCCATGGCCGTGAAGCACTATGAAACACAAAAGAGTAGCTTTTTGGGAAAACAACAAAATGAAATCCCATCAAATTGTGAAATTTGGATGGATTCCAGTAAACACCAGATAGCACATTTTAAATTAAAATTTTACCCAATTCACAATTCACCTGATATGTTTCTGACTTATGGTCTTCAGGTCAAAAGGAATAAAGGGAACAGTAACAATTACCACATATTTAAGCAGGAAGCTCAAAAGAGGATGGAAGACACAGTCACATACAGGATATAGTTTATTTGCCAGTCAAATCTGATCAGGCCATTCTCCCTATGAGACAATAAGAAATGGAGCCTGTCCTTTGTTCAGGTTCAAATATGTAGTCAGGGACTAGGTGGGGCAAGTAAGGTAAGTCCTCATACAATGAGCAGCTGAACAATAAAGATGACACAGGATAGTTTGTAACAGTTATGGATAAATAACATTCCCCTGACACCTGACCAGATCAATTGGTTTTATGGGAGTGGCTGAGGACCTGAGATACAGGGAACATTAAAAATAAATATGCAGAAACAAGAAAGGAAAAGTTTTGCATGAACAGGGTTTTATCACTCTTCACAGTTTTCACCTCTTCTCACAGGAACAAATGAAGTTTGTCCCCATTTGCTCTTTTACTTGAACCCATATAGTTTCAGTGAAGAAGGAAATGCCACATGCCAGCCAAATTATCTTGGATTTTCAGGACTCAGACCTGTGAGACATTGTTTGTTTACCAGTGTTGATTTGTCCTTACAGCCAGACAAAAATAGACCAAGATATTAATTCTTTCCTGCTTTTTGGCAACCTACATTGTTTAATTCCGTCCTCCTTCCATTTTCAAAAATATCACTCCATGTTCTGTTTTTATATTGACTGTTCCTTGGACTTTGTCTCTTCCTGCCACCTATATATAAGCGCCAATTTAAGGCCAATTTTTCAAACCATATTGCATCTCTATTAAAAACAATATTTTTCTATATGAGGCAATTCACATAGTTTAAATTTGCTAAGTGGAGCATTTCAGGTAGTTATTTAGCCCTCTACCATCACAGATAAAATACACAGTGAAAATGTCTTCAGTATTTACCTAGGCTTTTACTTCTTCTCTTGCCTTTTTCCTTCATCCAGTAAATTGCTATCATTTGTGCTTTCATTTTCCCACCACAATCTCTCCTTCTTGTCAATAAAATCTTGTTTTTGCATTCATTTCCTTCCTAAATTCCTTTTTACTTTTTTCTTCTTTTCTTTCTTCTGTCCTCCTTTACTTCTTTATTTTTGTGTGTGTGTATGTCCTATGTCAATCCCTGGGTACTATCCCTGAGTGTTTATGCTCAAGGCTAGTGCTCTACTACTTAATCCACAGCTCCACTGCTGACTATTTTCATGATTAATATTGAGGGCTATTACCTTAGGAATAATGACACCATGAGAGCCCATAATTGGCATTATAAGTAAACCAGTAACAGAGGCTATGCATAATCTTATATTACAGATGCAGAAATGTGAGACAAAAGCAAGGAAGATTTTCGTTGTTTTTTTTTCCCAACCAAAAAAAACCCCCACCAAATCGTTGTATTTACTTAATTACTTGTATTGGTCCTGGGATTCAATCTCAGGGCCTGAGTTCTGTCCTGTGCTTATTTGCTCAAGCTAATACTCTACCACTTGAGCCAAAGACACATTTCCATTTTCATTTGAGAGTAGTTAATTAGAGAGAATAATCTCCAGGTCTAGCTGGAAACCGCAATCCTCAATCCTCAGGTCTCAGCCCATTGAGTATCTAAGATTACAGATGGGATATGTAGATATTTGTCTGATGTGTAGCTGTCTTTTAGCTTAGTAACTCCTTTATTTTTCATAAACTATTTGGCTTAATATAATAACATGTTCTCTCTAGAACTTAGAAAGTGTCTGCCTATGCTGATAAATTCTAATGTATAATCAAGTACTTCTAGTAGTGGGTCCAAGCTTTCAGATCTTACGCTGAAATTTTTGATCCATTTTGAGTTGGTATAATTACAAAATTAACAGACACAGATTAAGTTTCAGTCTTCTGAGTATAGCCGTGAAGTTACTTTTAGCATCCTTTACTAAAGACCCAGTTGTTTTTACAATGTTTTTCTGCTTTTTGGTATATCAGATGACTACACATACATACAAAAACACAGACACACACAAACACATATACAGTACATTTTGTTGGTCTTCAGGATTATTATATGTCAATACCAATAGGTTCTTGTTAACTTCAGGTCTACTAAAATTTGATATTTGGAATTGTAATCCCTCCAACATGGATTTTTTTCCCTTTCTCTAGGATTATTTTGGCTCTCAGAGGCTTTTTGTAACTCTACATAAATAATTTATATTGTCTTTTCTATTTCTATCAAGAAGGACATTGAGGTTTTGATAGCTATTGCATTGAAATTGTATGGCCATTTCATAGCATTAATTCTGCCTATATATGGTATCACTTCTTTATTAAAAGTTTTGTAGTTTTCATTGAAGAGATACTTTATTTCTTTGGAATTTGATACATTATTGAACTATAGTAAATGGATATATTATCCTATCTGGTTATTGTTTATATGCAGTGCATCTATAGATTTTGTTGATTGTGTAGCCTGTTACTTTAACAAAATTAAGTCCAATTGTAGGAGCTTGTGGATGAAGTCTCTAGGGTCTTGAAGATAGTGGACATAACATTGGCAAATAAGGGAGAGTTTTTCTTTCTTCTCATTTGGATTCCTTTCATGTCTTTCTCTTGCCTTAGTACTCTGGTTAGAATTTTCAGTGATATATTGAAAAGTAGAGGAAGTGGACATTCTTATTGTTTTCTTGATTTTAGAGAAAAATATTTTTAGTAATATATTGGCTGTTAGTTGTTTATACATAGCCTTTGTTCTTTTGAGTTATCTTGCATTTTTAGCTTCTGTAGAGTTTTTAAGGGATATTGGATTTTTGTCACAGACTTTTTCTATTGTGATAATTATGTAATTCATGCCAAAGGGTTTGTTAATAAGCTGTGTTACACATAATGCTTTATATATCTGTGGTAGCCCTACATCTCTGAGATGAAACCAACTTGATCACAGAATGTCTTGATTAGTTGACTAGATGATCAATTTAGCTAGCAAGTTTTTTATTTAGGAATTGGCCTATAGTTCTCTTTTTTTCGGTTGAGTCACTGTCAGATTTGGAGGTATTTGGGACTCATCCATTCTGTTTTATGAAAGAGTTTAGGAGTTATTGATGTTAGTTCTTATTCAAATGTCTCATACAATAAATAATTATCAGGATCTAAAATTTTCTTTGTTGGGAGTTTTTTTGTTTTACTTACTTTTTAATTTTTTTTCTTGTTGCTGATCTGTTTAAATGATTTATAGCTCTTAGCTACTTTTGGTATATTGGTGTTATATAGAAATGCATCCATTTTCATATTGTGAAGTATTATCTTACAAAGTTATGAGCTTCACTGACATATGTGTGATAGCCCCTTTTAAATCCTTAATTTTATTTGAATTTTTCATTAGTTTTTTTTCTAGTACTAAACAATCTTAGTTTCAAAGAGATGGAGTATATGAGGGCAACAAAATATTCTCTAAACTGAAGAAAAATTTAGGCTTCAAAAGTTTTACAAGTTGTGGAGAAAGGAAGAAACCCATATTGTAGTCCAATTCAAAGTGCATTCGTTTCTCCTGTTGTCACCACAGATGGAACATGAATTCTGTTGGCTGTGGGACAAACTTAGGTCTACTTACTGCTCTTGGGCTACTGATATTCAATAGTTACTTTGTCAACCCTGTGAGGTAAGATCTTCCCTGTTTCTCTGACACCTTTATTTCTTCAACTTCCTTTCCTTTTCTTCTAATACTTTTTCTTTCTATGTCTTTTTTTTTCAATCTTCACTTATTCTCTGACTCTCAATGACTATAACAGGCTTTCTTGTCATCTATCATGTACTCTCACACTCAGAAACTTCATATGGAATTTCAGGCATGTCCTCTTCTGGCTGTTATTTTTACTATTCTGGTAGAGATATAAAGTGATATTAGAGTGTATATGCCAACCACACAGGACTGCTAATTCAGTTAGTTAAGTTACCTAGAAATTTGTCATCCTCAGTCCTTGCATTTAGAGTTGACTTTCTCCACACCCAATACACTAAAATGTGATTTAGTGAATGTAAAAGGCATAGCGAGTAAAACTTAGGTTCTTGTGGTCAAATCTTACAAGGATTTTGTACTATCGCAATCCATTTACTACAGAGATACTACTTAACCCTTATTCTTTTTTTTACTATGAAGGTATATAGAGATGCATAGGGGCCATCACAGATTACATTCTACTTAAAAATGGTGGAAGCCCATTCTTCCCTCTGAAATAAATTATCATTGTCAAATACAATGATTCTATTTTTTAGACCTATAGCTGTCTTGATCCAACTAGTCCTACTATTGATGCCATGAAATAAGCAAATGGATACCTTCCTGTCCCCTATCCTATGTGGTCCTGAGAATAATGCTTTCAGTCTATTTTTTGAGCTAAAAATCACAGGGACGCTTTTATTTAGTAATATGTTACCAAGTCAATATAAAAACCATCCCTTGTAGCACAAAAAGAATAGCAGAAGGCTTATTCCAGTATAATGTAGTATATTAGGGAATGTGTACTCTCTGTTAGCAACTGCTATCATTCCTCTGCAATTCTCACTTATTTCAAGTAGTAAAGTGATAATAATACTCTGGATTCCATTATGGCTGCAGTCATTTTTCCTTTTATATTCCATCATCAATGACCTTTGCAAGTTACAATTATCCGTGAACAAAGAGAACTGGATTCCTTTTCACCTTTCTTTTCTGCATCTATATTGATAGCCTGTTTCCTGGAGTTCAATCCTGAAGGATTTTTCTCATGATTCTTATTACATACTTTCCTATACCTATACCTCAGGCACATAAAAGTAGAAGAGACCCCATTATTTTTACATCCCTCAACAAATAGTTGCCTTGTAAATTGGTCAGGAGTCTATGTGCTTTTAAATTATAGAATAAGGAAATCTTCTCTAGTGTCACAATGATGAGATGGTTTATGTTCTTTTAATGCTCAATGAAATACTATCATCAGTCCCACTGGAAAAGTTTCTCTGTGACAAAGAATCAGATGTGCAGGTCAAAAGTATAAAAAATGGCTGGGTGCCAGTGGCTCACACCTATAATCCTTGCTACCCAGGAGGCTGAGATCTGAGGATTTCAGTTCAATGCCAGCCCCAGTAAGAAAGTCTGTGAGACCCTTATCTCCAGTTAACTGGAAGTGATGCTGTGGCTTAAGTGGTAAAATGCTCACTTGACATGAAGAGCTAAGGCCCTGGCCCAGAGTTCAAGCCCCATGACCAACCAAAAATTAAAAAAAAAACAATAATAAATGGATGTACCCAGCTCCCGAGTCTTACTATTATAGCAGGAAATTGAGAGTGAGAACATGAATGGTCAATTTCCAGAGACCATGAAAGTATTCGAGATATTTTCACTTTACCTCTGTGAATAGATTTGGCTTTCACCTGGGAGTAGATGAATCTTTAAAGGATTATTGGTTTCCCCAAACATGACCACTTAATCACATTATTGTCAGGGTTTGCCATTCTACATATACTATGGGGACAATACAGCATATGAACAATACATTAGCATGGGTACTCAAGTGAAAATCCTTTGGGATATTTCACCAACATAAATGCCTTGTCAGTTGGTACTTTCTCTGGAAAGTATGGTCCCATATCTATATTGGATCATGCCTGATTCAATTTTGTTAAAACTGAAAAAAGACTAAGTTTGGGAACAACTTCCTCCTCATTTTAGTTCATTTCAAGCCAAATAATCTGCAACAGATTCCCATGAAAATAGGAATAGCCAAAGTCTGAATATCTTGGCAAAAGAGTAGAACAGCTGACTAAACTAAATGTGAAAACTTATTCCATTCATGCAGTGCAGCCATACTTTACTCCTATTTTGTAGTATACGACTGTAAACATCAGTAATAGCATTTCCTCAAGATTAGTAGAGCCTGAAGTTTGTACAGATTTCTTGTGTAAAAATCTCTGGGATGCACATTTAATATATTTATGCTCACCTCAATTCTCACAATATAGGACTAGAGCTTTTAATTAATCATGGATGGAAAACCCTACAGTCTTGTAGCGTCTTTACCCCAGAAAGGAAGATTTAAATGGTATGTCCTTCACCCCCATACCCTAAAATAATATTACTCAAAGTAGACAATAAGCATTTACTTGGAGTCTTTTTGATAATACATCTTCTAAACTGAAGTTACACTGATGATTATGAATTGGTACTGGTATAATAACATAACTGCTTGCCTGTCATTTTTCTATTGTGTGTTGTTGAAAACTATGATTACATTCATATGCCACTGAAACTATTGTGTATTTCTTGTGAGTAATATACAAGAAAATCAAGCAAGTCATATTTTGACAGGTACCAGTGTCATTCTTGGTGAGATGGAGATACTACTCTACCATCCTGTCTTCCAGAAAGTCGTACATGACCTATTCCTATGGTTTTCAGAGATGGTAAGTGCTTCTTGAAATCGAAGGACTACTGGAAACAATTGGAATAGTCATTAAAGAATTAGGAATACAATACTGGTGCACACTACTTTTAAGCATGTTGTTCAAAAATTACCCATAAATTTTCTGTTTGTAGTGTATGTATTGGGTACACACAATATCTACATTTGTCACTGGTTTCCTGCATATTTTACTAAATCTCTTGTGTTAAAGGAACTGTCTTTTCTAGTCTGGCCTCTTATATATCTGGTTTCTATTTAATTGTTAGATGCTCAAGAAACCTCCAATAACAAATGTTTTATCCAGAAAAATCTTTGTACCAGAATTGTAGAAAAGATTTCCCTATAGCCCTAGGATCAATAATTTGAGTATTGTCATTATGACAAAACAATAGCAGGTACAGTAAATGATGGAATATCTCATATAGTACAAATTAGTATAGAAGGAAGTTTCGGTAATTTGGATTAATGATACCTTTATCTTTCAATATGATAGATCTATTTAAAAATTCTTCAATAATCTTTATTCAGTACTGCATTGAATTAATGTAACAAAACCAAAGAAATACAACAAGTTGAAATGCAGGTAAATACTCTGCATTTAAGCAACAAATTATACCCCAAGCTATGGGATGTGAGGTAGAGAGAACAGAACACATCAGTGAGATTTTAAACTGAATTCATTTAAACTATTATCACCACAGATCTCACATGCAGTGTACTCACTGTCAGATGAGACTAATTTTATCTAATTTACAAGTAAAATAATCAACAATATTCTGCTTCTTTCATTTCTTCTTACCCTTCTTTTTTATTTAATCTCTGCATATGTTGCTCAATCACAATTGTATAAAAGTTAATTCCCAGGATGCCCTTCCTGAATGTCAGTATAGCTGCCCTGATGGAGGTAGAGCAAAATATTTATGTGTATCTAGGTCACCAAGCAGGAAGGCTTATTCAGTGAATGTATACAACATGATGCTTTATAATCTGAGTCTTTGTGTACTCTCATTCTGAGATGACTTTCCAAATTCCTTTTACATGAATATGTATAGTATTATATATGTTTTTTTAATTTATTTTTTATTGTGAAACTACTGTAAAGAGGGGTTACAATTACATGGGCTAGATAATGAGTATATTTCTTATCAAGCATTGTAGCCTCCTCCTTTGTTTCCCTTCCCATCCTCCCCCCGCCCTTCCGCCTAATCCTCCCCCCCACCACCAAAGTTGTAAACTATGTTTTCGACATGACAACGTGTACTTCTCATTGTTGAAACAGGTCCACCTGTATCCTTATTTAAACGACTTGTTTTTCCCCTTCCCTTCCACAAATTATACCGACATCAAATACAGTGAAAGCAGGGGTTATACTGTGGGGGAGGGACATACAAAGCAACTAAGAAATAATCTTATAAATGTGTTAGAAACAAATGCATGAAAGAAAAAAACATTTAAATACATATCTTAGGGTTTATTTTCTTAACATCACCTTATCTGACCTTTTCTGCTTGACTCATACATATACTAGATATTGCAAATAAGGGAAACCATGGGACCTATGTTTCTTTGGGCCTGGCTTACTTCACTTAATATAATTTTTTCCAAGTCTTTCCATTTCCTAACAAATGGGGCAATGTCATTCTTTCTGACGGAGGCATAGAATTCCATTGTGTATATATTCCACATTTTATAGTATTATATTTGTAAGTTTAACATGGTTTAAGTTAATTGGACAAGCCTAGTGAAAGATATTCCCAATAACCTGTCAATGTCTATTTTGTACACAATACCAGATTTCCTTCTTTCTTTCCAGTGAATTTTCTATATGGGTATATTGAGTCAGTTAGAAATTCAATTGTATGGGAAATCCTTTGAGTGGAAAAAATGTGGGGCTCTTCCTCAAACTTTTCACTGTTTCTACCCCAAAAACTCTTCAGAGTGAATGCCACTTCTGTTTCATTAAAGAATGTTGTTGGAATATTGATGGGTATAGCATTGACTTTGTAGATAGCTTTGGGCAATATTGACCTTTTCATGATATTTATCCTCTCAATCCAGGAGCATGGGAGGGTTTTCCACTTTATTGAATCTGCTTTAATTTCCTTTTTTGGTTTTTTATTATTGTCATCAAAGAAATCCTTCAACTCTTTGCTTAATTGCTAAATATTATGTTTTTAGGCTATTACAAAGGAGTTGCTTTTCTTCTCTTCAGCCTCACTATTTTCATTGTTGGCATATAGTAAAGCTATACCCTGCTACTTTGCCAAGGTTTTGGATCAGCTTGAGCAAGTTGGGAGAGAAGCCTTTAAATAGAGGATCTTTAAATACAGATTTTTTAAAAACAGGATCATGTTATCTGCACGTAGAGAGTTTTACTTATTCTTTTCCTGCTTGGATCCCGTTGATGTTTGTCTCTGGCTTTATTCCTCTGGCTAGGCATTCAAATAGAGTATTGGAATACTATATAATATTGGAATACTATATTGAAGATTCCTGATTTTAAAGAAATGGGCTTAACCTTTAACCATTAAGTATAATGCTGGCTGCAGGTTTGTCACATGCATCCTTTATTATATTGAGAAATATTCTTCCATTCATAAGGAAATAGAATAACTTAGAAAAAATCATATTAAGTAAAGTAAGCCAGACTCAAACAAACATAAGCTCCATCATTTCCCTCATTTGTAATAGATAGTGTATGTCTATAATAGTCATAGCCGAGGATCATAATAGCTCAATAGTGATGTAAATATACAGTGAAGATAATCAAAATGAAATACAGCTATACAAAGATGAGGATTTTTCTTTTTATTGGACTGTGTGAAGTTAATTTTTTTTCATTGCCCTCATTTGTTTTTTCCCCTGTTGTCACTGTTTTTTGATTTTGGTACCCTGTGTCTTGTATATATGTTTATATGACTTGGGGATGGGAAAGAGAATAACAAAATGGTGAGACAAAGGACAAAAGATGAAACAATGCAACAGAAATATTCACATGACACTATTTGGAAATGCATTATACAACTGGAGAGGGAGAAGTGGAGGATGGAAGTGGGAGAGAAGGAGGGATGGGTAACAATGTTCAAAAAGAAATGTACTCGTTACCTTACTTATGTAACTGTAACCATTCTGTACATCACCCTTAAAAAAATTAAAAGCCAGGTGCTACTGTCTCATGCCTGTAATCCTGGCTACTCAGGAAGCTGAGATCTGAGGATTGCATTCCAAAGCCAGCCTGGGTACAGAAATCCAATTGACTACCAGAAAAGTGGAAATGGTGCTGGTGCTCAAGTTGTAGAACTCTAGCCTTGAACTGAAGAGCTCAGGGACAGAACCCCATCCCAGAGTTCATGCCTCTTGACCTCCGAGAGAGAGAAAAAGAGAATTTAAAAGAAGAAAGAATGCATATAGTGAGCAATGAATTGAACCATCATTTGCTGAAGGATGATGGTCTTTATTAAGCCACAACTGACTATGTCTCTATGCATACCACTTAATAACAATAATGTTATTCTGTTCTGGGATGTGACACAAGGCTGACACTCTACCAATTTAGTTAACTCCTTTTCTGTCTTTCTGCTGGTTATAAATAAGAGTCTCACAGAATTTCTTTCCAAGGCTGACTGAAATGTGATCCCCAGATCTCATTATCCAAATACAAAGGATTACAGATGTAACCCACTGGACCCTTATTTTTTTCATGTCATGCTGAGTCATGAAGCACACATTGGTTGAGGCAGAGAAAGATCCACAAATGTGGAATATTGTGGAAGAAAGTGGAGAGAAACAAAGGATATCACATATTGAAATCATGTCCTTTCATGATAACCATTGCATATGACTTTGTCTCTCATATGGACACTGACTATACTATTCTGTGTGTGTTTGTGTGCATATCTGTGCACTCACTCTCATCAGGCAAAAGACCACTCTCTTGAATGAAGAATGGGAATATAATATGTATGGGAATATAACACATTTTACTTCCAGCAAAGAATACTGTGATCCCTAAAGTGATCATTTTCGAGTAATCAGTAACCTTCTCAGGTAGTAGACAATGAGTAGGTAATATTCCATGGAGCAAGATTGACAATAAGGTTTCTTTATTTCAAATCCATGCTTCATGAAATAAATATACTTTAGTAATGTTGGCTTTTTAATGATATAAATAGAAATCAGACCATCAATCAAATATATTAATCTATTTATGTACAGACACTAATCTCTCTGTTAGCATCCATCTCTCTTAATGGAAAATCATGAAAGATGTTCATGTACAAATCAAGATTCTAACCTATATAGCAGGAAATTAAGATTCTATCTTTCAAAATTGACATCATCAAGTCATGAGAAACTCTATGAATCTATGAATATCTGGGGGCTATTTTTTGTTGCTATGTGATGAATATTACCACACATTCCAATGAGTGAGCACATACATTTGTACTACACTGTGGATACTATGCAGGGATATAACATGATATACAAGCTTCTTTCACCTTGATACTTTTTTGCACTAGTAAACCAATTATTTAATTGTTTTTCTTGGTATTTTGCAAGCTCACTTTCACAAAGCCAGAGACATAGCATGTTAATAGGCAAGAAAATAATTCTGTAAAATGAAGACTAAATCAGACTTGTGCAACAAAGGGAAAAAATTTTCCTTGTTGCAAATTTGTATCTCCTGTTTTCACCATAGAAGGCTCATGCAGATTGATAGCTGTGGTGAACATAATTATATCTATGTATCTTTTTGTTGTTGCCAGTCCTGGGGTTTGAATTCAAGGCCTGGATACTGTCTCTGAACTGCTTTTGCTCAAAGCTAGCACTTGAGCCACAGCAACACTCCTGTCTTTTTCTGTTTATGTGGTTACTGAAGGATCAAACCAGAGCTTTATGCATGATAGGCAAGCACTCCACCACTAAGCGACATTCTCTGTCCCAGCTATGTTATCTGTCTTATATTTAGATACAAATTATAAACAGTGATTTTACCACCCTACAGTAAGAAACCCTCCTATATCTGGCTTTCTGGCATGTACTTGTCTCCTGGCCCAATTTCAATCCTCTTTTCATATTTCCTGTGTCTTTTGCTCCTTAACTCTTCTGATGATCTGGTCTCACTCCTGGTTCCTGTCACTAGGATGGCAGTGGTATTCAGCTGTTATTATTACATGCTTTGTGGCATATATGTGTCTCCAGGCTTATTTCAATCCCACTATATGGCCTCTTTTCATATTTCTTGTGTCTTTTGCTCTTTAACTCTTTTTTTTAAAGTTTATTGTGAAAATACCGCACAGAGGGGTTACAATTACATGGGCAAGGTAATAAGTACATTTCTTATCAAGCATTATTGCCTACTCCTTTGTTTCCCCTTCCCATACCTTCCATCTCCCCCAACCCACGTTCCCCTCCTCCCTCTCCCTAACCCACCCCCCTACCCCCCACCCCCACCAAAGTTGTAAAGTTCGTTTTTCAACATAACATCTTGTACATCTCATTGTTGCAATGGGCCACCTGTATCCCTATTTAAACAATTTGTTTTTTCCCTTCCCCTCCACATAGTATATCAACATCAAATACGTGAAAACAGAGGTTATACTGGGGGAAGGACATACAAAGCAACAAAGAAGCCATCTTATAAATATGTTAGAAACAATCACAAGAAAGAAAAATCATTTGAGTCCTTATCTTGGGTGGGGTTCATTTCACCTAACATCAATTTTATCTGACCATTTCTGCTTGTCTCAGATATATACTAGTTATTGAAAATAAGGGAAAGCATGGGACCTATGTTTCTTTGGGCCTGGCTTGCTTCACCTAATATAATTTTTTCCAAGTCTTTCCATTTCCTAACAAATGGGGCAATGTCATTCATTGTGATGGAGGCATAGAATTCCATTGTGTATATATACCACATTTTCTTGATCCATTCACCTACTGAGGGGCATCTGGGTTGGTTCCATATCTTAGCTATGGTAAATAATGCTGCAGTAAACATAGTTGTGCTGGAGGCTTTAGTATGGTCTTGTTTGTGATCATTTGGGTAAATGCCCAAAAGTGGGATGGGAGAAGATCTACACTAGCCATACAATGGACAAGGGTCTCATATCTAAAACATACCTGGAACTCAAACAATTAAATCCGCCAACAACAAATCCTCAAAGAAACAACTGCCCAATAAATAAGTGGGCTAAAGACTTAAAGATAAACTTCTCTGAAGAGGAAAGAATGATGGCCAAGAGACACATGAAGAAATGTGCAACCTCCCTAGCCATAGAAGAAATGCAAACCAAAACAACACTGAGATACCACCTCATCCCAGTTAGAATGGCTATAATCAAGAACTCTAATAACAACAGTTGCTCCTTAACTCTTATGATGATCTTGTTCTGACTCCCAGTTCCTGTCACTAGGATGATGGTGTTATTCAGCTGTTATTATTACATGCAGAAACTTCAGAGGAAATTTCTAGGATATCTTCATCTAGATTCCAATTTACTGATAGAGGATGTTATTTTTTCTTTGTTTTATTATGAAGGTGATGCACGGGATGCGGGGAGAGAAAGAAGGTTGTCAGGTTATAAATATGTAAATAAGGAAATGAATACATTTCTTGTTGACCAGTGTTACCCCCTCATTTTCTACCACTTTTCCATTCCCTGACTCTCCTTTCCCTCAAGTTGTTAAATTCATTTCCAACATAGTGTGTCTGTGTCTGTGTCTGTGTGTATTTCATTTTTATAATGCCAGTTCTAGGGCTTGAATTTATTGCCTGGAAACTGTACCTGAACTTTTGTCCTTAAGACTAGAGTTCGTTTCTCTGAGTCCAGGGGTCATTTTCAGCTTCAGTTAGTTGATTGTAGATTTAAGTCTCACAGATTTTTCTGTCTGGGCCAACTTTGAGCTGGGATTCTCAGATCTCAGCCTCCTTAGTAACTAAGATGATAGGCATAAACCACCAGTATCTGGCTTCATGGAGGCTTAAAATGTATGTAATTGTGTCTAAGGACACAACCAGGACTACTCCTGATTTAGTGAATTTACATAAAACTATTCTCTAACCTCAATCTTTCTCTTCCCCCATTCAGAGTTGACTTTTTCCAGTTCAAAGACACTAACATGTGAAATACAATACATATAAGATTAATCATGATTTTGGAATGTCTTTCTATTCCATGTGTTCAAACTTTATGAGGACTTATTCCAAACCCTGCATTTTTCACTAATTATAGAAAACAGTTATGAAATGAGTCTCAGGAGAGTCATGCTAAGAATAATTGGAGATTCCATTTGTATTTCAAAAGATGGGGCAAGCTCTGTGAAAAAGATTTGTTTTATGAATGAAAAAAATAAGAGTAAAACATGTTAATACTATTTCTCAGGGCTAAAACTGTTCCTACAGTTGATATAAGCTTAGACTTTACTAAATGTGCAAGTTAATTGGAAAGCTGCAATCTTAAGGAAAATAATCTTTTTTATTCCATAATACATCATATCTTTCTGCAGTATCTCTGGCCAAGGATTGTCATCAGGTACTAAAAGTATTTTTCTAGTTGGGTGCTGGTGGTTTATACATGGAATATAGAGGAGACTAAGGATCATGATTCAAAGACACCAAACAAAAAAGTACATAGATTCTTATCTCCAATAAGCCACCAATTAATCCAGAAGTGGAGCTGTGGCTCAACTGGTAAAGTTCTAGACTTAAGCAAAATTAAAATTTTCAGGGACAGCCCCTATGCCTGGCTTGAATAAGCTCACACATGTCCTTATAGCCCAGGGCTAAGACCATCAGTTTAGTTCCAGTGTAATGTGTTGCATTGGAGTATGTGTATGTGAACCATGAGCTACTGATCATCCACTCTAGTCTCATAGAATGACTCATAAAAGATCTGTATCTGGAGAAACTCCAAAGGGACAATGGTGTATCACCTTTAGACTACAGCTTTGCTGACTTTCTTTGGATACTTTTGTTCTGGAATTAGGTGATGAAACCCTTACCCATAGCTTCCTGATTTTCTTTCCCCATTAATACTGATTTCATGTTACTGGGAGACAATCCCAATGATTCTACTACTCTAGGGATGATATCCCACTATAGATACTAATGTACATTGAAGCTAGCAGTTGCCTTACTGATTCCTGGGTCCCTTGTAAACAAGCTGATATTGCCAGTTGCTCGTATTTTCCAGTGGTAGGAGGACTGTTATGAAGGTTATCATTCAGGCTAGTGCCTAGGATAGAATATTGCTAGATGAAGAAGAAAGTTATCAAGAAGCCAGATGATTTCCTTTCTATTTTCATCAGTACTTTTTTTTCTATCTCAGGCACTTCAAATGCATTCATATACACATATCTGCAGACTCCGATCACCATTTACTTCTCTATCTGGCTATCCAGAAACAGTCTCCTGATTCTTCCACTTAGTCATGGATGTCACACTCTTCTCTGTGTATATACATGATCCTTGAGTGATAGCCACACATACATTGCACCTTACAGGATTCACTAGTATTGGCATTAGCATCTAAAAAATGTGGACACTCATACGACAGTATGTTGGAAATGATCTGTGCAACTTGGGGAGACTGGAGAGAGGGGAAATGGGAGAAGAATGAGGGAGGGAGTAACAAGTTTGTCAAGAAATGTACTCACTACCTTATGTTGTAACTGTGCATCACTTTAATAATAAAATTAAAGTTAAAATTGGGACAACAGGAAATAACAGAATGGTATTGCTTAATTCTTTCAAATTAATTATCTTATACATAACTCTCATATGTATGAGTGTGTTGTTATGAGGAGTTAAAAAAGAAACAACTTCTGTTCTCTGAATACTCATGTACAGGATATTTTGTAACAAGCTTGATCTCTAATCCCTTGGCAAGTACAAGGCAAGAATTAGGAGAATTTTTTTTAACAACTGCACTAGCAGGGAATGTTCAGAATATATTAGTAGAAGAGTTTTATCTTTCATTCCCAAATTCCAAATAATACTAATCAAGCAGCAGGGTATAAAATCAATCCACAAATATCAGTAGCCAACAATGAGAAGAGAGAGGCTGAAATTAGGAAAGCAACTCCATTTGAAATATCCCCTCCAAAAAAAACCCACCTAGGAATCACCCAAAGAAGAGAAGGACATCTCTAATAAAAATTCAAAAATCTGAAAAAGGAAATTAAAATGGACCTCAGGAAATAGAATAACCTTCAATGTTCCTGGATTGGAAGGATTAACGTTGTGAAAATGGCAATATTGCCAAAGGCTATAAACAAGTTCAAAGCAATCCCTATCAATATCCCAAATTTGTTCTTTAATGAAGTAGAAGAAGCAATCCAAAAAGTCATATGGAACAATCAAAGACCCCGAATAGCAAAACCAATCCTTCGCAGGAAGAACAATCCTGGAGTATTCAATACTGAACCCCTCAAACTCTATTACAAAGACATAGTACTCAAAACAGCTTGATTCTGGTACAAGAATAGGCTTGGGGACCAGTGGAATAGATTCAAAGACCCAGAAATGAACCCATGGACCTATGGCCACGGATCTTTGAAAGGGAGGCAAATAATATAATGGAAGATAAATAATCAATAAATGGTGCTGGCAGAAATGGCTAATCACATGTAGAAAACTAAAGTTAGATCCTTCCCTATATAACACTCTGCACCAGAATCAACACCAAATGGATAAAAGACCTTGAGGTAAAAGCAAACACCTTGAAAATACTACAAGAAGCAATAGGAGAAATACCAGGGCTCTTTGGCACAGGACAAAACTTTCTTAATAAAGACCCAGTAACACAACAAATCAAGGAAAGGCTGGATAAATCATACTGCATTAAACTGCAGAGATTCTGCATGGCAAAGAACATAGCTAGCATGATATATATATTCCATAAACTTGGAGTAGATCTTCACCATCCAACAGACAAGGGCCTCAAATCTAAAATACCAACAATTCAAAAAATTAAATTCCCCCAAAACACTAAAAGAAACTACCACCCCATTAAAATGTGGGCTAAAGACCTTAAGAGAGACCTCTCTGAAGAGAAAATACAAATGGCCAAGAGATACTTGAAGAATTGCTTAACATCTCTGACTATAAAAGAAATAAAAATCAAAATAACATTGTGATTCCGTTAAAATGCCCATAATCAAAAGTCTAACAACAACACATGATGCAGGGATGTGAACAACACTACTACATTGTTGGTGGTCATGCAGACTTGTTCATCCACTCTGGAAAGCAGATTGGAGGTTCTTCAAAAGAGTACACATAGATCTTGCCCCATTTGTTAGGAAATGGAAAGACTTGGAAAAAATTATATTAAGTGAAGTAAACCAGGCCCAAAGAAACATAGGTCCCATGTAACTAGTATATGTCTGAGTCAAGCAGAAAAGGTCAGATAAGTTGATGTTAGGGAAATAAACCCTAAGATGTGTATTCAAATGCTTTTTTTCTTTCATGAGATTGTTTCTAACACATTTATAAGGTTATTTTTGTTACTTTGTATGTCCCTCCCCTACGGTATAACCCCTGCTTTCTGTACTTGATGTCGGTATAATTTGTGGAAGAGAAAGGAAAAACAAATCGTTTAAATATGGATACAGGTGGAACCATTGCAACAATGAGATGTACAACAAGTTCTTATGTCAAAAATGAACTTTACAACTTTGGTGGGGAGGGAGGAGGATTGGGTAGGGAGGCGGGTGGAGGATGGGAAGGAGAAACAAAGGAGGAGGCTACAATGCTTGATAAGAAATGTGCTCATTATCTTGCCCATGTAATTGTAACCCCTCTGTACAGTATTTTCACAATAAAAAATATAAAAAATAAATAAAAATTTTAAAAAAGAGTACACATAGAACTCCTCTATGACCCAGCAGTTCCACTTCTTGGAATTTACCCTAATGACCACAAACAAGGCTACAACAAAGCCACCAGTACAACAATGTTCATTGCAGCATTATTACCCATAACAACTCAAAATGTCCCCAGTAGATTAATGGATTAAGAAAATGTGCTATATAAACTATGTTTCCATCAGAAAGAATAACATTTCCATTCATAAGGAAATGGAAGGCTTGGGAAAAATCATATGAAATAAACCAAACTCAAAGTATGTCATAATGTTCCCTCATTTGTAAGAAATGGAATGTGAATATAATATTCTTAACAGGGGCTCTCAATAACCCAAGTTCTTAGTGCATAGGATTATATGTAATGAAACATATTAACATGAACTAGAACTTATGGAATCAAATGCAACACAGAGCAAATGGAATTAACAGACATCAGCATTTCATCCAGTAATGGTACAATACACATTCTTCTCTGCAGTCCATGGAACTTCCTTCCTAAATAGATCACAAATTCTGAGCAAATGCAAGAAAATTTAAATGACCAACTATAATGAAAGGAAAATAAGCTGAAAAGCAAAAATAAAATGACAGAAAATATTTAAAAGCAGGACATGTGGATTACTGAATAAATAAAAATAATTCCCAGAGACTAATAAAAATGAAAAATATAACAGAACTTCTAGGATACAATAAGGGCAGTGTTGACAAGTTGAGGAGTAAACATAGCTTACATGAAACAAATGCCTAGGTTAAAAATAAAGAAGTGTTCAAATACATAGTTTTTTGTTGCAATTTAAAATTCTACAAATAGGAACAAACCAAAATCTAAACTAGTGGACAAGGAGAAGTAGAAAAAAGAATAGTCAGCAATAAAGAAATGGGAACAAAACTATACTAATAAAACAAAAAGTTATTCTTTAAAAAAATGAACAAGATTGTTGAATTTATAATCTCACTAAAAGAAGTATTGAAGAAATTCAAATAAGTAAATTAGAATGGAAGTAGAAATATCATAGAAGAATTTCCTGCCTGCGCTGGCTTTGAACCACGATCCTTAGATCTTAGCCTCCTGAGTAGCTAGATTACAGGCATGAGCCACCAGTGCCCAGCTTGTTGGTCAGTCTCAGTGGTTTCAGCTCTTTTGAGGTTTTTCTTTTAGGTTGCAAAAAGACTGCTTTATTCCTCCTGAAGTTCGTTTTCTTCTCTTGTTTTAATTCCTTTACCTGGGTGTCCATCTTTTCACTGGATTCTTTCTCATTCTGTTGGAGTTCCTCCATCATTTTATTTGTGGAATCCATGATTTCCTCTATTAATTTTTGATTGGCCTTGTTTTGTTCTTATATAGTCCTGTGCATGTTGTCCATCTTTTCTCATCATATTTACCATGCATGCTTTTAAATTGTTTTTAACATTATCTCTAGGTTATCCCTGATTGTTCTATTGCCTGTTTTTGTGGAGTCTGAGTTGGGGTTAGTTGATCAACCATGTTTCTTATATTTCTATGGTTAGTTCTGCTCATTTTGAGACAAGAGCCACTCTAATACGACAATAGGACACTCTTTGGGGACAGGAGACAATCCAGCAGCATATCCATGTATAGACCTTAGGGTTTCAAAATTACAGGTGGGTATTCCCCTATTTAACTCTCTTTTTCTTTATTTGGAGAGGTATGTTGTAGTTCAGGAGTGGAGATTATATATAGTTCTAACTTGTGAATTGGTCTGTGTAAACTGCTAAGTACTCTGAACCTTAAGGTTAACAAGATGGGCTCCTTGTACTCAGTCAAGATGGACTGCAACTTGGCTCAAGTACCAACAGTTAAATATCAATGTTCTGAAAAAAATGGAGAAGAGAAGGATTAGGAATGAAGAGATATGAGTTTAATTGAAATGAGAAGAATTTGGTATAATGATAGTAGAGGGGTAAGAACAACATAGAGGAGCGGGATATGGATTAGGAAGAGAATAGAAGGCAGGGAGCTAAGACTGTTTCAGACTGAAAAAAGTGAAAAATAATTTGAAGAAAGATTATGTAAGGAATTGCTTAGAAATATAGATGAAAATAAAATAAATGAAATACAGATATATAATTGAAAGTAATGCTAATATTAGAAAAAGTACTATAATTGGAAGAGTAATGGAAAGTTGATTAAGATAATTCCCAATTTAATAATGTTCACAAACAGTGAAGGCCTTGAGTTGGGGGCATTGAACTCCAAAGAGAATTGCACCTCCTAGGGAAATTTAAGGCTGACTACATTATTCAAACAGAGCCATCTGTGTAAGGGGAAAATGGAGCAAGAGCTTGAGGACCTGATTTCTTGATATTGACAACCAAAACAAACAAAAAAACCAAGAGTCTACAGAAACACTACCTCTAGAATTTAAAATCCCATCTTCAGGATATAAAGGCTCAATAATCCCTACTATAAAATGACTAATCAAAAGGTGACTTGATTAAAATCACTCTGCATGTTGAATGCAAAGAATTGCAGAAAAGAAAGTATTCATCAGTTTGTCCATATTAATTTCCATATAACACAAACTGTTTATGTATTTGAATTTAAATCATGCTCAAATCTATCTTTCTCAAATATTTTCTAACAGGAAATATGTGTCCCTACATGTGTGTCTTTTAATGATTATTAAATACATTTTTATTGTAAAAATCGGGTACAGATGGGTTACAGTTACATGAGTAAGGTAATGGTACATTTCCTGTGGAGCATTGTTACCTCCTCCTTTGTTTTTTTCCTACCATCCCTTTCCTCCTCACCTCTCCAGTTCCTCCCTCCCTCCTCCCCACAAGTTGTAAAATTCACTTTCAACATAGTGTCTTGTGCATCTCGTTACAATAGGTCAACTTGTATCCCTATTTAAGCATTTGTTTTCCCTTCCTCTCTCCAAATTAAAAAAGTGTATATACAACATGCAGGGCACCAGAATCAAATACAGTGAAAACAGAGGTTATATCATGGGGCAGAACATACAAAAGAAACAAAAAATAACATAGTACTTTATAAGTACGTTAAAAACCATAGCAAGCAAGAAAAAAACCACTGTGTCTCTGTCTTGGAGTTCATATTTACTATACCTAAGATATAGAACCAACCCACCTGCCCCTCTGTAGAAGAATGGATCAAGAAAATGTGATAAACAAGCCATTAGAAGTTCTCCCATAACTTATAACACTTTTTTCCATTGATTTTTTAAATCTCTTCTCATTTCCCCCTCTTTTGGCAGTTTATTTTAAGTTGTAGCTCATTTTCTGGCACCAGACTTACAGCTCAAGACCTTAAGTTCATTGGCTTGACCTTTACCACTTAACCACACCTCTAACATCTGGACTTTCACTGGTTATTTTGAGATGGAGTCCCAGGTACTTAAAGCAACTATCCTCTAGACTGGAGCCACTTCAGTGGCTCAGATTACAGGAATGAATTAGTAATACCTTTCATGTTTTAGTTGTTTGAAAGGTAACCTCTATACAAAGTGATATTGAAATAGTACCATGAAACAAGCTAAATACATTTACTTCATAAGTTTTTTCCATCTGTTTCCGCTCACTATATTTTGGTGGGTTACTGGTACTAGGACCTGAACTCACACTTCTAACACTTGCCCAGTATTTTCCCCCTAGTCCAGTGCTCTAAACCTTATACCACATCTGGCTTTTTTTCTGGCTAACTGATTATAAGGATGTAATGGTTTTGTTTGCTTACTTGTCTAAGAAAATGGAGTGAGGATCTCAGCTGCCTAAGCGCATGGGGATTTGGGCATGAATCATAGGTACATGGCTCACAGCCATTTCTGATCATATTACGGAACAATATAAATGGTTCTAGCTGATATATCAATTTAGAAACTGAGGGAAAAACACCAATATTATAAAGTGCTGAAGAGAAGTAGGATGTTAGTAAAAGATACTTAGTTTCCATTCATCTATTTGGCTTCCCACTTATCATCTTCTGGGCTTTCAAAAATAAGAAAACAAAAGTAATAAAATCAAAACCTCTAGACCTCTTGGTTTCCCCATGCTTCAGCAAAACCACCACAACATACAGAAGCCATTTTAATTTTACATAAGTAGGTCGAGATTAAAAATTCATACAGGAGGCTTTCTAAATATAATAGGCACAGCACTGCAAAAGTATTTCAGATTTTTCTTAAAATCCCCACACATTACATTTTACATTTTTTGTTGTGAAAATACCATACAAAGGGGTTACAATTACATGGACAAGATAATGAGTACATTTCTTATCAAGCATTATTGCTTCCTCCTTTGTTTCCCCTTCCCATCCCTTCCCATCTCCCACCCTGTCCCCTCAACCTCCTTCCCCCTATCTCCTTCCCCCTCCTGCTCAGAGTTGTAAAGTTCATTTTTTGACATAATGACTTGTACATCTCATCGTTGCAATGGGTCCACCTGAATCCCTATTTAAATGATTTGTTTTTGCCTTTCCCTTCCACAAACTATACTAACAGACGCTAGAGAGGATGTGGACAGAAGGGAACCTTATTGTATTATTGGTGGGAGTGAAACTTGTTCAGCCACATTGGAAAGTAGTATGGAGGTTCCTCAAAGGAGGTTCCTCAAAAGACTCCACATAGAGCTCTCATGTGACCCAGCAATCTCACTTTTGGGCATTTACCCGAATGATCACAAACAAGACCATACTAAAGCCTCCAGCACAACTATGTTTACTGCAGCATTATTAACCATAGCTAAGCTATGAAACCAACCCAGATGCCCCTCAGTAGATGAATGGATCAAGAAAATGTGGCATATATACACAATGGAATTCTATGCCTCCATCACAAAGAATGACATTGCCCCATTTGTTAGGAAATGGAAAGACTTGGAAAAAATTATATTAAGTGAAGCAAGCCAGGCCCAAAGAAACAGGTTCCCATGGTTTCCCTTATTTGCAATAACTAGTATATGTCTGAGACCAACAGAAACTGTCAGAGAAGTTGATGTTAGGTGAAATGATCCCCAAAATAAGGATTGAAATATTTTTTTCTTTCATGTGATTGTTTCTAACATATTTATAGGATAATTTGTTGCTTTCTATGTCCTTCCCCCACAGTATAACCCCTACTCTCATTTGACATTTGACATTTGACATTTGACATTTTGACTGATACTTTTAGTATGAACCATAAAATGTTTTAAACTAAGCCTATTACATTATTTCATATCCTATTTCCACTACATATTTGCTAATTTTTTTTTATTTTCTGTGTTATAAGATGCTTAGGGCATTGCAATAAGTCAGTGCTTTCTTTTAAAAGTAGTTTTTGTCATGAAAGTTTCAAGAAGAGGAATTTTACCTTAGCTGCTTCAAAGATAGTGTTCACCATGCATTTACCTATACAGAGACTAAGTCTAAGACTTACCTTATATTATGTGTCCAAACTTATAAAAGATCCCTTCAAAGGCCTTTTCACTTGTCTCTTCCCTCAGGCCTCCTACAGGTTCCTAAGCTGATCAGCCTCCATCAGTTTGCTATAAGTGGCAAAAACAACAACAACAAAATCCAAGTTTGTCATTGTGCATAACAGTCAAGTCAAGTCAAAGCATCTAACAAGGGAGTCCTATTGAGTCTTACCTCTAAACAACAAAATCTGTAATATATAAAGCACAAATATTGGCCTATGGATGGTACAACCTTTATAAGGTTCTAATAAATTTATTTCATGTAAAAATATATTTTTAATACTTAAATGTAAGGTGTGTCACTTTTTTACCCTATTCATTAAAATATATCATTTAAATTTTTCATAAAAATATTGTATAAATATATGGGGGATACAACAAACAAGACTAGGTTGAGACAAAGTAATTCACATCCACATTGTTCACATATTTAATTGCTTCATGAAAGTACATTGTATTTATGGTTTTCATTCTCTAAAATACAATAACTCATTCACTATTAAGTCTTAAAAGTAGTATTTTTATCCTAAAATGTCAAAAACAGGGAAGTACTGGTATATGAACATATGTAACAGTTACTGTTACAAGGTTTGTAAGATATTCAAACACATCTAGTATTTTCAGATATTTTTCCTCTGCCCCATTTATCACAATCAGTAATAACATTTTCTTTCAGCTTTAATGTTGTGCTTGCCAAAGCTTTTTCTTTTCTTGGTGGGTGGTGGGGCTTGAAATCCAGGCCTGTGAGCTATGTCTGAGTTAAAAGTTCCATAGTATCTGTTACAGAAGTGAGAGGCAGGGCAGATATTTTCTGACTCACTATATGACATCAGCACTATCCCAGTAACAGACCATACAAAGATATGGTACCAATAGAAGATTTTGGTCTAGTAAGCCATCAATGTAAGTAAAAACAATTCTAACAAATATAAGCAAATGGAATCCAGCAGTATATATAAAAAATGACATACACAACTCAATGCAATTTATCCCAGATATATAAATCTGGTTGAATATCTAAAACATAATAATACATTTTTCCAACAAGAAAAATAGCACAGCATCATTCCAAGAAGATCAGAAACACTACATGATAAATATCCCACTTCATTTTTGATACCAAAGAAAATCAACTTTGTAGCAACTAGGAATACAAGAAAACTATGTCAAGAATATCTAAAAATACACTATAGTAAATAAGTCACAAGAATATCTACAAATATACTAGAGTAACTAACAGTATACTAATACTTAAAACTAGGATCAAGGCAGGGATGTTATCTCTCACCATTTCTTTTAGATTCCAGTGGAGGTGTCTCTATGCAATGTAAAATATGGATGAAAGAAACAATAATGTCTTGCTTGAATTAGTAAATGCCATCATGAATGTCAATGCAGAATGTATACAACAATAAAAAAATCTTAGCACTAGCAAGTGATCATACTTCTCAAAGGAGTGGGTATTAATATACTAAAGTAAATCATTGTCCACATGCTATCATTGAATAAATGAATGAATTTGAAACAAATAGTATAATATAAATGGTATTAATAGCTAAGTAAGACAGTTTTATGAGTATCAATATGTCTAAGCTTTATGTGGAGGAAATGTGATAATGAAGAAATATCATTAAGTATCTTCAGAATTTTGAAGGAAAATATCAGAGGTTTGATACGACTTAGTTTGTGAATTAAAAGGTGCAATTATCAAAGCAGTGTGTTAATAGAAGAAATGAGTACAAAACATCTAAGGAGTAGAAATGGACCTACAGAAACATTGTCAACCTACCATTGCAGAAAGAACAAAGAAATTTTCAAAGCAGAATAGATAGTCTTTTCAAAATATTGGTTATATAATACCAAGACATCCATTTGTAAACAAAAATGAACATAAAGATGGAGAATTTATACAATCAAAATTTCAGTTCATAATTGATCAAAGGCTTCAGTGTAATAAAATACAACACCACAGAATTTGTATAGACAAAAGGAGAAAATAATCTATGATACTTTCAGCTTGGAGATGACTTTCTTGATACAACAACAACAAAAAATTATATGCTAAAAAAGACTTCATAAGCAGAGCAACAATGTCTTGCATCTGTAATTCTGGATACTCAGATGGAGAAGAACAGGAGAATCTCTGTTTGAGGCTGTCAGTCCAGGCAGAGCTCATCAACAACACCTGGTCACAGTTGTATATAACTGTCATCCAAGCTACTCAGGGGGCCAAGGTAAAGAGGTTCCAGGCCAGATGGAGGTGATGTAGGTGGGTGTTTGCAATACACTATGTCACCAGTGAAAACCTGGAGGTGATGGTCCCTTCATGTCACCCAAACTGTGGTAAAAATATCTACATCCACACTATCATTGACAAAAATCAGGATGCCATCTGGAAAAGAACCAAACAAGAATGAGAGCAAGAAGTGGCTTAAGGAAAAAAACTTTATGACAAGAACAGATCCCCGAGGTCATATCCCAGAACTAACCAAAATAAGAGACAGAGAGAAGAGAAGAAGAGGAAGAGGAAGGAAAAAGAAAAGTCAGGACAAATGGAAGGGAAAGAGATGGAAAAATAAAGACTGTATTTAAGCACATTAAAAAGAAATCTGTTCACAAAAATTCTCTAGAGAGGGAAAGAGATTGTAGGGTGAAATTTAACAAACTACATTTTATCTATATAAGAGGAGGACATTAAAAAATACTCACTAAGAGCTGTTTAAAAATGGCATGAGGAAAGAGAGGACAAGAGACTAAAGTATCATATAGACCCATAAGGAATAAGATGATGAAACCCCTTAGTAAAATTATTACTCAGTAAAAGTGAATGACAGAAGAATAAAACATCTCTGTTGATGGGGGTTGAGTGCCAACAAAAGTGTGGAGTAGAGTGAATGAAGTGATTGAGGACAACATGGCCTAACTTCTCCAGATGCATGCATGCAAAGGAGCCAATGAATCTTGTAGAATTTGTTTTAAAAAGGAAGAAAAACCAAATATATCAACTATGATCTCTGCCAGTATAGGTTCATTGGAAAATGCAGTGAGACACACAAATAATTGCCATTTATCTCTCATACTTTTGCTTCAGCAGCAGAGCAAGAACAACTCTATCTTCTGATGAGGTTGGCCTAAGACCAAGTAGTGGACCTTGTCTTGGAGTCAACTGCCAAACATATAATGGTGAGATCTAACATCCAGTAGTAACTGAAGATTGTGCAGGCATGCCAGAGGTCTCAGAACAGATAGTGCACTGCCAATATTTGGTAGAGGCCAATGGGACACGCCATTAGTTTCAGCCCACATCAGGCCCAGCATTGTAGTGAACCTAGAAAAGTCACACCAGCCAAGATCTTTGAATTGCACAGTCCTTTGCAGCCATGAAACTCAAGTCTGAACCAGCACACAATCAGCCATGGTGGGGTCAGTCTTCACTGTCAATCGCTGGACAACACAGGTTTTAATAGGCTAGTGCTCACAGATGGAGTTCTTAAACAACCTGGACCCAGGCAGAGACCTGATCACAATAGAAACAGTCTCACACCATCACCAGCTATGATGTGAATACAGGTACATCCTTGAGATTGGGTAGTGCCTTGTGACAGTGACAATCAGACACAACCCAACTTAGCTGAAGAACTGCCTCTCAAGAGTTCCCTACATGCAAGCAGCAGTGGGTGATGCAACAAGACCCCATTCAATGGGATTAGAGTAGGGTATTAAGCAGTAGGCTTTCTCATGGCACTTAGTGCTATGTGAGTGAAAATTAACACTTGTGGCCCTCATCCCAAGAGCAGCACATGGACTGAGTATCTGGTATAACAGCAGTACCATCCTATACTCAGTCCTGAGAATATAAGACTTATATTCCCAAAGCATTATGCATGGCCTGTTATAATGGTCATAGGACACAAGTCAACTTCAGCAATGGGTAGCCTAGAAAATTCTGAGCTTTACTCTTGATCCAGAATAGGACTGGTGGGCTTTAGGCATGTGGTGTAATATAGTATCTTCATGTCTGGATCTCTATGCCCAGTTATTAGTAGAATCCTCCATTGTCTACTGTATGCCAGTAACTGAAGATAATGTGATTGGCTTACCTGGACCCAAAAGAGAGGACTGTGGGGACAGACTACTTACCCTTTCTAGGTATTTTTCTGTTTCTTTCTGAACAATTGAGGCATGATCTTGCATAATTCTCAATTGTGAAACAGATAAAACCCATGGCAGGCTCATAGTACATCTGGAGATAGGTTCCACACAGTGCTAGAGTAATGGAACTAACTACAGAACTGGGAGAAATAAGCATCTTGCTTAGGAAATTTGGAATAAATATTGAGGTAGTATGACATGCATCCCCTAAATCCTCTGACAGTTGTGAAAATTACAACACCTTTTAGTATTCAACATAGGATGGCTATAAATGACCAGGACAGACAAATGTTGACAGAATTTAAATTACTTGTTTTAAGGAAAGTCAGTGAACTAAATGAGGAAAAATTATGGGAAAACTCAATGTTTTTTAATAGAGAAACACTACAAGACAAACAAGAGAGATGGAAAAAATCTATATATATACATTTTTTTTTTGTAAATTATAGGGCTCAAACTCTGGGTCTGGACACTCCCTGAGCTCTTTAGATCAAGGTGAGTGCTCTACCACTTGAGACACAGTGCCACTTCTGGTTTTCTGGTGGTTAATTGGAGATGGGAGTCTCATGAATGTTACTGTCCAGGCCAGTTTTGAATCGCAATTCTCAGATCTCAGCCTCCAGAATAGCTAGTATTAAAAGTGTGAGCCACCAGTGCCCGGCCAAGATGGAAAATAATTTATAATCTGAAAATACAAATAGTGAAATTTGTCATATAGGAAAAGACAGCCACAACAGCTTAGGTCAAACAGAATTAGCTAGGAGGCACTCTATAGAAAACAATGAGGTCAAGTAAAAAGTCAAAGTAAGGGAAGATTTTAAGAGCATTGGAAAATTACTTAGAAGATTGTATTTTATGGCAGGAGGTAGAGAAATACTTGAGAAGGACAACAGGGTAGACACCTTACTCAAAGAAATAATAACAGAAAGCATACCTAAGCTACAGAAAGATACAGTTGTTCAGATAGAAGAAGCCAAATGGCCACAGTGACATTGCATTCAACCAAGTCTTCAAAGATATACTATAATGAACTATTGCAAATGAATGATAAAGAAAATTTTAAGGCTTCAAAAGTAATATTATATGAGTGTCTTATTTATGAAATAAAATTCTTGGCAGAAATCTTAAATATTAGGAAAGTGGCATGAGATTTTCCACATCACTGAAAACAAAAGGAAAGGGCCAAAACAATCACAATAACTGAAAATAGTGTACCAGCAAAACTATCCTTTGGGTATTAAGGACACCAAAGAATGAACAATCTCAGGCAAAAGCTAAGACAATATATCTCCATGGGAACTATTCTTCAGGAAATGCTAAAGGAAATTCTTCATAAAGGAATGAGGAGGAAACAAGGAAGAGCAATTGTCCTGGGGGAGCACATGCTGGAGGCTGGAGACTGGAGGCTTTGACTTGAGGCATGGCCTGCTCTCTTGGTCTCACTCTCACCTCTCACCTCATTTCTCCAGTCATGAAAAAAAGATCCTAAAAACTAACATTGGACTTCATGGTAACCCTTTTGTTATAAAATGACTATGTGAATAGCTAACAATCCAAGGGGAAAGCCCTCTGGGATAGGCACGTTTATCATCAAGATAGAAAAAGGATGATGGCTGTTAGTTGTGTTTATGCTTCTTGCAGGAAATGCACATGCAAGTGTTTAAATTAAATGAATGGGTCTCCTGCTTCCTGGCAATCCACCAGACTCTATAGGTATAGATTTAAAGGGGTCTTGAATATTTACATCACTTGATCAATCCAGGGGTGTCTGTGAGATCATATGACAGCAAATGGCTTGCCTGAGATCACAGACAGCAGGGCCGATCACAGAGCAAAATGAAAAGGAATGTTACAATGATTACCCAACATCTAAATCCAATTTTTTCTCATGAGCCTTTTAAAAAACAACACCTAAATGAAAATGCCAGGGAAGCAGATGGGTGGTCAAAGAGTGAGAATAAAGGAGAATTTAGAGGAACAGCCTACCAGTTACAGGTTCTTCAATTATAGCAAACGTAAAACAGAAGCATCGTCTTCATCACAAGTTCAAGAGGAAAAAGTATAGTCATAGCTTCAGAGTAGAAGTCAGCACTACAGAGAAGAGAATGATGAAAAGAGTGAAGAGGAAGAATCATCAGAAGAAATAAAACACAAGATTTGGATGCTGCCGTTTCTGTGAATAAAGGGAACCTTCTAAGAAAATAATCAAATGGAAGAGTCTGCCCCATCTTATTCTGAGAGAGATTTATCTTTATAACCAGAAAAGATAGAATCTGTATGCAGTGCTTTTGACTGCCAAGAGAAAAGAGTTAGTTAGATTCAATTCCACTGACACTGAAGAGACTTTATTTCAGAAAAATGAAAATGAATGCCCTGAAGTCACAGAAGATGAACCAGCAGAACAAGAGTAAATTCATTAAGCATTTCCATTGCAAACACCATTACATTTGTGGAGTTTGAAACTTTTATGTAATAAAGTGGAACTTCTGCTTTACAAGAGAATCAGGAGGTAAAACAAAGTATTTTAACGTTAAATTCTTTTAAGATCTGTACGTGTAAGGACATAAAGTATCAGGTCTTTTGAATCCTCTTGAGGGGAATGGGTTTCTACCAAACCCACTGTTCATTGGGTTTGTAATTGTTTTTCATGTTCTCTGCTGGATTTTGAATTACAACTTTAAAAAAATTTACTATCTGTAAGTACAATGCACCATGACAGTGTTGACTCTTCCATCATTCTCCTGTGTCTCTCAAATGCACCGATCTCCTCAATTTTTAAATTTGTTCTTCACATGCATACACTGCATTTTATGCCTGTCTTCTCCCAAGCTTTTTCTCTTCATTTGCCTACCCTTCTCCCATTGATCTTACAATCCCCCAACCCAACAATGTCACCTCAAATTTGAGATTCTTGGTATTCATTTTGTTAGACCATAAATTAGTTCTTCATAGGAGTTACACCATTACAATTGTCCCTTGAATATATCATATTTTAGTACATATATCCATGTATAGTTGTACTGTGATATACAATTATGTATACATTTACAAATTAAATCCAACTTCCACATATGAGAGAGAACATTTCTCCATTTCTCTTCATTGACATGTCATCCTCCTGATAGATGAGTTAATATATTATATTGAGATATATTAGATACAGATACATACCTAGATAGATAAATCAGTGTATACATATGTATATAGAGATCTATATAGCTACAGAAAGATGCATATCTGTTTCTATCCCAATCATATGTGTGTGTGAGAGAGAAAGAGAGAGACAGAGACATTGTCTTGGTCCATTTTAGAGTACAGGTCTTTGGGGACATTTCATGTAGTTCAGCAATGAACATGGTTATACAGGTGTCTTCATTATATCCTGACTTGAAATATTTTGGATAAAAGCCTAAGAGGAGTGGTCACTGAATCATAGAGTAGTTCTATGTTTAGACTTTGAGGTATCCCCAAACTAATTTACATACTAATTTACATAATACACCTAACAATGGTGTATTAGAGTTCCTTTTCTTCATGTCCTGGCAGGCATCTGTTTGTATTTATTTTTAGTTTTTAATTTTTTATTCTGAAAATACCATGCAGAGGGGTTAAAATTACATGGACAGATAGTGAGTACATTTCTTATCAACCATTGTTGCCTCCTCCTTTGTTTCCCCTTACCATCCCTTTCTTTTCCACCCCTCCCCGCAACTTGTGCCACCACCCCTCCTCACCACAGTTGTAAAGTTCCTGTTTCAACATAAGGACTTCTACATCTCATTGATGTAATGGTCCACCTGTAACCCTATTTTAATAAGTTGTTTTTTTCCCTTCCCCTCCACAAATTCTGTCAACATCAAATACAGGGAAAACAGGGCTTATATAATGGGAGAGGGACATAAAAAGCAACAAAGAAATTATCTTATATATATGTTGGAAACAATTGCAAGAAAGAAAAAAATAAAAAAATACATTTGAATCCTTATCTTGGGGTTCATTTCACCTAACATCAACTTCTTTCTGTTTGTCTCAGACCTATACTAGTTATTGCAAATAAGGGCCTAGCTTCTTCACTTAATATAATTTTTTCCGTCTTTCCATTTCCTAACAAATGGGGCAATGTCATTCTTTCTGATGGAGGCACAGAATTCCATTGTGTATATATACCACATTTTCTTGATCCATTCTTCTACTGGGTTGGTGCCATATCTTAGCTATGGTAAATATGCTGTAATAAACATAGTTATGCTGGAGGCTTTAGTATGGTCTTGTTTGTGATCATTTGGGTAAATGCCCAAAAGTGGGGTTGCTGCGTCATAGGGGAGCTCTATGTGGAGTCTTTTGAGGAACCTCCATACTACTTTCCAACGTGGTTGAACAATATACATTCCCAACAACAATGCAGTAGGGTTCCCTTCTGTCCACATCCCCTCCAGCATCTGTTGTTATTAGAGTTCTTGATTTTTGCCATTCTAACTGGGGTGAGGTGGTATCTCAATGTTGTTTTGATTTGCATTTCTTTTATGGCTAGGGAAGTTAAGCATTTCTCCGTGTGTTTATTGGCCATCCTTCTTTCCTCTTCAAAGAAATTTCTCTTTAAGTCTGTACCCTAGTTATTTATTGGGCAGTTGTTTCTTTGAGTATTTGTTGTTGTGGGATTTAATTTTTTGAGTTCCAGGTATATTTTAGATATGAGACCCTTGTCCAGGTTATGGCTAGTGAAGATCTTCTCCCAATCCATGGGCTTTCATTGATCTTGCTAACTATGTCTTTTGCCATTCAGAAGCTCTGTAATTTCATGTAATCCATTTGTCCAACCTTTCTTTGATTTGTTGTGTTTCTGGGTCTCTATTAAGAAAATTTCAGCCTGTGCCAAGGAGACCTAGGGTTTCTCCTATTCCATCCTGTAATGTTTTCAGATTGTCTGCTTTTACTCTGAGGTCTTTGGTCAATTTGGAGTTCATTCTGGTACAGGGTGATATATAAGGATCTAGCTTTAGTTTTCTACAAGTAGTTAACCAATTTTTCCAGCACAATTACTGAAGAGGCTGTCTTTTTCCATTCTATTTTTTTTTACCTCCATTATCAAAGATTAGATGGCTATAGGTCTGTGGGTTCATTTTTGGGTTTTCAATTCTGTTCCATTGGTCCTGAGGTCTGTTCTTGTGCCAGTTCCAAGCTGTTTGATTACTATGGCTTTGAAGTAGAGTTTGAAATTTGGTATCGATATTCCTCCAGCATTGTTCTTTTTGTTAAGGTTTGTTTTTGCTATTTGGGGTCTTTTATTGTTCCATATGAATTTTTGGATTGCCTTTTCTATTTCCTTGAAGAATGAGGTTGGAATAGTGATAGGCATGGCATTAAATTTGTAGAAAGCCTTGGGAAGTATTGCCATTTTCACAATGTTGATCTTTCCAACCCAGGAATATGGGAGGTTTTTCCACTTTCTTTTCCACTTTCGAAGTTCTGTCTTGATTTCCTTTTTCAAGTTTTTCAAGTTTTTATTATAGAGGTCCTTCACTTCTTTGGTTAAGTTAATTCCTAGGTATTTTATTTCTTTTGTGAGGTATTATGAAGAGAATTCTTTCCTGATTTCAGCCATACTTTTCTCATTGTTGGCATACAGTAAACACATTGATTTTTGAGGGTTAATTTTATACCCTGCTACTTCTCCAAAGTTTTGAATCAACTTGAGTAATTTGGGAGTGGATTCTGTGGGATTCCTTAAATACAAAATCATGTTATCTGCAAAGAGTAAGAGTTTTACTTCAGCTTTCCCTATGTGGATCCCCTTTATGTTTGCATCTTGTCTTACTGCTGTAGCTAGGCATTCTAATACTAAGTTGAAGAGAAATGTAGAGAGTGGACTTCCTTGTCTCGATCCTGAATTAGGAAATGGCATTAGTTTTCATTAAGTATAATGCTGGCTGTAGGTTTGTCCTATAAAGCCTTTATTGTATTGAGGAATGTTCCCTGGATTCCTATTTTTTCCAGAACCTTCATCATAAAGGGGTGTTGGATCTTGTCGAATGCCTTTTCTGCATCTATTGAGATACCATGTGGTTCTTATCCTTGCTCTTGTTGATGTGATGGATTATATTAATTGATTTGTGTATATTGAAGTAGCTTTACATCCCTGAAATGAATCCTGTTTGATCTTGGTGTGTGATTTTTTGAATGAATTTTTCAAGTCAATTGGCCAAAATTTTGTTGAGAAGTTTTGCATCAATATTCATCAAAGAAATGGGTCTATAATCCTCTTTCCTTGATGAGTCCCTGTCTAGTTTTGGCATGAAGGTTATGATGGCTTCATAGAATGAGTTTGGTAGTGAACTTTCGCTTTCAATTTCATTGAAGAGTTGGAGGAGTATTGGTGTGAGCTGTGCTTTGAAGAACTTGTAGAATTCTGCTGTAAAACCATCTTGTCCTGGCTTTTCTTAGATGGGAGGGGTCTTATTGCTGTTTTTATTTCACTGCTTGATATGGGCCTGTTAAGATAGTTTACCTCATCTTGGTTTAGTTTTGGCATGTCAATATTTTCTAGGAAAAGCTACATTTCTGCCAAGTTCTCAAACTTATTAGCGTAAAGGTTTGAGAGGTATTCTCTTATAATGTTCTGAATCTTAGTTATTTCTATGGTGATGTTTCCATTCTCATCTCTGAGCTTATTTGGTTGTGTTCTCTTCATTTTCGGTTAATATTTGCTAATATCTGTCAATTTTGTTAATTTTTTTTTGGAGAATCAACTCTTTGTTTTGCTGTCTTTCTACAGTTTTTTTTGTATTCTAATTTGTTTAATTCTGATTTAATTTTAATGATTTTTTCCATCTACTGGGTTGGGGTTTATCATGCTGCTATTTTCAAGTTGTTCAGATGTCTCATTAAATTTTTGGTTTCAGATCTCTCCAAGTTTTTGATGTAGAAACTCAGAGCTATAAACTTGCCTCTGAGTACTGCCTTTGCTGTGTTCCAGAGGAGATGGTAATTTGTGTGTTCATTTTTGTTGAACATTTGAATTTCCTTTCTAATCTCTTCCATGCCCCACTGGTGATTCAAGAGTATGTGGTAGATCCTCCAGGTTTTACAGGACATTCTTTGGTGGCTTTTGGTGTTGAGTTCTAATTTTATTCCCTTCTGGTCTGACAGAATGCAAGGTATAACTTCTGCATTTGGACAAGTTTGCTTTGTGACCTAAAATATGGTCTGTTTTGGAAAATATTCCATGAGCAAAATGTGTATTCTGATGCTACTGGTGAAATATTTGGTAGATGTCTGTTAAATTTTATTGATCTATACAGATGTTTAGATCTGCGTTTTCTCTGCTGTGTTTTTAATGAGTTGATCTATTTAGTGGGGATAGTGGGGTGTTAAAGTCCCCAACAATTAAGTCTTTGGATCTATGTGAGTTTTGAGGGAAAATAGTATTTCTTGGATAAATTTGGGTGCTCCATTGTTTGGCGAGTATATATTCAGAATTGTAATATCCTCCTGAAAGAGAGATCCCTTACTTAGTTTTTAGCGACTTTCTTTATCTCTTCTCACAAATTTTAATTTGAAGTCTATTTTATCTGATAGTAGGATTGCAACTCCTGCCTGTTCATGGGGTCGTTTGCTTGGAAGATTTTATTCCAGCCTTTCACTTTAAAATATGTTTGTTTTTATGATTCCTGAAGGTATGATTCCTGAAGGCAGCAGATAGAAGGATCTTGCTTTTTAATTCAATTAGACAGTCTATGTTGCTTAATTGGAGAGTTAAGTCCGTTAAAGTTGAGAGTTAGGACTGAGAGGTTTTTGGTAATTCCTGCCATGTTAACCACCTCCTTGGTGTCTGCGGCAACTGGGTTCTTCCTATGGTTCTTAGATTCTCAGTTTTGGTGTGTTTTCTTGGCCTTTATTGTGGTCTTGTTGGGTTTCTTTTTGCAGGACATTAAGTATCTTTTGTAGGGCTGGTTTAGTGGAGATATAGGGTTTCAGTTTTTCTTTGCTATGGAAGGTTTTTATGTGACCTTTGGTTATGAAGGAGAGTATAGCTAGGGACAGTATTCTTGGTTGATAGTTGTTTGTCTTTAGAGCATGGCATACAACATTCTAGGCTCTTCTTGCTGTAATTGTCTCTGCTGAGAAATCTGAGGTGATTCTAATTGGTTTCCCTTTATAGGTGATTGATCTTTTCTCCTTCACAGCTTTAAGGATCTTTTCCTTGGTCTGAATTGATCCTATTCGGATTATAATGTGATGGTGGGATACTCTGGTCTGGTCTATTTGGGGTTCTAAAAGCTTTTTGTATCTGAATAGGTCTGTCTTTTTGCATGTTTGGGAAGTTCTCTGCTAGGATTCTATTAAACAAATTTCCAAGACCATTAACTTCTGTCTCTAGGTGCTCTTCTATACCCATTATCCTCAGATTAAGCCTTCTGATGGTGTCTTCCAAGTGTTGAATAGATTTATCATATTTCTTGGATTTGTCTTGGATAGTTGTATGTTCTGTCTCTATATTATCAAGGCTGTCTTCTCACCGCAAGATTCGATCTTTTGCATGTCTAACCTACTGTCAAGACAATCTACGTTGTTTTTTTATTTCTCTTCCTTCTAATTGGTTGGCTTTGATGGCTTCAAATTCGTTGCTGGAGCTTTGTTTTAGATTGTATGGTTTCCTTGGAGTCCCATTCCTTCTGTCAGGTTCCATTCAATATTCCCTTTATGGTCTCCCTGAATTTGTTTATCTGTCTGTTTATGGATTCTTATGAATGCCCCTATTGATATTTGTCTATTCTTACCCCACTCTCACAATTCCTTTATTACTCTTTAACTTCCTCATGTTCACGTAATTCCTATAGTTCTCTTTGACTATTCTCAGCCTTCTCATACAATTCCTTTATTTCTCTTTGATTGTTCTCAACCTGCTAATGCAAATCCTTTATTTCTCTTTAACTGTTCTCAAACTGCTCACATAATTCCTGTATCAATCTTTGAGTAGCTTCCTCACACTAACAAGATTTCTGTATTAATCTTTGCTTGCCTCCTCTCTCTCCCTATCAGGCTCACACTGAATCCTTTGCAAGATTTCAGTCTTTTCATTCACCATGTTTACCAGTGGAGCTTTGTAGAGCTTTTCTGGAACTCTCCTCTGTATTATTCATTAACTATTCTGTCAACGGATTATCATGAGTGGGAGTTGAGATACCCAGACATGCCTTTTTCTTGTTTTTCCAACTTTTTCTGTCCATTTTCTATGAAAGTAACACCAGTTTTGTGCTTGAACACTATTTTAAGGCAAGTATCAACCAAAGTCCTGTGGTTGCACAGTCAAAATAGCTACAGATACAATCTAGTTGAACAGAAACAACCTATTCAACATCATACCAATGTGGAATCATGGGCTAAGAACAGCAAACAAGAATTTGGCAAATCAGAAATTATCAGGTTTTGGGAGAAATGTGGGGAAAAGTAGGATTAGAGGGATGTGAAGAGGTAAAAGGAGAGTGAATTTAACCAAGTCCTATTATCAGAGAGGTAAATGGATTTGTCAGAATGATGAGAGAAATTTTAAAAAAGCAAGAAAAATGGAAAAACAAAAATTTGAATTTAAAAAGTGAAACACTTAAAATATGTAAGTTTAAAGAAGTGATATTGAGAGAAGAAGGATAGGATGAGAGTAAGAGAAGGATAGAAAGGAGTCATGAAAAAATAAAAAATAAAAAAATCAGTTACTTGAAAATTATATAGGTATAAAGATATAATACTGCTATTTAAGAAGTTAAGTCTAAGACGTTGTGAATTGAGTAATAAATTTCTGGATTAAGTATGTATACAATGGAGGAAAATGTCTAATAATCAATAACAGGTTTATATCTGGGGATGAGCAGAAAAGCAATTAAGATGCAAAAAAGAATGAAATGGAAAAAAATGAAAAGAATAAAAAAATTTATAAAAAGGACCAAAAGGTCAAAAGAGATAAAAAAGAAAAAAGAGCACACACACATACACCTAAAATAAAAATTATGAGAGAAAAAGGAGAAAAAAAGATTAATAGAAAACAATTTAAAAAATTAAAAAATGCTACAACAAAGAGTTCTTTGATTTTTTGGGGCGGAGAGGTGGAGTGGGACTATTCTGTATCTCCACTGTGTCCATAACCAATCTCTTGGTGGAGTCTCTGGTCTGCTTGTGGTGTTTGGTTTTCCGGTGGCTTGATTGGTTTTTTAAGTCAATTTGTTTGAGCCGGCAGAAAAATGCTCTGCATTACCCATGATTTTGTGATCCTCCTCTCAGGCTAGTTCAATGGGACGGAAATATGCTTTGAGTATGACAAAAGAAGGAGATGGCTTTTTTCTCTAGTTTGGAGATGCTGTGAAGAGGCTATGTTCTGGGTAGGGTTGAGGCCTTTCAGCAAACAGTAGTTTTTCCCAGAGAGGCTAGCTCCTGAGTCACTCACAGAGCCCAGCCTGGAGCCATTCTTAGGGTTTATGTTTACCAAGTTTCAATTGAGTGTCTAGGCTTCTGTAGGGAGGGGCAGCCTCTGGCTCTGTTTACCCAGTGAAGAAAGTCACTTCTCTGGGGACAGAGCATTCTCTGCCTTGCAGGTGTGACTTTCCCATAGGTGGAGCTGAGCCTGGCAGGTCAGGTCAGGTTCCTGTGACCTGCTAAATGATTCTTTTGTTTTCTTCCAAGGCCTGAGTTGGAGCTAGTTGCTCAACCGGGCCTTTGTCAGTATCAAAATGGAGATCTCTGTTAGTGAGGGATGGGCAGCCTTCCCTCCTCTGCTCCCTGAGAAGGAGTCAGGATGTCAGTGTTCTACTCATGCCGGTGTCTTGGTCTGGACTATCTCTGGTCTGCAATATGCATGATGAAGATATCTGCTCCTCATCAGTTTTTGCTGTTATTGAGTAGAATCCCTTGCCAGCACTTCTGACGCCTTTGTCCCGGACTCTCTCTGTTGTAGCTAAGGCTCCTATGGTTCTCCTGCTCCTGCCAGAGCCACCGCAGCTGCCACAGCCCTGGCTACAGGCAAATGCTCAGTTCTGGAAAATCCTTGCCTGGATTTTCCCTCTCTGGCCAAACTGTCTTTACAGATAGCACACTTGGTGTGATTCTCTAGCCTAGGACTGTTCACTTGAACACTAAAACTGCTCTCTATGTAAGAGCTAGTTTTGCCTCCAGCTTCTCCTCTGCCATCCTCTGAAGACCCTGGATGCAACTCGTGTCTACCTCATTTGACAAGTTTTACAAATAGATGATGTTATTGCAGAAGAAATTTTAGGCAAATCAATTTAGCAACTGTGAAAACATTCAACCAAAAGGATACTTGAAATTTATTCACAGGGACATCAAACCTTCAAAGATCCATCTAGACAGAAGTGGAAATATCCATTTCTGTGACCTTGGCATCACTGGACAGCTTGTGTACTCCATCCCTAAGACAAGAGATGCTTGGTATAGGCCATATATGGCATCTAAAAGAATGGGCCCTATGTATCTGGACAAGGCTATGACATCCACTGAAATGTCTGGAGTTTGGGAATTACATTGTAAGTGTTGGCCACAGGCCAATTTCCTTATCCAAAGTGGAATTGTGTATTTGATCAGCTAATAAAGGTTGTGATTGGAAACACTCCCAGCTGAGCAACTCGGGAATTCTCCCCAAATTTCAACAATTTTGTCCACTTGTACCTTACAAAGGATGAATCCAAAAGGCCAAAGTATAAAGGGCTTTCGAAACATCCCTTTATTTTGATGTATAAAGAAAATACCATCAAGATTGCATGATATGGGTGTAAAATCCTGGATCAAAAACAGTGGTCCCCAACTCTCCCATGTATGTTGATTGGTACTGCTGCTACATCTGACTCCACGGAAAAGGCAGAGAGGAAGCAAGATGTGAACAATTTTCATCCTGTTTCACCATGTTTCTACTGCTCATCAAGACAGCATGTGCAATAAGTCTGGTGTTTGTTTTCATTATGAATGTTTACGTGGTCACCTAGGACCTGCATTTCTGTAATGCTCAATCACTCCACAGTGTTTGTACAGGTTAGAGAGGGAAAGAACTTATCCTCCTCTGTTGTGATGAGCCTACTCATGACATGTGGAAGCTGTATGATCCAGTTGTTGACTATGATGATATCACATCTGAAATCTTTTCTAGACTCAAATCCTGGAGATGTAACTATTGGAATGGGGGTTTTGTCTTGTGACTTCTAGTTCCTGGGAGGGTGCATTAATGGATATTTGAACATATAGAGACTCGGGTTGTTCAAGTAACAAGAAGACCTTTGCACAGCCAGTGATACATATTGACTTTCTGGAGCTGGGAGACAGAGGAGGAATTTTACTTTTTCTTCCCCAAGTGCAATAGATTTTCTGATTTGTTTGACACTATTGCTTTACCAGTCCCTGATAATGTTTAGCAACTCTATGTTCTAAGCCAAATTTCCTGTTTCAAAATCTTGCTAAATTAGATTGAATTTATCTTTACTAAATGAAAAAAAATCAGATTGTGTTCCAGGAGGTAAACATTAAACTATCAAGACAGGATTGAATGTGTCTTTTTTCTCCTTTACCAGTACTTCTGCTGTTTATTGGGAAGACCCCACATTTGCCACTTGTCAAAGAAGGTGCTGATCCTAACAATTTTTTTTTCTTGGAATTTGATGTGCTGCCAACTTCATGTTATACCTGCCACAAACCACCAGGGATGAAAAAAAAAGTTCCAGAGAGTAAAGTTTAGACATATTTTTAATTGTGGTATCATATCCAGAATGACTCTGTGTGTGTGTGTGTGTGTGTGTGTGTGTGTGTGTGTGTGTGTGTTTGTGTGTGTATGTGTGTGTGTGTGTGTGTGTGTGTGTGTGTGTGTATTTCCCCTTGGCTTCAAGCTTGATACTTTAGCCATTATTACTCATTAGCAGGAAAAAGTCGCTGGAAGCTACTGATTAAAGATTTCTTTTAGGCAGCAAAAGATGAAAACTCAGTTGTTTGGATTTTGTTATGACTGCTCCAAGTCTTCCCTTTCTAAAGTCCTCTCTTTCTTTCCTGAAATTCCTTTAATGCAATTTTTGCCACCTCCCACATATGTATGCTCATAGAGTCATGGTTCAAGGCCAGCCTGGGCAGAAATGTCTGTGAGGCTCTTATCTCCAATTGACCATAAAAAAGCATGAAGTGGAGGTGTGGTTCAATTAACAGAGTGCCAACATTCTACAGAAAAAGCCAAATGTGATCAAGAGATGCATACACAGAAAGAAAGGGTCCCAACTGATGTAGCTGAAGAACAAGCAATTTTTTCTAGAAACTTCCATGACTATATTAGGATCTGTAAGGGCAGTATTTGAGATCAGTTTTTCATGTGCTAAAATTTTTATCAGTTCCTTTCTTTCTACTGGAATTCTTCCTCACTCTATCCCTTTATTCCCAATAAATAAAAGGCAAAATTAAAAACTCTGCATAGCAAATATCATAACTTGTTCTTTGTCTCCACCAGCCAGGCTCTTAGTAAGTTATGCGTCAGCCCCTGACACTGAATAGTAGGCCTTACAGAGCAATGGAGACAGCACTGTGACCAGAACAGTCATGGTCTGAGATGTAAGTGATGAAACCATTCCCAAACCAAATCCAGTGTGTCCTATGTCTCCTCTCTGAACAATGATCGCAAAGACTCTTAAGAAAATTTGTTAGGAAATGGAAAGACTTGGAAAAAATTGTATTACTTGAAGTAAGCCAAGCCCAAAGAAACATAGGTCCCATGGTTTCCCTTATTTGCAATATCTAACATATGTCTGAGTCAAGCAGAAAAGGTCAGATAAGGTGTTGTTAGGAAGTGAACCCTAAGATATGTATTCAAATGTTTTTTTTCTTTCATGCATTTGTTTCTAATGCATTTATAAGATTATTTCTTTGTTGCTTTGGATGTCCCTCCTGCACAGTATAACCCCTGCTTTCACTGTATTTGATGTCGGTATAATTTGTGGAGGGGAAGGGGAAAAAACAAGTCGTTTAAATAAAGATACAGGTGGACCCGTTTCAACAATGATAAATACAAGTTGTCATGTCGAAAACGAGCTTTACAACTTTGGTTGGGGGGGGTAGAGGATTGGGCGGGGGGGCAGGGAGAGGCTGGGAAAGGATGGGAAGGGGAAACAAAGGAAGAGGCTACAATTCTTGATAAGAAATGTACTCATTATCTTGCCCATGTAATTGTAACCCTTCTGTACAGTATTTTCACAATAAAAAATAAATAAAAATTTAAAAAAAGAAAAGAAAATGAGAATGGTGTTTCAAGTTAAAACCCTGTGAATTGCAAAATTGAGAAATGGTTTGTCCCAGTTATATTGGCCTGATTTCCTTGTCTCCCTCTGACTCCAATGGTAACCTAATCCTTACACTTCCCAGTGTTCTGAATGGTAGCACTGCTCTGTCTTCCTTAGACTACACCATGCTGTCATCCTCTGTGACCCCCAGGATTCAAAAAGAATTTGCCTTTTCACTGTCAACTTCCTATCTGGCTCGGTGTAGGCTTGCTTGCCATTATGCAATCAGAAATTAAAGTAATTCTGGCTGTCCAGGAGTTATTCTGACCATTTTGTAGTGTGGATTACCACATTAATAAAAGGCAATAATCATGGGTAATTATACACTACAAACTTAAGGGCAAGGTGTTATTACAGTGTAATTTTGTTAAAACCAAAGGGTATGTAGTGTTTTCCAGTTGTGAAAATAGTGTGATAACTGTACATTATTAGCTCTGGTTATTTTTCTTGTACCATAGAAATAATATGAAATTATGGAGAAAGTTATTGTGAAGGAATATTGCCTTATTAGTAAAAATGGAACACAGTAACAACTGTTTCTTGAGGCTATAGAATATTTTATCCTGTATTCTTGTTTAAATTCCTCCTCTATTTAAAATATATATCTATGTCTACAGAAAGATATATATATATATATATGATATACATAGTTATATATATATGATATATATATATCTATGATAGATATATATATATATCTATGTCTACAGACATAGATATAGATATAGATATAGATATATAGATATAGATATCCTTCACCTGCAGGTCTGTAATAATAAATATACAATGTGACGATGACTTTGTAATTTGCTTCTCCAAAGTTACACCCTTGGAAGGGAGAAAAAGCCAACTAATGATATTAAATTTTTTGTACATTTCTCATTGGGTTAAAATAATTTCCTTCCAAAAAATTTTCTTGCAAATACTTAACAGAAAACAACTTATTTCATCCATCGCTCAAATTCATTGCTGTTGCTGCTATTTTCACAGTTGCTAAGTAAAAACAGATTTAAGAGTTATATGGAATGATTTGTATTTTGAACAGTTACAGAGTTCAAGTTGCTATTTATGAGAGGTTAATAGTAGAAAAACACTTTTTTCTATTACATCCTCTTTAAATCTCACATTCATAGTTTCATATTACAAAGAAAAAAAGCCGGATATAGGATAGTCTAACTGTTTTAAAAATACATATTAGTCAAATAACATTAGTTTTAAGAGCATATTGGCTCTTCAGGATACATAAAACATTGGAGAAATTTCGAGCTAGGACTGACCTTTGGCATTTTTCTAATTTAATTTTATTTTCAAGGTGATATACAGACGGGTTACAGTTATATAAGGTGATGATTACATTTCTTGTCTAACTTGTTATCCAGCTTATTTTTCTCTCTTTCCCTCCCCTACAATCCCACCCCAAATCTGTCTCTTGTGACAGCTCAACTCAGATAGGCCTAAAGTTTCATTACTGTCAGTCCATTCTTTCTGAATTGTGAAGACAATAAGGCCTACCTTCCTCCTCTATTACTTCTGTTAAGGTTCCTGTTAACAGATATTTTTCCTCTCCAGTATGGTCATATATTAACAACGTGTCATAGAGCACAGCGAAGAAAATTGTAACTGGATATATTCAAATATTCAAATAATTTTTCATCTTTTTGTGTCTTTATCTTGTTAAGGGGATGTACAGAGGGGTTTCAGTAACTTAAGTAAGGTAATGAGTATAATGAGTACATGTATTATCAAACTTGTTACCCCTTCCTTCAATTTTCCCCTGCTTTCCAAAATACTGTCTTGGGAGGATCACTGTTGCATAGGTTCTCCTGCTGATCTTTTATCTCACTATTCTGTTGTTCCCTTCCCTTCTCTAATTCAAATAAACATATATAAAACACCAGGGTACCCAATAAAATACAGTGACAATAAAGGATATTCCATAGAGGGAAGAACATACAAAAGAAACAAGAAATCACACAGTATATTAAAAACAACAACAACAAAGAAAAACCTCTTGTATCCATGTCTTGGAGTTATTTCACTTAGCATCATTTTATATTTTATATGGACATAGCTCTTGAGCTATTCTGCTCATCTGCTAAGATTATCCTAGACATATACTAATTATTGCAACTAAGGGAGACCATGAGACCTAGGATTCTTTCAATCTGGCTTCTCTTAATTTGATTTTTTCTAAGTCTTTCCATTTCCACACAAAGGGACCAGTGTTATTCTTTCTGATGGAATCATAGAATTCCAATGTATATAACCACATGTTCTTGATCCATTCATCTACTGAGTAACATCTGGCTTGGTTCCATATCTTAGCTATTGTGAATAATACTGTGATAAACATAGTTGTGCTGGTTGCTTTAGTATGGCCTTATTTGTGGACACTTGGATAAATGTCCAGAAGTCGAATTACTGTGTCCAGGGAGAGCTCTATGTGTAGGCTTTCAGGAACCTCCATACTGCTTTCCAGAGTAGTTGAACAAGTTTACACTCCCACCAACAGTGCAGTACAGTTCCATTTGTCCACATCTCCTCCACCACCTGTTGATATTCTATTTCTTGATTATGGCCCTTCTAACTGGAGTAAGCTGGGATCTCAATGATGTTTTGATTTGCATTTTTTATGACAAGAGAAGTTGAGCATTTCTTCATGTGTTCCATGCACATTCTTATTTTCTCTTCAGAGTAGTCTCTAAGTCTTTTGCCTACTTATTAATGGGTTTTTTGTTTCCTTGTACATTTGTTGTTGGGTATTTTAATTATTTGAGTTCTATGTATATTTTAGTTATGAGGGCCTTGTCTGTTGTATGGCTAGTGAAAATCTCCCATTCTATGAACTTTGTGTTTAATATATATATATATATATATATATGTATAGACATATATATATATAGATATTAATGTGCAAATACTATACAGAGGGGATACAGTTACATGAGCAAGGTAATGAGTACATTTTTAAATCAAGCATTTTTGCCTTCTCCTTTGTTTCCCCTTCCCATCCTTTCCCATTTCCCTCAACGACCCCCTCCACCTCCACCCCCGGCCAAAGTTGTAAAGTTCGTTTTTCCACATAACGTTTTGTACATCTCATTGTTGCAATGGGTCTACATGTATCCCTATTTCAACAATTTGTTTTTTCCTTCCCATCCACAAATTATACCAACATCAAATAGAGTGAAAATGAGGGTTATGCCGTGGGGGAAGGGCATACAAAGCAACAAACAAATCATCTTATAAATATGTTATAAACAATCGAAGAAAGAAAAAAAACATTTGAATCCTTATCTTGGGGTCATTTCGCCTAACATCAACTTATATGACCGTTTCTTCTTGTCTCAGTCATATACTAGGTTTTGCAAATAAGGGAAACCATGGGACATATATTTTTTGCACCTGGCTTACTTCAGTTAATATAGCTTTTTCAAAGTGTTCCCATTTCCTAAAAAATGGGGAAATGTCATTCTTTCTGAATGAGGCATAGAATTCCATTGTGTATATATACCACATTTTCTTGATCCATTCACCTACTGAGGGGGATCTGGGTTGGTTCCATATCTTAGCTGTGGTAAATAATGCTGCAATAAACATAATTGTGCTGGTAGCTTTAGTGTGGTCTTGTTTGTAAACATTTGGGTAAATGCCCAAAAGTGGGAGTGCTAAGTCATAAGGGAGCTCTATGTGCAGTCTTTTGAGGAACCTCCATACTTCTTTCCAAAGTGCTTGAACAAGTTTACACTCCCACCAACAATACAGTAAGGGTCCCTCTGTCCACATGCCCTCCAGCATCTGTCGTTATTAGAGTTCTTGATTATAGCCATTCTAACTGGGGTGAGGTGGTATCACAATGTTGTTTGATTTACATTTCTTTTATTGCTAGGGAAGTTGAGCATTTCTTCATGTGTCTATTGGCTATCCTTCTTTCCTCTTCAGAGCAGTTTCTCTTTAAGTCTTTAGCTCACTTATTTATTGGGCAGTTAGTTGTTTCTTTGAGGATTTGTTGTTGGGGGATTTAATTTTTTTCAGTTCCAGGTATATTTTAGATATGAGACCCTTGTCCGTTGTATGGCTATTGAAGATCTTCTCCCATCCGTGGGCTTTTTATTGATCTTGCTAGCTATATCCTTTACCATGCAGAAGTGCTGCAATTTCATACAATACCATTTGTCCAAACTTTCTTGATTTGTTTTGTTTCTGGGTCTCTATTAAGAAAATTTCAGCCTGTGCCAAGAAGACCTCGGGTTTCTCCTATTCCATCCTGTAATGTTTTCAGAGTGTCTGATTTGACTCTGAGCTCTTTGATCCATTTAGTGTTGATTTTGGTGCAGGGTGATCTAGCTTTTATAGAAAACTCTAGCTTTCTATTGATCTAGCTAGCTGTGTCCCTTGACCTGCAGAAGCTCTACAGTGTCATACAGTCTATGTGTCCAAACTTTCTTTGATTTGTTGTGTTTCTGGATCTTTATTTAGAAAATTTCACCTTGTGCCAAAGAGCCCTAATATTTCTCTTATTCCTTTAGTTTAAAACTTTAGTTTTTTCCTCTTTAAATTGTAACTCAGGACTTTCTCCATCTGTAGTGATTTCAGGCAATTCTGCATTTTTAGAACTGCTAACAAGGCAAAGGTACAGGCATCCAAACTGTCTCAATCATAATGGATGTAAATGAGATAACACTCTAAAGCCAAGCAACCTTTCCTGGAGAAATGAGTAAGTATTTCTGTACTATCTTTGAATTTTCAGTCACATAAAATGAACGGGCTAATCATTTAAGGTTCTCCTGGAGGTCCAGCATACAATTGCAGTGAACCCAGGTGACAGATTCATATTGGGGACAACATATCCTAAGGGGCATCTATTGGTGATGTTTCAATTTCCACTATATCTCCACAAATTACTGTAGTATTTCCCAGCTTCATTAAAGCAGAATCATCTGTTGTAGTAATTGAATCTATGTTGACTCGTGTTCTAAATAGAGTCTGTTCTCTTACATTTGTATGGCAGTTTTTTCAGATATCTCATAATTCTCCAGAGATTGCCATCATCTTCCCATATGCTGAGAGAAATACTTCTGACACCTGAAATATTTCTCTTCTTGTTGAAAAACTGTTTGTACTGACATGACCATTACGATAAGACAATGATACAGATAGACAACTATAGATGTATAGTGCATAAAGTCCTACAATGTACAAATTATTAATGTGTTTGTGCTAATACTGAGGCTACAACTCAATGCCTTGAGCTCTTCCTTCACTTTTGTGCTGGAGGTCGGTACTTTACTACTCCTGCCACACTTTCATTTCTAGCCTTTAGCTGGTTAACTGAAGTTAGGTCTTATGGGCTTTTGTGCCTGGGCTGGCTTCAGTCCAAAATCCTCAGATCCCCTTCTTGGGTAGCTAGGATTACAAGTATGAGCCACAAGCATACCTTAACATTAATTTAGGAACTTTTTGTCTTTCTGTGTATAGTGCTGGGTTTGATGATGCAGTTATGTGATATGTTGGGATGTTTGCAGCTTTTCATATGTGTTTTTCTTAAGTCTCCATAAACAGGAAGATAAAGCAAATCAAAGTCACAACAAAATAACCATCATGACACTAAGACACATTGTATTTTTTAAATGCTTTGTTAAATGACTTTATAAAAGTCACCAAACTATAGCTCCCCTATTACCCATTAATTACACTTTTGGGCATTTACCTGAATGATCTCAAACAAGACAATACTAAAGCTGCCAGCACAACTATGTTTATTGTAGCATTATTTACCAAAACTAATATATGGAACCAACCCCAGATGCCCCTCAGTAGATGAATGGATCAAGAAAATGTGGTATATATACACAATGGAATTCTATGTCTCCATCAGAAAGAATGGCATTGTTAGGAAATGGAAGACTTGGGAAAAAATTATATTAAGTAAGCCAAGACCCAAAAAACATAGATTGCATGGTTTCCCCTCTTTACAATAACTAATATATGTCTGAGACAAGCAGACAAGGTCAGATAAGATGATGTTAGGTGAAATGAACTCCAAGATAAAGAAACAAGTGGTTTTTCCTTTCTTGTTATTGTTTCTAATGTATTTTTCATGTACCACGTGATTTTTTTGTTGCTTTGTATGTCCCCCCCAGCCCCACAGTATAACCCCTGTTTTCACTATATTTGATGTTGGTATAATTTGGGGAGGGAAAGGAAAAAAAAATTGTTTAAATAGGGATACAGCTTGACCCATTATTCATTACCTTGCTCATGTAATTGTAACCCCTTTGTACATTATTTTCACAATAAAAAACTCATTAAGAAAATAAAAGTCACCAACCATCAGATACTCAAATTATTATTTTTTAAAGCTAGAAAAGACAGGAAAGAGACACTCTGGGCATTAGACATACTGGGCATGGCCAGGCACCAGTGGCTCACAAGTCTTTCATCCTAGTTACTCAGGAGGTGAGAATTTCTTCTTTTTAAAAATATTTCTTATTGTAAAAATTCTTCACAGAAGGATTACAGTTACATGAGTAAGGTAATGAGTACATTTTCTACCAAACATTGTTGCTTCCTCCTTTGTTTTCCCCTTATCATCTCTTCCTTCCCTCCCCTAACTACTGCCCCCACAAAGTTGTTTATAACCCCTGTTTTCATTGTATTTGCTGCCAGTGTCCTGTATCTTATATATACACTTTTCTAATATGGAGAGGGGAAGGGAAAAAATAAAATGCTTAAATAGGGATACAGGTTGACCCATTGTAAAATGAGATGTTCAAGACACTTTGTTGCAAAGGATGCTGAGATTTAATAAACATGTTTTGAAGTTCACTAGGCAAAAGGCCAAGAGGATGTTATCTCCTGTGAACTACAAAAACCTGGAAGTGGGACTGTGGTTCATTTGGTAGAGTGTAAAAACTAAATAACAGCATTCTGGCCCAGATTTTAAGCTCCCAGACTGGCAAAATAAATAAATAAATAAATAAATAAATAAATAAATAAATAAATAAATAAATAAATAAAAAGAAGTTACAAATGTAGTTGTTTGTAGAGACATATGAGCAAAATTAATATACCTAGTAGAATAGTATGTACCTTGCAGTTAAAAAATGTATTTTCTTAATATTGGATAAAATTTCCTATAGTTTTCTGAAAGATTTGTTTTGTTTTTATATCAGTATAATTCTGCTTTTTTGTTGTTTTTTTCTCCAGTTGATCTGCCTATAATAAAACACAATATTGAAGTCCTGAACTATTAAAATTGTATTGTGTATCTCCCTTTCAGTGGATGGGGAGTTGCTTTTTTGTGTACCTGTTTGTGTATACCGGTGTACATATATATTTATATATAATTATATATAAAAGGTGTTGTGTAATGTTCTTGTTTTTGTGTTTTTACTGCTTTCAACTTACCTTTTATTTAAAATTTAAAATGTCTGAAATGCATCACTTTATGCCTTTGAATGAAATGTCATAGGCTATCAGTTCTTATTTTATTAACTTGTGTCTTTAGAGGGGTATATGCTTCTGGTAAGCAATGTGTAGTTAGGTGTTATTTTTCCATTCTATTATTCTATGTCTTTAAATAGAGAATTTAACCATTTATATTCAATATAATTATTGATAGTTCTTAATGTACCATATATAATGCATTGTCTACTATTCTAGTCATTCTTTCTACCTCTCCTACTTCAAGGCTTCATGTGGTTAGTTAAGTGAAGAGTTCTTGCTGTTTATTTGAGATTTTGGTATCATTTTATCCAGATATTTGCTATCACAAGACTTACAAAAAAGTGTAAGCATCATTTCAGGAAGAAGAACTCACCTAAGTGTGTGTGTTTGAGTGTGTGTGTGTATGTGTGTGCATGCATACTGCCATATACACAAATATCAGAACACTCACTTTATAAAGGTAAATTTCATAGATCCCATTTTTTCTCTTTCCATATCATCTCTTTTGGTGTGTTAATATTGTTGATGTTAATTTTTCATAAATATGTGCACTTTTAAATTGACTAATAATTAAATACACTTTGGGATTTCAATGGGATAGTTTGATTAATTTTTATATAATATTGAAATGACAAGACTATTTCTATCTGCAGATGTCATGATATTATGGATAAAAGACCCAAAAGTCTCCAAGAAATCTCAGATCTGAATATTATTTTTGGTAAGTTTGTAGGATACTAGATCAACATAAAGAATCTGGTAGCTCTTTCTATACACCAAAAATGAAAAGATACAGGAAGAATTCAGAAAAATAATTGCATAAACAATAATATCAGAGTTTTCAAACCTAATGGAATGTGTAACACATTAAAGGAAGTGAAAAGACATTAGAAGATGAAAATATTTCCATTGTTCATGCGTCAAAATAGTCACCATTGTGAAAATGGCTATCTCTCTAACAAGCAATCTAAAGAAAATTCAAGAACATTCTTTTTTTGTCCATTGTGATGTTTGAAACCTGGGTTTGGGCACTATCCCTGGCCTCTTCAGCACAAGATGAGCCTTCTACCACTTGAGTCATAGCACTACTTCTGGTTTCTGGTAGTAAATTGGAGATAAACGTCTCACAAACTTTCTTACTTGGGCTGGCTTTGAACCACAATCCTCAGATCTCATCCTCCTGAGTAGTTAGTATTATGAGGATGAGCTACTGGCACCTGGGTAAAGGACATTCTTCTCAAAAATTACAAAAAGTCAATGTGAAAATTCATGTTGGAAAATAATCTCAAATAGCCATAGAATTCTGCACCATACGAATACTGGAGGCATCATAATAAAATTACTGAAAAATATATTGTCCCAGTGTAGTGAGAAAAAATAGTCCTTTATTAGCACAAAACCATCACAGGGACCAACTGACAGACCAGAATTATACCCATAGATCCAAGGCCATTTGGTTTTGACCAAAGACTCAAAAATATATTAAGAAAATATGTAGTTTCAGCAACAAATGACATTTGGAAAAGTAGATGTAAACATAGATGAGATTGACACTAAGTCCTGTTCACCCTGTACAAAACTCAGCTAAAAATGACTCAAAAATATTCACGTAAGATTAGAAACTTTAAAGCCATTACAGGAAGACACAGGAAATACACCTGAAGATGGAACATAAGCAGTACACTGGAAGAAATAGTCATAGGCAAACATTTTCCAAACAAATCTCAATAACCCATTCAGAAGAGCAAGAATTGACAAGTGGATTGCATCAATGCAAAACGCTGTGCACCAAAAGCAAAAATTACCAGAGTGAAGAGATAATGTCAAAGAGTGAGAGAGAAATCTTCCTGTTGGTTAGGAAGAGGATTCATATCCAGAAAATATAATGAATTCAGAAAATCAAAAGTATAATACAATAAAGAGATGGGGGTAATGTCCACTTGAAATAGCATTGTTGACAATTTCAACAACATTTTAAAGAAAACTTCGTAATTAGTAAATATAACATGTTTACATACTGTCCTGATGGAGAAAATCCCAGAAGTAAAGAACATAACAGGTGACCATAAAATGGTGCTATACTTAAAATTTGCTGCTGCTGAAAAACATACAATGTTTGAAATTTTCCTTTTAAGTAAAGGAGAGAAAAATCAGTACTTTGTGTTTATTGCTACTGCTAGACATGTCATAATTCCATCATGTAGGAGCTGTGAGCCCAATTATTTTGATATTTTTAACCATAATAAAGTAAGGGGTCAAAGATCAAAACATGTGGTTTCCCTCCTGATCATCTTAAATATTGGATATACTGTCAGAAATAGTTTGCCTGAGTTTGTATAGGTTCATATTTGATTCAAAGCTACTTCTTGAAAAGAGATTCTCTTTTTTGATAAATGTACATTTCATAACAATATTTATTGCGCTATATGAGTAGTGAAATTACTCTCTAGCAATCATTTTACACAAAGAAATAGTACATTAATATACCACTTCTAAAGGCTGTAAACACTTAACATGCTGTAAAATCTTTATACAAATTTATATATTCTAACTATCCAAAAAGAAGTACAGTTGAAAATATGGTATATACTTAGTAGCTGATACTTGTGTCAGGGGAGTTGAAACTTGCATGACCTGATATATGAAAATGTGGAAATAATGTTTAGCATAATCACTATGGTAGGTAGGTGTTGATGAAAAATAAAGTGGAGGGGCTGTGATAGTTGCTCAGTGGTAGAGTACTTGTCTTGCATGCATGAGGCTCTGGGTTCAGTTTCTCAGCACCACAGAAGCAGAAAAAACCAGAAGTGGTGTTGTGGCTCAAATGGTAGAGCTCTAACCTTAAGCTGAATTGCTGAGGGACAGTGTGCCGTGCCAGAGTTCAGGTCCTATGACTGGCAAAAAAAGAAAGCAAAAGTAAAGAAAAATATAGTGAAAGAAAGGTTCTGGTGACTCACATCTATAATCAGGAGGCTGAGATCTGAGGATCACACATCAAAGCCAGCCCAGGCAAGAAAATCTATGAGACTAACAAATTCTCCAATTAAATACAGAAAACCACAAGTGGAGGTGGATCTGTGGCTCTAAAGGTAGGGCAGTAGTTTTGAGCACCAAATGCAAGGACAGTGCTCTGGCCCAGAGTTTAATCACAGTGACTGGCAAAAGATTATGTGTGTGTGTGTGTGTGTGTGTGTCTGTGGTGTGTATGTGTGTGTATGTGTGTGGTATGTGTGTAAATACATATAAACATAGTTGACAAAATGTGCTCTATAGAAGTATGTTCAGAACGATTTTAATTCTTTCAAAATGTTGACAAAGTATAGTGATTCTATGTAACCCTAAAGTATCTGTCAGCATGCTTCATTAGAAAAGTACATAATTTCTTCCCCATACTGTGTGGCTTTCTTTCACTGACATTTGCCTGTCCCCAACAATGATATAGAAACAAATGAGTCACAGCCACAACATTTGGCAGAGCAAGCTAAAGTTTAAAAATGCTGCCCAATATTCTACGAGGGGATCTCTTGTTATCAATTAATATCAAACTGTCTTCAGTCATTGCTTATATCTACAACACATCCTTCAAAGGACAGAAAAAAAACATTTTCTGCTTAGAGTAGTGAGCAGAAACTAAATGAGATCACCTTTTAAAGGGCTTTCCAACATGATCTCTTTATATTTTAAACACTTTCAAAGCTTCTTAGCACATTAACAGTGTCATTTGCTATGAAGAAAGCTATTTTTATCTTGATGCCTTCCACTTGTAAAATTCTCTCTGATTTGTTGAGTCCCTGGAAAGATACTAAGAAAGATCCTGTTTATTCCAACAATGCTCAAGTCTTTGAGCATATTTTTGTTATTACTCAGCCTTTTATTACTGCAGTTCTGTAGTAAAGATTGAACCCTAAGTAGTTGGTAGCTGCAGCACTGCTTCCCACAACACATACCCTCACAAATTATTTTGCAAGTTGAGGACTATTGTAATATACTATCTTTGTCTGTAACTGAGTGAAGAATAACATTGGGAAATTAATGCATATGACATTCATGGATATTGCCTACACAACAGGAGAACATTTTTTTACCAGTTCTATAGTGGACAGTAGCCTAAAATCCAGATTATGCAAAGATATCAGAATTAAATTCAAAAGAAACAGAAATTAATAAATATGGGAAGGAGGTGAATTGAAACTTTTCAGAAGAACTAAAGAAGGCCATTAGGTACATGAAGAATGTTCTGGCAATAAAGAAAATACAAATCAAAATAGCACTGAGAGTCCATCTCTTCCCAGTGAGAATGTATGTCATCAAAAATACAAACAACAGATACGTGCCAGGACATGAAGAAAAGGAACGCTAATCACCATTGGTAGGAATGTAAGCTTGTGCAACCCCTGTGTAAAGTAGTTTGGAGATTCCTCAAAATCTAAACATAGAATTACCCTATGATCCAGTGACCACCCCTCTTAGGCATTTATCCAAAAGATTTTAAGACAATATATAATAAAGTCATGTGTAAAACCATGTTCATTGCTGCAATATATGAAATGGCCCTGATGCTGTATAATCTACAAATTGTTCAAGACAACATCACACACACACGCACACACACACACACGGATGGATAGAGATACAGATATGCATCTTTATGTAGCTATAGAGATCTTTATATACTTGTTTCTGTATAAATTGATTTATGTATCTATGTATGTGTCTGATATGTCTCATTGTAGATACATACACTCATCTATAGGAAGGATAATATGTCAAATAAAGAGAAATGGAGATAGTGTTCTCTTTCATGTGGAAGGTGGATCTAATTTGTTAATATATGTGTAATTGTATAATCACAGAATAATAATACATGGATATATGAACTAAAATATGACATTTTAAAGGGAGATGCAATAGTTTAACTTTTAAAAAATGAACTTGTAACAAAATGAATACCAAGAAGCTTGAATTTGAGGTGACACTTCTGGGTGGGGATTATAAAATCAATTGGAAAAGGGTAGGCAAATGAAGGGAGAAAGCTGCATGAGAGATATAGGAATGAAATTCATTGTATGTACATAAGGATCAAATTTTAAAATGGAGGAGGTGACATGCAGGCTTAGAGAGTGCAGGGTAGGAGAGCCCAGAGCATTGGAGGCTGATGCCTTTCTTCCTGTCCTAACCAAGGAGCTGATCTGGGGAGATGTAGCTGGATGTGGAGTATCTGAGGGAGCTCTTGTATCCTGATGAGCTACGGGGAGAGGCTGTACCTGACCTGTGGTTTGGGCCACTGTACTACATTGTCCACTACCAGCTTGGGGCAGGCTGAGCACCCCGGGACTGACCTCTGAGGTGCAGGCTTCCTTGCCTCAATGGCACTGCCGGCAGACCCTGCACCACCAGGATCGGCCTGGGGCTCAGGCTGACCTGCCTTTTAAGGAAAACTGGGCATTGGGAACTGTGCCAAGGACCAATAATGATTGACAGCTCAAAACTCACAGTAGGGCTGTGAAGGTGGCTCAGTAGTAGAGTGCTTGCCTTGCATTCATGAGGACTGGGTTCCATTCCACAGTACCACATAAGCAGAAAAATCCGGAACTAGCGCTGTGGCTCAAGTGGTAGCATGCTGGCCTTGATCTGAAGAACTGAGGGTCCCACATATGGCCCCCCAAAAAGAAAACAAAAACAAAACTCTCACAGTAAACAAACTGCAGGAGGCTGCTGGGAAGAACAGGAACCCCCCTCTCCCTTACCCACTCCCTCCCCCCCCCCCCCCGCAAAAAAAAAAAGAGAACAACCTACTATCAGGCCTTTGCATGGGCTGCTCTGCATCCTGCCTTAGGCTTTGCTAATATCCACAGTGAACCTTCCTGCCTCTTCTTCAGGTTTCAGTCCTTAGTGAGATTCTTCGAGACGCCTGTATAAAACCACACCCTCTCATGGACTCTGACAATCAGAATGTTCCCAAGAATGTCCACATCCCTGTGTAACCACAGGGGACAAGTGTTGGAAAGTCAGGTCCCAGGTAGAGGAAAGAGGATCACTTGAACACAGAGTTTTAGTCGAATCCAACACCATAGCAGTATCCTGTCTCAACAAACAAAAAGAGCAGGTCCTTGTGGTTCACCATTTAATCCTTGCTAATCACGGGGTTGTTATCTGGAGGAACGTAGTTCAAAGCCAAGCAGAAAAGTCTGAAAGACTTTATTTTCCATAAATCAGCAAAATGATGGAATGGAGGCTTGTCTCAAGGGGTAGAATTTCAACAAAAGCCAAACTATGAGGCCCTGAGTTCCAACTCAGGTAACTAGCAAAAATAAAATAGAGGGAATCAGAGGGAAATTTGACATAAACCTAAGGCCATCTGAAGATATAGCAGAAAGGATTTCAAACGTGCTGGCTTTGAAGACTGCAGTGGTGGGACCACAAGCCCTGGAATGCTGTAGGCACCACAGATATTCGAAGACTGAAGTAAAGGATTTTCTCCAAGCCCTCCAGAGGGCGTTTAGCACATTGCAGACATCTTAATTTCTGTTCTGGGTCCAAGATTCTGATTTCTGATCTCTGGCCTCCTGAATTGTGAGAGAATAAATATCTGATTTAAAAAATAATAATAATAAAAGTAAAAATAAAAAAAATTGAGGAGATTGGTGAATTTGAGAAACAGGAGAATGATGGAACAGTTGACATTATCATGGTGCACTGTAATTAGAAATAATGATTTTTTTAAAAATTCTAATTCAAAATGCAGCAGGAACGATGAAAAACAATTATAAACCCAGCCAGTAATACTTTTGGTTGAAATGCATTCCCCTCAAGAGGACTCAACAGATCAGATAACTTTACATTCTAACATGTACAAATCTTAAGAGCACTTAATGTTAAAGTAATTTACCTCCTGATTCTCTTGTAAAACCAAAGTCCTATTTATTTACATAAAGTTTTCAAACTCTGTAAATATAATTCTGTTTGCAATGTAAAGGCTTAATGAAGTTACTCTTCTTCTGCTGGCTCTTCTGTGACTTCGGAGCCTTCCCCATCGGTATTTTTTTATTTTTTAATAAGATTTTTAATGTGAAAATAGTGTACAGAAGGGTTACAATTACATTAGCAAGGTAATGAGTACATTTCTTATCAAGCATTGTTGCCTCCTCCTTTGTTTTTCTCCTACCATCCCTGTCCTTCAGGACTACACCAGCCAAAGTTGTAAAATTAGTTTTTCGACATAGCATCTCATTGTTGCAATGAGTCCACCTATCTCCCTATTAAAACAATTTGTTTTTTTCCTTCCCCTCCCCAAATTGTCCCAACATCAAATACAGTGAAAACAGAAGTTATACTGTGGGTGAGGGACATACAAAGCAACAAAAAAATTACCTGATAAATATGTTAAAAACAATGGCAAAAAAGAAAAAACCACTTGTGTACTTATCTTGGGGTTCATTTCACCTAACTTCATCTTATCTGACCTTTTATGCTTGTCTCAGACAAATACTAGTTATTTCAAATAAGGGAAACCATGGGACCTATGTTTCTTTGGGCCTGGCTTACTTCACTCCCCTTCATTTTTCTGAGAGAAAATCTCTTCAGTGTCATTGGAATTGAATCCAATTAAATCTTTTCTCTTGGCAGTCAGAAGCACTGCGTACTAGTCTATCTTTTTCTGGGCATAAAGATAAACCTCTCTCAGAATGACATGGGACAGACTCTTCCATTTGATTATTTTTCTTAGAAGTTTCCCTTCATTCACAGAAAGGCAGCATCCAATTGCTGTGTTTTGTTTCTTCCACAGATTCTTCCTATTCACTCTTTTCATCATTCTCTTCCCTGCAGTACTGCCAGTCATGACTGTTTTTCCTCTTGATCTTGTGATGAAGATGATGTTTCTGTTACTTCTACTGTAACAGAAAAACCTGTAACTATAGTAGGCTGCCCCTCTAAATTCTCCTTTTTTGTCACTTTTTTCCCTCATGCCCACCTGCTTCCCCAGCATCTTCATTTGGGTGTTCATTTTTTATAAGGCTCATGAGAAAACTTTAGTTTCAGATGTTGAGGAATTGTTGTAACATTCTTCTTCATTTTGCTGTGTGATTGGATCTGCTGCCTGTGATCTCAGGCAAGTCATTTCCTGTCCCATGATCTTAAAGAGACACCTGCATTGATCAATTGATGTAGATAATCAAGACCCCTTTAAATCTATACCTATAGAGTCTGGTGGATTGCCAGGAAGCTGAAGACCATTTGATTTATACTCTTGCAAGTGCTTTTCCTGCAAGAAGCATAAACACAACTAATAGCTATCATCCTCTTTTCTATTTTGCTGAGAAATGTGCCCATCTCAGTGCAGTTCCCCTTGGATTGTTAGCTATTCACATAGTCATATTATACTAAAAGGGTTACCATGAAATCCAATGTTAGTTTTTAGGATTCTTTTCTTCATGACTGGAGAAATTAGGTGAGAGGTAAGAGTGAGACCAAGTGAGTAGGCAATGCCCCAGAGCCTCCAGCTGCCAGCCTCCAGCATGTGCTCCCCCAGGAAATTGCTCTTCCTTGTTTCCTCCTCATTCCTTTATTCTCATTGTTTTGTTTTGAAGAATTTCCGTTAGCATTTCCTGAAGGATAGGTCCCATAGAGATACATTTTGTTAGCGTTGCCTGAGATTGTTCATGCTTGGTGTCTTTAATATCCAAAGGATAGCTTTGTTGGCACACAATTTTTCAGTTTTTGTACTGGTTGTGGGCTTTTCCTTTTGTTTTTTAGTAATGTGGAAAATCTCATGCCACTTTCCTGATATTTAAGATTTCTGCCAAGAAGATTATTTCATTAACTAAGACACTCTTAGGTAAGGTTTCTTTGTTTTCTTGTGAGGACTTTTAAGTTTCTTTATCATTCATTTGCGAATGTTCATTATAATATATCTTGGTTGAATGAAACTGTGGCCATTGGGCTGCTTCTTTCTGAACAAACTATCTTTCTGTAGCTTACGTATGTTTTCTGTTATTATTTCTTTGAGTAAGCTGTATAGTCCATTGTCATTTTCCAAGCATTTCTCCTGCCATACAAATGTAATCTTCTAAATAATTTTCCAATGCTCTTAAAAATCTTTACTTTGACTTTTTACTTGGCCTGGTTATTTTCTATAGAGTGCCTCCTATCTCATTAATTCTTCTATTTGACCTAACCTGTTTGTAGATGCCTTTTCCTATAGTGCAAGTTTCTTTATCTGTATTTTTAGTTTAAATATCTAGATTAACTCATTTTCAATCTTGGCCAGGCACCGGTGGCTCACACCTGTAATCCTAGCTACTCAGGAGGCTGAAACCTGAAAATTGTGATTCAAACGCAGCCTGTACAGAAACATGTGTGAGACTCTGATCTCTAGTTAACTACCAGAAAACCAAAAGTGGCACTATGGCTCCAGTGGTAGAGTGCTCACCTTGAGCTGAAGAGCTTAGGGAGAATGCCAAGGCCCAGAGTTCAAGCATTATGACATATGTATATATATAGTAATATATATCCCATCTCTCTTAAATTTGTCTTGTAGTGTTTCTCTCTGTTAAGAAATGTTGAGTTTCCCCATAAAGTTTCTTCATTTAGTACATTACCTCTCCTTAAAAAAGTAATTTCAGTCCTGTCAACATTTGTCTGTCCTGATCACTTCTAGCAATCCTATGTTGACTAATAGAAGGTGTTATAATTTTCACAACTGTCAGAGGCTTTAGGGCATGAATTTCATACTGAAATAGTATTTATTTCAGATACCTGAAGCTGAATATGTAGCTTTGTATCCAACTTTCCAAGAAAGATGCTTATTCCTTCCAGTTTTTTTCTTCCTTCAGAATTCTGAAGAATCTTAATGATATTTAAAGATTAGAATAATATTGACACTCATAAAACTGTCTTACTAGGCTTTTTATTGAAATTTCATTACATTTGGAGATAAACTTGACAAGAAAGGATACATCTTGGCAATGTATAGTCTTGTTACTCATAAATGTATCATATCTTTTCTCTAGTTAATTTTGATTTAGTATCTTAGATTTTTTTTGATCCGGTCATGGGGCCTGAACTCTGGTCGTGGATACTGTCCCTCAGCTCTTCAGCTCAAGGCTAGAACTCTACCACTTGAGCCACAGTGCCACTTCCAGCTTTTTTCTTTTTGCTTATGTGGTGCTGAGGAATTGAACCCAGGGCCTCATGCATGCAAGGCAAGCACTCTACTACTGAGTCACCTTCCAAGCTCCTTATCTTAGATTTTTGTATGTTTCCAAATAGACTATTTGTTAGATTTATACAACTCCATTTTTGGCATCAATCAAACATAAGTGATACACTTATAGTCATACTATATAAGCTATTAATGAATTTGTATTATTCCATTTATTTCAAATTCATTCATTCAGTGATACCATTTGCAAAATTATTTACTTTGGAACGTTAATACTCCACCCCTTTGAAGTATAAGTACTTGCTGTTGCTAGGATTCTTTTTTTATTCTTGTATATATTCTGCATTGACAGTCATATTAGCATTTATTTATTCAAGAAGGCATTTCAAAATAAATATGCTATCATTCATCCATTCATCCTTATTTCTCATTGCATAGAGATACCTCCCATGGAATGTAAAAGGAATGGTGAGAGATAACATTGTTAGCCCAAATGAGCTCCCTTCATATCTTAGCACACTCCTTCCACCTTCCACAGTTGGCATACTACCTTCCTAGGCAACACTAGGCACATTTAGTAAAGGTAGTAAATAATCAGCCTCCAACTCCCCTTTGCCTCGAGATGGCACATCTCTGGGGCAGCTACCATCATATAAGGCAGCAAGAGCCCCTTAGAGTGACCTTCATGTCTGGTCAGCAACAGGGCCCCTTATCTATACATGGACAGCAATAAATCCTAATCCACCATGATGAAGCCCCTAGTCCCTTCCTAGCCTCAGTAGGTTATATAGGTCACCTTGGACATAGCCATCTCTTCTTCTCACTCTTTGCTTAAGAGAATGGCTCTTGCTGGTCCTTTTGCTGGCAATAAACCTTTTGTTGTTTTCTGTACCCGGATGTCTGCATGGTTTTCTGGCAAAAGTCTAATAATCTAACAAACATCACTGCCTTAATACTAATCTCTCAGTGTTAAGTATACTGTTAGTTACTGTAGTGTATTTGTAGATATGCTTTTTTTCTTTTTTTGTGTAGATATTCTTGAGTGAGTTATTAGTTACTGTAGTGTATTTCTAGATATTCTTTTTATTTTTTTATTTTTTATATTTTTTATTATGAATATAATATACAGAGGAGTTACCGCTATTTTTAAGGGAAGGTAATGAGTACATTTCTTAACAAACATTGTTGCCTCCTACTTTTATTCCCTTTCCCATCCCTTCCCATTACCCCCCTTCCCATTTCCCCTCTTTCCCCCCACCGCCTGGCCAAAGTTGTAAAGTTCATTTTTTGACATAACGTCTTGTACATCTCATTGTTGCAATGGGTCCACATGTATGCCTTTTTAAACAATCTGTTTTTCCCTTCCCCTCCACAAAGAATACCAACATCAAATTCAGTTAAAACGGGGGTTATACTGTGAGGTAGGGACATACAAAGCAACAAACAAATCATCTTATAAATATGTTAGAAACAATCACAGAAAGAAAAAAAAATTGAATCCTTATCTTGGGGTTTATTGCACCTAACATCAACTTATCTGACCGTTTCTGCTTGTCTCAGACATATACTAGTTATTGCAAATAAGGGAAACCATGGGACCTATGTTTATTTGGGTCTGGCTTACTTCACTTAATATAATTTTTTCCAAGTCTTTCCATTTCCTAACAAATGGGGCAATGACATTCTTTCTGATGGAGGCATAGAATTCCATTGTATATATATACCACATTTTCTTGATCCACTCATCTACTAAGGGGCATCTGGGTTGGTTCCATATCTTAGCTATGGTAAATAATGCTGCAATAAACATAGTAGTGCTGGTAGCTTTAGTGTGGTCTTGTTTGTGATCATTTCAGTAAGTGCCCAAAAGTGGGATTGCTGGGTCATAGGGGAGCCCTGAGAGGTCTCATTCATGGAGTACATAAACAGCTGGCTGAAAGAATTCAGGGAGACCACAAAGGGCATGCTGAATGGAGCACAATAGAAGGAATGGGACTCCAAGGAAACCATAACCAATCAACTAAGTGATATGAGGCTAAATACTAGACACCAAATTAAGAAGTAAAGAAGTTCATACAAGATCTGAAACAAAGATCCAGCAAAGAATTTAAAGCCATCAAAGCCAACCAATTAGAAGGAAAAGAAATAAAAAATAAAGTAGAAAGTCTTGACAGTAGGTTAGACCATGCAGAAAATCGAATCTCGGGAATTGAAGACAATCTAAATATTATAGAGAAAGAACATACAACCATCCAAGACAAATCCAAGAAATATGGTAGATATATTCAGCATTTGGAGGACACCATCAGAAGACCTAATCTGAGAGTAATGGGTATAGAGGAGCACCTAGAGACAGAAGTTAATAGTCTAGAAAATTGGTTTAACAGGATCCTAGCAGAGAACTTCCCAAACATGCAAAACGGAGGCCTATTCAGATACCAGAGGCTTTTAGAACCCCTTTCTAGATATTCTTGACATAGTTTTCATTCGTTTTCTTAGTTTGCTGGAAAGTTGATTTTCTTTTTTATCATAAATGAGATGGGATATTTATCATGTAGTGTTTCTCAGCTTCTTGGCATGATGATGTGCTTTTTCATAGAGGTTGTTGGGAAGATGTATTATGTTTTAGATATTCAACCAGATTTATATATCTGGGATAAATTGCATTGAGTTGTTATTTTTATATTCTGCTGGATTCCATTTGTTTATACAAACAGTTAGTACTTTTGTACTTACATTAATGACGTACTAGACTGAATCTTCTACTGGTACCATACCTTTGTGTGGTCTAGTGCCGGGATAGTTCTGATGTCATACAATGAGTCAGAAAATATCTGCCCTGTCTCTCAGTGCTTTAACAGATAATATGGAACTTTCAGGAGCTCTACCTTTGTTATAATTATGGATGATCTACTGCTGGTAGAGTGAGTTTGGTTAGAATGTTTCTTTGGAGAAACATTTAAGATGATATTGGCCTTCTTTCAGAGCTTGAATAGCATAGAATCTGAAGACAGCGTCTTGGTAATGAAGCAGGTGACAGTGGAGTCTGTGGGAGGAGAAGTGTGTTGTGGTTTCAATTTGTTGTGTCTGAATTTCAACAATAAAATAATACTAAAATAATTTCTCTTAAAGTAAGAGAAATTTTTGCTAGGTTTTCTAAACATGATACAGGAGCAATTTAAAAGATGATATAGAAATTAAAGTAAGAAGATGCTTATAATTCTTTTCTCCATGTCTATTGTATTCCTGCCAGAAATATTTATTAGGCATGTAGGACTGAGGAGACAAATGTTGGCTGCAAAGGAGTAAAAAAGGCTAGGAACTCTTTTAGATGAAAAGAGACTTGGAGACTACTAAAGAAGTCAATGTACATTTTTCAATTCATGGAAATATAAGTAATACTAGAGAAATCTCAATATATAATATATTACAAAAATAGATTATTTAAAGCATGAGAGATTATAAATCAGTGTCTAAATTCCTTCAGTTCTCTTTAGGAAATATGTATGTTTTTTTAATTTAATAGATTTTTAAAGAAAATATGTATCTTATATAGGCATGTATATGTGTATTATATGTGTGTATATATGTGTGTACTTATAGGTATATACAACATATATAATCATAGGCTATGTGTTATATATAAGCATATATATATATATATATATATCTTATATATCGTAGATATACATCAACAAACACTTTTGAGTCTGATAATTCAACCTTCTCCAAATTAGTGGCTATGCCTCACTTTATTTGGACAGTTATAACAAAATAGGCATTGTGGCTTATAAAGAAAAGAAGTTTCTTTACTGCACTTTAGGAGACTATTAGTGGTGAGAGAGGATTCATGGTGAAGACTTACTCTCTAGATTATAGATAGTGGAGTGCTGGTGTCATATTAAATAATCAAAGAGTTTTCTTGATCTTCTTTTTGTAGGCACACAAATCCCATTCATGACCATTCTCATGCCTTAATCTCCTCCCATTGTACATATTACTTAATAATTTTACTTGTTTGTTTGTTTGTTTGTTTTTGTGCCAATAGTGAAGCTTCAACTCAGGGCTTTGCTCAAGGTTAGCTATCCATAGCTAGCTTTGTGCCCATTAATTGGAAATAAGTGCCTCATGGACTTTTGTACCAAGGCTGGGTTAAAAAATGATCTTTAGATTATTATCTCCCAGCTAGCTGTGAGCCACCAGCATCATGTACTTAAGGTTAAGCCTTAGGATTTTGTTTAATTTTATTATTTATTGATTTCTTTGTTTTGCAGATTCTGGGTCTTGAACTCTGGGCTTGAACATCCTCACTCAGCATTTTTGTTCAATGTCAGTGTTCTAGAAATTAAGTCAGAACTCCACATCAGGCTTTTGTAGTTTTATCAGAGATGAGAATTTCGCAGACTTTTCTACCTTGGCTGGTTTTGACCACAATTCTCCAGAGCAGTTAATATTACAGACATGAGTCACTAGCAGCAAGCAAGGGTGGATTTTAATATAAACATTTGCAACACAAATACTCAGACAATGATAGGACCTGTAGACTGAGTGGTGGAAGTGTGCTTTTGAAAGGCAATTTTTACATGTTAGGACAATGAAATAGCGTAAGGACAGATTGGTCTCATTCAATAATGAACAGTAGTTTTTCTGGAATTGTATACTGGAAGGCCTTCACATATGATTTTACAAATGGCTTTCCACATGTCTTACAAAACATGTTTAAAATTTTTGTTTGATTTTTTTTTTGATGATAAAGATTGAACCCATGACTATGCATAGTGGGCAAAATCTGTACACAAAGAGAGCTATACCCCTCATTCTAGTCTATTAATTACTTTTTAAAGTAATTATATATTGTATGAAAGAAGATGTTTCTTTGTAGCAAAGTTGTTTGGGAATGGCCCAAAGTGGACTTGAAGTTGTAGTCCTACTGCCTTGGATTTCTACATTGCCACTGTAATACCCTTTCATCCCTAATTCTTGATGGGTTATTCCCCCAAAATGGGCAAGCAAGTATCTAGTTTGTGAAGATGTATATCTAATGTTGTGATTTATTATTTGTATTTTTAATTAATGCAAAATAAGTTGTTTTACAGGTTTGGATAAATACTTTAGAAATTATATTGTCTATAAAACTATCTGGTAAAAATTACTGTGCCTTTATCACTCAGTAAATCACTAATGTTTCAGAAATAATGGAATTAGTATCTGTGATCAATTCCAGCCCATATGCCTTCTCATCATGGTGACATGAATATTTAATAAAAAGCATTTGAATTTTGAACACACAGGATTCTTTTTATTCACAATAGTTTCAATAGTTGTTAGCAGTATGTGCATTTCTGGAAAATATTTTGTTTCTAGTCTTTTAAATATACCATACTGTATTAATAGTCTCTAATAGATTTAGATAGATGTTGTAAGTCATTCTTTTCTTGTTTATTTGAAAGTTCTGTGTTAAGCACATGACACATATGAATGACAGTCTCTAGCATCAGTCAACAATATACTATTGGTGTGGCTGACATTCCAATTGCTGTTATCATAAAGCATACAATTGTCTATTTTCCTTAGTTCTGTTTAGGTTACATTCTCTAAAATAAGCATGATAGTTTATGCTGATGTTATTTTTTGGGGGGGGTCTGGTCATGGGGCCTGAACTCTGGGCCTGGACGCTGTCCCTGAGCTCTTCAGCACAAGGCCATCACTCTACCACTTCAGCCACAGTATCACTTCCATTTTTTTTCATTTTGCTTATGTTGTGCTGAGGAATCGAATCCAGGGCCTCAGGCATGCAAGGCAAGTGCTCTATCACTGAGCCACCTTCCCAGCCCTATGGTGAAGTTTTTAATTAATGAATTAATTTTGTAACAAGTCCATTTTTCTAACTTTTCCACAAGTGTGCATATTGATTATCTATGAAAGTTTATATTGTGACCTTTCCATTTGTACATATAACATTTATTAATATTATTCACCTCTTCTTCTTTTCTCTTTTCTCTATTAGTATTTTTGTAATTTTTTAGAAATGGTGTCATTAACCTTTGAGTAAAAGTCCAAGTTACACTTTTTATCATGGTGGAACCCAGCTCTTTTTTTTCTTTTTAACCGTACTAGGATTTGTGCTCCTGTGCTACTGGTGCCAGGTGCCTTTTCTATTTGGAGTGGAGAAAAAAAATCTCAGGATGTGGCCCAGTGTGTGTTTAGCTTTAGTGATCCTCCTACTTTAACCTCCTAATTAGCTGCCACCATAGGCAGACATTGCACTCTCTCCAGTCCATTACTCACTAGGTTTTAAAATCCAAATCTGGAAAATTATCATACTACAGGACACAGTTGCATAAATTGAAAGTATGGGATTGGGAAGGTTAGTAAATTTATAGACTGCCTACAAAGCACAATTCCCTGATGCAAATCCCAGGTCTTCCAAAAAGGAAATATATTAAAAATCTTAGTGTGTTAGTGAAACGTTGAGATATACATGCAAGTAAACTATTGTTTACTGTGTGCTATGAATTTAAGATGCCCACTAAAGTAAATGGTCATAGCCCTCTATGAGTTTCAAACGTGAAAAAAAATTCATTATATTTTCACAGTTAGAAGTGCATAAATATGTTTGAAAGTATCACTGTTTATATTTTGTGTTTCTATTACTTGGTAGAACTTTCTGTAGAGGCCTGTTGTTTCTCATTAGCTAAAATTCTGTCTTCTCTATTTCTGTACTGATGATTTGTACAGTCATACTGGTCATTATTGAAAGTGGAATATTCAGGTCAGTTACCTGGAGAATGTTTAGTCTCTAGAATTGTAATGGGAATTTGGGGGGGGGTTGGGGGGGGTCTGGATGTGGGCCTGAACTCTGGGCCTGGGCGCTGTCCCTCAGCTCTTCAGCTCAAGGCTAGCGCTCTACCACTTGAGCCACAGTGCCACTTCCGGCTTTTTTCTTTTTGCTTATGTGGTGCTGAGGACTTCAACCCAGGGCCTCATGCATGCAAGACAAGCGCTTTACCACTGAGCCACCTTCCCAGCCCCTTGTAATGGTTTTAAACACTAGAGTTTTCCATTTATTGGGACATCAGTCTCATCATTATCTTAATATTTTAGGTACATTTTCTTTATTTTTTTCAACTTACATCTATTATAAAACGTGGTAAATCCAACTTCTTACTTATATAAATACCTTTTTGTAGTGACTGACCTTTTTCCAGTTGCTCATAATTCCCAAAATCACTCTGTTTTTTTCTGACAACCATCTTTTGCTTATGACCTTTGCTATATTCTTAGAATGATCAGAACATGGCAAAAGGTCTAGTGTGTTTTAGTCCATTTTACAGCTTGTCAAGATTCAAAGCAGAGGGCAAGGCCAAAACAAACAAATTCACAGATTTAAAAGCAAATCAGGGAGAGGAAAAATATCCTTGAACTTGCTATTTTACACTAAAATACTTGTCTCCAATTAGTTTTCAAATGTTGTTTTGACCTTAAGTTTTACATTGCTTTCTTACAGCCTTCTAATAAAAATCAATATATACTAAAATAAAGGTGAAGTTTTTGCATGTGGATTGTATAACTATAGAAATCCTTTCTATGAAAAGACATACAATTCAGGTGTCTTAAACATGGTTTTTACTCATTTAAAACCAAAAGTTTATGAAAAGGTAATGAGTAGGAAAGGAAAAGCAATAAGTTGTAGCAAAACAGGGATGAGTTTTTGAGCATTTTCCCACCACATGGGTGAGTCCTAGTGTTGACATCAGGGTATGGCCAATATTTGTGAGCTTCATTCTGCTGTAGACTAGCACTCTACCACTTGAGCCACAGCATCATTTTCCTGTTTATTCTGGGTAGCTTATTGGATGAAGAGTCTCATGGATTCCATTTCTGATATGGATTCAAATCCCAATCCCCAGATCTCAGTCTCTTCAAAAGCTAGAATCATGCTATCAGGGTGCTTTACATTGACATGTATCATTTAAAAGTCATTTAAGAAATAACTGATATTTTTTCTATAAGGACTTTTGCAATTATTTCTAAGGATAACAAAACTGATGCAATTTTAGAGGCTAATGCAGACGAAGCTAGAAGACTGAAAGCATATGGTAATTTTCTTGTTTCATCTTCTCCTGTGTGTTTTATAAGTGTATATTAGCATTAAGATGAACAAATTTTGAAAAAAAAGTGTCTGCCTTTATATTGCCAGTATATTAGAAATGCCCATGAACTTTTCTTTTTGGCCAGACCTGGGATTTGAGCATAGGGCCTGGTTGCTAAACTTTGTTTTCAAGGCTAGTTTTCAGCCACCTCTGTACTCCCAGTTTTTTGGTACTTTATGGGAGACCATGAGTCTCATGAACATCCCTGCCTGCTCTCTGTTTGAAGACTGGTTCTCAGATCTCAGCCTCCTAAGTTGGATTAGAAGTATGAACAAATTCCACCTTTCATAAACATTTTTTGTTAAGTAATTTGTGAGTTTTTAAGATCTTAGTGCTCATTCTCAAAGATAAAGACATGAATAGACTGAGTGAGATTGAGAGAAAGAGAGAGAAAACTTGTCCTGTTCACCTCCCTTTGGCACTATTGTGATTTGATCCTGGGACCTCTCGTTCCTAGTTAGGCATTCTTCCCTGTCAGTCAAATCTCATCTATACTTTAATTTTTTGTTGATTTGTCATGGGTCTTGAACTCTGGCGATAGGCACTGTCCCTGAGCTCCTCAGTTCAAGGTTAGTGCTCAACCACTTGAGCCACAGTGCCATTTCCAGTTTTCTGGTAGTTAATTGGAGATAAGGGTCTTATGGACATTCCCTTTCTGGTCTGGCATTGAACTGCAATCCTCAGATGTACTGACTAGATACTATTATAGGCATGAGGCACCACCCCCTAGCCAAACACTAGGATTTATGTTTTGTTTCTTAGATAAGCTCTTTTTTTTTTACTGCGCACTAGCCTCAGACTTATATCCTGCTCCTTATTGATTCACTTATATCTGAGACCAACAGCATGCACTAACACAGCCAGTAAATTAGCTGAACTGAGTTTGTGAACTTTTTCACGGGGTAGTTTTGAACCATGACTGTCCTGTTTTCCACATGAATATTAACATTATAGGTATCAATCACATGACTGACATCTGCATTTGTGCCTAACATCTGTATTTGTGCCTAATACTTGGCATACGAACTCCAGTTGTGTAAATATAGCAGGCTTGCTTGCTCACAACTGGTACTCTAATACTTAATTCAGGATTCCAGCCTCTGTTGTTTTGCTAGCTAATTGGAAATCTTATTAACTGAATTATTTTTGCCTTGGGAGGCTTAGAAGTTCCTGTATTTCTATTTTTTTCTGTTTAAGTTTTCTGTACCCTTTGTTAAGATTATCTGATCCATGGAAGGGAACAGGAGTCACAGAAACAGGAAAAAGAATGAACTAGTGCAACAATGATACTCACTAGACACTCTGTTGGAAATGAACTTTACAACTTGTGGGGAGAGTTAAGCAGGAGTTAATGAGGAAAGGGATAACAATGTTTTAAAAAAGTACTTATTACCTTACTTATGTAAATATAAACCCCTGTTCAACACCTTCACAATAAATATATTAAAAAAAGAAAAAAGAAAAAAAAAAGAAGTTCTACCTTTAAATCACCCAAGATTCCGAGTAGCTAGGAATACAAAACTGATCTTTTCCAAAGGGTACCTTACTTCTTTTTCCTCTGTGTGTGAGGGAGGTGTGGATGTAGGTAGGTGTGGGTACATGGGTATGCATGCCTATCCTAACACTTGATCTCAGGGCTTATTTGCTGCCTTCCAGTTAAATCTGAGAGCAGTAAATAGCCAAGCACCCAGAGCCTATAAACCCTTAAAGCAGAATCTCAGAAAGAGGAAAAAGCTCTCCTGGATTATAGAAACACCAGTGTCTCAATATATGTAGAAAATTGTCTGATGACATTCAGTATGTAATTATGATTACAAAAATGATAAATGAATTAGGTATTGGTGGAAATTAAATACTGCTATCAGAGACCCATTTGTATTAACCTAGAAGATAACATTATAAATACTGAAAAGGTAAGAAAGCTTTTCCATCTGTAAGCTGGAACATGCTGTTGATCATTCCCACTTTCATACCTATATTCAATATTGTTACAGAGGTCATATCCAAGTCATATCTAGATGAGATAAAGTAATTTCATCATGATAAAGAACCCAGATGTCAAGTTCTGGGAAGATGGCGGAGGAGAAGCTGGAGGCTAAACAAGCTCTCACATAGAAAGCAGTTTTAGAGTTCCAGTGAACAGTCCTAAGCCAGAGAATCACACCAAGTATGCCATCACAGGACAGAGAGGTAGGCCAGAGAGGGAAAATCCAGGCAAGGAGACAGCTCTGAGCTCTTGCCAGCAGCTACCGCTGCAGCAGCAGCAGTGGCGGTGGTGGCCGAATCCACCATACCTGAATCACAGAGAGTCCAGGACGAAGGAGCCAGATGCAGCGGGCAAGCAGATTCTACTCAACACTAGCAAGAACCAAGAAGAAGTGGACATCTTCATCCTGCAGTTCACAGACCAGAGACGACCCAGGAACCAAGACTCAGTGTGAGTAGAAGCCTGACGTCCTTACTCCTTCTCAGGGAGCAGAGGAGGGAAGGCCACCCCCCCCCCCCCCAGTAACGGAGATCTCCATCTTGGATACTGACAAAGCTCGGTGGAGCTGCTAGCTCCAACTCAGGCCTTGGAAGAAAACTAGAGTCATTTAGCAGGTCACAAGAGCCTAACTTGACCTGCCAGACTCAGCTCCACCCAGGGAAAAGTCACCCAGCTCAGGCGCCAGCCCTAGGAATGGCTTTCTTCACTGGGTAATCAGAGCCAGAGGCTGCCCCTCCCTATAGCAGCCTTGAAAATCAATTGAAATTCAGTAAACGGAAACCCTGAGAATGGCTCCAGGCTGGGCTCTGTGAGTTTCTCACAAACTAGCCCCCGGGAATAGCTACTGTTTGCTGAAAGGCCTCAACTCTACCCAGAACCTAGCCTCATAACAGCATCTCCAAACTTGAGGAAAAAGCCATCTCCCACTTTTGTGATACTCAAAGCAGATCTCCCGCCCATTGAACTAACCTGGAAGGAGGATCACAAAATCCTGGGTAAAGCAGAGCATTTTTCTGCCTGTTGGAACAAACTGACTTAAGAAACCAACCAAGCAACAGGACCACAAGCAGACTAGAGACTCCAAAAAGAGGCTGGTTACAGACACAAGGGAAATACAGGATTTTTCCCACCCTTCCGAAAAAAATCAAAGATCTTCTTCTTCTTCTTCTTCTTCTTCTTCTTCTTCTTCTTCTTCTTCTTCTTCTTCTTCTTCTTCTTCTTCTTCTTCTTCTTCCTTCTTCTTCTTCTTCTTCTTCTTCTTCTTCTTCTTCTTCTTCTTCTTCTTCCTTCTTTTCTTCTTTTGTTACCTTTCATAAATTTTTTTTTCTTTTCTAAAACTTTTTAAAATTTTTAATATTTCCGTTTTTTGAAAAAAAATTGTTTTCTAGTAACTTTTTTTCCCTCTTATAATTTTAGGGATACATGTGTGTGTGCATTTTTCTTTCTTTTTATTTCTTTTTTTAAAAAATTTTTTCTTTTTGTTTTTTGTTTAACTCTACTGAACTTCTGATCTTTTTTCTTCCTTTCTTATCCTTTTCACCTTATGTTCTCTTTCATTCTTCTTTAGGTGACTTAATTGTTGTTCTGCACATCCTCAGATAAACCCTTAGTTGACTATTAGACCCTATCCTCCATTTTATACACACTTAATCCACAAATTTATTACTCAATTCAAAACCTCTGAGACTTAAATTCCTTAATAGCAGTACTACCTCTTTATACCTATACAATATTTTCAGTATTTTTATTTTTAAGTTTTTCACATCTCCCTTATATCCCTCCCCTTCTCTCATTATATTCACGTTCTTCTCTGAATAGTTTGTTTATGAGGGTGCATAATCTTTTTAATTTTTACTTTTCTATTTTTTCTGGTCACTTTTTTTCCCTTTCTCTTTCTTCTTTTTTTCTCTCTCTTTGCATTCATCCTATCCAACCTATGTCCTGCTTTGAGATTAGGACTTAGTTAACTCTCCCTGTGCCGTCCCACATCACTCTATTCCTATTTTTTACCCATATCTCTCCCTAAGCCTAATAATTTCTGGTTTTCCAAATTCTCCTTTGCAGTTCGTAGCCCATTAATATATAGTTGTTTGATGTTGAATAGATGTATCTGTTGACTAGATTATATCTGCAGAATATTGACTGGGCAAATTCAGACTTTGGTTGATGCTTGCCTTAAGTTAGTGTTCTAGCACAAAACTGGTGTTATTTTCATCCCAAATGGGCAGAGTAGCTGGAAAAACACAAGAAAAATGGCAAGTCCGGGTATCTCAATGCCAACTCGTGATAATCAGGGGACAGAACAGATAATGAATAATCCAAAGGAGAGTTCCCCAATAGCTCTACAAACACTGCTGGCAAGCATGATAAGGGAAAAGATTGAAAACATACAAAGGAGTCTGTTTGAGCATGATAGGGAGAGAGAGGAGGCAATCCAAAGGTTTATACAGGAATATCATGAGCGTGAGAAAGCTACTCAAAAACTGATACAGGATTTGCACAAGCAGCTTGAGAATACTCAAAGAGAAAGGCAGGAATGGCGTGAACATGCTGAGAAAATTCAAAGAGAACCACAGGAATGGCATGAATGGGAGTTGGAGGAAACTAAGCAAAGAGTAATACAGGAATTGAGAGAGCAGGATGAGAATACACGAAGATCACTAAAGGCATTCATGGGATCCATTCACAAAGAGCTAAAGGAAGTCAGGGAGACCACAAAGGGAATGCTGAATCGAACCCAACAGAAGGAATGAGAGTCCAAGGAAACCATAACCAATCAACTAAGTGATTTGAGAATAAACACTGAACACCAAATTAAGGAAGTAAAGAAGTTCATACAAGATCTAAAACAAAGCTTCAACAAAGAATTTGAAACCATGAAAGCTGACCAATTAGAAGGAAAAGAAATAAAAAACAAAGCAGAAAGTCTTGACAGCAGGTTAGACCATGCAGAAGATCGAATATCGGGGATTGAAGACAGCCTAGATATTATAGAGAAAGAACATTCAACCATCAAAGACAAGTCCAAGAAATATGATAGATCTATCCAACACTTGGTAGACACCATCAGATGGCCTAATCTGAGTGTAATGGCTGTAGAGGAGCACCTAGAAACAGAAGTTAATGGTCTAGGAAATTTGTTTAACAGGATGCTAGCAGAGAACTTCCCAAACATGCACAAAGATAGGCCTATTCAGATACAAGAAGCTTTTGGAACTCCAAATAGACAAATCAGAATAGGACATCCCACCATCACACAGGATCAGACCAAGGAAAATATACTTAAAGCTGAGAAAGTGAAAAGATTAATAACTTATAAGGGGAATCCAATTAGGACCATCTTAGAGACAATCAAAGCAAGAAGAGCCTGGAATGATGTATGCCATGTCCTAAAAACAAACAACTATCAACCAAGAATACTCTACCAAGCTAAACTCTCCTTCATAACTGAAGGCCAAATAAAAACCTTCCATAGCAAAGAAAAATTGAAACAATACATCTCCACCAAACCAGCCCTAAAAAAGATTCTTAAAGATGTCCTACACATAGAAAACCAACAAGACCGCAGCAAAGGGCAAGAAACTGCACCCAAACTGAGAATCCAAGAACCATAGGAAGAACCCAGTTTTCACAGCCCCCAAGAAGGTAGATAACATGGCAGGAACTCCCAAATACCTCTCAGTCCTATCTATCAACATTAATGGACTTAACTCTCCAATTAAGCGACATAGACTTCTCTACTTGGAATAAAAAACAAGATCCTTCTATCTGCTGCCTTCAGGAGTCACATCTTGCCCATAAAAACAAACACATTTTCAATGTTAAAGGCTGGAGAAAAATCTACCAAGCAAACGGCCCCCATAAACAGGCGGGAGTTGCAATCCTAATATCAGATAAAATAGACTTCAAATTAAAAATTGTGAGAAGAGATAAAGAAGGTCACTACATACTAATTAAGGGATCTCTCCTTCAGGAGGATATTACAATTCTAAATATCTATTCGCCAATCAATGGAGCATCCAATTTTATCCAAGAAATACTACTTTCTCTCAAATCCCACATAGATCCAAAGACATTAATTGTTGGGGATTTTAACACACCACTCTCCCCACTAGATAGTACAACTCAGCAAAAACTCAACAGAGAAACTGCAGATCTAAACAACTACATAGATCAACTAGATTTAATAGACATCTACCGAATATATCACCCAGCATCATCAAAATACACGTTTTTCTCAGCAGCACATGGAACATTTTCTAAAATAGACCACATTTTAGGCCACAAAACAAACTTGTCCAAATTCAGAAACATTGAAGTTATACCACAAGGGAATAAAATTAGAACTCAACACTAAAACCCTCCAAAGAAAGTTCGGGAACACATGGAGGCTGAACAACACACTGCTGAATCACAAGTGGGTCATGGAAGAAATTAGAAAGGAAATTCAAATGTTCATGCTATTCAACAAAAATGAGCACACAAATTACTAGCTCCTCTGGGACACAGTAAAAGCAGTACTCAGAGGCAAGCTTATAGCTCTGAGCTCTTACATCAACAAAATGGAGAGATCTGAAACCAACAATTTAATGAGACATCTAAGCCTCCTTGAACAAGAACAGCAAGATAAACCCCAATCAAGTAGAAGGAAAGAAATAATTAAAATTAAATCAGAATTAAATGAATTAGAATCCAAAAAAACTATAGAAAGAATCAACAAAACAAAGAGTTGGTTACTCAAGAAAATTAACCACATTGACAGAGCCTTAGCAAATCTTATCAGAAAAAGAAGAGAACACACCCAAATAAATAAACTGAGAGATGAGAATGGAAACATCACCACGGAAACAACCAAGATTCAGAACATTATAAGGGAATACTTCTCAAAACTTTATGCTAATAAGTTTGAGAACTTGACAGAAAGGGACTTTTTCCTAGCAAATATTGACATGCCAAAACTAAACTAAGATAAGTTAAACCATCTTAACAGGCCCATATCAAGCACTGAAATAGAAACAGCAATAAGAGACCTCCCAGCTAAGAAAAGTCCAGGACCAAATGGTTTTACAGCAGAATTATCAAGGCCTTCAAAGCAGAGCTCACACCAATACTCCTCCAAGTCTTCAATGAAATTGAAAGAGAAAGTTCACTACCAAACACATTCTATGAAACTATCATAACTCTCATCCCAAATCCAGGCAGGGACTCAACAAAGAAAGATAACTATACACCCATTTCTTTGATGAACATTGATGCAAAACTTCTCAACAAAATTTTGGGTAATCGACTTCAACATTTCATCCAAAAAATCATACACCAAGATAAAACAGGATTCATTTCAGGGATGGGAAGGTGGTTCAATATATGCAAATAAATTAATATTATTCATCACATCAACGGGAGCAAGGATAAGAACCACATGGTTATCGCAATAGATGCAGAAAAATCATTCGACAAGATCCAACACCCCTTTATGATGAAGGTTTTGGAAAAATTAGGAATCCATGGAACATTCCTCAATACAATAAAGGCTGTATATGGCAAACCTACAGCCAGCTAAATTATACTCAATGGTGAAAAACTAAAGCCATTTCCTCTTAACTCAGGAACAAGATGAGGATGTCCACTCTCTCCACTTCTCTTCAATCTAGTATTAGAATGCCTAGGTACAGCAATAAGACAAGATGCAAACATAAAGGGGATCCAAATAGGGAAAGAAGAAATAAAACTCTCCCTCTTTGCAGATGACATGATCTTGTATTTAAAGAATCCCATAGACTCCACTCCCAAATTACTCAAGCTGATTCAAAACTTTGGCAAAGTAGCAGGGTATAAAATTAACCCCCCAAAATCAATGGCTTTTCTGTATGCCAACAATGAGAAAAGTGTGGCTGAAATTAGGAAAACAACTCCATTTGTAATAGCCCACAAAAAATAAAATACCTAGGAATTAACTTAACCAAAGAAGTGAAGGACCTCTATGATAAAAATTTAAAAACTTGAAAAAGGAAATCAAAACAGAACTTAGAAAGCTGCAAAACTCCCATGCTCCTGGATTGGGAAGATTAACATCGTGAAAATGGCAATACTTCCCAAGGCTATCTACAAATTCAATGTGGTACCTATCAAAATTCCACCCTCATTCTTCAAGGAAATAGAAAAGGCAATCCAAAAATTCATATGGAACAATAAAAGACCCCAAATAGCAAAAATGCTCCTCAATGGAAATAACACTGCTGGAAGAATATCAATATCAATTTCAAACTCTACTCTAAAGCCATAGTGATGAAAACAGCTAGGTACTGGCACAAGAACAGACCTCAAGACCAATGGAATAGAATTGAAAACCCAGAAATGAACCTACAGACCTATAGCCATCTAATCTTCGATAAGGCAGCTAAAACAATAGAATGGAAGAAAGAGCCTCTTCAGTAAATGGTGCTGGCAAAATTGGTTAACTACATGTAGAAAACTAAAGCTAGATCCTTATATATCACCCTGCACCAGATTCAACTCCAAATGGATCAAAGACCTTGGAGTCAAAGCAGACATTCTGAAAACCTTACAGGATGGAATAGGAGAACCCTAGGTCTCCTTGGCGCAGACCAAAATTTTTTTAATAGAGACCTGGAAACACAACAAATCAAAGAAAGGTTGGGCAAATGGGATTGAATAAAGTTTCAGAGTTTCTGCATGGAAAAGGACATAGCTAGCAAGATCAATAGAAAGCCCATGGATTGGGAGAAGATCTTCACTGGCCATAGAATGGACAAGGGTCTCATATCTAAAATATACTTGGAACTCAAAAAATTAAATCCAACAACAACAAATCCTCAAAGAAACAACTGCCCAATAACTAAGTGGGCTAAAAACTTAAAGAGAAACTTCTTTGAAGAAGAAAGAAGGATGGCCAATAGACACATGAAGAAATGCTCAACCTCCCTAGCCATAAAAGAATTGCAAATCAAAACAACATTGTGATACCACCTCACCCCAGTTAGAATGGCAAAAATCAAGATCTCTAACAACAACAGATGCTGGAGGGGATGTGGACAGATGGGAACCTTACTTCATTGTTGTTGGGAGTGTAAACTTGTTCAACCACTTTGTAAAGCAATATGGAGGTTCCTGAAAAGACGTCACATAGAGCTCCCCTATGACCCAGCAATCCCACGTTTGGGCCTTAACCAAATGTTTACAAACAAGACCATCTTAAAGCTACTAGCACAGCTATGTTTATTGCAGCATTATTTACCATAGCTAAGATATGGAACCAACCCAGATGCCCCTCAGTAGATGAATGGATCAAGAAAATGTGGTATATATACACAATGGAATTCTATGCCTCCATCAGAAAGAATGACATTGCCCCATTTGTTAGGAAATGGAAAAACTTGGAAAAAAATTATATTAAGTGAAGTAAGCTAAGCCCAAAAAACATAGGTCCCATGGTTTCTCTTATTTGCTATATGTAATATATTTATGAGTCAAGTAGAAAAGGTCAGATAATGTGATGCTAGGAAAATGAACCCTTAGATATGTATATAAATGTTTTATTTTCTTTCATGCATTTGTTTCTAACACATTTATAAGATTATTTCTTTGTTGCCTTGTATGTCCCTCCCCCACAGTATAACCCCTGCTTTCACTATATTTGATGTCTTTATAATTTGTGGAGGAGATGGGGAAAAACAAGTCATTAAAGGATACAGGTGGACCCCTTGAACAATGAGAAGTACAAGTTGTCATGTCGAAACCGAACTTTACAACTTTGGTTGAGGGGTAGGCATTGGGGGGGGGAGGGGAAGGCTGGGAAGAGTAAACAAAGGAGGAGGCTGCAATGCTTGATAAGAAATGTACTCATTATCTTGCCCATGTAATTGTAACCCCTCTGTACACTATGTTCACAAAATATAAAAATAAAAAAATAAAAAAAAATTCAGATGTCAAGTTTCTCAATGTCTGCAGATTATTTGATATTCTATCTGCAACTACTGGAATAGTTTCCTGAACAATTTTAAAACAGCAAACAAAAATACAATAAATCTGCAAGATGCCATTCCACATAAATAACTTATAATTGTCTGCAAAAACAACCAGAAGAGGTCATATTAGGTATAAAACCTCCTTGCCTGGTCAGAGGGAAACAAACCTTATCATGGTTGATGACTATACAGCCATCTCATTGACAAATGAGATGTATACACCAGGACTCTACAATGGTCCTTCTTGCTCCAGCTAGAATTGTGGTGAGACAGCTCTTTGAACAACTCAGATATGTAGTGTTATGCCTTTATTCAAACCTTCTGCTTTTATCCCCAGATCCAGTAAGCATTATTGGTATGAGGCATTTTATATCCTGGAAGAAATCAAAGGTCTAAATTCTCTGCACTGGCCTACATAGAACCTATTGTCTTCCTTCATGAAAACACTTCTTCCCAATCAGCTGATAATGCTGATTTGATAGTGGTCAATGATTGCTTCCTCTTTAAATTGGGTTTGGCATAAAAGAACAGAAAATTACACTCCTGGACTGGCCATTTTACAAAGACATTGATCATCTTTCCTAACTAATTTCTTCCCAAACTTCCTAATTTCTTACCCTAGTTTCTAACTGAATTTGTAGGAAAGGAAGTCTTCATCTTAGTGAGTGATTATGGTCTGGCTTAGGGAAGATGCCAACAGATGCTAAGAGGAGATAAGAGTAGCGGGGACAGTAAACCAACCTTGTGGGGTAAGGTCTAAATAGAATGGTCCTGATGGGTCTTGATTTTGAGATATGGTTTGCCAACATTGATGTTCTCACCAAGGAGACTTGAGAAAGACATTTTTCTTCTCAGCTATACCATACAGATTTTTAACTTTTAACTGAATGCCAAGTGAACATCACCATGGGCAGCACCAACTTTGCCACTCCAGGCTGCTTCTGTTAGAATACTTCTAGGACTGTGCCTGATGACTTGAGTTTGCATAACACATTATGGGTTTTTTTCATGCTTCTGAGACTCATCCTTCAAACTTATTGCATGTTTATTCTGAAGAATCTATGTCCTTTGTCCCATTACTCCCCTTTAAAGTACCCAATCCCCAGTGTTTATTTTGTTGAATTTTATCTTTACCTTTCTAAGGAATTTGAATCTAATGTATTTTATTTAATACACTTGTATTCACTTGCATACCACCCAATGTATTTACTTACAAATTCATGAGCTAATTTTAACTTGCATATAAGGGACAACATGTAACATTTGCCTCTCTGAATCTGACTATAATTTAACTAATAATATATTTTTCCAGGTATTTTTTCCATTCCTTTACAAATGATATAATATGATCCTTTCTAATAGATGAGTAAAATTCCATTGAAAATGTACACTCTTATTCAAAGGAAACAAAACTTCAAGGTGAATTTTCTGTATACCACATTTGATGCCACTTGAGTGAATGATAGATATCATATAATGAATTAGTATTTCTTGTGAGAATAACATAAGTGCTATTTATATGTACTATACAGCTTTTGGCAATAAATGTGTATAATTCATTGCATAACCTTGAATAATTTAACAATTTTGTTATCCGAATCCTTGCAATATATTAGGAAGGGCCATACAATTAATACTTCTCCCTAGAAACTTAATGACACACACACACACAAAACTATTTCTGGCCTATTAGAGGAGGTGGTAAATCAGGTATAGTGTAATTTGCTCCTTTGCTTACAAAGGTTTTCCCATCTCAAGCCTTTTGTCATCTTGTTCAAATGTGAATTTCCTGGATTGGCCTATGAGAGAATAATGGAATATAGTTATGTTAGAAGAATGTCACTTTATTATGGAGCATGCCTTCTAAGGGGGGTGAGAGTGGAGTAGGAGATCAAATAATTGAGATAGAGATATTTACTTGGAGTAATATATAGGAGGGAAGAGAATCTAAATTTCTAAAACAGAGAAAATCAGAGCTGGAGACATTTTTCAGTTCTGGAAGAGGGCTTGCCTAACTAGCTGATTGCTAAAGGGATGAGAGAGTCCCCATGTCTGGAGATTTATCTACAGGACTCATTCCATCATGTCAAGAGGAAATCTCTTTTAGGGTAGATCCTCAATGGATAGGGCCCATGGCAATGGACCTGATTCAAACAGATTCTACATAGATGAAGAAAAAACAACCCATTTTATATGTCATATCATAGAGTGACTCAAAGCAGGCATAGCCCATTCACTTCAAAGGCAGACATGAATTCATAGACACCAGCTTCTGCTGTAACTTGTGTGTGTTAGTGCATTAGAGACATCAGAATTACAATGTTCTGATCCACCAAAGGATCTCTGTGTGAATGGAAGTATGTTCCTCTAGTAAGAGCAATGGTTTGAAATGGCAGAATTGAGGCTCATAAATCTTGGAAGAGGAACAACAGGAATTCCAATCCCTGTTTAATGAGTGGCTGCTTCTCTCTCCTCTCTCCCTGCACCTTCTACTGATAGTGAACAAACATCATCTCCTGATGTGTGGTGGCACTTGAGAAGGTCACACTGGCTACCATTCCTGAAGTTTATAGATCTTACAGTCACCCAAGATTAACCCATGTGTCCATAGTGACTCCACCCCAGTCATCCCATTTATGACTTGAGTAGGTCAGGTTAGGCTCTAGCAGGCAGGAGCCAAGTATCCTAATACAATCGGACACCCTTCACAAGTCCCTTTACCCTTCTACAGGCCCACATGAACAGGGAAGCACACTCTCAAAGCATCTAGTTATGAGCATGTCACTCTCTGTGTCTGGGAAGCTGCAAAGTCTGCATGGACCTGTTCTCTTGCAACTGCTGCCATCACTGGTGATTGGGCAAGGGGTCTCCTGGGGCTCTGCTCCACACTACCTGCTGCATGATATATGTTGTAGCCCCTTAAGAATTGGGGGGGGTGGGTGGGAAGGTGGCTCAGTGGTAGAGCGCTTGCCTCGCATGCATGAGGCCCTGGGTTCAATTCCTCAGCACCACATTAGCAAAAAAGAAAAAAGCCAGAAGTGGCGCTGTGGCTCAAGTGGTAGAGCACTAGCCTTGAGCTGAAGAGCTGAGGGACAGCACCCAGGCCCAGAGTTCAGGCCCCCAAGACAGGACCATCCCCCCCAAAAAAAAGAAGTGAAAAAAAAGAAGTGTGGGACCATCCAGGTGCTGGTGGCTCCCCTCTGTAATCCTAGCTACTAGAGGCTGAGATCTGAGGATTGCAGTTCAAAGACAACCTGGACAGGAAGGGCTGTTAGAGTCTTAGCTCCCACTAATCACCAGAAAACTGAAAGTGGCGCTTTGGCCCAAGTGTTAGAGCACTTGACTTGAGCTGAATAGCTGAGGAACAGCATCCAAGCCCAGAGTTCAAGACCCACAATTACAAAAAAATGAAAAGGAATGCTGGGCTTCCTGAGAAGGAAGCAGTGTGCTCCCAGGGGATATGAGGAGCTCTGTGTGCCTGCAGGGCTAGAGGCTCGGGTTCTTTGGGAAGGACGAGGACCTGGGTAGCTTGAATATGCATCTCACACCTTCAGGTTCCTATACTCTAATTTATCACTTATAAATCAAGACTTGGACCTAAATGGGAATTGCCAAAACCAGGAAACTGAAACTTCAGATAACAGTGGTGAAAATGCTGGGCAGATTCTATTGAAGCAAGATTATTTTCCAGAGATAGAGCAGATTGAATTTTAATTTCCGGTTTGTGCACATGGTTCCACAAGAGATAACTCCATTGTCTATCTTCCTTCCATCTTCCTAAATCTTGGCTCTCCCAAAGATCTTTCCACTAATGTCTATGCATAATTTTGGTTGTGGTAAATGATGCCTTGAAAGGATTCTTATCTAGCCCTTAGCATGATATTAAGGAAGGGGTGATAGGAAACAGTCCTTTTTTGTGGGGCTGAACACTGGGCCTGGAACTGTCCCTCAGCTCTTCAGCTCAAGCTAGTGCTCTGCCACTTGAGCCAAGCACCACTTCTGGGTTTCTGGTGGCTTATTGGAGAGAAGAGTTTCACAGACTTTCCTGCCTGGGCTAGCTTTGAACCATGATCCTCAGATCTCAGCTTCTTGAGTAGGTAGGATTACAAGCATGAGCCACTGGTACCTAGTTGGAAACCATTATTACCTCAAGAAACAGGAAACTAAAGAGATCTAAAGTCCAAAAGGAGTTAGCATATCTTAGCCAGTGTCCTGAAAACTCAAGCAACTTTAAATTGTGCAGTGATGGTGACTATGTAGTTTTGGTGTGTGTTAGGCTACTTCTGGACTGCAATAAGATGGAGCATCCAAGGGTATCTAAATTTGGTAAATATGTTCTTCAAAAGAACTACTACATGTAGGATTTGAGTAAGGACATAAATAAGCCAATGCTGTGTGTGTGTTGTTAATGAATCTTCCTAAATGTCAATATAGGCTCTGCCTGTAGCATTCAAAGGGAGGGAGAAGAAATGTCATGCTGAGGTACAGCTTTGGAATACATTTTATCCTCAGCGGACAAGATAGAGGAGAGTGAAGACAGAAAAGAATTCAGCTAATTTGTAGGCCTGTTATTGTTGAAGGGCAATTGAGGGTAGCCCAGGGATTCCACCAAATCATCATGGACTTAAAATAGTCTTTATTGAAAGACTTACATGAAGTTATTCCAATTGACTACAACCTTTGCATTCTGGAAGAATTAAGGGAAATGAAAGCAATACATACTACTTTCATATCAAACCACGTAGGTTCTCCTAGATGAAATCACTGTCACCCCATGATACTGCTTTTCTCTCAATCAGGATTCCTAGCAACTCTTTCAAGAAATGAACATGTAAAGGGACAGAGGAAATGGAGAAAAGAATTCAGAGGCCTGTGGAAAGGGAGTATTCTCTTTCAAAGAGAAGGAAGGTAAAATTGAAAAGTGAAAATTAAATTGTGGTTAAAAAAACACCTTTTGAATAGGAAGGCCTTTGCATTTTCCATACTGTAAACAGGCAGGAGTATTAGGATGACAAGGATGTAGAGATAGTAAATTATAGAACAGTCAATTCACCTACACGTTCTCTGTCCAGATGTGCACAGTTACAGACATTTTTGGTCTACCCTCTATTGTTATACAGTATATGGTTTCCCAGAACCTTCTGCTTGGGATAGGCACCCAAAAGTAAATGGAGTCCCAGTGTGATTCCCTTCCTTTTCCACCTGAATTCCCAACAAGTATGTCTTCTCCTAAGGGAAATATCTAGATCTCTTGCATTTTCTAGAATTTTTAGTACCTCATTGTGCAGATGGCTAATGGATAGGGTACAACAAAAGCTTTCAGAGCATGTATGACAAGTTCCAATAGGACATGACTATTACCATGGTGGTCTTTCTTGACTCCGTGGAAGAACTGTGACTGGACAGGGCAGTTAGAATCTGCTTCAAATGGCAAAGAGAAGTTTCCATGTCTGACCCAGAATTTCTGCATCACTCCAAGGCTTGTTAGGTCCAACATAAACCTCCATGCCACCAAGAGAAAGAAGCCAACATCCCTTGAGCTCAGAGTTCTCAAAGAATAATTCTGCTTTCTCAACAACAAATGGGTTGGCTGCAATCACTCATGAATTCTTTTATTAGCGACATCCTGCTCAATTATGGTTTGTGCTCAATTACTATGTGTGTCATTGCCCACATGCACACATACCTCCCTCTATCCCAGAATGTTTCTTCAGCCACTTCATCCTACATTCAGGAGTCCTTTCAAACTGTGTTGTTATAGTACCTATCTTCTCTATGCTAATGAGACTTATGTTCCACTTGAGGCATCACATCAATGTGTGACCTTTGGGCAGTGTGGCATGGGACATGTCAGAAGTAGATTTGCCCACCATTAGGTTACTAGTGAATGTACTGCTGAGAGATGAACAGATTAGGAAAAAGCTAGGAAAATGTCATCCTTGGCCTTACCTCTTGCAAGTGATAAGGTGCCTAGGAAAGTGGAGATGTGAAAATACTTGGAGTGAAGCAGCAGACATGGGTCCATGTGGCACATAAAATCCTTAGCCCTTGTCAGAGAATGCACCTTAATGATAATAATGAACTCATAATAGCTAAACATGTGTTTATGTGCTACAAAACTACACCATTTCTTGAACCCTTCCCTTTTTACACTATCAGTGCTCCTAGACCATCGAGTTAGGAGGAACTGCTCAATTCATGAGCATTTGGACTCAATTACTCATAACTGCATTATGGCCCTGGTGTCAGGGTCAGGGTATTTCCCCATGCCTAAAACACATGTCATGACAATTTCTTTTTCTTCTGGCATGTTTGAGACTGTCTATATTGATGCCATTGTCCATAATATAGATCATGTGTCTAGGGTAACCAACCGCTGACTATAATTAACCTGAAATCATTTGCCTTGATTTTACTGCACCTTCTTTTCTGTAGTCCAGTATAATTGATGACCTGCATCCAGCCCATTTCACAAGTGATAGAGACAAAACTCAAAACACTCTGGAGATTGTCACTGTCACTCATATAAGATATCTTCTCTGTGATCTGATGCTAGTGAGCCATCTTACCTATGCCTGAGAACAACATAGATTAGCACTCCACTGTGATGATACTTACAATGGAGTGTTGGAGGGTAACAGAAGGTAATCCCTCACAGGAGAACATGTGAACATATGGGGACTCTTTACTGGCCTACTCCAGGTCACACTGACTACCAAACCAGAGAGAATATCTCACTCTCTCCAGTGATGGCTCTGAGACTTTCCCATTGAGGAGTCCCCAATCTCCCCACTCCTCCAGAGGCTTCACTACTCTTCTCTCCAAGAAATCTTGCATGGCTGACCATGATTAAAGGACACAGCTTTGGTCCAAAATCCAGGGATAGACTTTATGTGATCAAGGAGCAACCTATGACTCTGTTGCCTTTCACTTCAGGCATATCTGTGCTTGGCTAGCTTGACTGTTCAGCTATTTCAGCTAGGCGTGGAGGACCAGCACCTTCTCAACTGGAAAGTGGAGATAAAGCCCTATGGGGGACCCTAGAGGCCCTTTGGGAGCTAATGATTCAGTGCAGGAAGAATGAGTAAATGATGTATATGTGTAAAGCATTATTGCAAGAGGAAAACAGCTGCTTTGTGTATTTGCCTTATCTTACATTTTCATAAAGACATAAGATTCTGGTTGATATTACATAGTGATCTTGTCAAAAGAGAGTATGTTTGCTTACTGTTTTCTTATATTGTTAGCTGCTCTTTGGAACATGTCCTTTGATTGAAACTAAACTATCCCAAACTACCATATACTCTTGGGCCTAGTAACAGCAAAGGGCAGAGGCATTTGGGCATTTTTATCATATCTGTTGATTAAAATATCCTGGCTGTCATGGAAATGAATATATGTCTATGTCTATCTCTATATAAGAATATATGTATATATACATATCTACAGTCATTATGATTATAATTGCCTGATTAACCCTTTTTCCACCATCACATGTGTCTGTAGCATGGGGCTGGCAAGCAGTAGCCTAGGAAGCCAAGAAAGTCCAATGACAGATTTTTGAATTATGGTGTCCAGAGTAACTAATCATTGCTAGATATAAGACAGCAGCACCTACTAGTTATACATGCTGACATGACTAGCCTCAGTGAAGAATTACTTCTGCAGTGGGAAAATTGCCTTCCTATTAACAAAATATTTCTTTAAGAACATTGTGACAATGTTTAAAGACTGCAAAATGCAATATAATGTTAAGAAAAGGCAGCAAATTGGTCTGCTCCAGCAACCCAGGGTGAGGTCTTTCATTTTTGAACAGAAGAACTTTAGAAGTGGAAGTAGGGAGAGTGTGGACAGGCACTTAAACCACACCAAAGGCAAGGAGAACTTGTTCTTTTATCATTAACATGACACAATGATTAGTAGGAATTGCACCCATATAACCTGGTGTGCAATTTCAAAAGTAATGATTGAAAAGGAGGATGCCTACAATTTTCCTCCTCTGTCTCCATCAGCAATAGTGACAGAAGAGGAGAAGGCAACTACACCCCCTGCCACAATGGGCCTCCTTTGACTATTCTTGTTGTACTTGTGATGGTTAATTGTTTTCAAGAAATGTAGGCTGAATGCCAGGCCATCACAAGTACAACAAGAATAGCCAAAGGAGGCCCATTGTGGCAAGGGGTGTAGTGAAGCACAGATAACCCAGCCATGATTTTCTTCCTTTTTTATGTTTTTTTAAGAAAGTAAGAAGAATTACTTCAGAATATAGATTACAATGCCCTTTAACCACTGGAGTAATTTAGGCAATTGCCAATGGTTATGCCCTTGGGAGAGGAAGGCATTAACCCAAACTACTTTAACTTCTGCTTAATATGGTATAGCAATTTAGAATAACAACAATGTGCAAACATGTGTGTAGATAATCAAAATAATGGAATACCAAAAGGTATGTGTGTACTGGTAGGGCAAGATGCTTCTCTTGAGTGATATACAAGATCAACAAGATCAGGGTGTATTACAAAAGGATCGCCTGCTAGCTACCAAAACATATGCTAGATTTCCTGGTAGTTGCAGGAAGAAAAGGTGTTTTACACATTTAATTCGTCAAAGGGTAAATGAAGTTTTTATTGAAGTCATAGAACATCCCCATAAAACAATTCAAACACCAGACAGAAAATCTTAAGGTGCCTGATATTCTGTTGTTGTTTAGTGTATGAAAATGTTAATGCTGATGACCAGCAAGTTATGAACTTTGTTAGAGCTACCGAAAATTTTGCTGCTAAGTTGATTAAGGCATATTAAAACATAGAGACAGAGGTGCCTAAAGCTCAAATACTAGATTCAGGTTTATAACCACTTCTTACAAATATCTTAAGTGCATCACTACGGTCACATTGAAAAGAATGCCCTAGGAGTCAGGGACTAAAATTTCACACAAGAAACTGCCCTAAATTTGTGAAGAGAAAACTATGGGTCATTCTCGGTCAATGAAGATTTCAAAAGCATGGGAATATATGGTAGAAATATAGAGCAACAGGTGTAAGCTTCCTATTCAAAACAGAGAGCTAACAAGAAAACAACAAACCATTCAGACAACAACAAGGGTCCTAGGGCCAGGTTAGCAAAGGTCAGTGCACTCAGGGCTGCAACAAGTGGCAGCACCTGCTTGGATTTTTTCATGGTCATATAACGAGACTTAAGGAGCAGGATTTCACCCATGATACCTCAATTAGAGTATAGGGACTTGTTCTTGAAGTCACGGTGAGATTGGTTTTTGGTAGAACTACTATGGGAATTAAGGGTTGTGAAATTTATTTGTAGTCATTGACTCTGATGATGTGGGAGAATTAACACACCTCCTGTTTTCATTCTATCCCAGTAAGAACTTAGGCCCATTTCTGTTGCTACTGTGTTTTGTGCTAGGGTCATTAAATACATGATTTTAGCAGTAATGGACAACAAGACCTTTGTTGCCAGTATTCTATAGAACAAAATAAGCCTCATCTTACTATACCAGTTCAATGTAGGCCTTTCTTTGGCTTGATTCACAGTGGCCAGGATGTTTCTCTTACTGCTGAGTATGAATGGTCAATGGCTAAAAAGGAGTAGGTAGGGCAGAAATAAGCACACTGAGTATAAAAGAATAAGATGGCTGGGAAACAACAGGTCAAGGAGGTGAGGAGGGAAGGGATATAGGGGGAAAACAAAGGAGGAGGTAACAGTGCTCAATAGGAAATATACTCATTACCTTAATGATGTCATTGATGTAACATATATATATATATATGTATATGTAAATACATATACATATATATGTGTGTGTATATATATATATATATATATACACACACACACATACATACACATATATATAGAAGAAACACATTTGTTGTTCAGCTTTACATTTGAACCATACTGGTTAACCTCTGGGGAATGTATCTGCTGAGTCATTGGGGTATGTATATTCAAATTCAGCCTTTTTACCTAGGAATCACTACTCTACCTTTAATCCACTGTATAGAAAAGGTAGTTGGGGTTGAACCTTGGGATTTTTAAAGGGGAGAAATTACTAGCTCAATTGCCTAACCCTCCACTAGTCCATGGGTTTCACTGATTTTTGTATTCTCCCAAAATCAGAGAAATGAAGGCTTTTATATGATGTAAGGCAAATAAGTTTTATGCTTTGGCCCACTCATCTATGTATTAAGTAAACCTAGTTGTAAAGTTTGACCTCATCCTTCTATAATTCCTGAAAATTGACAGCTTATGGTGATAAACTTCAAGGATTGTTTTTACACTATACCATTAACTCCTCAAGACAAAGAAAAGTTAGCTTTTCCTTTGCCTATCATCAATAATGAATACCTAATTAGAGGTACCAGAGGAAGGTATCAGTGCCCCAGTGGATGTTATATAGCCACACTGTGTGTCTGTATAATGCATTACAAGCTTTAAAACCTTCTAAGGAAACACTCATTTATAAACATCTAGATGACATCTGAAGAGTTACCCACTCCTCAAAGCTTTTGACAAAATTTGGTAATGTATGTTCTCTTACCTATATTAGAACAGGACTATCTGTATCTCCCCAAAAAGTGCATATGACCCAGCCCTGGAAATATCTTGGATTCCTAGTCTAGCAATGACCCATAGTTTTACCAAAAAATCAAGTTACTACCTGGGCAAAGGAGCTAAAGAAAGACTTCTCAGACCAAAAAAAGTTGCAGAAAGGCAAATAAATACATGAGGATGCTCATCTTCCCTAGCAAGAAAGGAAATGCGAATCAAAACAACTCTGAGATTCCATCTCATCCCAGATAGATGGGCTAACATGGTAAATCAAAAAACAACATTAGATGTTGGCAGGAATGTGGTCAAAAAGGAACTGTACTGCACTGTTGGTGTCTATGTAAACTAATTCAATGACTCTAGATGCAGTCTGGAGGTTTCTAAAAAAAACTAAACATAGATCTTCCATATGACCCAGCCATCCCAATCCTGGGCATCTACCTTGCACATCACAGCCAGCATACCATAAGGACACCTGCACATCCATGTTCACTGCTGCACTATTCGTAATACCAAGTTATGGAAACATCCCCTATAACCTACAAGAGATAAGCGGATCAAAACATGCACAATGGACTTTTACAGAGCCACAAGAAAGAAAATTATTATGGCCTTTCCAGGGAAATGGAAGGACCAAGACAATGCATTTTAGGTGAGGTAAGGCAAACTAGGAAAGACAAAGGTTTTGCTCATATGCAGAAGCTAAATCTAAAATACACTGGCACACAAAAAATGATACACAACTCTAAGCATTCACACACAGTTAGATATACCAAGGACAGGAAAGATATACCAAGGACAGGAAAGCAATAGCACAATGCCTATGTGTATTTCATCAAACAAAAATATTATTTATCAAAATGAACTCCAGGACACAGAAATGATATTCTTTTCTTTACAGTTTTTATTGTCTTTTGTCTTGTTTGTTCATTTATCTGCCTTTAGGAGGCACAAAAATAGAGGGACAAAGGGTGAACAGATATAACAGTAACACTCAGTAGACCTTACATTGAAAGTGAACTATACAACTTGTGGGTAGGGATGAGAGCAAAAAGCATGGAGAGAGCAAGGGAAAAGCTGACATTACCTAAAAAGAGATGTACTCATTAACTCACTTATGGTAACCACTTTGTTCATCACTTTTATAATAACAATAAAAACATTTAAAAATATGTATCAGGGTATGAAAGATATCCATCTGTCCAAGAAATAATTATTAGAGGGATACCCTCCTGATAAGAGATGTGTGTGGTGTACCTAAATAACAAAATATTTTATGTTTTTTCTTTTATATTGTCAAGGAAAAAGGTCACCAAATCACACTGTCATTTGGGGTTCTATTTCAGTGTACTGTGACAGTGCTCTAAATTTGGTAAAAAGAAGGTACTCTCTATAATCAAACCAGAGGCATACAGTCCAATAGTCTAAATGAAAGTCACATTAGCCCATGATACTATCATAAGTAGAGAGACAATGTACATCCTTTTGTAGTATAATGTGTCCAATTATGAATGGATAAAGTAGAGAAATGAGGGTTATTGAGGAAGATGCAAAATATTGTGGCTCATGTAGTTGCCACCAGTCAGCTGCTTTAAGAAAGGGTCCTGCTGCTGTGGTCAATGATTCTCCCTACACAGTTGGGCATCATTATTGGAAGTGGGAGTAGTATTCTAAATAAAGTCATTATTGCATACTAGCACAACATATTTCCTGTGCCAGAATTCTGGCATTAATGGAAGTAGCTATAATCCAACATGTAATCTTCTTGGGTGGAGTTGTTCAATATCTGACAGCTCTAATTGCTGGGTAAGCTGAAAAACTGGTCTTCAGGTATCTAGAGAGCTCCTACTCTGCCCATCATTTTCTCTGCTTTCTGTTTCCACTATTTCACTTGCCCCCAGTTCATGCCTGGCACCACTTTTGTTGCCAGAAGCATTCACTTGTGATGTTTCAATTCAGAATCTTACAAGGTTATCTTTGCCATCTGTGGCAGAGGGATGAAGAGTTGGTCTTTCCAGCTCATGAGATCTCTTGACACAGTGAGCAGGTAGCAACTGTCATCCTATGGGACGTAGAGCACAAGAATACTTCCTCCCCACCGTAGTAGGAGCAGAAGGCCCTTATCAGTACCCATCATCTAGATGGTCTTTTGCCAAACCTAGGGTTTATATTCTATAAAGAAAGCGGTACTCAGCTGGGCAATACTGGCTCATCCCTGTAATCCTAGCCACTACAGAGGCTGACGTCTGAGGATCCCGGTTCAAATCCAGCCAATATAAGAAATTTCATGAGGCTCTCATCTCCTATTAAACATTAGAAAACTGGAAGTGGCACTGTGGCTCAATTAGTAGAGTTTTTGGCCTTGAGCTGAAGAGTTCAAGGACCAGGCCCAGGCCTAGAGTTCAAGCTCTACAACAAAAGAGGGAAGAAAGAAAGAAAGGAAAGAAGAAAGAAAGAAAGGAAGAAAGATAATTTGTCCAGGTTAATGATTATTACTGAAAGTGGAATATTCAAGTCAGTGAACTGCAGAATTTTTTAATCTCCAGCATCACTATCGTTTTAAACACTAGAAATGCGTTTTTATTGGTATTTTCCATTTATTGGAACATCAGTCTCATCATCATCATATAATACTAGATACATTTTCTTTAATTCTTTTAACTTACAGTCCTTATATAACCTGATAAATCTGACTTCTTATTTCTATAGATACTTTATTGTAGTAGTTGAACCCTTTCCTGTTGTTGTTCATAATTCCCAAAGTATGTTTGGCAATTTGCTGACAGTGTCTTTTACTTGTGACCTTCCTTGCAACCTGAGAATGAGCAGAAAGAAGGAAGGAAGGAAGAAAGGAAGGAAGAAAGGAAGAGAACAAAAGAGAGAGAGAGAGAAAGAAAAAGGAAGAAAGAAAGAAAGAAAGAAAGAAAGAAAGAAAGAAAGAAAGAAAGAAAGAAAGAAAGAAAGAAAGAAAGGAAGGAAGGAAGGAAGGAAGGAAGGAAGGAAGGAAAGAAGGAAGGAAGGAAGGAAGGAAGGAAGGAAGGAAGAAAGGAAGGAAGAAGAGAAAGGAAAGGAAAGGAAAGGAAAGGAAGAAAGCAGATCTTGAAAATGCCTTTCATCATTTCAGTATATGCAGCAAACCCTTATTGGTCACAATTTTAAAATTTCGTAACAAAACAATACACAACTGATCTCTAGCAGATATAGCCTTATTCTCCCTTCTCTGTTTATTTACATAGGTTTTTAAAGGTATGACAAGCACATTCTACAAATATTTGACCTTGTGGGGGTACAAGAAATACTACAGTGATGCTGAATTTGCCACTGCTATAAAAGTGGATGAAAATTGTGAGAGGTCTAACAGGGTTCATTATCAGTTTCAGAGTTGTGGCATTCCCATATGACTAAAATTTTCTAATAAATGTGACCCAACATGTTTGTCCATACTGTGGCCTGCAGAAAACAATGACAACAACAAAAAGGTCAATGGAATCCTGTACATAACTTTGTCACCAAATGAGGAGACATACTAAAACCGACTATCAAGTAATTCTCTGAGATTGACTCCTAGTATTTAGAGATATCTACAGGTCACTGACAATCTATGCAGGCTGTATTTCTTTAGCTTGGATTTGATGAGCTTGAGCTTTTTTTTTATATATTTCTGTGTAATTCTGATGAAAAATTGGAACACTGGGCATGTTAAAGGGCTGATTGCCTTCTGTCTGAGGTCCTGAAGTTGGATATGGGAGAGAATGTGGTTAATTTGCCTTCTGTCTGAGATCCTGGAAGCTGGATATGGGAGAGAATGTGGTTTATTAAAACAAGATGTATGCTTTAATTTACTTAAGTTTATAAAGTAAAAAACAGTAACAGCCCCTCAACTATAATGTCCCTTGATAAGCGCTTGTTCTTTACTTTGTATTACAAAATGAAAATACATTATAGATTAATCAAATGTCAGGAGTTAGGAAAGTGGTCAAAGTTGTAGGCTAAATACTTAGTTCAAGTCTCTGAATTCAAGTTCCAGGACTTCAAAAAAGGTAATATATTGAAATCTTAGTGTGTTAATGAGATATTGAGACATGCATGTAAGTATTTCTGATTCCAACTATTATTTAGTGTGTGCCGTTAATTTAAGATTCCCACTAAAGTAAATGGTCATAGCACTTTATATGTTTCAAATGTGAAAGAAATATATTGTTTTTGAGAAGTACAAGATGTCATGTCCAAAACGAGCTTTATAACGTTGGTGCAGGGGGGGAGGAAAGGGGGGGAAAGGAGAAGGATTGGGATTGGGGGGGAGGGGGGAGGCTGGGAAGGGATGTGAAGGGTAAACAAAGGAGGAGGCTGCAATGCTTGGTAAGAAATGTACGCATTATCCTGCCCATGTAATTGTAACTCCTCTGTACAGTATGTTCACAAATAAAATAAAATAAAATTTTTAAAAAAGAAATATATTGATTTCACCAGCTAGAGGTGCATAACTATGTATGAAAGTATCACTGTTCAGATTTTCATTTTCCTATTATTGGGTAGAATTGTCTGTAGAGGCCTGTTATTTCTCATTCATTTAAATTTTCAGCTCCTATATTTACTTATTGATCATTTGTCCAGTTTAATGATTATCATTGAAAGTGGAATATTCAAGTCAGTGACCTGCAGAATTTTTTTTTATCTCTAGCATCATTATTGTTTTAAAAACTAGAAATGCATTTTTGTTGGTATTTTCCATTTATTGGGACATCAGTCTCATCATTACCATATAATGCTAGATACATTTTCTTTAATTCTTTTAACTTACAGTCGTTATATAACCTGATAAATCTGACTTTTTATTTCTATAGGTACTTTATTGTAGTAGTTGTACCCTTTCCTGTTGTTGTTCATAATTCCCAAAGTGTGTCTGTTTGGTAATTTTGCTGACAATGTCTTTTACTTGTGACCTTCCTTGTAACCTGAGAATGAGCAGAACATGAATAGGGGACTATTGCCTTTTACTACATGCTATAGTAATTTATCTACATTCAAAACAGAGTGCAGGGCCAAAGCAAAAGTACACTCACAGATTTAAAAGTAAATAGAGCAGAGGAAAAACACTTGGTATTTCACACTGATAATCTTGCCTCCAGTCAGTTTTTAAATGTTGTGTTGTCTTAAAAAAGTTTACATTGCTTTCTTAGATTCTAAGCAAAATCAATATTAACTAAAATAAATGTGAAATTTCTATGATGATTAAAACTGTAGAAATCCTTATGATATGATCTAAAACTTACATGCCTGAAACATACTTCTTACTCATTAAACCTAATTTTTTTTTTGAGAGGGCAATGAGTAGGCAAAGGAAATCAGAAGGTTGTAACTAAACAGGGTATAAGAGTTTTGAGCTCCCCCCCCATTTCTATGGGAGTCCTGAGGCTGAATTCAAGGTCTGGGCAATGTCTCTGAGCTTCATTCTTCTCAAGATTAGTACTCAACCACTCGGTTCGCTAACCCATCTTCCTGCTTATTCTGGGTAGTTGATTGGAAATAGAGTCTAATTAGCTGACTTCAATTCTGAATCCTCAGATCTCAACCTCCTCATATGCTACAAATACACTTGTGAGCCACCAGCATCTGTCTTGGTGAGCTTTATATTACCATGTGTCATTTAGAAGTCATTTAAGAAATAACTGATAATGTTTGCTATAAGCACTTTTGAGATTATTTTTTCTAAGGAAAGCAATTAAGAATGCAATTTTAAAGGATAATGTAAATGCAGCTGGAAGTCTTCCAGAGCATGGTAATTTTCTTATCTCATTTTACCTATGATATGATTTTACTGTGTGTTTGCATTTAGATAAACAAATTTTGATAAAATTCTGTCTGGATTTATATTGCCAGTATGGTAGAAAAGCTGAAAACTCCCAGAGCTTTTTGGCCAGTCTTGGGGATTGAGGGCCTGAGTACTGTCCATGAGCTTTTTTTTTCTCAAGACTAGTGATCCACCATTGAGTCACCTCTTGATTTCCAGCCTTTTGTATTTTATAGGAGACCATGAGTCTTGTGAACATTCCTATCCAGACTCTGGACTGTGATTGTCAGATCTCATCTTCCTAAGTAGCATTAGAGGTATGAGCCATTTGCATCCAACTATGATAAGTATTTTTCATGGAATTTGTGAATTTATAAGCTCTTTCTCAAGCTTATGAAAGGATGGATAGATAGACAGACAGACAGACAGACAGACAGACAGACAGACAGACAGACAGACAGACAGATAGATAGATAGATAGATAGATAGATAGATAGATAGATAGATAGATAGATAGATAGAGTATATATGGATAGAGAAAGATAGAGTTTGTCCTGCTTGCCTTTCCTTTGACACTATTAGGATTTTAACATATGAACTCTAGTTTCATTCAGGCATCTTTTCACTTGAATCAAGTTTGCAGTCTTTATGTTTTGTTTTAAAGGTAAGCTGTTACCTTCTTTAATGGACTTTGATCAGACTGTAATCCCTCTACTTATTGTTTCATTTGTAAATGAGACCAAAAGCTTGCACTCACTCATCCAGTTTATTAATTGACAAGTTTGCTAATATTTTCTTTGGCTGGTTTTGAACAATGATTGTCCTACCACCATGAAATAACTAAGATTATAAGTATGAACCATAGCCCTAGTCTCTTTGTGCCAAATAATTGACATACAAACTTCAGGTGCATCAAAATAGTGGGCTTGCTTGCTCACAGCAGGTGCTCTACTAATTAATTCTGGCCTCTTGTATCCCATGTGTTACTAGTTAATTGGAAATGTCTTCTGGATTTCTTTCCCCTTGGGAGGCTTAGAGCTTCAGTCCTCTAATCCCCTAACATAACTGGGAATACAACACTAAGCAAAGAGTATCAGAATACCTCATGATTTTATCTAAAAAGAATCTTACTTTTCGTGTATGTGTGTGTATGTATATGTGTGCATACACATATGTGTGTGCACATGTATGTGATATCCTAGGACTTTAACTCAGAGGTTATTGACTGTCCCTTTATTTAAATCTGGGACCAGGGAATAGCCATGCCACCAGAGCATATGACTGACTAAAACACAATCTGAGGAAAAGGCCAAAGCCTTTCCTGGATTTCAGAAGCAGTATCATCCAGAGCATTCCTGGCTTCTAGGCCACAACTCCATCTTTAGGCATATTAATCCTTACTGCCTTGTAATCTGGGTTGGAGAGGGAGAGGACCTGCTGTTTGGTACACACAAGATGTGGAACATGGCACTGCTATGACCCATGGAGAAAAGCAATCTAGATATCCTGAGCTGGTACATGGCACAGACACAGATTGTATGGACAATGAGTAGTAGAACCAATAAGAATCATGATTAGAACAAGGAAGTTGTCCCAGAGATGGCTTCTTGGAAAACAACTTTCTTTGAAATCATGCTCTGAGAAAAAAGTGTGTGTGACCACCATGGTAAGTAAGTACTGGTGTAAAAGACATTTTACATAAGCATATTCTAAAATCTGGCACTCACCACACAGAGAACAGCCTACATGAGAACTCAGTGCAGTCTGCAAGGTGCAATTCCTAGCTTACTTTATCCTTTAGGGTTTTCCTAGGCTTAGGAGAATATGGTAGAGTGTAGTACCTAGGAGATCACTAGTCTCACATTCACTTTCTGTTTACACTGCCTCTGGTTATGCCTAGCATTTCTGCAGCATCTGAAGGATCCTTGATGCATATAGCCTGTGAACTATCCCCCCTGTCAACAGTGATTAGTGACCAAGATGAAGACATGGTCAGCTGCATAACCAGTTTGGCAGTGAGTTCCCATGAGTCTCATCCGAAAGGATCAGGGAAGAGAAATTAACCCACAGCAAAACAGGAACTTTAAAGTTACATGGAAAGGGCTGTAAGCTTTCTGCCTTTAGTTCAGTTAAGTACACAAACTCCATCACCCCAGGAACTGCCTCATCATCATATTCTTCTTTAGGAACAATCCATACTTCCAGAATGGAGTAGTTTTTGAGGAATACCTCATGGACATCACGGTTTAGAAGCGGCTTCCAAGGTATGTTTTGGTGTAGGCGAACTGATGGTAGCCATCATGACTCAGATACTCTTATCAGGTATTCATCTTCTTCCAAACTATAGGGTATGCAATTTCACACCCATTCAGTGGCATCAGTATTACAAAAGGGAATACTACATTCACAGACACAACATCAACCCAAACTTCTTCAACTGGTTTACTGATCACAGATTTGCAGGCTCAAACAAGATCACTGAGGTGCATGCTATGGGCCAATATAAGCCATCAGTGACCTTCGTGAGTTTACTGGTTTGTTGCTGTGTTGGATCTGAACCTAGAACTGACCTCCCAGTAACCTTGCCAGATCATCATAAAAGAACTATAATTGTAAACCCTCTGTGCGGTATTTTCACAATAAAAAAGTAAATAAATAATAATAAAAATAAATAAACAATAAAAATAAAAGAACAGTTTAATAAAAATAAAAAATAAAAGAACTGGGACTCAATCCGTTGTACTACTAACAAGAGGATGAAGGCATCTGAAGAGGTAGCAGAGAGGAAGGGTGCATATGTGGGTAGCAGTATATCTTGTCAGTTATGTACACACTATCTTTGCACATTGACATTGAGACTTGTTGCTAAACATTCTTTCCTGGGGCCTGGGACGAAACAGGAACTTGGGTGAACAGCAATGCAAAACAGATAAATGCTGAGGTAATTGTACTGGAGCAAGATTAATGTCCCCAGATACTTAGATGGAAGCCAGTATGAACTTTAATGCCCTTTCCTTGCACATGTTTCCCAAAGAGATATCTCCATTACCTCTCTTCCTTCATCTGCCCAAGTCTTGACTCTCCCAAAGATTTTTCCACCAATGTCTCTGAATAACTTTGGTTATAGTAAATAATATCTTAAGAGTTTTCTTTTCTAGTCCTCAGCATGGTATTGGAAAAAAGTAGGAAACAGGTTTTACCTCATTGAAAGGGAAATTAAGAAGCTTAAGAAAATTAAGAGATCATAAGTCTGTAAGGGATTTAGTACATTTTAGTCAGTTTCTTGAAAAGTTAATCTAACTTTAGATTGTTCTAAAGAAACAAATATGTATTTTTGTGCGTTTAAGGTATTTCTGGACTTTGAGTGAAATATGATTGAGCATCAGACTTTTCCTAAACTCTTCAGTAACTGTGCTCTTCAAAAGCACATCATCTGGCTGGAAACTTGTTCAGTGGTAGAGTGTTTGCCTTGCATACATGAGACTCTGGGTTTGATTCATCAGCACTACATAAGCAGAAAAAGCTGGAAGTGGTGCTATGTCTTAAGTTGTAGAGTCCTAGCTTTGAACTGAAGAGCTTAGGGACAATGTCCAGGCCCATAGTTCAGGCTCCATGACTGACAAAAAAAGCAGATCCCTCTACATTTAGGAGACAAAAGTTAAGAAGAAACTTGTTAAGTAAAGAAAATTAGTGGGAAGCCCATGATATAGTGACAAATGATATGATGCAGACAGCCAGATAGGTAGAGAATCCCAAATTGCTAATTGAGTACGAATCTACACTGTCATTTGTGTCTGACTCTGTGTGTATCTATCTATCTATCTATCGATCTATCTATCTATCTATCTATCTATCTATCTATCTATCTATCTATCTATCTGTCTCATATATATGTATGTATGTAGGTGTATATATACATACACACACACACACACACACACACACACACACACACACATAGTATTTCATTGAGAAAATAAACAGGTGAAAGCTATGTGCAAATTTGTAATGACTTTCTAAAAGTCAGTCATAGGCTCAGTCTGTAACACTTGAGGGAGGACCAAGTCATGTCTTGTGCTAAGGTTCAGCTGTAGAACACATTCAAACACATTCCCCCGCCACCGTCCCTCCCATCTCACCCTCCTTGCCTCAGCAGACAAGATTAGGGAAGGTAAAGACAGAAAAGAATCCAGTTAAGGTGAAATGGGATTGATGGGAGCTCCCAGACCCACCTAGTGATCAAATACCTAAAATCGTAATTGATTATGTAAAGGTATTCAACTGACTATACTCTCATGTACTCACCTTACCCACTTTTGTGAGGTAGGTTGACATTTCTAAATTGTGACATCAATATGGTGTGATATACACATAGATGTTCTGGACATTTAACCTCCTCCCCCACTCTTCCATCTCTGAGATGCCCATACAAAGTTGTATATTCTAAAACATCTCAGCGGTACCTAGAGGACAAGAACCATGTCCTGGCTGTCTGCATGACCATAGCAACCTGAGGAATGATACAAACCTTCTGTGAGGACTTGGATAATCAATTCAGGAGTTAGTTAGAACTACTTACAATGAGTTTAATACCTGTGTAGAGTGAGAAAGACAGGTGAGACAAGCAAGCGAGGCTAGGGGAACAGGCAGTATATATGAAGGGCAATAAAGAGTTGCTTGTAGTACCAGTCTCCTTACACAGCTGTGCCAGTGATTCCTCACGCTGCTGTGTTATGTTACAGTGTCCCTATGTTCAAGTGTTTTCTTTATCTCAGTTATCCTGATATCTGCTGTTTCTTAGAAGTTTGGTCATCACCTACCTTTGGCTTCTTGCACAGCTCACTGTTTCTGTCATCTTTCTGTTTTTGTTTTCTTCCCTAGTTTAGTAGCACAAGAGTTTGACACACAGGTCCTCACTGATGATCTCAGGTGGAGATCCAGGACAGGTCCCAGGAAGGTTTAGAACCAATGCCCTGACAGGGAAGGAATGAACACCAAGTTCATCAGTGGCACTTCTCAGAGAGATCCAGCCACAGTAATTCTGTCCCCCTGAGCTGTTCCAAGACAATCACTGAAGATTGTATTTTTGGTGTAAATTGCTTCACCTGATGGCTTCACTCTCATACTCCAAGAAAAAATGTAGTATTACAGCAAGAGCAAATTACAATTTTGAAGGAAGTAGATAATATTAGCTTATTATATTTCCTAACCATCAAATCACTCAAAGTGTACTTGAGGACCAGGACATATCTTGGCTGTGATATTGAGCTGATCCTCCTTAGTGACAAGTTTTCTCTGGAAGTTTGGAGCTGCTGCAAAATGAACTATAGAATCAGTGTCCTGGATGGTTGAGTTAGTACTGCACATTCCAGGTTAGTGAGGAGAACAGGACAAATCTATCCTAGGTTTGCTGGAAAAACATACATATTTGGATACAGCATTAACTTCTAGATGTGACTATGACAAAAATTCTCTTTTCCTACACTTAGCCAATGAAGCTGGGTAAAGATATTTTCCTAACCACAGATGCTATAAGAAATATTTGCAAACAGTTTCAGAGCAAGGAGAGTATGGCAGGAGTATGATCAGATGATTGGGAATTGTACCTTTCCCTCTATTCTTCTCCTAGGCTCTGGCCTTTATTCAGATATAGGGACATCTTTAATACTCCAGATTGCTTTCCAGAAAGAATGAAATCCATATGGTTCCTGATGCCTACCAGGCCTTCCTGTGATGGATTTGACACAGATACTACAAGAGGTGCTCTTCTCCTGTCTCGTGTATAATGAAAGGATACATATGGAGGTAGGGTAAGGTCGTCATACTGTGCCACAGAGACAATACCCCTGGTCAGATATTTGTAAATGCTGAGTTTATCAGAGTGTATACTTTGAAATTCATTTCTTATAGCTGATGCAAACAGTATACAATGTGAGCTCCAGAATTTTAGGTTTTATCTATGAAGCAATGAAAGAGACCACCACACAGTATTCACATAGGAATGAAAAGTTTATACCATTGAGGTGCTGGCCTCAGCCCAAGTTGGAGTTGGAGATCCACACATGGCCAGCAATGGCCGATGCTGTCAGCCCATGGTTTAGGGAAAGGCCAGGGAGAAGGTGTGGCCAAGTGAGGGAATCTGTAGTGGAGATGTGGCCAGGAAGGGGGAAGGTATAGTCATGCCAGATGTGGATGTAACCTCAGAGTCTGGGACCCTCCCATAAGTCCAATGGGAGATGTGACCAGGGGAGTACAGGATGTGATCTCATGGTGAGAGTGAGAGAGAAAGAGAAAGAGAGAGAGAGAGAGAGAGAGAGAGAGAGAGAGAAAGAGAGAGAGAGAGACAGGTGACTGCCTCCAGGTGTTCCAGTTACCTAAGTAAAACAGGTATTGGTCACAGATTTAACAAGAAGAGGGAGGAATGGTCCCAGGGTCTAACAAGAGTGGACCTTTCACAGAGGACAACTTTGCTTTGTTGTCCTCATGTAACTTTGTTGAGTGTCATGGTTAGGCATATTGTCACAGATGTCATATCCAGAGCCACTAGACAAGATAAAGTAATTTCATCATGATATAGAGTCAAGATGTCAAGATTTTCAATGTCTGCAGATTATCAAATCTTATATCTAGAACAACTGGAATAGTTCCCCTGCACAATTTCAACAGTAAACAGAAACACGATAAATCTGCAGGATCCATTTCACAAAAAATCAACTGGGGGGGTCATATCAGTAATGAAAATTCTTTGGTCAAGAGTAGCCAACCATTGTCTTGGTTGATTGCAACACAGCCATCTCATTGATGAATGAGATCTATGGACAATGATCCAAACTTTTGCAGCTAGAACCGTGTGAGACCACTCTTTGAAAAGCTCATACTGGTGGTTATGTGTTTATCCAAGCTTTTCTCTTTTTTCCCAGAACCAGTAAACATTATTGTTATGAGGATGGAGGAATGGAGGAATTCTATGCATTGACCTACAAAAATCCTACTATCTTTTCCATGAAAACCCTTCTTCCCAATCAGCTTATAATGCTGATCTGATACTGGTCAGTTATTATTTCCTCTTTCAAATTGGGTTTGTCATAAAAGAACAGAAAATTACACTCCTGGAGGTGCCATTTTACAAAATCATTGATCATCTTTCCAAACTAATTTCTTCCCCAACTTCCAAATTTCTTCTTCCAGTTTGTCTGAATTTGAAGTTTAGGAAGTCTTCATCTTAGTGAGAATGGTCAATATCCCAAGGTAGATTGAACTCTGGCTTAGGGAAGATGCCAACAGATATTGTGGAAAGAGGTAAGGGCAACTGGGAAAGTAACTCTACACTGTGGGTTCTGAACTAAATAAAAGGTTCCCGAAGAATCTTGATTATTAGCTAATGTGCGCAGATACTAAACAAGCAGGCTGGAGGAAGACATTCTGCTGGTCAGATGTGTCATCCAGACTTTCAAAAATTGAGTACCAAGTCAATATCACCATGGGCAGCTTCAGCAGAAGGGTGAGGTGCTTCTGTATCAGACAATCCAGTCTATTTCTCTGGGATTGTTGCTGATGCTTTGAGATGACACATTATTGGTTCTTTACTTGATTCTGAGACCCACCATTCATACTCATATCTGAAGAATTGCTTACAGGATAACCATCAATGAAATAAACACAAAAGATAGTTAATAGAAGATTAAATTTTATGCCAAAACATCTGTCTCCATTTAAGGACAAAATAGTTAACTCCATGACACTGAGTATTTGAATCTAGGTATCAATATATACAAATGTTTGTGATGTATTTTGTGTATGTATACATATATAAACATGTATAGATATGATATATATGTACAAAAATAATAGTGAAACTATTTGCATGAAGCACCATCTCCTGTCTGAATGTATTAGTAAGTTACACACACAGGAGAAAATTTACTTAAAGAATAGTACAGAATTTGAGTTTGAACTACTCAAGTAGAAAAAACTAAATATGAAAGAGAGACAAAGGTGGAGAGGGAAAGGAAATGAAAAAGGGCTGTCTGACTATGATCAAAATACCTTATATTCATGTATGGAGAACCATGAAGTTTACTAGAATTGTTTTGGGGGAGGAATGAAAATAGATAGATAGGCAGATGTGGTAAAAGTATGCTGTATACATGTGAGGGAATAAAACATAAGAAAATCTAGAAGGGTTGGTAATTGCAAATAGAAAGTCCAAAGTTCATGGCCATCACTGTGGGACAAGAAAGGAAGGGAAGAATGGAAGAGCAGTTAATGGTAGAGGACCAATGATATTGCTGAGGTAGAAAGGTAATTCAGCTAGAGTGTGTGGAAAAGAAAGCACAAATGAATTTTCTTTGTCACAGATTAGGTCACCTAACAACCTTTTGTCTTTCCATCTACATCTTCACCACTAGATCTTCTAATAAAGAGGAACTAGAGGATGAGGGCTGTTCTCAATGATAATTAGGGCTCCAGAATGTTGTCTCTCTTTCATGGGTAGTGTCCTGAAATTTGCTGTAAGTAGTCTACATTGGATAGTCCTAGGTTCCCCTCTATTGTGCAATAGCCACTGTATGAACGTAACTGATACTGTGAATACCTGTCTTTTTTTCTTCAACTCTGAAAAGCTGAAGGGCAAAGAAGTCATCTCATTCTGGTACCCACTCTGGAGCTCTCTAGAGGATGTTTTTCTATTGGTTATGGGGCTTCAACTCTGGGCCAGGGTTCTGCCCCAGAGCACTTCAGCTCAAAGCCAACACTCTACCCCTTGAGCCATAGTGGGCAACTTCAATTTTTCTAGTTGCTAATTGGAGATTGGAGTCTAAGACACTTTCCATCCCTTGCAGGCCTTGAAACGTGATCCTCAGATCATTCCTAAGTAGCTAGGGTTACAGATCTAAACCACTAGCACCTGGCTCTGTAGAGGACCTTTACCAAATGGTTGCCATCAGTGCAGAAGTCTAGACTACAAGAACAGCTTGTGGTCATAGGACTTTGACTAAGATCATCAATTTTTCTAGATAATGCTTTTACTTTGCTCATGAGGTGCTTAGGACTATAGTTAACTCCAAAATATACTAGAAGCTAGATACCATGGCTGGGTGAGGGGTGGGTGTATCAATCCAATAGCACATTGCCAGCATCTTAGAGTGAGGAATGGAGAAATTTTGGACAACTGTCATGTGCAGTGCAGGAATTCCTTTCCTATTGACATACACATTCTAGAACTGCTAACTCTAAAGTCAGAAGAAAACAAATATGAAATTTGCTCTCTGTGTTTTTTTTCTTTAAATACTTCTGATGTGGTTACTTGATTCATCAGAGTGTCTGATTTTGTCCATGGAAAAAACTTAGTCATTGCAGAGTATCTTGAATCTACAGATATGCCCATTCCCCCAGCGCCACTATCCCAAAAGCACACATTCTCCTCCAGTTGCAGTCCCAGAGAGAACTTCTTTCTCCCAGTGAATGGCTGGCTGGGGTCATGGTCACACTAGCTGGGATAAGAAGGCAGCCTCAGCTTCCCCTTGGTCCTGGACATTGCAGGCAGGATGGGGATTCTTGGCAGCAGAGGAGTTCATGCACTAGTGCCCACAGGGGTAGCATTTGTAAATTTGTAAGCAAAAATTTTTTTTGCAATTCATGGTGATATGGAAGAATGCATAGGGTTGGACAGAAATGTTTTATTCCTAAAATCCCTGCATTTGTGAGGCTGAGTCAGGAGGAAGGAATGTAACAACCTAGATTAAATAGTGAGACTCAGTCTCAAAAATGAAAACAAAACAGAACAAAAATCCAACACATTGGGGCTTAACATGATTGACAGATAAGAAAAAATATCTTTGCTGTCACACTATAGTGCTTTTATCTTGTTTACTAATATTTCCCAGAATTACTTGCCTTTACTTTTACTTCAATTTTTACCATTATATGTACTGTTTATGACCCAGCTACCATGTTAGAATTATGAATCTTATGACAAAGGAGATTTAAAAAATAAATTGCAAAAAATGTGATATGGCTGGTATATCTGCTAGCTATGTTAGGAAGATGAACCTTTATGAAAGGATCTAAAAGAGTAAAACTGTAAGTAGGAGTGCTGCTTTTGAGGAAAACAAATCTTTATCAATGGAGTCAAACAGAATAAGACATCTATTTGAGTGAGAGCTTTCCACTCACCTTATTGACTTCTTGAAACTGTATCTCACAGCTACCCTATTCTGGGCCCCATTCCCATCAGCTGTGATAGAAACAAAGTAAACCTTTGATAATAATTTAAAATGGCCCCTTCCTAGACTTGGTAATTAATTATACCTAAAACAAGAGACTAACTCATTGATGAGAAGGGGCAGTTTGCTGGGATTAAAAAAAAAAAAAAAAACCTTCTTTCCAGGTTTGCTTCCCCACCTCTGGACAGTGTAATAACATTGCACAGTTTTCTGCAAAAATAAGTTGCACTGACAAAATCTCATATATCTTTTTGTTTATCAATTAGTTTGTGACACAGAGCATTGTTATATGATTCTAACAACATAAAATTATTGTAGGCAGCAGCAGTGTCTGCAAAGTCTATCTTTCATAATTTTAATAGGGTCTTTTGAAGAGAAAAATGTTTAATGTTCAAGTCAAATTGACTTATTACTAATCAAGATTTTGATATCAAGTCTAAAAATCCTAGCTTTGATATAAAGATTTTCTCCTGTGTTTCAGTCTCTAGAAAGATACAATTTTGTATGTGCACCTGTAAGTATTTTCACAAAAAAGAGAAACCTTACAGGTATAGGAATAAACTAAAGCTTCCTGAATAGTACCTCAATACATCACCAAATCAGAGTAAGAATTAACAAATTAGTTGCATCAAATTAAAAAGATTATGCACATCAAGGAAATACAATGGCCTAAGAATAGGTAACCTAAGAATAGAAGAAAATATTTTCCAGCAATCCAGTTGAGAAACAATAGTATATACAAAGAGTTAGAAAAATAAGTAGTAGAAGAAGAAATAATCCACATAAAAATCAAATATAATCCAGAAAGAGATTGTTTTGCTTTCTGTGGAAGATGGATTAAACATGTTATCCTTATATTTAAGGAGAAGAAAATGTTACATATATCATCCCAGATATATTTTAAGTCTGGATGGTATTGATTGTAGAGTTCAATCTGGGGTCAGATACAAAGAAGTAAAGACATTTGTTAAGAGTGAGATTTGGAGCTATAAGGAGTTTAAAGGAGAGAGGTTGGAGTTTTGTGAGTAAGGAGGTGGAGGGTAGAGTTTGAGCGGTAAAGGAAGACAAGGAGGGATAAAGACTGGGAGAGCTTATCTGAAGCCAGTGACTGGAGGAATGTGACCTGAGAATGGGAGGAGGCAGAAGAGAGAGCACATAGGGATGGTTGGTACTAGAGATCCTTGTGACAGGAAGTACATGTTTGGAAATCTGAGGAGAATAAAGGAGAGTTTTCTCCGTAGGACAAAAGCTAGACAAAGTTGTTTTTGAGAGATGTGATTCAGTAGAATGGTTGTTTGGGGAGTTCATATGAAGAAGGAGTTCATATGACCTGCAAGAATCCCAGCTTATAGCAGACATAGACAAAGGCTTGAATATGAAGAACCCCATACTACTACTTGAAGATTGCTTTTACAGTTTTGCTGAATTTGGAATTGAAAGCAAATTTGTCATGTTGAATTTATAAGTGCCAAGTTCAAGTCATTTTGAATTATTATCTTATTTATATTATTATACTTATATTTATATTTTTGTTAGGTATTTGTTTTTGAAGTTTATATAGTTGTTGGCCTAATCTGGATGGTGAGATTCTCACAAATCATAGGGCTGAGACTAGAAGAACAAAGCATCCCAGCAGTTTGCTGTTAGGTCCTGCCTCTGGAAAGGACAGACGAGTTGGCTCCATTGAACCATATATGTAGCCACCCCAGAATCATACCTGTTAGTCTGCACTCCTTGGCATTTCAGAAAAGAAACTGGTCATCGATACTTCATAAGACTTGATCCTGAGTGGAGGGAAAGTTTCTCTGCCTGGTGCTAATAAACCTTGAGAGAAATGAAAAAATAGAATCCCAATGGAAAGACCAGAAATAAAGATCAATGTTGGGGAGAAGACCTACTAATAGGGTATAAGTCCTTGAAGAGCAGTTAAAATGTGCAGAAGAGAATGGAGAGGACAGGGAGATGAAGAATGGGAGACAATTTAATAGAAATGATTATAGGACTCACTGAAAATAATTGGAAAGGGAAAGTGGAGTAGGGGAAGATGAATATGGATAAAAAATACACATATTACACTCAATATCTGAAATTAAGGCCTGTACAAAGAAAGACAGATGGAGCAAGGGTAGAAGGGGAGGGAGAGACAAAGACAGAGAGGGGTGAAGGGAAGAGAGAATAGGAGCCAAAGGGACAGGGGGACAAGCATCAAGTATATATTTTCACTGTGGATTTAGGCACCACATTTATGTTTAAGGGTAAAGAAAATGCATGGAGATAGCTTTACCTCATTACAGGTATATTTAGGACAATATTGTTCATAGGAGTCTCCAGCAACACTAATTCACTCCTGCTTTGGGCTCTGATATTTACAGTGAGATTAAGAGAGTGCTAGAGTTGAAATAAATGCTAGACTGCTAACAAAAGCAACTAGTGATTAGACATAGATAATGTGCAAAATCGGTTGTAGCTAAGAGGGAAGGTGTCAATGTATAGGGGAGATGATCAAAACCCTAGTCCGATTAAAGGATCTGTGGGTTCAAAACTAAAGAGAAGGGATTAGAGCTAGTCAAGGAGAGAAGGAAGACAGGGTAGGAATATTTGTAAATCAAAGCACAATTATAAAAAATGGTAAAGCCCAATATAAGAAAATGTAAGAATTTAATTGGGTGATAGAGCTCTGTCCAGAAATTGGAAGTCTTTCTGTACCTAGAAGGAACAAACAACCAAACCTCATTTGCTTAAACAATGATATATTATGGCCTTGACTAAACACAACAGAAACATACAAAAATGTTTCTAAGAGAGTGGTATAACTGAAAGAAATTGTTGTAAATGATGTAAATGAAGAGAACCAAGACCCTTCCTGTCACTGCTTCACAATTCATTCGTTTGCATCTATTTTGAGGATTTTTTTGGAGGAAAGCTACTATTCGGGTAACAATAACCATTGGCCTTACTCCATTCTTCCTGATACACTTTAATCTCTGAATGCCTTTCTTCAACTCTGTGAAGAGAATTGAGAAAGAAAGATGAAGAAATAAGAAATGGTTTGGGGATGAGAATTAATATGGGTAGAATCAAGCTAAGTTAGCTTTCAGAGACTAGTATTATATACATTGTTCTTTACATAAAAGAATGCTGAAAGAAAAGAAATTCACTGGTGTGTGGTAGAGAAACATGATGACATAGCATCAACTTGTGTGAGAGTACACAGGAAACTGAAAATGTGTTTATGCCTTCCTGTGCTAGCTCACCTTACACATGTGTAGCACATATGTAGTGCATATGGGTGTCTCTCCTAAAGGTTATTATTCCTAGAGTAGTACTTCCTCCCTCCGGATTAGCCAGTCAGCAAGCTGATCCTCAAAATTTACTTAGAATAGGAAGATAAAGGTATCCCTGTTCACAGAAAGGTAAACCACAAAGATCACAGTTGATGGTTGTCTATAGGTGACATTATCATCTTTGATGTTGTTGACAATATATTAGTTGAAATAAATTGGACCTTAGTTCCAGATTAGACATGCAAAGTGTCATTGTACAACTTAGAAACAACTAAACTGAAAGCCACCTGTATTCTTTTGCTCTGTGGAGGAGAAGAACCCAATAACACAAAATAGACTCAATTCTGAGAAGGGAAAAGAAGAGTGGACAAAAGAAGAAACTACAAGATGTATTTGGTAACCCAGTAATTGCCACCTAAGTAAACACAGCAGAGAAAAATGACCAGGAGACCTAGACCACAGCCCTTGGCTCACTCAGCTAGAGGAGGGCACTCTATAGATTTCAAGACTGGATCAAAATCAGTTAATCCTCACCAAGAGGTCATCCAATCTGCCTTCAAACAAAAGTAAACACAATCTGAAATCCTTACTTCCAATTCAACAACAAATCTGCTGGAGGAGGCTGTGCTATGGGGAGATAAGACATACTTTGTCCTCCTTTTGACTAGAGCCAAAGAAACTCACCTGCAGGAAGCCACAGCCAGTAAAAGTCAGAATGTGGCTGTGTACTAGGGGATGAAGGTTTGGGAATTATTGCTTAATCAGAGAACAGAGGCACCTGGACTAAGGCTGTAAGTCCCACCCTACAAAGAAAAAAAAAAATCACATATTTTGTTGTTGCTGTTGTTGTTGAGATTCTTTTTTCTATTTGGTTTAATTGTTTTGAATGCTGCATTCATTTAATTAAATATTCTTCCCCTATGAATTGGTAAAAGCAATTTCCCATTTAACCTTTGCATTCTGGCATAAATCTGTTACCCCCACCAACTTTATCTTGTCTTCTGCTTCTGCTTCTCATTATCTGTCTTTTAGCAGTCTCTTTCAAATAATAGCTTTGAGTGACAAACTCAAGCCCCTTTCTGTGTATATTCTGTTCCTATATAATGCATGTGGACCTCTTCTCTTGTTTGTATTATGTCCTACTTAGTGTAGAGTCACTGAATTCATATAGTTTTAACATTTTGCACAATCTGCAAAAAGCCATTGTTGTTTTTGTTGTTTTGTTCAGAGCTATGTTCCATTTGAGGTATTTGATGGCTGGCTACAGAAATGCTACTTCAGTTCTCCCTCTACCTTCTAAGACATGCTTTCTACATATAATACTCCCAGTTCTATTCCACCCTTGTTCAGTATTCTGAAGGTATGGCACTCTGTTTTTTTCCAAAACTAGTTGACAAATTATGTTTATCAAGGCACATAAAATATGTGCACATAAAAAAATGAATTTCTGGAACTTATATTCTCTGAATATAAAAATTACTCTGTAGCCTTGTGTGCCCATTTCAAATTATTTCCCTTTTCTTTTCCGCATGTGAAACAATTCTGAATTATAATCCTAAGTGGTTTAATATAGCTATGGTTAATTTTTCTATTTACTTTTCCTATTAATGTAAAGGAATGAAAAACAGATATAGAAGTAATTGAGTCTGAATCTCAGGAAAGAGTGTTGGTGTTAAAGGGCCTTGACAAGGTAAGTAAAACTTGTAGTCTTCAGCTTTTTGTAGTAATGATTTTTACTGATGTTAATGTAAACTTCGATTTTTAGTTTCAAGGATCTTTACATAAAAACTTCAGGCTACTGAGTGATTTTTGACTCAGTGATTATGCCTAATGAGAATTAGTATACTGTTGGGATCCACTTCCACAGCCCTTTACTTTTAGTAAGGTAGAATCTTTTTATATTTTTTCTGTTTTTTCTTCTTTTATTTATTATTATTATCATTAATTATTATTATTATTATAAACTAGGTTTCCTCCTTCTTATTGCCTCCCGTGTAATGGGCCATAAGGAATGGCACCCATATTTCTTGCGATGGAAAGAGTCTTGCTAACACTTGGTCATTATATGATGGTCTTTCTAATTTCCATCTCTTTGTTTAGTGTTGACCACCCTGTTTTTATTTTGGTCCTGGGGCTAGAACTCAGGTCTTGAGTGCCAACTCTGAGCCTCTTTGTGCTCAAGGCTAGTGCTCTACCACTTCATCCACAATGTTACTTCCAGCTTTTTTGAGTAGTTTATTATTGAGTGTTTTATTGCCCAAGTTGGTTTTGAACCAATATCCTCAGATCTCAGCCTCCTGAGTAGCCAGGATTATAGGTGTGTACTACCAGTGCCAGTTTCTCCTCTTTGGTAGATGGTTCATGGGCAAATTTCTACCACAATCAGGCATGGAACAGATCTTAATCAAAATTCTGAGCATGTTTCTATTTTGTTTTTCTTCAGTTTTTTCATCATATTTAATTTTCAAGAGATTTCATATAAAATTTCCTTGCCCTACCTCTCTCTTTTTCTCAGTTTCTCACCTCCTACCTCTAACCTTTTAGTTCATTCCTTGGAGTTTTTTTTGCCAATTCTGTTGCTTGAACCCAGGACCTAACTTCTATTCCTGAGCATTTTTGCTTAATGCTAGCAATCTACAGTTTGAACTATAGCTCTACTTCTGGGTTTTTGGTAGTCAATTGGAGATCAGAGTATCAGAGATTTCCCTTCCAAATAGATCCTCAGATATTTGCCTTCTGAGTAGCCACTATCAGTCCGGTGAGTAGCTAGCATTGCAGGTGTTAGATTTATCAACCAGATGAAGCACACCACACATGTCTGAAAGGGGAAAAAAGGTTTAATGCCAAGGAGATCAGCAAGCTCACTCCATCTAGACAGAAAGGAGCAGCTTCAATTAAGCTAGGGGAATAGTTATAGGGGAAGGAATCTATAAGAACAGGAACATGGAACGCATGGTCAATGGGATAGAATAGGGAAATTTATGCTAAGTGGATTGAGGGTTGTGGTTAGGCCAGAACAGGAGGACCTTGAGACATAGATATTTCAGGCAAAAACAAGCCTGTAGACCTCAGAAAGTCCCCACTAGCCAACATTTCACCTGTTTTCTTGTGTGTGTTATGAGTTGGAATGAGGTATGGTGGTCATATTCTGAAGCTGCTTCCTGATGAGAAGGGACAAAGACCCTATGGGGTGGTTTCCTAAAGGTCTGGACATCCATCAGACTTATGAGTAGAAAGTTGGTAGTAGCCTCTGTACCCGCCCATTTAGAAATATCTGATTTGCAATGCAGTTGGTGAAGACTTTGCCTCATTCCAGATGGACCTCATTAAGCTATTTAAGAGATATGGTAGCAAAAATTCCAGTGGTAGTAGGGCTCTTAGAGAGTCAGTAAGTGACATGATCCAGGAAGTAATGAACCTAGCAGGACCAACGGCCCAAAGCCATTTTGTCCTCCTTCCCCAGAGAGTCTAATGGAGTTAGCCTTATTTGGTAGTGAAAAGTTCCAGGGCCCTTTGCTTTTGTAAGTCTGCTGTGTCTGTAGTAGGTTAAGGACCACTGTGGTGTTCTCAGCTTTAGCCTGCAGGCTAATTGTTGTTGAAATTTATTGAGTGCTACAGACCTCCTGAGGCTATTTTTACAGCTGTTACAGTAGTTACTAGACTTCCTCCTACCAGAAGAGGAATAGTCTGGGGTTAATACAGTACAATGGGAGTGTATTCTAGGTCCCATACAGAAAGTTAAGAAGTATTTACATCAGAACAGAAAGTTAAGAAGTATTTACATCAGAACAGTGTCCCATTGCAGCCTTGATAATTAACAACCAAAATCTTGGTTGAGCACAGGGTAGAAATGAAGGATGCCTTCTTGGTCTTGGACATATAGAATAGTATCTAACTCCCCATATACTAGAAGGAGAAGTGAGACTTTTTCAGCTTTATCTAGGATCACAGTATCCTAATGAGGAGGTGGCAACAATATTTAAAGGTACCAGAGCCAACAGGTACCTTTTCTGGCCACTTTCTTCCAGCATGGAGGTATTGAGGAGTCTTCAGGGTCCAGTTCTATGCTGGGCATGGCAGGGTAGGCTAAGTGAAGTTTCTAGTTGGCCAGCAGTAATAGACTTGTTCCCAGGTGGTATCCTGAGTGAGGGCTATTATCCTATTTTTTTCTTTTTTTATTGTGAAAATACTGTACAGAGGGGTTACAATTACATGGGCAAGATAGTGAGTACATTTTTTATCAAGCATTGTTCCCTCCTCCTTTGTTTCTCCTTCCCATCCCTTCCCTTCCTCCCCCCACCCTCCCCCACTGAATCTACCTCTCCCCATCCCCCTTACCAAAGCTGTAAAGTTCGTTTTTTGACATAACAACTTGTACATCTCATTGTTGCAATGGGTCTGCCTGTATCCCTATTTAAACCATTTGTTTTTTCCCTTCCCCTCCACAAATTATACCAGCATCAAATACAATGAAAGCAAGGGTTATACCGTGGGGGAGGGACATACAAAGCAACAAGGAAATAATCTTATAAATATGTTAGAAACAATTGCATGAAAGAAAAAAATTGAATATATATCTTAGGGTTCAATTCCCTAACATCAAATTATCTGACCTTTTCTGCTTGACTCAGACATATACTAGTTATTGCAAATAAGGGAAACCATGGGACCTATGTTTCTTTGGGCCTGGCTTACTTCACTTAATATTAATTTTCCAAGTCTTTCCATTTCCTAACAAATGGGGCCATGTCATTCTTTCTGATGGAGGCATAGAATTCCATGGTGTATATATACAACATTTTTTGATCCATTCATCTACTGAGAGGCATGTGGGTTGCTGAAATATCTTAGCTATGGTAAATAATGCTGCAATAAACATAGTTCTGCTAGTAGCTTTAGTGTGGTCTTGTTTGTGATCATTTGGGTAAATGCCCAAAAGTGGGATTGCTGGGTCATAGGGGAGCTCTATGTGGAGTCTTTTGAGGAACCTCCATACTGCTTTCCAAAGTGGTTGAACAAGTTTACACTCCCACCAACAATGCAGTAAGGTTCCCTTCTGTCCACATTCCCTCTAGCATCTGTTGTTATTAGAGTTCTTGGTTATAGCCATTCTAACTGGGGTGAGGTGTTACCTCAATGTTGTTTTGATTTGCATTTCTTTTATGGCTAGAGAAGTTGAACAATTCTTCATGTGTTTATTGGCCATCCTTTCCTCTTCAGAGTTTTTTTAATATTGAAAATTCTGTACAGAGGAGTTACAATTACATGGGCAAGATAATGAGTACATTTCTTATCAAGCATTTTAGCCTCCTCCTTTATTTCTTGTTCCTTCAGAGAAGTTTTGAAGAGAAACTTTTGAAAAGGTGAGATCATGCAAAATGCTGTTATGAATGACACAGAAAAACACACCCTGGACATAAGCAAGGAAAGTTTTCTTTGCACCATGAATCCTGTTGCGACCTATTACTGAGAAAGAGGACTGGGGGCAGGAAGAGAGTGCCTAGGATATCTGGTAACTGGGTAGGGGTGAGTATGGTAGACTGGTGAAGAGTCTAGCGTTGGATCTGAGTGGTTAAGGGCCCAATGGGAGGTCTTGGTAGATACTTGGATTATAGAATTGTGCATGGAAAACCTGGAAGCTGCCAGAGCTAACTATCCTGAGTTAAAGACTCAACATAAATAGAAAGAGTATGTAACAAGGCAAGAATGTAAGTTCCTGTTCAGTTAGAAGTTGGGCAGTTATGGACTTTACATATGCAAGCTCATTAACTTTTTCTCTTGACCTCCTGGCTCTGGTTAATTTTGAAATGATGATCACAAAGTTTCTTGATTTAGAACGTGACACCATCCCCTCTTACTCCTCTCCATGATCCCTTGTTGTCAGGATTGGCTTTCTTCTGTGGGTTTAGTTGCTTGTTGCTGGGATGGCTTATAGCAGTTGCTCATTGGCATGGGTGCTGTCTCTGAGCTCTTTGCTCAAGGCTACCACTCTTATACTTTGAGCCACAGTGTCACTTCCAGCCTTTTTAGGCTTATGGAGATATGAATCTTAGAGGGATTTTTCTGCTTGGGTAGCTTTGAACAACAATCCTTAGATAAAATGAGTCTTTGCTACAAAACCCTTTTATATCTCCATTTGGAGGAGAAAGGATGTCAATAACAGAGCTTACCTGTAAATTAAGGATTGATCAACAAATACTTGTCAGAGTTATTTTTCTTTGTGGGTCTGGCTAAATGCTGTAGAGGAGGGTATAATCTGAGGAATTTGAGACTGGGCTGCTCCAGAAGTAAGTGTGCAGAGTTTATGCTGAAGATCCACGTGTATCCCAGAAGGTCTATGGTCAACTAAACAGAGGGAGCAGGCAGAAAGAAGGGTCATCACCCACAATTGCTTGGTCCTCAGCACAAATGGAGGCAAGAATATCCCCCAGTCTATACCGACTGGTTAGTGGTCTAGGCCTCAGTCAGAGATTTAGGGCCACAGCTACAAGCCAGACAAAACATGAGGTTCTAGGAAATGAAGTAGAAGAAAAGGCAAGGATTGAAAGGCCAGTTTTGGTTAGGCCTGGGCAGATCAGCTACTTGTGGGGGAGGGGCCAAGTAGCCCTCAGTGGAGGAGGGCATGTTAACAATCCTCCTGTGTATGTAGTTCCCGTTCAGAGCATCTAGTCCAGGGATCATAAGGACATGGTAAGGCCAAGAGGTATGCCAAATTCCCTTGAGGGACACAGCCAGGTAGACAAAGTAGTAGTCTCTTCTTTCAAGGGACTTCCATGATTTGTCTTTTGTCAAAAGCACATCAGCCCATGGTGCCTTTGGTAATGCTACCTACTCAAGAGGTTGAGATCTGAGGATGGCAGTTCATATCCAGCCTGGGCAGGAAAGTACATGAGACTCTTATTTTCAATAAACCATGAGAAAATCAGAAGTGGTACTGTGGCTCAACTGTTAGAGCTCTCGCCTTGACCTAAAGAGATGAAGGACCTAAAGAACTGAAGCACTCAGGCTGAATTCAAGCTCCACAACCAATAAAAAAATCAGAGGAAGGGCCACACAGGGTGGAAAATTAAGATTCATCACATAATTGTTAGCTCAGTTGTTGACTTGTTACCATGGGAAACAATCAAATTCAAAACCTCTGCTCCTGGATTGTTTGGTGAAATTTTTCAAAAAATGCTTCTCACAGAAGTATGGGGTAAAAATGTCTCCAAGAGGTACGTTGTTGAATAACCTTCTGTCAAGGTAAGTTGATACCCAGAGGGCCCTGTGTATGGACAAAATCTATGTAGTTTGTTCTGTTGTGGCTGTACTGCATGGACACCTAGAGCAATTTATTGTAGTGATCCTTGGCTCCACAAAGCCTATGTACTTGCTCTCTGGATGGGTCAGGTTCTATCTGTGTGGGAGAGAAAGAGTAGAGATTTTGTTGCCCAGCCCACCAGTTGAATTACAAATGTCTGATACATCCTCCAAAGAGACTCACAAGATGAATCTTTCATGCCACCACATGTCACTAGTGTACTTTCCCCACCATTAAAAAATTCAGTATACATGTAAGGGAATAAAATGCAACTAGAAAATCCAGAAGGGTTGTGAATTACAAATAGAAAGTTCAAAGTTCCTGGCTGTAACTGTGGCAGGGAAGAATGGAGGAGCAATTAATGGTAGTGGACCAATGATATTAGAATGTGTGTGTTGAGGTAGCAAGGTAATTCAGCAAAAGTGTGGAAAAGAAAGCATGAATCCGTTTCTTTGTTCCAAATTGAGTCTCCTCAAAAGTGTGTACATAATACCTGATCATAAAACATGTTCACATTGATGTCCAGACCATCACTAATACTGTGATAACATGGTATTACTCATACTCTCCTGTCTCTGTGAATGACCTGTTGAAAGTGAAAAGGGGCTTTCCCTTGTGTGCCTGTCTTTATTACTATGAGCATCATTGAGTCTCTGCATGAGTACACAAAAGGAAATCCTAGGGTATCTTTTTCATCAATGTCAGTACCTCTGATTCATCCTTTCTCAGAAAATTGTAGTTCCCTTCCCCTTCATAACTTACTGATGGAGATATAATATATGGTCTTATACCTGTCATGTGAGGAATTGTAGCAATTGTGATAAGTGCTTTACTTGTTGTTCTACATTTCAGCTCTGATAAGACTACAAAATCTGGCCATCCCCTGCATGATAAGTACATTAAAAATGGCAATTGTGCCTGGCTTACTTCACTTAATGTAATTTGTTGATTTGTATGTTCCTCCCCCACAATATAACCCCTGTTTTCACTGTATTTGATGTTGGTATTCTCTGTGGAAGGGAAAGGGAAAAAACGAATTGTTTAAATAGGGATAAAGGTGGACCCATTGCAACAATGAGATGTACAAGACCTTATGTTGAAAAACAAACTTTAAAACTTTGTCCAGGGAGGTAGGGAGAGGGAAGAGGGGTTGGGGAAGGGGAAAGTGGGGTTAGGGGGAGGGGAAACAAAGGAGGAGGGAACAATGCTTGATAAGAAATGTACCCATTACCTTCCCCATGTAATTGTAACCCCTCTGTACGGTATTTTCACAATAAAAAAATGGCAATTGTGTCCTCTAAGATGGATCTCCCTAAGGAATCTCTGTAGGAAGATAAGAAGAGAGGATAAGCAGAATGAGTTGGGGATTAAACCTATCCTATCCATAAGTCTCCCCTTCACTTGGTTCTTATTTTGGGGACCAAAAAATTCTAAACAGTACTTCCATCCTGGGTAGGGCTTTTGGCACAGCTGTAATTTACATGTCACTTCTATCTCTAGCCTCCCTATAACATCTATAGACAGAATTCTTAGTAAGTACTGAATTGGAGTAATCTAAATGATAATACAGTATCTACAGCCAGAACCCACCATATCTTTTTAATATGCTTGTAATATCCCCTTGTGTCAAGTGAAAATTATTAGATAATTAAAAATTTTTATATACTTACATTGTGCTGGGAGACTACAGAAAATCAACACTTCTCCAGATTTCTGGGGTTCTAATATTTTTATGGGATACCTTTTCAGCTGCCACAATTAACATAAAGGCACAGCTCTAAAGTGCAGTCTTCATGATCAGGTCATACCAATTGTGAAGCAGAAGTGGGGGAGTCTGAGAGGTAATCTGCTGCCACGCAGCATGTTTTTAACAGAGCAGGGAAGACCTAGGCATAGATGTCTTTGCAACTTGACATTAAGCCCTTGTCTTACTACTATAAACACAATGAACATATCAAAGCTCACAGTTAGGAGAAAATACTTAGTCTAGTAAATGCAATGGTATGAGAAATATTATGTAAAGTTGCCAGCTGCTGGCAGGACTTTAACTTGTTAAATGACCAGACATTCTTCATTTGGTTAACTCTCCACAAATGCCAGGTTCTATTCAGATAGTTGAGTAGTTGAGTGATGGTGTCTCATCTGGAGTCTATGGTATTTTTTTGGTTCTGGTACATGGAGTAAGCACCCTAATCTATCCTTTCCAGCTTTACTTTCCAGATCATTATACAAGAACCTAGGAATCAATTAACTGTCCTAATACCTTAAAGACATGGTTATCAGGAGAAAAAAAAGACAGCATTCCATGTTAACCAGCAGAGAAGTACTGAATTCCACCTCTTCCTGGGACTTGAGCAGGTAAACTGAGATTATGGTATCATATATGCACTCTAGACACAGGAATTGTAGGTTAAAAACAGAAATTATTAGAGCCTGTGGTGATGTATGGCACGAAGAAGTAAGAACATCTAGTATATGGTTCCTTTATTTCTCATGTGACATTTTGCCCTGAAGCCTAATGAGCCATTTCCAGATGAGAAACAACAAATTTTAAAATTGACATATTATGCTACAAATAATTTCAGTAGTCCTGTGTTTCAAGGCCATTATGAGAAAAGGCTTATTAACACTGAAAACTCATTGAACTCAGTAGTAATCAATCAGAGCTCATTGGAGGCATTTAGGCTCCAATTGGAGGGCATTTCACGATGTCACAGAATGGCACTGCATATCAATTCATTGAAATGACACAGGAAAGCACTTATCTACTACAGGATACAATAAGTGTTATTAATTTTATGAACCAAAACTTTTGTGGTGTGAAATAATGTTCTCCCTGGATTTATACATAGGTCTGCCAGTGTTTTGCTTATGTATTTCTCTGTGTGATATATGTATATATGCATGTGTACACTTATGTGCACACATATACACATATACACACATATACAAATACAAATGCATATAGATTTATAAATATGCAAGTGTGCACACTTGTGCGTATATATATGTTTTAATATATTTATATGTATACATAAACATTTGTATGTTTATAGGGTATGGCTTTTCATAGGAATAAACACAAACTCTTCAATGTCTGCTTTTGTGGAACCTGCCATGTACTATAATCGCTGATATTAGTGGTTTGAATACAGGCAAGAAATAAGCTTAATTTCATATGCTGCCAGAATGCCAGAGGACTGACTATATTTTAAAGCCATAATAAGTGAAAGAAACACATAAATCCTTTCATTATTTATTATTATTTGTTGTTAAACAGATAGGAAGTAGAGACTGAATTCAGTAGGTTAGTGGTACTCCACTGCATCAGTGTATCTCTCCACAGGAAGAACCTCTGTGAAGTGTCAGATTGACCAGGAAAAGAGCATAAGCCATATTGATACCCAGCTCCAGATTCTCACAAAACCAGCCAACAAATTTTGCTACCCTGTGTGGGCAGTTTATTTTCAAAGGCCCCTGAAGTACTCAAGCGTTTCTACCTATGTGACCACCTAAGAACTCTTAGAATCACAAAAAATTCTATGTATGTGCCCTTCTGGTCATATCTTGGTTTTGAGAACTTTTGCAACTGTGGGATTTATGCGGTATTTCAAAGACTGGGAAACAAGAAAACAGGAAATGTGAACTTTTTCATGCCCATGTGTGGTACCCTCATTTATACCATGAATGTTGTCCATCTTCACCCAAACTCCCAAGTTTGATATTTCTAGAGTTTATTACTCTGGCTCAACAGGTAAAGCATTATCTGGAAAATTGAAAACCAGTTGATTGTCCAATGACCACTATCTGTTCTTGTATCCTAGACTTGTATACTGATGACAACCCCTTTGTAAAGATCCTCTGGAGAGCCAGGTGCCAGTGGTTTATGCCTGTAATCCTAGATATTCAGGGGGGCAGGGATCTGAGGATCACAGTTCAAAGCTAGCCTAGACAGGGAAGTTCATGAGACTCTAATCTCCACTTTAAAAAAATCTAGAGAAATGGAAGTGGTGTGCTGTGGCTCATGTGGTGGAAGACTGGCTTTGAGCTGAAGAGCTCCGGGACAGAACCCAGGCCCAGAGTTCAAACCCCACAATCAACAGAAGAAATAGAGAGCTCCAGAGTGGATAGCAGAATGAGATGACTTTTTTGTCTTCAGTTACTCAGAATTGAAGAAAAAAAAGACAAGCATTCCCAGCATTGGTCATATTCATCCAGTGCCTACAGGATTCTACAGAGGAACTTTGTAGTACCCAATGCAAACTACTTATAGAAAATTTCAGGACACTACCGGTGGAAGAGGGACAGCACTCTGAAGTCCTAATGTCCAAAAATATCACTGAAAACAGCCCTCATCCTCTAGGTCCTTTTAGGTTGATCTTTAGTAGAAGATCTAGTAGGGGGAAAGACAAAAGAGTGTTAGGTGACCTAATGTGGAACAAAGAAAACTGATTTGTGCTTTCTTTTCCACACACTATAGCTCAATTACCTTTCTTCCTATCATTGGTCCTTTACCATAAATTGCTCCTCCATTCTTCCCTTCCTTTCTAGTTCCACAGTGATAGCCATGAACTTTGGACTTTCTATTTGCAATTACCAACCCTTCTAGATTTTTTATGTTTTATTCCCTCACATGTATACAGCATACTTTTAACACATCTGCATATCTATCTATTTTCATTCCTCCCCCAAAACAATTCTAGTAAATTTCATGATATTCCATACATGAATATAAGGTATTTTGATCATAGTCAGACAGCTCTTTTTCATTTCCTTTCCCTCTCTACCCTTGTCTCTCTTTCATACTTAGTTTTTTCTACTTGAGTAGTTCAAACTCAAATTCTGGTACTATTCTTTAAGTAATTTTTCTCATGTATGTGTAACTTAGTAATAAATTCAGACAGGAGATGGCGCTTCATGTGCATAGTTTTATTTTATAAAAGCACCAACAGAAAAGGTAACTTATACAGGGTTTTGTGCCTATTGACACAAACAAACCAAGTAAAACATTGTACCATTAGGGTAGGAGTCTAAAGGTGGACTCTAGACAACTGATGAAGTGTTTAACAAAATGAAAAGCAGGAAGCAGAAACATGTTTAGGGAATGGGGGAACATGAATGGAGAAAAAAAGGTGGGAAATGCAGTCATTAGTCATATTCAATGTATGTTATGTAAAAATTCAACTATTTAACTTGAAGGTAGGTATGTGATGGGGAAAACTGGTGTGAAGATTAGAAGACACAACATGGATTCAGAAGCACTGCACTTGCCAGGCTTGGTGGCTCATATCTGTAATACTAATAACTTCTGTTATTCAATAGTAGTGTGAAGCCAGCCTGGCAGCCTGGGCGGTAAAATCCAGAAGACTAATTTCCAACACAATTCTTGCCTTGACTAGATAAAGGCTCAGGGACAGTGGCCAGGCTCTGTGTTCAAGCCCAGAAAAACAAACACACACACACACACACACACACACACACACAAACACACACAAAGCACACACATACACATTACATTCACAGCCAGACTTACGTGAATTGTAAGCGTCATATAACTCTTAATAATTAAGTTCTTAACTATTTTGACAGTTAATCTCAAAGCATAACTTCTCTTTTTCAATAAATATGAAATTCAAACACTCTGGGTTTAGATAAAAATACCAATTTTAAAGTGAACACAAATATATGCTCCTTATCTAAACAATAGCATTTCAGAAATATTCAGTTAACACAGAAAAGTACTATTATATTCCGCTGGAAAATGAAATTTGGTACACAACTGAAAAAATATTGTTACTTTTAATTCCTCTTACAAGGTTTCTCCCAATCTCCCTTGAAACTCTACACCCTGCGCTACTTTTATGACTCATGAGGGGAATGGTAACCCAACTCCTTAGAAGAAAGAAGATCTCTTTCTCGCCTCCCACCATATTCATGGTCATGGTAATAGGTATCACTTTGGCTGCTTGCAGAATTTTCACCTCTTCTACTATATTCATGTTGTGCATGGCAGTCATCAACATAGAGCTTTTTTCCATCATCAATCCTGGGGAATTCTGGTGTAGTTGGTACACTATGGTAATTCCCTGGAAGATCAAACATGAAGAGCATACTATTTATAACAGTTTTTGTATCATGACTTTTAAGTACCACATGCTTAGGAGTACTGAGATTTGATGTGATGAAAGCTGACTGAAATTCTAACTGTCCATATAATCTCTGTGCCACAGAGTGCTGAACACTCATATACATTATGTTGTAACATTTTCCTTAATGTAAAACGTGTGAGACACCTTATTTAGTTTTCAAATTGGAGTGATTAAAACAATGAAAACACTCTCAAACCAACTAGAAGGTGATAGTAGATGCGATGGACTCTTACCATAATGGTCATCTATGTATGAACTTCCACTGGAATGATAGTGTCTATCATGACTCCCATCATAGCCACCACAACCACTAAATTTAAAACAAAGCCAAAAATCAATGCAAGCATTAACAATTTCAATAATATATTTAATAGAATATGTAATACCTATAGCTTCTGGAAGTACGATCATCTCGTAAACTGTAATGACCATAATTATGGTATCCATATTCTCTAGGCAATCTAGCAAAATCCAACATATCTTGAGAATTCAGGTGGTCTCCTCTTGAAGAATTTAAAAAACAACTTTTAACTTCCAGAATACAAACTCTTATAAACAAGAAAGAGATTCCAATGTGAAAATGGCCAAAGGAACTAGACATTTCTAAATATCAGATAAACCAAAGCACATATGAAACAATTCAGAATACAACTAAAAACATATAAAATATGAATTACTCAGATGCATTCATTCATGCCTGTTAAAAAGCCTGTAATTTGAGATGATAATGAATGCTTGGCAGGAATGTAAATAGAACAAATACACTCTGTAAAATTGGCAACTACACAATATTTAAAAAGATTTGTCCTATGACCTATCAATTCTATTTCTACCCAAGTAAGAGAAGTGAAAACAAATTATATATATATATATATATATATATATATATATATATACATACACACACACATATATATATATATATATATATATATATATATATATATATATATATATATATCATTATCCACCTCATGGTAGAAAAATCCAAGGCATATGACTGGATATGTATTATTCTATACACACAAATGAATCTTATCCATCTATTGAAAAATATGGTAACTGACTTAGGCTTTAATGTAGCCAGATTTTGTGAAAACTGTACTTCAGAAAAAAAGACTCAAGTAGTGTTTGGTTCCATTAGCATGAAAACACGTATTAGGATAAGTAAATGCTTAACTAGGTGGCCATTCTAGGCCATTCAACCTCAAATAATGCCAACTCTTTAGTTATCTTATATACCTATCTTCATGAGAATAACTATCATCTCTAGATGATGTGTAGTCATCTCTCTGGAAAGAGACTGGGTTTCTCTGTAGCATAACTTCATAATTATCTCCCCCATGCAGCGGCAAACCTTTAATGTAAAAATTTAAAAATGATTACATGAAGAATTTCAAGTTGAGGATGTTTAAAAGAAAATAAAAATTAAAACTTTGGTTCATCCTATGACAAATATACTTCACCAACCATAGCTTATGAACCAAGTGCCTTGTATAGATGTGTATCTCCCACCTTCTTTAGTAGAGATGTAACTGAACTTCACTTTTTCCAAAGCAACACATTCTTCATATGCAATGAAGAATGCAGTTCCACTTCAGCTGAAATTCTGTTAATACTCAAATGTTATTACCATTCTGGTTATAATCTTTTGCTAGTTCCTCAAAAAAAACAAGTTTATCCATGTTCTTATCTAAACTGTCACCTATCTTTCAAAGTATGATTTAAAGTCTCACTATATGCTTAGAGTTCTTTTGCTGGCTTAAATTGCCAAGTATTTGGTAGAATACATTTGAATGACTTATTATTATAACACAGTCCTTAACAAATGTAGAGGAGGTTCTTGATTCAAAGGGTGGTTACATTCCAATAATCCAAGCATCAGTACCATAGTAATATACCTTGGTCCAGAAAAATAAAATCAAAGTTCAAATTTCAAAGTGTAGTTTCTTGCACACTATTATAAAATTTAAAAAAAAACCTTAGAGCAAACCTTTGTGCTATAGGGAATATTTTCTAAAGATGAAGTTGTATTAGAACAATACTGAACACCTTCTAGGTAAACAATTTATTTCTGTTGCTATTTGACTTTCTTTAAATTAAAATTTAAACTTTACATTTTACTTTACATTTTCTTTTCTTTTCCTTTAAAACTTATCTCTGCTGTTTTTCCAACATCTGTTAAAACAACCCCTTCAAGACCACAAAGCATTCTGTATGCTGTTGCTCATTTATAACTTTTTTCTTTCTAAAACTTGCCTGAAACCACTGGTGCTGGGAAAACGGGGTGGCCACATGCAGAAAACTAAAAGTGGACCCCAGCCTATCACCATGCACCAACATCAACTCAAACTGGATTAAAGACCTTAACATTAAACCTGAATCTCTGAAACTACTGCAGGACAGAGTAGGAGAGACACTTGAACTAACAGGCACAGGAAGGAACTTCCTGAACAGAGTCCCAGGGTCACAACAAATTGGAGAGAGACTCGACAAATGGGACTACCTTAAAATAAAAAGCTTCTGCACAGATAAATCTATCGAATCCAAGCTAGAAAGACAACCAACTAATTGGGAAAAAATTTTTACCAGCAATATATCAGACAAGGGGTTAACATCCAGTATATACAGGGAACTCAAGAAACGAATCCCTCCCAAACCTAACAAATCAATTACTAAAGGGGCAAGGGAACTAAAGAGGGACCTCTCAGATGAAGAAATAAAAATGGCAAAGAAACACATGAGGAAATATTCATCATCCCTGGTGGTGAAGGAAATGCAAATAAAGACAACCCTGAGATACCACCTTACCCCAGTCAGAATGTCCACATCCTCAAATCAGCCAACGACAAATGCTGGAGGGGATGTGGAGAAAGAGGAACCCTATTACACTGTTGGTGGAAAAGTACACTTATACAACCGCTTTGGAAAGCAGTCTGGAGGGTCCTTAGAAAGCTAAAGATTGACCTCCCTTATGACCCAGTCATACCTCTTCTAGGCATCTACCTTGAACAACAGGAACCAATATACAAGGACAAGTGCACCTCCATGTTTATTGCAGCACTGTTCACAATAGCTACGATATGGAAACAACCCAGATGCCCCACCAGAGATGAATGGATCCAAAAATTGTGGTATCTATACACAATGGAATATTATGCAGTCATTAGAAATGACGAAATAATGGCATTTGCAGGGAAATGGATGGAGCTAGAAAGAATCATGTTGAGCAAGAGACAAAGAGACAAACGGTACATGGTCTCCCTGATAAGTGGATGCTAAATCCAAAATGTTAGGTGATACGACAAAATTAACAGGACTTAAGAAACAAAGAACTCCCACTCATCTGGTCAAACCACTACTAAATATCCCTATGCTGTTGATCACATGTATGGTGTATGTGTACACCGTTATATGTTATAGACCGTGATAGACAATTTGCTCCAGGAAAGTTATAATGAACTTGTGACTTTAAATGAGCATCATTATTCCACATTACTGTGAACTTTGGGAAATTATGTAATCACTTAATCACAATTTAGAAAAAAAGGACCTCAGGGAAGGTAGGGAAGGAAGGGATGGTAGGGGGTAAACAATGGGGGGGGGTAACAATGCTCAATATGAAGTGTACTCATTACCTTGCTCATGTAACTGTAACCCTCTGTATAGTATCTTTACAATGAAAAATAAAAAAAAAACTTGCCAAAAGCTCCTGTTTGAATAGTTCTTAAAATTTTGAAATGATTGAGAAATTTGTATTTTCTTTTCCATTCTTCTTGCTTTTTCTAGATGATATGTAATGGAAAGTATAAGAGCAAAAAGCAATAATGAAAGACTTCCAGACTGTTTACTGACTTTATTTCTATGTAAGTTAAAATGTAAACTCTTCACTTCTCATCTTAGCTTAGGAAAAGAATTTACCTATTTTCCCAATAAAATAAAATTCTTCATTAGTTTTCATGCAAAATCCTCTACATTTAAATAAGTTGTGCTCAGTTCTTTGGAGTAAGAAAATCTTTCTTTTTAATCAGTCGTGGGGCCTGAACTCTGGGCCTGGGCACTGTCCCTCAGCTTTTCAGCTCAAGGAAAGTGCACTACAAATGGAGCCACAGCACCACTTCCCATTTTCAGGTGGTTTCCTAGAGATAAGAGGCTTACCAACTTTTCTTGCAGGGGCCAACTTTGAACTGTGATCTTCAGATCTCAGCCTCCTGAGACAAGAAGCATCCAGCCAGATAATCCTATTTTATGCTTATACAGTTTCCTACTAGATTTTGTCAATATTATTTGAAATTTCATTGATATATACATATATAATCAGTATATAAATGTGTTTATACTATTTATAATATATAATAATGCTTTGTAAATCAGACCTAAGTATGTAGTTTTATAATATATATTTTAAGTATAATATACATACTATGTCTTCATATGCTAACTCACATTCCTGATTCCTAGAAGTAAGCTATTTAAATCAGTGATTAATCATTTAATGGGCATAAGGTTTTATCACGTAATAGGAATAAGTTAGTTGTTAATACATTCTACAAAGAAAATGTAAAATTGACAGTAATGTGTCTTTCTACCATTTCAGAAGTCAAACACCATTAGTTACTGAAGAACTAAAATTCTGAAACTTAAATTTATGACTGCCAAATTTAGCTATCTTTTAAGTTTTTAATAGTAACTATTTATATATAATTTTATTTCTTCTGCTCAATCTGCATTCCTAAAACTCATCATTTTAATTTTAGGCTTTCTTTGAATCCTGTCCTCAAGTATTTCAAAATATCCATCAGTCATGTTTTGAGACTTCAAGTGTATCATCTTGGTGATTTATTGCTTCCTATGAGAAAAGACATTGCTTTTGGAGATTTAAAGGCAACTAAAATGTCTTACCACTTCAAACATCTACCTTTCATGTTCTTTAATTTCATTTTAAATACCATCTGTGCATAAAGTGATTTGTTTCTGTTAATGACAAGTCATGTTTCACATTAAGATTCCACTGTGTCATTTGTTCTTATTATCTATTCCCTTCAATGATCGAATTCTGGGGTATATAACACAGATCTTCTATATTTTCATCTGCCTCACTAGTTTTACAGAAACAAAATCAATGAATCACATGTTAGGTATCACTATCATCTTACAAACAAAGTTGTAAATCTTACATGGACATACAGAAAGATAGTTAATGGGGCTTTAAGATGAAGAATTCATTTTTAGGTTACGTTACCTATCATTTTTTGTTTTTAAAACCATTTTAATTAAGTACTGTTATGATTCCAATAAAAAGTTTCACTTATGGCAGAAAATTAGAGAGTAGGAAGCAGGGATACAATAAAACTGTCCTACAAGCTGGGTGCTGGTGGCTCACGCCTGTAATCCTCGCTACTCAGGAGGCTGAGATCTGAGGATCGTGGTTCAAAGCCAGCCCAGCAGGAGAGACCGTGAGACTCCTATCTCCAATAAACCACCAAAAAACTGGAAGTGGCGCTGTAGCTCAAGTGGTAGAGCGCTCGCCTTGAGCTGAAGAGCTGAGGGACAGCGCCCAGGCCCAGAGTTCAAGCCTCACGACCGACAAAACCAAAAACCAAAAACCAAAAAACCTGTCCTATAGAAATCTCATATATCCTATTAAAGGGAAACATAATTATCACCACAGCTCTATTTCTTTATCAAAGAATTCTGACAGAAAATTACTGAGAAATTCTAGAGCAAGAGAACTGAAATCAATACACATATCACGATAGTAGCTAATTGAATACTACACCAATAACCTGAAGTACTGACCTTACAATAGTTTTAAATCTACAATCATTAAGTATTTACATGTCATGAAGCTCAAATATTACCTGACAAGGAAAGCAAAACTAATGGCTTCATCATGATCGCCAAGCCATTCTCACCACCTGTCTTGTTTCTTAAACTTAAAGGATCTCCTTCAACAGAGCTTTACCTCATTAGTAAGATTCTACATTCATTCACAAGAAACTATCTTTTACTAGGCATGCAGTACATACCTTCTCGCATTTTACAACTGCTTTGCACTTCAGCAGAACGATCAGATCTTCTAGGAGGAGGACCACCACTTTTGAAACATGAACATCTTTTTCCTGGTAAGTGTCGCCTAGAAGAACTCATGTTGAAATTAAAACCAGATCTGCCATCATCTGTGATGAAAACAAAATCCTAGTTAAGTAACCAGTCTTTTAACTTCCATTGCTTAATTTCTATCTCTAAGTATTAAAACTATTATGTAGTCTTGAGGAATAAAACTTCTTCAAACTCATAAAATTGATAATTACCTGTATTATGTAGTCTTGAGGAATAAAACTTCTTCAAACTCATAAAATTGATAATTACCTGTTCTTTTCTAACTTTCTTTTTTCCTAACTTTCAAGACTGGAACTGGAACTTGGTACCTGATGCATTATCTCATTGGCTATGATTACCTTCTATTATGCAAGTACAAGTCATGAAAATATCATACTGATGAAAGTCCAAATAAGAGTTCAGAAGAAAAAAATGTTAAGGCCTCAAGACACATTTAAAGACACGTGAAGAGAACTGGAGATTAAAGGAACAAAACTTTGTCACACTGAGTATGTTTAAAAGCAGGGAGGATGAAAAAACAATGTTAAATTATTACAAGGAATATTAATGCATGTTTACTAAGTCTGGTGTGCAAAAACTTTTTCCAATCACATTGCTGATATAAATCCAAATATCATATAACACAAATAAATAATGTGTACAAAAAAATGATGCATAGAAAGAATGTACTATAAAGGGATGGTGGTATACACAATAAACATCTTAAATTGATAAAATCACTCTATTATCACAGGCCAATTCTACCTGGAAATAATGTGTACGTATGGGAGGGCTGGGTAAAATTCATTAAAAAGAAAAAAATGTATACTCGCTGGGCGCCAGTGGCGCACGCCTGCAATCCCAGCTACTTAGGAGGCTGAGATCTGAGGATCCCAGTTCAAAGCAAGCCCGGGCAGGAAAGTCCATGAAACTCTTACCTCCAGTAAACCACCAGAAAACCCAAGTGGCATTGTAGCACAAGTGGTAGACCACTTGCCTTGAGCTGAACTGCTGAGGAGCAGCGCTCAGGCCCAGAGTTCAAGCCCCACGACCGACCAAAAACATCATGAATAAATAAGTTAAAAGAAGAAAATGTATAAACACATTTGATCCTCAAATTAAATTTGACATTAACTCTGATTCTCAAGATCAATTTACTGAAAAGATCTAAATCTATGTATTTCAACTTGGAATAAACAATGCAATTATACTTTAGAATGTTATCAGCAGTAAATAACATCTTATCAAAACTAATAGCTATATACTTCACATTTTCATAGGTAAAAATAAAGTGTTCAAAACATGCTTTATAATTTAACTTTTAGGCCAAACATTTTAGGAGTTAAATTGTAAGGATTCCCTTTTCCTAGTGAGAGAAAAAAATATTTCTGAAAATAGTATTTTTATGGCTCATTCTTTTCTCTTCACATAACACAAGACAGACATCTATCATGAGTTTCAATTCTGTCCCAGCAGCAAAGACACATTTGAGAAACTAAAGTTATAGTTAATTCAAAAAGTAAATACATTCTTTACAATGTGGCTTAACGTCTAGTCCAACTAACAAAAGAGCAGATTTACATAATTTTTAACAAAAACAAATATATTACATAACTAATTCTCAATGTAACAAATTATGCTGGATGATTAGGGGCATTCTGAATGACTTTAAAATGCAAAGTTTGTTGAATGCGTAAAGGCACTTAGAACTCCTGTTAAAGTTTATTTTACTGTACCACCTGTGCTATTTTCCTGCAAGGTAATTATGAATTTAAAAACATTTTGTAACAATAGGAATTCTTAAAATACTATTAAAATGCTTAGAACAAACATTTTACTAGCAGAAAATTTAATGTTTTGCTGATAAGGAAATAAATGACAAACAACTGTACTGATACAAACTTCCTAGTTTTCAATCCTAAATTTACATGTTAATATTTTAAAACATTACCAATGGGTCCTTTACATGAAGAGTAGACTCTTGCTCTACTACTTCCTCCTCCTCCAAAGCTTGGTCTTCTTTGGGTCACTTTATTTCTTGAAAAAGGTGGTTGTTTCTCTTGATCATGATGGTTATAAGAGGGTTTTCCTGTTGGCTCTACTTTAATTTCTTTTCCATCTAAACACTGAAGAGATAAAGAATTTTATCAATAATGGTATCTCATTTGCTTTAAATTTTGTCTAGGGGCTGAGAAGGTGACTCAGTGGTAGAGCGCTTGCCTTGTATGCATGAGGCCCTGGGTTCGATTCCTTAGCACCACATAAGCAGAAAAAAAAAAAACAAAATGGAAGTGGCGCTGTGGCTCAAGTGGTAGAGTGCTAGCCTTGAGCTGAAGAGCTGAGGGACAGTGCCCAGGCCCAGAGTTCAAGCCCACGACTGGATCCAATAAATAAATAAATAAATATAAATTTTATGTCTATGACAATGTAATAAACTATTAAGTCAATATTTTAAATTAACAAGTGTCTTCCTTCTAGGGGAAGTGTGTATTCTCCTTCACCCTAGGTAAGAATACCTAAAATACCTGTTCTCATTCAGAACCATGATTTCTACCACTGTTTTAAGGTGTAACCCATGATAAGAACTGATTAAAATATTAGGTAAGCTGGACACCAGTGGCTCAAGCCTGTTATCCTAGCTATTCAAGAGGCTGAGATCTGATTATTGTGTAAAAAGCCAGCCTGGGCAAGTAAGTCTGTGAGAAGTGGCACTGTGGCTCAATTGGTAGAGAGCTCGCCATGAGCTGAAGAAAAGCTGAGGGATAGCACCCAGGCCCAGAGTTCAAACCTCATGACCTACATAAAACAAAAACAAATATTAGCTGGAAAAAAGATTAAAATTTTAGTTTGCAGAGATGGTTTACTGTTCTTTTCCTGAAAATTTAAGCAGAGAAAATATTTGGTAATAATTAGTCTTCAAATATCAATATTTTCAATATGGTTAGTCAAACCAGGAACCAAATGCCAACATTAGCTTCTTCTGAATTTCCTTATGTACAGGAGAAACACTGAAGAAAATGTTTTCCAACCATGTACTAAATACATTAAGAAAAGAAATTAAAATTATTGAAGACAACTGAAAAGTTAAGTATATTACAGTAAGCATGAATGCAGAAGAGAATGAGAGAATAAAATATTTAGGAAATAGGACTAAGAATGTGGCTCAGTGATACAGTGCTTGCCTAGCATGCATGAAACTCTGGGTTCAATTCCTCAATACCACATACACAGTAAATGCTCCATGTGGTACTGTGGCTCAGTGGTAGAGTGCTAGCCTTGAGCAAAAGCAGATATAGGGACAATGCCCAGGCCCTGAATTCAAGTCCTGAGACTTTATATAAATAAATATATATATATATGTATGTATGTATATATGTATATATATGTATGTATATATATGTGTATATATGCAAGTAGATATACATATATATACAAAATACATAAACATTTTAAAAAGAATTAATTCTTCTAAGTCAGATACATAAAGTAATATCTTGAAAGGACAAAGAGCAAGGGTTAACTATAGGGTGGTTTATCAGGCAGAGATTAAAAAAATATGTGCACTGCCAAAGGTTTCAGAATTGCCACCCCTGTGGCTCAACCCTCTAATCCTATCTACTCAAGAGGCTTAGATCTGAGAATCACAGTTCAAAGACAGCCTGGGCAGGAAAGGCTGTGAGACTCTTTTCTCAATAAGCCACTAGAAAATCAGAAGTGGTGCTGTGACTGATGCAGTAGAGTGCTCACCTTGAGCTGAAGAGCGCAGGGACAGCACCCAAGCCCAGAGTTCAAGGCCCACAACTGACCAAAAAAAAAGATGTCAGAATAATTTAAGAAGAAAAATGAAAGTAAAGTATCCAAGAACAGAAAATGACTGCAATATTAACCAAGTCAAAAGTTTATAACAATGAAATAACCAACTGTTGGTGCCTTACATATGTGCTCTTGGTTAAATAGGAGACTGCAGATCTTAGAATAGTGATTTAAAGCCAACTTTGGCAGCAATATCCACATGACTCTATCTCTAGCAAAAATTTAGGACTGACTTCATAGTTCAAACTGAGCAACTGTGTGAAGGAAAAATAGAGGAAGAGCTTGGGGACCTGAGTTCAAGTCATGATACTGGCACCTAAAACAAACACTATCTCTAAAATTTAAGATTCTACATACTGTCCTCAGGATAAAATAAGGGCTCAGTAATCACTACTCTAAAATGACTAATCAAGAAAGTGATTTTACTAATATCACCCTGCATGATGAATGCAAACCTGCAGGAGAGAATGAATTCATCAATTTGACCATAACATTAGTTACTGTCTCACAAGAACTGAATTTAAACCTGGCTCAAATCTATCTTAGAAATTTTCTAACAGTAACTATGTGTACCTATCTATGTGGCTTTTAGTGATTGTATTTTATAGAAATACATCCTGGATGCTCTGCATAATCCAGCCACTCTGGATTATGCACACCAACTAGGTGGCAATGTAAGTGAGAAATTTGTAAGTTATGCTGGCCAGGCAAATGAGCAGTATTTTTAGCTCAACAAAAAGGAAGAAGCTGGAGGTATGATGCTAAAAGTAGACTAGGGTTGACATAGTCTAGAAGGAAACATTATTTGTGTTACCTCTAAACCCTCAGTACATTATCTTTATAGTAATGATGAAAACCATTTTAAAAGATGTAGAATATCTGTTTAATCGGCATAATTCTTGAATTGTAACCAGAAGGCACCAAAAGGGTTAAGAAGATCCTCAGAAGTCCTCCTATAACTTATAGTATATTTTATTACTTCATTGTTTTTCTCTTCTCTTTTCCTCTTTTGGAAAAGAAGCTGTAGTTCATTATCCGGTAGGCTTACATTTAAAGACTCTAGGCTCACTGACTTGACTTTTACCACGTGAGCCACACCTCTAGCACTAGGACTCTTCTGGTTATTTTGAGATGGAATATCAGGTACTTAAAGCTACAAGCCTCCAAACTGCAGCCATTTTAGTGGCTTGTATTATAGGAATGAACCCCTAATGCCTTGCAATTTTTAGTTGTTTGAAAGCTAACATCCTATCCAAAGTGATATTGGAATAGTACCATAAAAGTTGTTGAATTCATCTACTTAGTAAGTTGTTTCCATCTAATTCTATTTAGTATATTTTAGTCTCTGCTGGTACTAGAACTTGAACTCAGAACTTCTAGGAGCTTGCTAAACATTTTCTCTAGGCTAGTGCTCCAAATCTTATATCACATCTGGCTTTTTTTGGCTAACTGATGTAAAGGGTGTCATGGTTTTGTTTGCTTACTTGTCTAACAAAATAGTCGGAGGATCCCAGATTCCTAAATGCATAGGGTTTTAAGCATCAATTATAGGTAAAAGGCTCATACCAATTTGTGAGTATATTATAACACAAAATATCAGTAATTCAAACTGGCATCATAACACCTTAAAAATGCAGAAAAAGAAACAAAACACCAGGCTGTTATTAAAAATGCTTACTTTTCCATTCATCTCCTTGGCTGCCCACTGAGCATGTGCAGGTCTTTCAAAAATAATAAAAGCAAAGCATCTAGATATCTTGGTTTGTCTATGCTTCAGCAAAAGAACTGAAATATATAGAAACCATTTTAAATTACATAAGGAAAAAGATTAAAAGTTTATGCACATTTTTAAAAAATACATTATAATGGGAATAATGTATAGCATTTAAAATTTTTCTTAAAATCACAAAGCTTTACATTTTAAATTTTGTCTAGTATTTTCAATATCATCAACAAAAAGTTTTAAACTAAGCCCATAATATGTCATGCCCTACTTCCACAACAGATTCATCATTTGATACTCAGTGTTTTAATATGTTTTAATATGCATCTTATAATTTTGTCTTTATTATGCAAGTCTGAAGAAGAAGAATTTTTTAGTTTACCACTCCCAAAGATAAGAGATTAAGAATTACCTTTTTCTAAGTGTCCAAACTCACAAAAGATCTCTTCAAGGTCCTTTTCAGTGGTCTCTTCACGAAGGCCTCCTACAAACAGTTTTCTAGGCTGATTAGACTCCATCCTATTGCTGTAGGTGGCAAAAATAAAATCTAAGGTTTTCCATACACTTAACACTCAAATAAAAAATCCTGACAAGTGAGTCCTTACATTTTAAACGTGCCCAGAAGAGTGCGTTATGCACAAGAGAATTCCGCCTTTATCTGCGCTGAGGTAAACAGTGAAGGTCTTTCTCGCCCTCTTAGGTATCGAATGACTAAATTAACTGACAAAGTTTAAAACGTCCAAATTTTCTCGCTTTTCTGTGAGGTGGGCGAGTTTGCTGCTAACAGGTCAGCAGTGCCAGGTTTTAGATTCAGCGTTTGACTATCCTGCCTTCCTTTTCTAATCCAGACTGTAGGTACTAAAACTGGAAGGAAACCGAGAAATAGACACATCCGCGTGAATCAAAATGGTGTCCGGAGCTTTCGCCAGCGAGAAACTTTGCGCTAAGGAAGAAAAGTCACACAAAGCCCAACTGGCACAGAGGAGGACAAAGAATTAAATGGAAATTGTGTTTTCTCCCCCCAACAAAAGAGGTTTTTCTGCAGTTCTTCCTCCCGGACCCCACAGAGTTTAAGCCCATCCCCCTCTGAGGAACAAACTTACGGCCGCCACCTTCCTTTTCAAGGGAGCGGACGGACGTCTTTCCAGCAATACGAAACCAAGCTCCCTCTGGTGCACACAACAACATTTTCACACACACACACACACACACACGCACGCACACGCACGCACACGCACACCTAGCGTACATGTGCATAAATGTGTCGTTTGAGGAAAGGATGTTTGGCGACGTCCGATAAAACCTGAGGTAAAAAACACTTCTGCGCTACCGCTATTTTATCTTCAGGAGAGCTGATTCCGCTTCCGACAATATCTGCAGACGCTCACAAGTCACGTCAGTGTTGAAGTTTCCATATTCCTAACCTTCTTTCCAGAGTACTGTGTCCTGACGGCACGACACGCTTGCTCACCTCCCGAGTCAAGGCGCGAGCAAGATGGAGGGATGTGGGTTCCGGATGTAAGAGGAGGTCAGGCGGAAGTTGGCAGGGTCAAAACGCGAAAGGGGTGAACGAATAAGTAATTTTGGAGTGTTGCATCCATGCTGATGGAATGCAACAGTAAAAAAAAGTCATTGTGAATTATCGTAATTATTTATTGCTATTTGTTTCAGTTTCGCCAAACCTTAAGGAAAAAAGATTACTTATTACAAACATTTTAAAAGTCCCCCCTCCCAAATATGACATTGTCTTCTCATTTGTTTCCACCTAAATAAACAGCACTCACAAAATTACACTATCCAAAGCTTGTTTGTTTTACCATGGCCTGATGGTTGAATTCCCAATATTCTCCTTCACTCGATGACTATAATAATTTCACCCATGTTCATTTATTTTGCTTTTTGTTTTATTTTTAATTTGCTGTTGGTCGTTGTTTGTTCTGGTACAAGTATTGATGGCAGAATTCATCTACTGGCACTTTACTTCAATTTAGAACCATACTCCCAAATCTCAGCCTCCTGAGGTTTGAGGGCCAACCAAGCCTTCATTATAGTTTTTAAATGCACCATTAATTATCTAAAATCTCAACACATTATATGCTTAGAATTTTAACACATTATTTTGAATAATAAAGTATTTCCTAACCTCAGTACTATTTTTCCTTCACAGAAACAACCCAGGTAACCCAGCATGAAAGCATGCAAACAGTATCAGAGTTTTATACACTTACCAAGTTTTTACAATAATGCATTAGAAATGAAAATTACTATGTCATATGGGAGCTCTATATGGTGTCTTTTGCGGATCCTCTATACTACTTTCCAAAGTGGTTGAACAAGTTTACACTCCCACCAACAATGCAGTAAGTTTCCCTTTAGGCCACATCCCTTCAAGCATCTGTTGTTAGAGTTCTTGATTACAGCCATTCTAACTGGGGTGAGGTGGTATGTTGCTTTGATTTGTATTTCTTTTATCTCTACTGAGGTTAAGCATTTCTTCATATGAGCTCCCCTATGACCCAGCAATCCCACTTTTGGGCATTTACCCAAATGATCACAAACAAGACCACACTAAAGCTATCAGCACAACTATGGTTATTGCAGCATTATTTACCATAGCTAAGACATGAAACCAACCCAGATGAGCCTCAGTAGATGAATAGATCAAGAAAATGTGAGATATATACACAATGGAATTCTATGCCTTCATCAGAAAGAATAGCATTGCCCCATTTGTTAGGAAATGGAAAGATTGGAAAAAATTGTATTAAGTGAAGTAAGCCAGGCCCAAAGAAACATAGGTCCCATGGTTTCCCTTATTTGCAATTACTACTATATGTCTGAGACAAGAAGATATGGTCAGATAAGTTGATGTTAGGTAAAATGAACCCAAGGATAAGGATTCAAATGTTTTTTTTTTCTTTCTTGCGGTTGTTTCTAACATAGCTATGATTTCTTTGTTGCTTTGTAGGTCACTCCTCCACAATATAACCCTTATTTTTGCTGCATTTGATGTTGGTATAATTTGTGAAGGGGTGTCAATGTCTAGTGCGTTTGGGGTCCCTGGGTAAGGGTCACAAAATCACCAGGACACAGGGGATGCAGCGTGCAAACAGCAATTGCCACTGCATGCTGTGCTTTATTGTGAGTGGGTATTTAAAGACAAGCAAGCATAATCTTTGCCAAGATTTGGTCAGAAAACATTCACACAAAAAATTTCCACAGATACATTTTTGCTTGACCTATGAGACAATGTCTAGGTATATTATTATCTAAACTATATTAGAGCAAGCTCAAACCACTTCTCCAATCTCAGGAAAATGCTTGACCAGTTGTTCATCTGTGCTTAAGCAAGCAGAAGAGCTACTTCTTCAGCTCCCAGGAGTCTGTGACATGTATTTTGAGATAGGGAGAGAGAACATTTTCCCTTTCTAGCCTGGTGTTCCAAGAGCTTTCCTAATCCCAAACACAGTCCTCAGATAATCCTGAGGCTGGAGCCTGCATCATTCTGCCCCCTCAACATAGACCTCAAGTCTTCACAGAGGGGAAAGAAAAAAACCAATTGTTTAAATAGGGATACAGGTGGACCCATTGCAACAATGAGGTGTACAAGACATTATGTCAAAAAACAAACTTTACAACTTTCGTGGAAGTGTTGGGGGGAGATGGGATGGCATGTAAAGGGGAAACAAAGGAGGAGGCAACAATGCATGATAAGAAATGTACTCATTACCTTGTCCATGTAATTGTAACCCCTCTTTGCAGTATCTTCACAATAAAAAATATCTAAAAAGAAGGAAAATTACTACTTTGACTTCTTTACCATATTGTCTAATCTAAGTTCCTTTACTAATCGAATACATTCTTCCTTCAGCAGAGATTACCTGTTTTTCATGTTCAAAATGTAACATGGATACTTATTTCACTTCATATTCCTTTGAGGAAATAGTTATTTGAGTTTTACAATGATATGGTGTATTCTCTCAAGATGATAATTGAGTACACAGGAAAAAATTTCATAGAAATTATACATTATATAGTTAGTGACATGAGAAAATTGAAACTATATTCTACAAAGTAGAATTGAATGTTTATATCCTGTCATTTTCTTAAAAAAATTAAGCACCATGAAGCGGTGACATGAAGTATATAAATGTATTTCATACCCACATAAATTTTAGACTCCTATAATAGTACACTTTTTTAATCCCTGTTTTGCAAAAGGTAAAGTCTGTAAAAGACTGTAAAATTTGTTCACCAACCTTAATGACTATAACATGCTATAATGAATGCTGTGACAAATATAAAATCAATCATATCACCATAAAATTTGTTTTATACCAACATAACTTTTAGGACTCTAATAACATTATTACTTGATCAAATTGATTTTACAGGGAAAATATTTTTATAGGACTTAAGATATAAAACTGAAAACTGGCCAACAATTTCCAAGACTCTTTGGATAGGAAACCTGATATGAAAAATAGTCATCCGTTCTCAAATTCACTGTTAAAGAAAAAATATTATGAAGATATATGATCTGTTTACCAAAATATATTTTTAGATGATGTAACATTATGTGTTTCACCTGTTAGTAGATATAGGTAGTATAATGGAAGGAGTGAGCAAATCCAATATAATCAGGGTTTTAGCAAAAAGACTAAAAGCAGACATGTTGGGATTTAAACTCAGGGCCTTGTGTTTGTTTGCTATCCAGCCTTTTATTTTTATTTTTGCTGGAGGTGGAAGTGTTGTTTGCAGTTGCCAAGAAGACTCTTGACCACATGTACAGCCCTCTTGTTCTGATGATTGTTGAAATAGTGTCCTGCTTTAGGTCAGAGCAAATCTGGACTGTGAACCTCCTTATTTATACTGTCATATCTGAGATGGTCTATCCCAATTCATCCAGCTTTTTCTGCTGATATAGAGGTCTCAGGGTAATTTTGCCCAGATTCTGCTTTGAAACACATTCTTCCTGATCTCTTTCTACTGATAAATTAAAATTATGGATGTGTAGATGCCTACCATTGCCTAGCATGACCAAAGAAACACCTTGACCTAGAGCTCACTTTACTTCCTTCTATCTCCTATGAGGTTGCTGGTTTTGTTAAACTGCAGTCTGATCCGAGTAAGGGCCACATCCTGTTTGGCCCAGAAATAGCCAGATTCTGCCTGTGTCTGGATTCTGATTTTGTACAAATGGGTCTAAATCCTGTTTTTCTTTATTGTAAATCTTAAAGAAATTAATAACTGCAGCATTTATTTCTGGAAACTTGCTTGTCTTGCAAGACAACACTTGATTGTGGTTTTATGTTCAAAAAACCCTGCCTCTTCTGGCAAGAGGGGGTGGCAGTCACAGCTCCTGAATCTGTGCTGCATCCATGGCTGGTCAGTTGAGCTCCTGTATAATAAAGCTTAATTTTAATCTTTGAGCTTTAAGTGGTGGACTCTTTAGACCCCACAACAGATGAGAACTAAGAATGGCCATTTTCCTCTCTTCTATCATCCATGTATCTCTCTTTCTTCCTTTCTATGTCTGTCTTTCATTTCTTCTTTCTCTTCCTTTTCTCCTTCCATCCTTTCTTCCTTCCTTCCATCCTTCCAATCTTTTTTCTCTTTTTTTCTCTCTTTTGTTCTTTCTTGCTTTCTTGACTTCTTTTTTCTCTTCTGCTGTCCCTGAGTTTTTATGCTCAAGTCTCATGTTCTTTCATTCGAGGCTACATCTATAATTTCTAGTTTTTTTGAGAGCTAATTGGAGATTTTCCTGTTTGGGCTGTCTTTGAACTGAATTGTTAGCTTTTAGCCTTCTCTGTAGCTATCCTTACAGGAATGAGCCACTGATGTTGCCTCCCTAGGTATGTGGTAAGTGTTTATTAAGCATGTTCTCAGGTTTTGCAGAGTTGAATGAAGTGGGTTTCTACTGTCATGACCCTCTCTGTATTATCTTTCCAGTACTGGAACCTGGAGCCTTGCATATAGAAGTCAAATGCTCCAGCACCTAGTGTCCTTTGGTATGCCCAGATTCTCTTTGGTTGAGTAAGACTGGGTTCTCTGGATTTGTAGGAAGACCTTTGTATTAAATCAGGGTTATCAAGGGCAGTCTGTGTAACATCCTGTGAGAGGAATGAGGGTTCAGTGGTGTTATTTTTGTTTGAACTAAAGTCTCGTTTTCTGTAGTCCTCAGATAGGTTCAAGCTCATGGTCTATTTTCATGGAATATGTTACATGAAATTGGGTACTCTGATACTCTGAGGAGAATCTGTAAAACCTTAGTAGGGATGTTCTACTAGTACAAGGGTTTTATGGCCTGCAGTACTTTTAAGGTGTCTGGTAACTATGTGATTCATACCTAGGCTGTGTGTCTTCTTAGCCATGTTGAGGTAGCACTGGTTCGATCAAAGTCCTTCTAATCCATTAGGCTCCAGGTGCATGGTGCACTATAAGTATTCACTGCCTGATGGGTTCCCCAATTTAGAAATTCCAATCCTTTAGAAAAATTGAGTTTAAATTTATACAATATAGTTAGCTAACGTAAAAGAAGAGTAACTTTATTTTTTTTATTGTAAAGATGATGAACAGGGGATTAGAGTTATATGAGTAAGAAAATGAGTACATTACTTGTCAATCATTGTTACCCCATCCCTTGCTGTTTTCCCATTATCCCTTCCTTCCCCTCCTACCCTCTCCCACACTACTCCTCCCTTCCACCACCTCCCCACTCCTCCACCTGCCTGAAGTTGTAAAGTTTGTTTCCAATATATTGTCCTGTGCATACCATTGTTGCAATGGGTCATCTTGTGTCCTTGTTTCACCATTTTTTATTCTCTTTCCCCTTCCCATATTGCATAAATATAGATATATATATATAAGATGCCGGATACCAAAATCAAGTACAGTTTAAACAGGAGATACACCATAGAAGGAAGAACATACAAAGGGAATTAATAAAATCTCAACAGTACATTAAAACAACAACAACAAAGACAGAAGTTTTGTGTCCATATCTTGGGGTTCATTTCACTTAGCATCAAAATATATGATCATATATACATAGCATTTGAGCTTTTTAGTTCATCTGATAAGATTTTCCTATACATATATTAATTATTACAAATAAGGAAACCATGGGTTCTAACCATTTTTGGACCTGGTTTACTTTACTTAATATGATTTTTTCCAAGTCTTTCTATTTCCTAACAATGGCGTGGTGTCATTCTTTCTGATAGAGGCATAGAATTCCATTATATACATACATATGTATACATACATATATAATACTTTTGTCCTCAATCCTACTCTTTTACTCAGAGTTCCTTAGCCCTTCTATACACAAATAAAGATTTTAATCAAGAATGATCTCTACTTGGATGCTGGAGGTCCACGCCGATAATCCTAGCTACTCAGGTGGCTGAGATCTGAGTATTATGGTTCAAAGTCAGCCCAGGCAGGAAAGTCCATGAGATTCTTATCACTAATAAACCACTAGAAAACTGGAAGTGGCGCTGTGGCTTAAGTGGTAGAGCCTGCTTTGAGCTAAAGAGCTGAGGGATAGTGCCCAATCCCAGAGTTCAAGCCCTGTGACCCACAAAAAAAGGACTCTTCTTTGCTAAAAAGGGATCCAATATGCTCTTTGTAAATCCTTCCTTCTTTTTGGCAAGTATGTATTTCTTTTCCATCTTCTTGGTAAAGTGTGTATCTCATTATTGACTTTCCCCACCTTAGTATTCAAGTTTTTTATTTGTATCATTTTTGTTTCTGTCTTGTTTGAACCTCAGGATAGAAATGTTTGGTCTATATTAGCTGTTATTATGACTGCATGTTTTATTTCAAGTATTAGTTCATAATGTTTCATTATTATCCATTGTAGCATTGACCCATAATACCTATTACAGTATTTCCTCCTGAAAATTCTTTATTATTTTTAGTTTATAACTAATGCCCATGTATGTATGTATGTATGTATGCATGTATGTATGTATGTATGTATGTATGTATGTATGTATGTATGTATGTATGTATGTATTTATGTGTATATGCATATTGCTGCCAGCCCTGGGCTAATTTTTGGTCCTCAATTTTTCAGTCCTTTTTTAACTCATAGATAGCAACATGTAACTTATGTCATACCTCAGGTTGATATGATAGAGGGATGCTGGACTAGGTTCAGATATGGTGACATTTTGTAAGTGGAAAGATATAGGCTATCCAGGAAAATAATCAATTGCTATTTTAACTGAATGCAGAAAAACCTAATTTCACTTTAAGTGTGTGTATATGTGTCTATGTAGGGATCACAGCCTACATGAAGTAGAGCTGGATGGAACCATGACCTTTGCTTATAAAATTCTGAATCCTATATACATAGAGGGTGGTGGCACCTCCCAGAGAGTGGTAACATGTTTGAGATATGGAGGATACATAGTGAATCTAACTGCTTTGGTGATTAAATGGTGGGTAGAGCTGAGAAAGAGCCTCAGGCTCAGGAACCATCAGACCACACATACAAGATACACCTTGTTCTAGGATGCCTTATAGCTAGCACCTGATGACAGCAAGGCCCTCCACTACAAACAGACAAAAGAGTGCTAGCAACAGTCTCTTTGTTCCAGTGACAGGGTGCAGAACCTGCCAATTCTAAAGCAAGGAATGCTAGATATCTAGACATCTGAAAATCCCCAATTTGTTTTGAGACTACATTAGCTTGCTTAATATGGGCAGGGACCTCCATAAAGGATTTTAAAAAGTGAGTACACTTTGGGATTTTATTTGCAGTGTTCCCTGAGTGAGGCTAGAGGCAGTATCTTGCATCCAAGAAGACTGGTCTCCTAGCAAAGTTTAGCTAAATTAGGTTTTAGGGTCTGGTTCATACACTCACAATACCTGGGAGCTCTGGTACCTGTAAACTGTATGAAGCTTTCATTGCCTTTGGGTATGCTCTGAATATTACAGCAATGAAAACTGTCCATTGTCTGATCTGATGGAGAGGGAAAACCTAGACCAAGGAATGACTTTTCTCAGGAGGGTCTTTACCACATCCTGACCCTTTTTAGGAAATACCTCATTCAACCCATCCAGGATAGAGTAGGTGCAGAGAAAGACCAGAAAATGCCAATCTCCTTGGTAAGGCTTAATTTCTGTGAAGGCCACTTCCACCTCCTGAAAAGGCATGGTGAACATATCTGTAGCTCAGGGCTTGTGTTTAGCCCCTAGTGTCACACTTATTTGGGTATATAATTTAGGTAATTTATGAAAGAGATAATATCTGTCTAAAACATTTCTCTCCAGTGTCTTTCCAAAGTGGGTGAGCTCATGATATTCTTTTATCAAGGGAATGACTTATGGACCTAAAATCAAAGAGGAGGAAGTGGAAAGGGGAGGAGATAAAAGAAAGGGAAAGAAATACACAGTGAGACAGAGGTTTGAAGTGGTGGGGAAATGGAATAACTGGAAAGAGAGGAATAAAGTTTTGGAACTCATCATTGTCTAACTGATACAAACATTAAAGTTGCACAAAAGGAAGACGACAAAAATCCTACACCAGACACACCTCAAGCAACATGGAAAGAGAAATACAACAAGCTCAGTATCATCACACTGAAATTTAACTAGGCATTAAAAAGGAACAATTCTAGGAGTTCTTTCTATTAGAGGTTGATACAAACATTATATAATGTCTCTTTGGTATTTTTGAATAGGCAGCAAAGTTTGTGGAATTATAGCTTTGGTACTTGTCTAGGAGAAGCTCAGAAGAAGGATCAAAAAGTGTGTGGGGAATATCAAAGGGTCATAGAGAAGGCTGCATCTATCTAATTTGTTTGGGGAGAGAAACAAAAAATACCAGTCAATTGTAATCTAGGAAACAAAGTAATATCTAATGTTAGCTGGACTCTCCCAGCCAGACTAGAGTTGGAAAAGGTACTTGGATAGTGAGGACTTAGGAAGGAGCTCATCTTAAAGGAACAGATATATAGCAAGTGTGTAAATCTGATTGGGAAGGAGAGAAGAATATCAGGATGTACACAAGGATGTTGGACATTGTAAAGACAGTGGAGGTAGTATGAAAGAAATGAGAAAGAAGAGAAAAGCCCAGGCAGCTTGTGCCACTAAAATTTAGAGAGCTCTTTCAGCATGTTCCTGCAGAACCCTCCCAGCATTTGATTTTAATAAATAAAGTCATCTTCATAGCCTGCATGCAACAGGGACCAGGAGAGTCATCAAAGTACTGGCTGAATGATAAACAAGATTCAGCATCTGCTTCCTTTCACTCAGGGAGACAATCCCATAGAATGGACAATCCCAGCCCGGCGCAGGTGGCTGAGATCTGAGGATCGCGGTTCAAAGCCAGCCAGAGCAGGAAAGTCTATGAGCCGCTTATCTCCAACAAAAACCACTAGAAAACCAGAAGTGGCATTGTAGCTCAAGCGCTCGCCTTGAGCTGAAGAGCTGAAGGACAGCGCCCAGGCCCAGAGTTCAGGCCCCACGACCAACAAAGAAAAAAAAAAAAGAATGGACAATCCCATAGAAGGGAACAGAATGGAAGGAAAGGGAAGGGAAGGGGGCAGAAGGGAAGGGATGTATGAAATAAACACATCAAAATACAAGATATTTATATATTCTCTTTCTAAGGGCAAAGATGAACGTATATAAACACAAACAAAGTGTTTCTGAAAGTATATCCTATGTGTAAAGTGATCAGAAGGGAAACACATCTTTTGACCTTTGACCACTTACATTATTATTATTAAAAATATCAAAATAATCGGACTTACAGAGCTAAATGATGAAATTATGATGTCTTGTAGTAGCAATAAGCACAATGTTGTGATTTTCTCCACTTAAAAGGAAAATTTCAAACATTTTATGCTTTTTAGTGGCAGCAAATTTTAAGGATGGCCCCCCTCTCGTGGTCACATTCTTAGTTGTGGGACTTTCTTCATGAGAAGAGTATGTAATATGTTTGTTACATTTACTAATTATGAACTTTTCTTTAGAATGTTGTTGAAATTGTCAACAAAACTATTCTTTAAAAACAAGTGGACATTTTCCATCATTTCATAGGTGTATTATCGGTTTTTTGTGGGGATATTTTTGTGGTTTCTTTTTTTTTGTCATTTTTGTTTTGTTTTGTTTTGTAGGTCCAGGGGCCTGAACTCTGGGACTTGGCGCTGCTCTCAGCTCCTTAGCTCAAGGCTGGCACTCTACCACTTGAGCTACAGCCCCACTTCCAGCTTTTTCTATTTATGTGGTATTGAGAAATCGAATCCTGGGTCTCATGCATGCAAGACAAGCCATGTTTCCATTCCTGTATTATACTTTTGATTTTCTGAATTTATTATATTTTCTGGATGTTAATCCTCTTCCTAACCAATTGCTTGTAAAGATTTTTCTCTTGCTCTTTGAGATTAACTCTTCACTCTGATAATTCTTGCCTTTGATATGTAGCTTTTTACATTGATGCAACCCCACATGTCGATTCTTGCTCTTAAGCATGTGTTTTGGAAATATTTTTGGAAAATCCTTTCCTATGCCTATATCTTCATGTGTGTTTCCTGTGTCTTCCTGTAATGCCTTTAAAGTTTCTAGGCTTACATGAACATCTCTGAGCCATTTTTATCTGTTTTGTACTGGGTGAACAGGACTTAGTTTCAGTCTCCTCTATGTTTACATCCAATTTTTCCAATGCCATTTATTGCTGAATCTATGCATATTCCAAGATATTGTTTTGAGTCTTTGGTCAAAACCAAATGGTTGTGGCACCAGGTGTATTTCTGGGTTCTCAGTTGGTCCCTGTATGGTTTTGTGCTAGTATAGGGCTGTTTTGCCTCACTACACTGTAGCAATATAGTTTTCCATAATTTTATTATGATGCCTCCAGTATTCTTATGGCTCAGAATTCTTTGGCTACTTGAGATTCTGTTTCCAGACAAATTTTCAGATTGATGTTTTAGTTCCTGAGAAGAATGTCCTTGAGCTGGGCACCACCATAGCTCACACTGTAATACTCATTACTCAGGAGGCTGAAATCTGTGGATTGTGGGTTGTTGTTTTTTTTTGTATTTCCAATTTTTTTATTCTGAAAATATCATACAGATGGGTTACAATTACATGAGCAAGGTAATGAGTATATTTCGTATCAAGCATTGTTGCCTCCTCCTTTGTTTCCCCTTCCCATCCCTTCCCATCTCCACCTACCCTCCTCATTCCCCTCCCCCCCGCCACAGCTCTCTTGCCAAAGTTGTAAACTTTGTTTTTCATCATAACATCTTATATGCATCATAACATCTTGTATGCCTCATTGTTGCACTTGTATCCCTATTTGAACAATAAGAGTTTCACTTCCCCTCCACAAATTATACCAACATCAAATACAGTGAAAACAGGGGTTATACCATGGGGGAGGGACATACAAAACAACAAAGACATCATCTTATAAATATGTTAGAAACAATAGCAAGAAAGAAAAAAACATTTGAGTCCTTAACTTAGGATTCATTTTGCCAAACATCAAATTATCTGACCATTTCTGCTTGTCTCAGACATATACTAGTTATTGCAAATAAGGGAAACCATGGAACATATGTTTCTTTACACCTGACTTACTTCATTTAATATAATTTTTTCCATGTCTTTCCATTTCTTAATGCAGGCTTACAATTCCATTGTGTATATATACCAAATTTTCTGATCCATTCATTTACTGAGGGGCATCTGAGTTGGTGCAATATCTTAGCTATGGTAAATAATGCTGCAATAAACATAATTGTGCTGGTAGCTTTAATATGGTCTTATTTGTGATCATTCAGGTAAATGCCCAAAAGTGGGATTGCTGGATCATAGCTCTATGTGGAGTCCTTTGAGGATCCCACATACTACTTTTGCAGTGGTTAAACAAGTTTACATCCCCACCAACAGTGCAGTAGGGTTCCCTTCTAGCCACATCCCCTCCACCATCTATTGTTATTGGAGTTCTTGATTAGCCATTCTAACTGGGATGAGGTGGTATCTCAATGTTGTTTTGATTTACATTTTGGGGGGGACTAGGGAGGTTGAGAATTTCTTCATGTGTCTATTGGCCATCATTTTTTCCTCTTCGAGAAGTTTCTCTTTAAGTCTTTAGCCCACTTATTTATTGGGCAGTTGTTTCTTTGAGGATTAGTTTTTGAAGAATTTAATTTTTTGAGATCCAAGTATATTTTACATAAGAGACCCTTGTCAGTTGTATGGCTAGTGAAGATCTTCTCCCAATCTATGGGCTTTCTATGGCCTTTGCCATCCAGAAGCTCTATAATTTCATGCGTTCCCATCTGTCCAACCTTTCTTTGATTTGTTGTGTTTCTGGGTCTAAAGAAAATTTCAGCCTGTGCCAATGAGACCTAGGGTTTCTTCTATTCCATTCTGTAATGTTTTCAGGGTGTCTGCTTTGACTCCAAGGTCTTTTCAACCACTTGGGAAAGGAGTATGGAGGTTCCTCAAAAAGCTCCATATAGAGCTCCCCTATGACCCAGCAATCCCACATTTGGGCTTTTACCCAAATGATCACAAGACCATACTAAAGCTACCAGCACAACTATGTTTATTGCAGCATTATTTACTATAGCTAAGATATGGCACCAACCCAGATGACCTTCAGTAGATGAATGAATCAAGAAAATGTGGTATATATACACAATGGAATTCTATGCCTTCATCAGAAAGAATGACATTCCCCCATTTGTGAGGAAATGGAAAGACTTGGAAAAAATTATATGAAGTGAACAGCAAGCCAGGCCCAAAGAAACATAGGTCCCATGGTTTCCCTTATTTGCAATTACTAGTATATGCCTGAGACAAGCAGAAATGGTCAGATAAGTTGATATTAGGAGAAATGAACTCCAAGATAAGGACTCAAATGTTTTTTTTTCTAGTGATTGTTTTTAACATATTTATAACATGATTTTTTTGTTGCTTTGAATGTCCCTTCCCCACGGTATAATCCCTGTTTTCCCTCTATTTATGTTGGTATAACTTGTGGAGGGGAAGGGAAAAAAAGACATTGTTTAAATACAGGTGGACCCATTGCAACAATGAGATGTACATGACGTTAGGTCGAAAAACGAACTTTACAACTTTGGCTAGGGCGGGGGTGGGGGGTGTGGAAGGATGGCGAATGGGAAAAGATAGGAAGGGATTGGAAGGGGAAACAAAGGAGGAAGCAACAATGCTTGATAAGAAATGTACTCATTACCTTGCCCATATAATTGTAAACCCTCTGTATAGCATTTTTACAAAAGAAGAAGAAGAAGAAGAAGAAGAAGAAGAAGAAGAAGAAGAAGAAGAAGAAGAAGAAGAAGAAGAAGAAGAAGAAGAAGAAGAAGAGAAAGAGTTGCATCCAGATTCAGTTACCCTCTCTGAAGAGTGCACAATAAAACTGAACAATGTAAGGGCAGTCACTCACTACTCTGCATTACTACATCCAATCCATAAGAAGTTCTTTTTACACCTTTTCATCCACTATTTAAGGATTCTTTGACTGCCATTATCTGCCCACTTGGTTTGTGGATCCATTTGCTGACAGAACCATATATCCTCCTCCAATCTTTCCAAGATCTTTCAAGTCCTCTGCAGTGAAATCCCACTGTTGCTTAGGAGGAGATGTTCAGTTTTCCTAATGATTTAATACTGTGTGTTCTCATTTTCTCCATGTGTGGATTTTCGACTCGTGGTTGGATTCAGAGTAAACTTGGCTGTAGACTTGACCAGTGGGTTTGCAAAATTCAACTTCATAGCTTTGTGTTTACCCTGCATGGTGCTGATGGCCAGGTGGCCAGGTGAAAGGAACCCTTCAGTACCCAGAATGCCACTAGTGTTGCGACTCCAGAGTCCCCACCACCGCTTGGCTCTGAGCAGCCATTGTTGGGAGTCAGGAGCTAAGCAGCGCCACGGTGCCTGACAAGTATTGACAATAATTTTTTGTTATTTCTTACACCTCATTTATTTCTGGTCTTGAATGAAAGAGAATATACATACATAAAAGATTCTGAATTTTCTGAGTCCTTGTCTTCAGGTTCCCACATCCATTTTCATCCAAATTCTCTGAGCCTCTCTCCACTTTGGGGATGACTTTGCTGCACTGAGGTGCTAACACATGGCTGTTGGAATGTGTACTGTGCAGGCAGTTTGGGGATAGAGTGTCACTTTATCTGAGGTGAAGGGGTGGACAGAGCATGAGCATTTCTCACTAGGACCACTTGCTGATAGATGGTTTCCAGTTTGCTCATTACTTGTGACATTATCATTTTAGAGACAAGCAAAGGCCAGCAGATCCAAAAACTGTGCATCTCAGAAGTCTTCTTTGTCATCAGTCAAGGTTCAGCAGCTCTTATACATATGCATAATGCAACATAAACGTTTCTCAGTTTGACCGCCAAGCTGGTTCTTCCACAGATACAGAGCAAGAATGCTTTTGCCTACCCCATTGCAAATGTCTGAGTAGATTTAAGATTTAACCTTTATTGAGACCTTCATAACAATCTAGGTTCATTCTGTTGTAATTAGTCTATGTTTTGCATTAATGCTATCTATAAAGCCATCTGCTCATTGCTAATAAAACATTATTAAATCCAATAGCCATACCTAGCATCTGAATAGATTAGGCTTAGCCCTGGGTCACTTTGGTGGCTTCAGTTATTGGCAATGGTTTTGAGGCTTTGACATAGGCCAAGGAAGGCATGCCTAAGCATTGACTATTGGCTTCCGGGGAGATATTTAGCCTCTAGCCATGAACATCATTATTTATGTTCTTCCTTTCAACCTTTTTCAGGCAAGGCAATTGTCATAATACAGTAGATGCAATTTATTTTGGTCTTGGCAAAGGACTTTTGCCCTTTCCCAAGCTTTCAATCTTCTTTCTCTCTCTTTCTCTGATAGTATTTGTCAAATGATCCAAAAAGTAATTTTCAATACCTTTTATTTTTGGTCAGTCATGGGGTTTGAACTCGGCTTGGGCACTGTCCCTGCACTCTTTGGCTCAAGGCAAGTGCTCTACCACTTGAGCCACAGCGCCACTTCTGGTTTAGTGGTTTATTAGAGTCTCACAGACTCTGCCTGTGCTGGCTTTGAACCATGATCCTCAGATCTCAGCTTCCTGAGTTGCTAGGATTACAGGCATGAGTCATCAGTGCCTGGCCTTCAATACCTTTAAACAATCAATTCTCATTCAGTTCTGGGTATTGAAGTCAGGGCAGGGACACTGACCCTTAAATTTCTTTATTCAAGGTCAGCTCTCCACCATTCAATCAATAATTTGACTTCTATCTCTTTGGACCATAATTGGAATCTCAAAGACTTTGAACCTGGATCTGAGTATCTCAGCCTTGTAAGTTGGTAAGGCTCCAGGCATGAGCCAATGGAGCTCAGCTAATGTTTTCTCATCTAACATTCTTACACATTTTTTTTGTCATTGGGCTTGAACTCTGGGCCTGAGCACTGTCCCTCAGTTCTTCAGCTCAAGGCTAGTGCTCTAGCACTTGAGCTAAGTGCCAATTCCTGTTTTCTGGGGGTTTATTGGAGATAAGAGTTTCATGGACTTTCCTGGCTGGGCTGGTTTTAAATAGTGATCCTCAGATCTCAGCCTCCTGATTAGCTAGGATTACAGAAGTGAGCCACCAGCACCCCATTTACATACATATTCTTTCAAGTTAACATGCCTTGAAAATGGTGTATTCAAGGATACGTACACCCTGCCTCTTTTATCCAGATTACCTATGCATCTCTCAACAGCATGAAAACTTTTCATATCCTTCTGTTGATGATAAAATAACCTTTTTCTCCAATGACTTCAAATATGGTAGAACAAAAATTCTTATCTAAATATTGACAGTTAAGGTTATACAGTTCTGTGACATTTCAAGTGAACTTGGGAATTGACGCAGACCGGCTCTGTCGGGACAATGGGAGGACACCTAGTGGAGGTAACTGGAACAGGTGGGGAGATGGCAGACAACTCACACACAAGAGGAGTGAATGCTGAGTGTGATTTATTGCAGAGGATAACAAGCTTTTATAGCAAAAGCATCCATGAGAAAGGGCAAAAGGTTACACAATCTTGCTGCAAGGCTTCGCTTTTGGGTGGTCACCAGCTGGTCGCCTGATCTTGTTTTTTGGATGATGAGCTATGACGATAGGCACTTGTTCCAGGCTTTACCTCTATTTTTTAAGAAATACAATTGGTTTTGATGTTTATCATCTATTAACCATTAACCAGAGCAAATGGGCAAGGTGCTGGACAGAAAGGCATGAGCGCTAGTACTTTATTATTACTTTTGTTTAGTTTTGTACTTTATGTGTTTCAAATCTTTTCTAAGCAATTGTGCTTCTTTGCCATTCTTTAGAGGGTCCCCAATTTATGGCCAAAATCATGATATTCAGTATACTTATTTAAATCTGGCCATATATCAAATTTAAGCTCATAGTGTCTTTTCTGTAACCCTTTCCTATAATCTTTAACTCTTCTCCATAGAGGCCTTAACTGTCTCATAAGATCTTTCTTATTCCTTCTTTGATAGTAAGCACCAAGGAGGCCTATATCTAGCAAGTCTCTCAGTAAATGAAAGAGAGTAATAGGAAGTTCTTTCTCCTAAGTAGTTTTCCCAATGGTTGCCATCCTTATCATACACACCTGTAAAAGGCTATAGATCTGGGGGAAGTCTTTGGGGTCTTCTAGATAATGGAGGATCCCACCATTTTTCTCTGATAAGCCATTGCCACCTTCCATCTACCAACCTTTTAGGAATCTTATTTAGCTTTTGGTCTAAATATCCCTCTATATCTTTCTTATCTACAGGATATCTATATGAGTCTATTGTATATGCTTCAGGATTAAAAGAAAGTCTCCAATAGCCATACACTCTTTCTGCTCTAGCTGTGCCTACAGCTTCTTGTAAATCTCTTACAAACAATTCCATCTGCTGAAGTGACTTCATAAACCCCCAATACTTTTATATTTACTTATGACTTGTCTAATAGCCTCCATAAAAGTGGCTTTTAGGGTAGCACTTAACTCTGGTGAGTTAGTCATATTCTCAGGACACTCATCGGATGTTGGAGTCATCAACACTTCCAAGAAAGAGCCCTGAATAAGGGAACGTTGAGCATGAGTAAGTAGAACAAGCAGCAGGATCAGTAAAAGATTAATAGGCACTCCTATACAGTGAAGAAAAGAAAAACAGGAACACATCTTTCCCAGGGGCTTGCCAGCCTTTCCAGAAGGTAGGCCTCTTTGAAGCGCATTCTCAGATCTGAAAGCAGGTGTCCCATGCTAAGCAGACTCCACCGGAGTAGGCATGGCAGGGAATCAGAGGGTTTGGGGAAGGAGATGGATATTAAGTCTGGGGTAGAACATTTGCCTGGCATGCTAGAGGCTCCTGATTCCATCTTCAGGACAGATACACTCATAGACACAGACACCTGCACATACACACATACCACTTTTCCAGAAAAGACAAACTGATCCTGATCCACAGTGGGACGAGGCTGAAAATCAGATGGAAAGGACTGAAATTTGAAAGGGTATGGTGGGCTCTGTTTATCACTTCATTTCTGCTGATGGTTTACATAGGAAACAGAGGAAACTCTTTGCCCTTATGAAAAGACAAACATTATTCAAGATCTTGTCAGGAAATACTGGTAACAAGAAAGTGAAATGAGGAGGCTGAGTCTAAGTTATTTCTTACAGCCATCCTGGTGCCTCTTGATGAGAGGAGGGATTTTTCCACCCAGCACTGGAAAGCCTAGAATTGAGAGAGACCATTTATTGAATTGCAGATGCCGAGATCAAAGTGAGCTGGGAGATCCCTGCTTCAGAGACATATATGTCATAGGGTTGGAAAAGCTTTTCATAGAGAATACTATGATTCTGCCTTCATTACCTCCCTGAATGCCTTGAATGATCTGCCTCTCAATAGCCTTTAAGATTTCCCCTATATGGAAAAGTTGAGGTCTATCTTCCCAAGATGGAAAAGTTGTGTTGGTACCTGAGCTTGTACCTAAGTATGTCCAAATATGGTCTACTTTTGTTGAGATTGAATGTCTCTATCCCAAACATATTATTTTTTGTCTTTACAAACTATGTGTACTCTCTGTTTGGGGCTACAGATCTCTGAGACAGGAGTTCATCTGCAGATGCTGGCCTCCAATAAAGACTCTCAATTAGACCTCTCAAAATCTGTCTTTCTTGTGTGTCAGGAGGGGCTTCTGTCTTTCTGGTTTTACTCCCCCATGTTCTGGTCTTAACAGTTTTACAATACAACACTTTAGGGACCTCTTTAAATGCAACCTGTTTTGAGATTTTCTAAATGCAACCTCTTCTATCTCACTTTCTGTATAAATTCTTTCCCCCTAAATTTAGGTAGAGTTCATTGTTATGTATTTCTTTTTAGTTTTGTTTCTGAAAACCATTTCTAGTGGAAAGCTCTCCCCTATTGATGTGCTTATCTGTGGCCATTGAAATACAGCCACTTTTGTGAAGTAAGTGAGTCCCCCAGAAACATCTTATAGGTGGGTTGAAATCTGCTATTTTTTCAGGGAGACAACATTTCAAGGTGAATCCAGTCAGGAATCTAGTTAGTAGAAGAGAGAGAAGCCTCATTTTTGAGAGGGCAAATTGTGAGTCTTTGTTAGAATACTGGTGGTCTTCAAACAGACTACTGTCTCAAAGATCTATAGCCCCAAACGGAGCATACACATAGCTTGTGAAGACAAAAATCACATGCTTGGAGTTGAGACACTCAAGCCCAACAAAAGCAGACCATACTCAGGTACCATCAGAAATTTTCTGTCTAGAGGAGATATGCCTCAATATTCCATAAATGGGATGTGCATCAGCCTTTCCATATTGAGGATATCTTCAAGCCATTTAGAGTGGTATGAAGGCAGCCAAAGATTCTCAGTGCAAAGCTTTCCTAAGGCTATGACAGGTTCCTCTGAAGCAGATTTTTCCTACCTTACCTTGAGCTAGGCATCTGCAACTCAATAAATGGCTTTTCTCACCTTTAGGCTTTTCAGCACTTGGTTGAGAGCTCCCTCCAACCAGCAAGAGGCACCTTGATGACTATAAGAAGTTACTTTAGACTCAGCATCCCCACTCTCACTTAGAGATCACTGTGTAATCTCTTCTATTTTATTTCTGGAATCCTGAACCTGACAGACTGCCTGACCCTATTTTTTCAAGGCTACCTCAATACTGGGAAAAGGAAGACTAGATTCAGTCAAGATAAAAATAACATAAAAATCATTGTTCTTACCAATATGTAGCTGTATCTCTTGTATAAATAATTGCCTACTGGGTTGCTTTGAAATAAGACTCAGTTTCTGAAAGTTCTGCAAAATTTATTCTGATAGGTATGGACAGCTTTCTCACTTCTTTTATGGTAAAAAAAATTTTGAAGTCTTCACTGCTCTTTTTTTTTTTTCTCATGGTGATCTTTAGGTTTTCTTCCTAAGGAAAACATGGAACTGCATCTAGGTCTTAAATCAAGTGTCCCAGAAATGGTCTTGATGTCTCACAACAATCATTTCTTTCCACTAATTTCTATGTATGTGCTCTGTGAGTGGTCACTTCAGCTATATAAAGTTGTTTTGTCCTCTTTCAAAATAGAACTTTAGGAGGATCAGCTAATTTATGATGGATTTCAAGGCAGTGTCAATCAGAAAGATATCAGCTTAGGTAATAATGAAGAAATTTATTGTTTAATCTTTTTATTGTAAAAATAGTGTACAAAGGGGTTACAGTTACATAAGTAAGGTAATGAGTACATTTTCTATGGAGCATTGTTAACTCCTCCTTTGTTTATCCCCTACCATCCTTTCCCTCCCCACCTCCCTCACTCCCCCAGCCTCTAAGTTGTAAAGTTTGTTGTCAACATAGTGTCTTATACATCTCATTGTTACAATGGGTCAACCTGTATCCTTGTTTCAACATTTTATTTCCCTTCTTCTCCCCAAATCAGAAACATGTATATACAAGATTCAGGACACTTCCATCAAATACAGTGAAAACAGGCATTATACCATGGGGAAAGTCATACAAGAGAAACAAAAATAAATCCACATCCAGCTCCCCTCTGACCAGCAATCCATTTTTAGGCCCTTACCCAAATGATTGCAAACAAGGCTATACTAAAACTACCAGCACAACTATGTTTATCCCAGCAGTAGTTCCAATAGCTAACATATGGGAACAACCCAGATGCCCCTCAGTAGATGAATGGATCAAGAAAATGTGATATATATATATATATATATATATATATATATATATATATATATGTATATGAATTCTATGCCTTCATCAGAAAGAATGGTATTGCCCCTTTGTTAGGAAATAGAAAGACTTGGAAAAAATTACATTAAGTGAAGTAAGCCAGGCCCAAAGAAACATAGGTCACATGGCTTCCTTATTTGCAATAACTAGTATAAGTTGAGGACAAGCAAAAAAGGAATTTATTTTAAATGGGGCTAATAACATTTTGTATTTTATTTTCAAATTTATTTTAAATGGCTCATTCAATATTTGAAACCACTAGAAGTGGTCTACATTCCTTCCTTTCATGGGGATTAGTGCTAAGGAGATTTAGGCAGTTGTGTAACAAGGTGATAAGGTTTTGGATTGCTCCCTAGGAAATTTAAGGGAAGCAAGGGAACATTAAAATGGCTAACAAGAAAACTAGGGAAAAGCAGTGTGGCCCATTGCAAAATTACATGTGCACATGTGTCCAAGTCTTTCCATTTCCTAACTAATACTCAGTGCCTATGGTGGTTATTTGGCTTTTTCCTCTTAGGGTGACTACTTGATCCTCAGATCTCAGCCTTGACAGAAACTAGGATTACAGTCATGCACCACTAGTTCCTGGGCTCTACCATACTAAAGCAATTGCTTTGGTAGAGTGTCACAGTCCTTCACAGAATCAATAGCAGTTAGGTAATGATATATTTGCACAGTTGATCCTCTTTAGGAAACTATCATCCACTTTTGTGGTGCTCATTATATCATAGGCAGGATTCATGAATCCAGCAATAATGGGATTGAGATGGGAAAAGAAAATGGAGTCATACACAATTACCTTAAGGGTCCAAGTTGAAAATATTTTAATTTTTCACCACTAAAGTTTGAATGAGATACAAAAATACAGAGATAAACTAAGCCATCAAATAATAGATGGTAAGAATAATATTATTTTTGAGACATTCACCTGTTATGGTCTACACACTTTATATTCCATACAGTGTTGTGATCATAGGTTCACAGGCCTGTTGTCCAGCATTCCTGTGATAAATATTCCACAGTGGTTTATTCTGTCAGGGAGGGAGGATTAAACACCTCAGCTAATAGCCCTGAATTTATTTTTCATCTAAGTTCCCATTACCTACTCTGCCTAGACAGGACTTGAGCAGTGTTCCTCCCATTTCCAACCCCTCAGTAGCTATAAATAGAGGCTACACATCATAATGGCAGAGCTCCTTGAGTAATTTGTTTTACCTTCTGGAAGTCCAAATATCCAGACCAGGTTTGGAGCACAAATCAAGGAAACATGTAGGAAAGGGATGAAATAGCTTTTATTTCAGTGTGGCAGATTGATCAACTGATTCAACCACTGATTGACTGGGAAAACTCAGTGGACCAAGATTTTCATAGTGGTAAGGACAAAAGTCTTGTAGTATCATAAGAGTATTTATCATGTCTTAGGCTTGTCTATCTGTGTAAGTCTATTGTAACTGCAATATTTGAAACTGCAGATAGGAAGAGTAAAACAGAAGAAAGTATTTGAGATGAAGGAAAGATGTTCACATGTGCAAGATACTTCCAAATATGGATCCACAGACTCAGAGACCTCCATCATACTTTAATTGAGGGAGTACTAACTCACCAAGGGAAATGAATTAAGATCCCATGATGGTTGTGGAAAATGATTTTCAGGATTTCTAAGTAAAATGATCACAATCCATTTGATGTCTCTGAATCAGAGGAAGACAGTGATTTTATTTTTCTGACCTTTCCCAGAAAACTTTGGAAAAGAGTAGAATGTGACCAATTCAAGTGTATTTAGTGAAGAGAGGATGAAACTTCTGTTGTGATTAAAGAGATCTCTTTAAGGAAGAAATGTTGGGAAGAAAGGTACCTTTCAAATATTTAAAACTGGTACTATGGAAAGTCTAGTTCAACAACTTAATCTTTATGGATTTAGTAAAATTCAGCAAAGATTTGCTTCTACGGTTTACTTTGCTGCCAAAGAATGGAAACTTCTACTTTAAGCAAGGTATTTATGTACAGTTTTAACCACTTATAGATACCTTATTTTGTACTTCACTTTCACATATTAATAGTATCCAAAAGCAAAACCATATTAAAAATACAATTACAATTTTTCAATTACATAAGCACAAATTAAGCCTGAAACCTTTATAATTTAAAGAAGATTTACTAGCAACTTTGAATTTTACCAGCCACTTTGAATCTTAAAGTCACTTAAGAAGAAGGTCATTGTTACTATAAGGGCACCACATGTTTTTCACTTAAGACAAATATATTTACATATGTGTTTCCTGCTAAACACTATTAAGAAAGTGATGTATGCATTCATTATTCAGTGTCTTTAACAATTGGGCTAAATTGTAGTTTCTGATGTCAGAGACTAGGTTTGACAGTGATTCTTGGTTATTAAACTGTCCCTATGAAACTTACTTGTTTGGTTTTAGTTGCTAGGTTACCATAATCCAAATTTTAAGGAAGGATATCCCCAACTGTTACCAAGAATAAAATTAGTCAGGATTAAATATGTTCCTCCAGCAACTGCTTCATTGGTTCTACATATGGACAACCAACCAGACCTTGGAGAAGCAGGTAATATGCATCATTCCCAATTCTGAGTTTGTTACTGAAACCACAAGGATGAAGCTTGGAAATCTGCAGAAGGGCCTATTATTTGCACTTCTCCCTACCAATGGCTACAGCCAGGACAAAGAGTAGATTTTCTTCCTAGATCAACCTTACATTCTTTGCTCTTTCATTCTTCTCCATGTGTAATATTCTGCTGTTTAATATTCTGCTGTTTTTTCCTCTTTTGATCTCCTTCAATGGCCAACCTTATATTGATAAAAGAACCATAAATGAATTCTAACACACTTCTTCAGTAACACATAGTTCTTTTTTTCTGCTTCATTTTCTTCTTTCACTGATTTTACTTTTAGTTTTTTGGTTGGTTCAATTCTTTTCTCTTTTCTTCTGTACAAACATCTCTGTTCTTGCCTTTATTTTTTATACATTCCTGCCACTTTTCTCATCTACTTTACCTTTTTATTTTCTTCCTTCCAATTGATTTCCTCAATCCTTACTTACTTACTTCTTCCTACTTTCCCTTCCTTTGTTTTGTCTCTTTTGCATTCTTCTTTTCTATTCATCTTAATTCCTTTCTTTTTTTGTTTTTTACCTGTTTTGCGTCAAATCATAAAATGTGTGTGATATGTGCTACTTACCTTTTTGCTCACAGAGAGCTATTTACAACTTGAGATGAAGTTCCATGTCTAAATTTGAAGTATCAAGGTCAATCTTACATAAGATAGTTTGAAACCCAGTCCTCAATCTCAGCCTCCTCATTACCGAAAAATTCAACATTGTACATTAGGTGCCAGATTGTTCCTTTCTTTTTCCCTTAGTATTTTTTCACTTTTAAATTTTCTTCCTGTATTGCATTCAATGTATCTCTATATATTTGCATTGTTTTCTTTTGCTTGCTTTATTTTTCCTGACTTCCAATTTTTTTAAATTATCATCTTTACACAATTTACCAATCTCTTTTCTTCCTTCTCTTTCTCCATTCCCACCTCCTGCTTCCCTATCTGTTCTCTCTCATTGTCCTTTCTCAGCTTTTACATCTCTTTATTAATCTTTTCTTTTCTCCTATACCTTTCTTCATTCCAATATTTTTCTGCTCTTTTGTATTCATTTCTTCTAGTTCCTTTCTTATTTTATTCCATTCAACACATTTATAAACAGAAAAAAGTATGGAGGAATAAAATTTGGGGGCTCTAACACAGAGGCTACAATTACCTAACTATTAGGGACTAGGAGACCTGAGAATCACAACTGAAAGACATCCAAAGAACTATCAAATAGACAACTTGGAACTCTGGCTGAAATACTACACCTTGCACTTAATAAAAAGAGCTCAGTGATAATGCCCAGAGTCTGTGTTCCAAAAACCACAATAGGCATTAAAATAATACACACCATAACACATTTTTGGGTTTTTAACTTTGACTTGCTACCCTGCTACCTATAGTTTACACAACATGTGTCAATGTAGTGACTATTTTGTGCATCATTCTGTATGGAGCCATGTTCAACCTTCTCTCTGGCTTCTGTAACCTTTCCTTAGTAGTTTCAGGGCTGCACCTTGGCTGCAGGATGCTAATGAAGAGACAATATTCTAATAGGGCAGTACCTCTTTTCCTTTATCTCAAGATATTTGAGCCCTACTTGTCACCTATCTCCACACGTTAATTGTGGGTTAAAGTCTGCCAAATGCTTCTCTGTAGTACAGAAGGGAATCAAAGACCTTGGAATAGAAGAGACAAAATGGAGAAAGAAGGGGTGGAAATATTGATAAAAAAAAAGGTTGCTTAGGACTATGAGAAAGTACAGGCAGTGTGGTCAAACTTCTTTACCTTATGCTGGTTTTGAAAAGCCCTAAATCACTGCAGTACAGTCTCTACTGTTCTACTGAAACACGCAGATCAATGTAGTGATAAGAATTGCTGAGAGCCTGAGACTTACCTTCAACTGTCCTACAATAAACAATTAATGGATATGTACCTAAAGGGAAAGAGGGCTACCTTTGAACAAAACTACATGCAGACATCATCCTGGTCATGAGTACATGTCCAGGATGGGAAAAAAATAGAAAGGGAAAAAGATAAGGGAAAAAGGAGAAAATAAAAGAAAAATGAAGGCGGATATGATAGAGAGAATAAAGCAAAACATGAAGACAAAATGAAAACACTGAAAAAGTAAGGAAATAGAGAAGAGGTTAAGGAATTAAGGAAGAACAAAAAGAAAAAATGAAGGAAGGAAAAAATAAAAGAAAAGCTGAAGGGAGAAATGGGAAAAGGAAGACAGAATTAATGGAAGGAAGAATGGAAGAAAGCTGAAATTGATGATAGAACATCATAAAAATATAAAAAGGAGAGAAGTATGGAACTGCCCAGTTGTAAAGAAAGAAGAAAAAAAGTAACCAAAGAACTAAATATAAGCTGAAGGAAAGGTGGCACAATCAGATTCAACAATGGTTATTTTATCAAAATATTTGACCTTTGAAGGGGGGTCAAGAGAGGGAGAGAGGACCAGAATATGAGACATGAAAAAGAATGAAGGAAGATGCACAGAGAGGAAAAAAGGGAGGAAATAAGTATTATCTGGGAATAAAATCTAGTCTTTGTTATTGCTATAGCCACTGAAAGGGAAAAGTAGAGCATTTCAGGTCCTTCTTTACAGAGAACTGTACATGAAAATAATACTGTCTCTAAGGCCATGATGGGTAGGTTAGCTGGCCTTCCATGGAATGTTCACTTGCTCCAGAGGAAACACACAATTACACTCATCCTTTTTGAAATGGCAGTGGGATGGAAAGACTATTAGATGATGGTTTTATCAATGAGAGATTCTCAGCTAGAAACTATATTCACCCCACAGGATAAAAGAACCTGCATATGCTAGAAAGGGATTGCAGCTGAGGTGAGGAGAGGAAACAGAGGAATAAACCTCACTGAGATATCAGTAAGGAAAGGAGACAAGAGGAACCAGTGTGCAGAACTAGAGTTCTGAGGTGGGGTTGGAGGAGTTGGCCAATTATTGCTCCACTAGGGCTTTGAGGAGGAAATTGAAGGGAACTAAAATGCTTCCACTGGCACTATCAGGGAGAATGCAAAATTTTCTAAGGAAAGCATGCTAGAAAGCAGGCCTGGACCCCTGAAGCAGCTAAGCAACTATGTTGATCAAACTTCCAAAGTGTGGAAAGAAAATACTCAAAGGTCAAGAGCTACCATGCAGGTCAATCTGAGTCTTTCAAATATAGAGTTCCTTAGAATACTGTTCTGCCAATGTTTCTTGGCAAAATATCTTGGCAAACCCTCAGACTGCTTCCCTTGGAGACTATCCTGCATAAGCCAAGTGTGTACACAATCTTAAAGAAAATGACCAGGATTGTAGCATGAATTGGGGGATAAAAGGAACTCTTTCTGAATAGAATTCGCTAGTTGATGAATAAATCTGGCCTATTCCTTTTCCAAAATCCTCCAATTTCCTAACAGCTAGGATTACAGGAATGAGCAACCAGTGGACATCCAAGAATGTCTGTGATATCTGGGTGATTAACAACCTAAGATCTGGAATCCAAGAAAACCATGGCAGGACAATCATTGAGACTCTATCACCAGTTATATGCTTAAATGAAGGTCTGGTACTAATATTATATCACTAGCTTTGAGCAAAAACTTTAAGGACAGAACCCAGGTCCTTGTCCAAAACCAAGGAACGTTCCCCTCTTATATGGTGAGAATAGGAAAGACACAATTTGAGAGGTTGAATTTGGAGTTTTGACTAGCACAATGGCAGCCTGAAGATAAACTCCTATTCCAAAGATCTGCAGCCCCACAAATACACACTTAACAATGTCAGAAAACTAAGCCATGATAGCTTTCACCTCCCTAATGGGGAGGTGAAATGGGACATCATGGGTACCAAAGGAGTCAGGAGCCAGGAGTTAGGACACAGGAGAGAAGACAGAGGATTCATGGCATGCATAATGGCACCTGAGTAGTCTGGACCTACATGGGGGAAGGTCAGGGCAGTGTCATAAGTAGCTTGAGAGTTTAGGATCCAATGCTGACAGGCCCAGTAACCTATTGTCCAAGTTCCTGCCCCTGCCTCTCTGGATTCAAGCATGCTCATCATCTAGGCATGAGATTTCCTTGAGGCCAAACAATGTGATTCATTTGCATATCCTGTTTGGTTCTAAACAACATAGTTTATCTGCACTTGAAAGGATGTCTCATCTCTAGTCCTTGGAAGCTGGATAAATAGTTTTCCCCTCTTTTCTCCACCTCCTCCCCACATCTCCTGGTTGGGTGCCAGGATGGTTATGAAAACAATTTGACTTACTTAGGTAGGCCTTCTCTTACTTTACCCCCAACATCTACACACACACACACACACACATATCACATACACGCACAATGGTTCCATATGCATTCTCATCCAAAGTACCAATAATTCATTTTCCTAATTCAATGTTTGGTTCCATAGACATGGAGAAGACATTGAGAGCTATTAACAGAGAACAATGCTCAGGCTGCAAGCAAAAGAGAAAGAGGACATTAAAACAGAATTCAATTGAGAGAATGGTGAGAGAAACTGAAGCAGCAAGACAGAAAACAAAGGAAGAAGAGAGATATATACATGGAGATTCCATAGAGAAGAGATGAGAAAGAAAGAGTGAGAAAAGACACACAGGGATCAGTAACAGAGAAAAATAAAAGAGGAAAGGATCACTGGAGTGAGTAGGAATAGAAGATGTTAGAAAAGGAATTAGAGGTGATGGTGTGAGAGAAAAGGAAATTAGTTTCTGTAGTTTAAAAACAACCAAGAATTATCTCCTAGCAAAGTTTAGCTAGAGTAGCTTTTAGGGTCTGGCTCATATACTCACCATAACCATGTGAGCAGTATGTAGCTTGCACTTGCCTTTGAATATTTGGGTCAGCCCTGAACTATTGCAGCCATGCACAATAGCCATTATCTAATCTGATGGAGAGGGGAAGCCCAGATCAAGAAATCACTTCTCCCAGGGTCTTTACAGACAAAGACCCCAAAATGCCAATCTCCTTGGTAAAGGCTTAATTTCTGTGAAGTCCCCTTCCAGGTCTTCAAAAGGCATAGTGTATGTATCTGTAACCCTGGACTCAGTTTTAGGGTCTGGTGCACACTTATTTGTGTAAATAGTGTAGGTACTTTAGGAATGAGATAATATCTGCTTAAGGTATTTTTCTATGGCTATCTTTCCCAAGTGGGTGAGCTCATAATAATCTTTTAATAGAGGAATGGCTATGACCTAAGTTCAAAGAGTCTGATCAGGCAACTTTCACCAAAGCATACAGTGTGGATGTTCACTTTTTCTTTTGCATACTGCAGCTCTTGGAATAGTGCCCAAAGCTTAGCTCACCCCTAAGCCAAGGATTCTACTTACATAACTTCACTTACAATTTTGACTCTGAAGCCTTCCCAGAGAAAAGTACACCCAATTGTAAGAAATATAACTTCTTGGTCTGTAAGTAGAGCATTTGTTAAGTCTGGTCTTGTAGAATACACTTGGTCCATTATTCCTTCATACTCATGTTTGAGGGCCCTTACTCCATTAACAGAAAGGTGGCAACCTCGTTTGAATCAGTAGTTTTCATACAAAACCTTTGACAGTGAGCCATCCTGGAATTTGCTAGCCATTCTGTCTCTTCCATTCACAAAAGCTATGACTTTTGCAGTGTGAATTTGTCAGTATGTCTAAACAAAATCACTGGGGCAGCTAAAGCTGAGAGGCAGGGAGCCACCCTGCTGCCACTAGGTCAAGCTGTTTTGAAAGGTAAACTACAGTAATCTAGGTAAGGTCTCCCCACATTCTGTAGTTTTTCATGGATAAAAGAAGAAATGGTGGTGTTAGGTCTTACTCCACTTCAAGGACATGCAAAGGCACCTTTAACTGGGGACAGGACCATGAGCAAGCCTTTTAGGAGACAGCAAGTTCACTGCTCAGTGCTCTGATGCTAGAACATAGTGGTATACTGGTCTGTCCTAGTCTAACTCATCACTGGTCAGGCCATTGAGACTTGGGATCTGGGACTCTGCCACGGTGTGATATCCCTCTTCTCTCCTTGAAGTATTATCATGTGATCCTGATGTCAGAATCTTGTCATGGGGCATTCAGTCTCCCTGCACAAACCACACTGGTTCTTTCAGTGGGGGTTCTACTCTTCCATTTGAGAGGGGACCTGGGGGTTTACTTGGGTTTGGATTTAACAGTACCGTGGTGAGTCTTAGTCTAACTTAATCATCCCATCAACTCCTACTTAGCTGCCACTCATGATTTAGGAAAACCTTAATTACTCCCTCAGTCAGTTGGGTGGTATTCACTCTGGCAAAACCTCTGGATTGTGGGATTTTCACAAAATGTCAGCAGATGATGGGCTAAAATGCAGCATTGACCATTTGCTGGTTATCAGGAGCTTCAGTATCAAGGATGGCGGTGGGAGTACACATGAAAGCCCTAGTGGTTTTTCCTAAAAGTTGGGTGGTAACTCAGCTGCCATGATCTTAGAGATGTTGGCTGGATTTTCATCCTTTCCCTGAGCCTTTGAGGAAGGCACTGCAAATGAGGGGACTCATATCCCTCTTCACTATTAACCTCAGAGTCAGGCCAGCAGCTTCTGCTTCCTAGGCCTTAGGGTTCAAGGTTCTTTGAGGAGTTAGAGCCAGCACAAATATGGACCTCTGTAATTGTTGACTCTTGCCTGTACTAAAGAGAGTTAGAAAGTGCTGGCATCCCACATGGGTTGATAAGACAGGAAGATTTCCATTATGGCAGGAGGCTTCTCTGAATAGGAAGGAGTGTGGTGGTACTAAAGAGCTGGTAATAAAGGATGGCATGGCCTGCTTAAATAGTTTCATTTACCCCAATCTGTAGCTAGCCTTGAACTGTACTGAGTGGCATGTGAATTGCAGCCTCGGAGACCAATAGTTGTGCTGACCAAATATGGCTGTTTGGAGGTGGTGTGAGTATGTTCAGTTCAGTACAGGATAATCTGGGCCTCAAGAACAAGTGGAGGGCTCAGTGAGGGTAGTAAGCTCTCCAGGAAAGCCACGACAACTGGATTTTACAGTGGTGGGAAAGGTAATCTTTTGACATATGGTGGTGGCATGAAAGACTCATCTTGTGAGTCTTTCAGGCATTTACAAATAGTAGGTTGGGCAACAAAATCTCTGCTTTCCCTCTCCTATGCTGACAGATCCTAATCTACCCACAGAGTAAGTACATAGGCTATATGGAGCCAAGGATCAATACAAGTAAATTGCTCTAGGTGCTCAGGTAATCCAACCATAACAGAATAAACTGCATAGATTTTGTCCATAAGGTCCCTTCTGGGTGCCAACTGACACTGAAGGAGGGTCATTTAACCTCATGCAAAGTATAAAACCTCTTAGAGACATTTTTACTCTCATAGCTTTCTGAAAAGCATCTTTAGAAAATTATAGCAAACAATTAAGGACTGTGGGTTTTGATTTTGATGAATTGTTTCCTGTAGTAACAGGTCAACTCAGACAACAATTATGTGACCAACCTTAACTTTCCACCCTGTGTGGCCCTCCATGTGCTTTATTTTTCCTTGGTTGTGGGGCTTGAAGTCTGGGCCTGAGCACTGTCCCTCAGCTTTTCATCTCAAGGATAATACTCTACCACCTGAGCCCAGTACCACTACTGGTTTTTCTCATGGTTTACTGGAGATAATAATTCATGGACTTTCCTGCCCTAGCTAGCTTTGAACCATGATCCTTAGATCTCAGACCCCTGAGTAGCTAGAATTATAGGCATAAACCACTGGGCACCTGGATCCTGCCTGTGCTTTTGTCAAAAGACAAAGGATGGAAGTCCCTTGTAAAAAGAGACTATTCACATATCCACATGGCTGTGTCCCTCAAGGGAATTTTCCATGCCTCTTGGCCTTACCATGCCCTTAAGATCCCTGGACTAGAGACTCTGAAGGGGACTGCATACAGATTGAGGATTGTTAGCATGCCATCTTCCATTCTGACTGGACATGCTCCAGCTCAGCCACTCAGCCCTTCGCCCCAAACCAGCTGAAGTGGCCAGGCCTAACCACAACTTGTGTTCAGCACTATCCTTTCCTCCCACTTCTCTTCTTGGAGCCTTATGTTATATCTAGCCTGTCACTGTGATCCTAAATTTTAGTCTGAGGACAATGGAATCTCCCATTCTCACCACTCACAGCAACAAGACTGTAGAGTCCTCCTTGTCCCAGCTCCCAGTAATATAAATATAGCCCTATACACAAAAACAGGCTGCTATTTTCTCTCTCATGAGAGCTAGCCTGTCAGATCCTGCTGACAATAAACTCCTTGTGCACTTTTTGACTCAATTTCCACATGGTTTCCTGCGCTGCTACTTTCATTGGTGCTGTGACTCAGATCTCAGTTCCTGTCATGGTCCTTGCTCTTTCCATTGTGGAATTCACTTGGCTTGGGAACCTTTGCTGGTCTCAGGCCCAACCAGAGAACACCAAGGCAGTTTCCCCATGACCGAGCACTCTTCCTGCATCTACCTGTGACAGATCTGCCTTTCTTGCAGGATGAGGAACCATTCAGTGTTGAAGCTCAGATTTGACTTTCTTTGTGAAGATCCACTCTCCAATGGTTAAAAATCTTGGTGCCCAATTGTGAGCCTTTCTTAAAGGCCTAGGCCACTAGCAGTTGGTATAGGTTGGGAAATCCAGCGATTGCATGTTGATAAGCCCTCTTATTGCCTCCCTTTGTATTGAGGACCCAGCAATTGTGATAAACCTTCTTTCTGCCTGTTCCCTCTGTTTAGTTGACCATAGACCTTCTGGGGATGCAGTTGATCTCCAGTGTAAACTTGGCACACTCACTACCGTAGTGACTCAATCTCCAATTACTCAGAATTCTCCTTTGCGCTGCCTTCTACACAACCTAGAGGCCTCTAAGCTTTTCCCTAATCTTAAGCTTCATAAACTAATAAATTTATGTCATCAAATTTGGCCCCAATATACACTGGAAAATGAGTCTACTTCATGGGAAACTGGAGTGCAATATTTTATGGGACCTATATAATAATATATGCAAGTGCTCAGGCAAATGGAAAAAAAGCATCCATATACAGATATTTTTTCTCTCTCTCTACCATTCTGAGTGTGCCTTGAGGATCTCCCCTCTATGTTCTCTCTCAGGGCTCTCCTGGCTTAAAATTCTCTTAGCTAGGCTGGGAAGGTGGCTCAGTGGTAGAGCACTTGCCTTGCATGCATGAGGCCCTGGGTTTATTCCTCAGCACCACATAAGCAAAAAGAAAAAAAGCTGGAAGTGGCACTGTGGCTCAAGTGGTAGTGCTAGCCTTGAGCTGAAGAGCTGAGGGACAGCGCCCAGGCCCAGAGTTCAGGCCCCATGACTGGCCTCCCAAAAGAATTCTCTTAGCTAACAGTCTTTATCTCCCCTTTTCCATTTTTTTTCAAGTAACTACATGCGACTCCTTGGGGGGTACTTGGTATACTGCCTATACTCTTTAAGTAAACTCCCTCTGTGCCTGTCTGCCATGCTTATGTGGCTGACACAGGGTGGGGTGGGTGCAAACCTCCAGACCAAAGCAACTTTGTTTGACTTGTAAATGTAGTCACTGAAACAAGCTAAGGACTCTGCTTGAATTCCATGCTTACTGGCTGGCTGACACACACACTGACCAGCTTCTCAATTTTACTTCTCTCTTCTTTTCCCATCCAAAATCTCATAATGGGAGCAGTTAGACAGATAGCATACCCAAAACAAACCAGTCCTTTTCTTTTGTGAGTTCACTCACTTCAGAATCCTGATTCTTAATTTATCCAACTAAGGCAAACTCCTGTAAAAGGTTACTATAGCCCCCCTGGAGAAACCTCTCTCTTCCTTAATTCTCTGCAGGAAATTGTCACCCACTGAGGAACAGTCAAAGGCCATGTGGTGAATTTTCATATGACCCCTAGGCTTACTCCTTGCTATACTCCGTTAGGTGTTCAAAGATCACTTCATACATGAATATGAAGTGTCTCATTGCCAAAATGTTTTAAAGTTTTCTGTTCTTTGGCAATGTTTGTTTAAGCATGGAGTTATGTTGGTAGATATTTGGTGTCTTGAAGTTTCTCTTGTATTTTGTGGGGTATCACATGTTTTTTAGAATTCACCACATGGTTCAAAACATGTCTGATTTTTATATTTTTTAGACCTAAACATGCCTTAAAATTTTGTGCACAAGTTGTTCACATGTGAATAGATTCAAAGTAATCCCACTATAATACATAAAAATTGTTATCACAGTATAAAGTTATTTGCTCTTGATCACTGTCAATATCTAGTGTGTTGGGGTCCCTGGGTAAGGGTCACAAAATCACTAGGACACAGGGGATGCAGTATGCAAACAGCAATTGTCACTGCATGCTGTGCTTTATTGTGAGTGGGTATTTAAAGACAAGCAAGCGTAATCTTTGCCAAGATTTGGTCAGAAAACATTCACACAAAAAATTTCAACAGATACATTTTTACTTAACCTATGAGACAATGTCTAGGTAAATTATTATCTAAACTATTTTACAGCAAGCTCAAACCACTTCTCCAATCTCAGGAAAATGCTTGACCAGCTGTTCATCTATGCTTAAGCAAGCAGAAGAGCTACTTCCTCAGCTCCCAGGAGTCTGTGACATGTGTTTTGAGATAGGGAGAGAGAACATTTTCCCTCTCTAGCCTGGTGTTCCAAGAGCTTTCCTAATCCCAAACACAGTCCTCAGATAATCCTGAGGCTGGAGCCTGCATCATTCTGTCCCTTCAACATAGACCCTGAGTCTTCACAGATCACAATTGTAACTAATGTGAATCTTTGTTAAAGGAATAAATTATCAAGTGTTCTGCTTGGTAGAAGAAAAAATCCTTATCAATAAAAGCTGTTACTTGAGACTAAAGTCTAGCAAAGTCTACTCTGTCCCTGTAGCCTGACTGTGAGTAGAGTAGTAGTTAATTGTCTTGATGCAGTTCTGAGATAACCTGGCTCCACAGACCAAGTAAAATAGGAAGAAGTTTTAAACTCAAATAACAAAGAAGCTTAACAGATTTGGGTACAAACAAATATTTAGCAGAGTTATGACATTATATCAAGAAAGCCTATGTTATTTGAAGTCAGCACTTTTGTTTAAGAGTTACTCAAAACACAAATTGCAAAAAATTATTAAGGAATTAGGAATCATAAAGGAAAAAGTAAAGAAAGCCTTAGGATTCAAGAATTGTCTTAAATGCTTTTTGCCAAAGGAAAAAGAAGCCAATAATAACCACAAACCATTTGAGTAATAGTGTAAATACATCTTTTATAAGATACATGCTTTAAGTAAATATTAATGCTATTGTTATGTAATGAATTTGGCTACAGCTTAAATAATGTTAACATTAATACATTAATGTGAAATCAACATTTCATTTTTATGTATATTTATAGAAGTAATTGTGCACTATTAAGTTTGTCATGTTTAATATAGTTTTTAACTATGTAAGCCACCTTGGAGACAGAGTGGACAATGGTTTATTTCAATCTTCAAAAGCAGATGCTATTTTAAAACTCTCATCATGTCCACTGAGATTTATCATTGAAGATTTTACTCTCCTCCTCTACAGATTTTAGCCAGATCCACAAAGGAAAATAACTCTGACAAGTATTTGTTGATCAGTCCTTAAGTTACAGGTAAGCTCTGCTATTCGTATCCTTGTTCTGCCAATTGGAAATGTAAAAGGGTTTTTTGTTTTGTTTTGTTTTTTGTAGCAAAGACTCATTTTATCTAAGGATTGCTGTTCAAAGCCAGCCCAGGCAGAAAAATCCCTCTAGACTCATATTCCCAAAAGACTAAAAAGGTTGGAAATGACAGTGTGGCTCAAAGCGTTAGAGTGCTAACCTTGAGAAAAAGAGCTCAGGGACAGTACCCTGACCAATGAGCAAACATCAGCTGGTACAACCATCACAGCAACACGCAACTAGACCCCACAGGTCAAAGTCAATTCTGAAAACAAGGGATCATGGAGAGGCAGAAGAGGGAATGGTGTCACATCTTAAATCAAGTCAATTTGTGCTCATCATTTCAAATTTAACCAGAGCCAGGAGGTCAAGAGAAAAAAATAATAAACATGCATGTAAAGTCCATAACTGCCCACCTTCTAACTGAACATTCTTGCCCTTGCTACCTATTATTTTTATTTACTTTGAGTTTTCAACTCAGGACAGTTAGCTCTGGTAACTTCCAGGTTTTCCCATATATAATTCTATAAGCCAAACATCTACCAAGATCTCCCATTGGGCCCTTAACCACTCAGCTCAAGCCTAGACTCCATCTGGTTATTCTCCATCAGTCCACCATACTCTCCCCTACCCAATTGCCAATACCCTAGGCACTCTCTTCCTGCCTGCAGTCCAGCTACATGAAAATTCCTCTTTCCCTGTAATAGGCCACAACTGGATTCATGCGGCAAGTAAAACTTTTCTTGCTTGTGCATTTTCCTGTGTCATTAATATCAACTGGTCCTACTTCCTTGTCAGCATTTTGCATGATCTCACGTTTTCAAAAGTTTCTCTTTAATAGGATAATAGCCCTCACCCAGGATACCACTTGGGGACAAGTCTAGGTCATCCTATTACTGCACGCCATCCAGAAACTTCATTTACACTACTCTCCTCTGCCCGGCACAGACCTAGACCCTGAAGATTCTTCAATGCTCCCATGCTGGCAGAAAGTGGCCAGAAAAGATCATGATGCCTGTTGGCTCTAGTGCCTTTAAATGTTGCTGCTACATCCACCTTAGGTTCATGTAATCCTAAGATAAAGCTGAAAAAGTCTCACTTCTCTCTCCAGTATAAGTGAAGTTAGATAGTATGCTATATGCCCAAGACTGAGAAGGCATCCTCCATTTCTACCCTGTGCTCAAGCAAGGTTTTAGTTGTATCAATTATCACAACATGCTATGGAACACTCTTCTGTTATAAATACTTCTTACCATTCTGTATGGGACCTAGCATACACTACCCTTGTACTGTGTTAACATAGTTCTCAGACAGAAGCATCCCTCCTCCTTCCTCTTTTGGTAGGAGGAAACCTGGTAACTACTGTAACATCTATAAAAATAGCCTCAGGAGTTCTGTAGCACTCAATAACTTATAACAACCTTTAGCCTACAGGCTAAAGCTGAAGAGACCCCAGTGGCTAGTAAGCTGCTACAGACTCAGCTGCACTTTTGGGCAGACATAAAACTGAAGGGCCTGGAACTTCTCATTGCCAAAAATATGCTAACATCTTTAGACTCTCTGGGGAAGGAGGAGAAAATGACTTCGGGCTCATGTCTTCTTGACTCATTGCTTCCTGGCTCACTATTCATTGGCCCTCAAACGGCAGTACAAACACTGATGTTTTTGCTATCCTGTCTTTTTTAATGCTCATAGGAGGTGCTTCTGTAATGAGGCAAAGTCTTCACCAACTGGACTGTAAACCAGATGTTTGTACATGGGCAGGTAAGGAGGCTACAACCAACTTTCCACTTACAAGTCTGATGGATGTCCAGACCTTCAGGAAACCACTCCCTTAAGTCATTGTCCCTTCTCAGCAGGAAGCAGTTTCAGAAGTTTGACCTCATCCTGCTGATTACAGGCAAAAAAAGGTAAAATGTTGCCTGGACCTGACTTTCTGAGGTCTGGAGGCTTGTTTTATCTGAAGTGTCTAAATCACAAAGGTCCTCCTGTCTGGGTCTAACCAAAAGCCTCAACCCCCTTATTATACATTTCCCTATTCGATCCCATTGACCATGCAATTCCCAGGTTCTTCTTCTTACAGATTCCCTCCTTTATAATTAGTTCCCTACCATAATTTCATCTGCTGATTTCTGTCTTGATGGAGTGAACCTGCAAGTCTCCCTGGCTTTAAACTATTTCTCTCCTTTCAGACATATGTGTTGTGCTTCATCTGGTCAAGACATCTAACACCTTCAATCCTAGCTACACAGTAGACTGATACTGGCTACTCAGAAGGACAATATCTTTGAATCTACTATGAAGACAACCTTTGATGGGAAATACTCTGATCTCAAAATGACCATCCAAAACCCAGAAGTAGAGCTGTAGCTCAAACTGTAGATTATTAGGTTTGAGCAAAACTGCTAGGTCATGGGTTCAAGAAACAGCATTTTCAAAACACAAAGAATGAACAAAAAAGTTAGGGGCAGTAAGTGAGAAACAGTGAAGGAGAGAGAGAGAAGACAAGGAAGTTTTATATAAAATTTCTGGAAAATTATATATGACAAAAAAAAACTAAAGAAATCCAAAACAGAAACATGGCAAACTGCTCAGAATTGTGACTAAGATCTATTTCAAGTGTGGTCATGGTAGAAATTTCCCATAAACTATATACCAAAAAGATGGAGAAGCTGGGCACTGTAAGCTCACACCTGTAATACTAGCTACTCAGGAGGCTGACTTCTGAGGATGGTGGTTTGAAACCAAACTAGCAATGAACTACTCAATAATAAACTACTCCAAAAAGGTGCAAGCAGCTCATTGGGAGAAGTGGTAGAGCACTAGCCTTGAGCACCAAGAGGCTCAGAGACAGAACTCAAGCCCTGATGTCAAGCGGCAAGACCAAGATAAAAAAGTGGGGCAATGATAATCAAAGAGATGGAGATGAGAATGATTATCACAGGATGACAAGTGTTAGCAAGACTCTTTCCATTAAAAAAATGGATGGCATTCCTTATGGCCCAATTACACAGGAGGCAATAAGAATGAAGAAACCTAGCTAAAATAATAATAACAACAATAAGAAAAATAAGAAGCAAGCAAGCAAGCAAGAAAGAAAGAAAGAAAGAAAGAGAGAAAGAAAGAAAGAAAGAAAGAAAGAAAGAAAGAAAGAAAGAAAGAAAGAAAGAGAGAGAGAAAGAAACAAAAAATTCAGAAAGATTCTATCTTACTAAAAGTAAAGGATTAGAGATGTAGATCCTGATTGTATAGTACTTTCATCAAGCATAGTCACTTTGTGAATGCCCTTTAATTTCAACTCTCTTTCCTGAGATACAGTCTCATTCTTACTTCCGTGCCTGTTTTTCATTCCTTACCTGAATAGGGAAAGTAAATGAAAAACATTAACCATAGACATATTAAATCACTTAGGATCACAATTCAGGATGGTTCTGCATACAGAAAACAAAAGGAAATGATTTGGAATGGGTACATGTGGCTACAGAGTAATTGTTATGTTCAGTAATACCAAGTTCCAGGAATTCATTTAATTATGATCATGTTTTTGTTGCCTTGATAAACATAAATTGTGATCTGCGAACTGGTTTTGGAAACAATAGATTGGCTTAACTTCAGGGTATTGCACTGAACAGGGTGGAATAGAACTGCAAGCATTATGTGTAGAAAGCATGTCTTAGTAGGTAGAGGAAGAACTAAGTAGCATTTCTGCAGCCAGCCATCAAATACCCAAAATGGCACATAGATCTGAGCAGCAAAACAAAAACATCAATGGCTTTTTGCAGGTTTTCAGAATGGTAAAATGATATAATTTCAGTGACTCTACAATACGTAGGACAGAATTGAACAAGAGAGAGCTCCATGTGCATTATATATGAACAGAGTATAAACAGTAAGGGGCTTGAGTTTGCTACCAAAAGCTGTCATTGTTAAGAGACTGCTAAATGACAGGTAATGAGAAGCAGAAGCAGAAGACAAGATTATACTGGTGAGGGTAACAGATTTATGCTGGAATAAAAAGGATAAATGGGAAATTATTTTTACCAATTCATAGGGGGAAAACATTTAATTAATACAATATTTAAAGCAATTAAACCAAATACAAAACAATCTCAACAATAACAAAAAGAACATGTGAAACTCTTTGTAGGGTGGGACTTACATAGTCCAGGTGGCTTCCTGAAGATGAGTTTCTTTTGCTTTAATTTCTTTTCTGCATGACACTGTAACCCACAAGACTACAGATGTTGTTAAGCTATGATTATTTCTGAATCATGTGCACAGAGAATCTCTCTCAGTAGGATATCTTTCTGTCACTCTTCATGAAAAGAAGGAAAAGAATGTCTTATCTCCTCATAGCAGAGTTTTCCACAGAATATTATTTATTGCCTTGGAAGTAAGGCAGGTTGTGTTTACTTTTGCCAGAAGCTTGATTTCATAACCTCTTGGTGGAGATAAACTGATTCAGATCCAGTCTTGCAATCTACAGAGGCCCTCCTCCAGCTGGGTAAGCCAGGGGCTGGTCTAGGTCTCCTGGTCATTTTTCCTCTGTTGTATTTACTTAGGTGTCAATTCCTAGTTCACCAGGTACTTCTTTTAGTTTCTTCTTTTTTTCCACTCTTCTTTTCCCTTCTCAGAATTGAATCACTTTTGTGTTATTGGGTTCTTCTAATTCACAGAACAAAAGAGCACAAGTAGCTTTCAGTTTAGTTGTTTCTAAGTTATACGAGGACACTTTGTATGTCAAAGCTGGAGGTCCAATTTATTTCACTAGTAAATGTCTACTGTAGACAACCATCATCTGTGATCTTTGTGGTTTACCTTTTGTAAACCTTATCTTCCTTTTGAAGGTAAAATTTGAGGAACAGCTTGCTGACTTTCTAATCCTGAGGAAGTACTACCCTAGGAATAATAACCTGTAGCAGAGACATCAGTATGCACTGCAGATGAGCCAGCACAGGAAAACATGCACACATTCTTCATTTCCTGTGTACTCTCATACAAGATGATGCTGTAAGTCACCATGTTTCTCTGCCACTCACAGATGAATTTCTTTTTTTAAGCATTCTTTTATGTAACAAGTAATGTTTATAATGCTAATCCTGGAAAGTCAAATTCCCTTGTTTCCATCCATATTAATTCTAATTCCAAAACTACTTATTGTATTATACAACACGCTCTTATCTTTCATTCTTTCTTTCTCAATACTCTGCAGAAGTAGAAGAAAGGCATTTAGAGATTTAAAGATTAAATACAAGCGTGGAGTAAGGCCAGCGGTTATTGGTACCTGAATTGCAACTGTCCTCCAAACAAATCCTCAAAATAGGATGTCAGGAAATGAATGAATTAAGAAGAAAAACAGGACAGGTCTTGGTTCTCTTCCTTTTCATAATTTATGACAGTTTCCCTCTATTGTATTACTCTCTTAGAAACTAAGTCAGTGGATAACTATTATGCATGACATTTTGTGTGTTTCTGCTATCTTTAGACAATGTCACGATGTCTTTTTTTTCTGTTCCTGGGGCCTGAACTTTGGCCTGGGTGCTGTCCTTCAGCTCTTGAGCTCAAGGCTAGCACTCTACCACTTGAGGCACAGGACCAATTCCAGCTTTCTCTGCTTAGTGGTGCTGAGGAACCAAACCCAGGACCTTATGCAAGGCAAGCATTCTACCACTGAGCCACTTTCCCAGCCCAACATGTCATTTTTTAAGCAAAAATGGTTTCGTTGTATGCTCCTTATAGGTATAGAAGAACTTCCCATACCTAGACACAGCTCTATCACAAAACTAAGGTCTTCCCTTTTCTTATATTGGGCATTACCTTTTCTCATATTGTTCTTTAATTTACAAATATTCCTACAAATAATCCATTCTGTTTGGCACTGAACCCACAGGTCCTTTGATTATCCCTCATATATATTGATACCTTCCTTCTCCACCTATAACTCATTTTGCACATTATCTATGTCTAATCACTAGTTACTTTTGTTACCAAGGTCTAGCATTTACTACAATTCTAGCATTCTCTTAATCTCACTATAAACATCAGAGCTAAAAGCAGGAGTGAATGTAGTTTTGCTGGAGATTCCTATGGACAATTTCTCCTGAATTAACCTGTACTAGGGTTGAGCTGTATTTATACATTTTCAATACCATTTGAACATAGGTTTGGTGCCTAAATCCACAGTGAGAATATATATTTGATTCATGTTCTCCCCTCCTTTGGCTGCTATCCTCTCTCTAACATTGATCTTTATTTCCAGTCTTTGCTTTGGGATTCTCTTTTATTTCTCTCAAGATTTAGCTGCACCAGGCAGAGAAACTTTCCATTCAGAAAGGATCAAGCCATATGAAGTAGTGACAACCTGTTTCTTCTGTTAAATGCCAGGAGTGTATAGTAACAGGTATAATGCTGGGGGTAGCTGAATGTATGTTTCAATGAATCCTAGTCTACCCTTTCCAGAGTCAGGACTTAACAGCAGACTGCTGGGATGCTTGTTCTTCTAGTCTCGGTCCTCTGATTTGAGAGAATCTTACCATCCAAATTAGGACAATTATGTAAACCTCAAAAGGAAAGGACAGTCACTAGTATGTCCTTAAAAGCCTTTGCACTTTGATTATGCAAAGTCTTAGTGATTCAATTTTTACTAAAAAGTAACAGGCAATACAAATATATAACAAAATACAAATTATAGAAAACAAAGACCTAATGCAAATAAGATAATGAATAAAAATGACTTGAACTTGGCATTTATAAACTCAGCATGACTAGACAAAACATAGTGCTTTTTTTCAAATTCAGCAAAAGCCTAAAAGCATACTTCAGTGCTATGAAGAATAGTACAGTATTCCTCATATTCAAGGCTTTTTCTACATCTGTTTAAGCTCTCATTTTACTATTCTTGCTGGTCATATGAACTCCTTCTGCTTAATAACAGCTCCTCAAGAAACAACTCCATAATCATACCTCTCAAAAACAGCTTTCTCCGGATTTTGTCCAAAGGAGGAAACTCTGCTTCATCCTCCTCAGACTTCCGAGCGTGCACTTTCCTTTGCAAGGTTCTGCAGTGCAAATCATCCTCATTTGCTCTCTCTTCTGCCTCCTCCCTATTCTCAGCCCACATCTTTACAGTTACTGGCTTCAGAAATGTTCTCCTAGACTTTACCCCTCCTTGTCTCCCTTTACTTCCTCAAACTAAACCCTCTATCTCCTTATTAACAAATCTTCAAACTTTCTCCTTTTACATCCTTACAAACCCAGATCCTAGTCTCCCTCTTAACAAATATATTAACTCCTCTGTGTCTGATCTAGTATGCACTCTACAACCACTTTATATCATCCAGATTTAAGATTTACCTGGAATTATACATGTGTCATTTTCTTTTCCTTAAACATAAAGATAACATGTCCAATCTACCTATTTCTTGTTTTTCTTTTCTTTTTTTTATAGTGAAAATACTGTACAGAGGGGTTACAATTACATGAGCAAGATGAGTACATTTCTTATCAAATGTTGTAGCCTTCTACTTTGTTTCCCCTTCCCATACCATCCTCTCCCGAACTCCCCCCCCCCCAACATTCCACCCACACCAAAGTTGTAAAGTTCATTTTGGAGATAATGACTTGAAGGTCTCATTGTTGCAATGGGTCCACCTGTATCCCTATTTAAATGTGTTTTTTCCTTTCTTTCCCCTCTATAAATTATAACAACATCAAATACAGTGAGAGCAGGGGTTATACCATGGGGGAGGGACATACAAAGCAACAAAGAAATAATCTTATAAATGTGTTAGAAACAATTGAATGAAAGAAAAAAATTTGAATACATATTTTAGGGTTCATTTCCCTAACATCAACTTATCTGACCTTTTCTGGTTGACTCAGACATATACTAGTTATTGCAAATAAAGGAAACCATGGGACCTATGTTTCTTTGGGCCTGGCTTACTTCACTTCATATAATTTTTTTCCAAGTCTTTCCAGTTCCTACAAATGGGGCAATGTCATTCTTTCTGATGGAGGCATAGAATTCCACTGTGTATATATTCCACATTTTCTTGATCCATTCATCTCCTGAGGGGCATCTGGGTTAGTTCCATATCTTATCTATGGTAAATAATGCTGCAATAAACAGAGTCGTGCTGGTAGCGTTAGTGTTGTCTTGTTTGTGAACATTTTGATGAATGCCCAAAAGAGGGATTGCTGGGTCATCGGGGAACTCTATGTGGAGTCTTTTGAGTAACCTCCATACTGCTTTCCAAAATTGTTGAAGAAGTTTACACTCCCACCAACAATACAGTAAGGTTCCCTTCTGTCCACATTCCTCCAGCATCTGTTGTTATTAGAGATCTTGATTCTAACCATTCTAACTGGGGAGACGTGGTATCTCAATGTTGTTCTGGTTTGCATTTCTTTTATGGCTAGAGACATTGAGCATTTCTTCAGGTGTCTATTGGCCATAGTTCTTTACTTTTCAGAGAAGTTTCTCTTTAAGTCTTTTGCCCAATAAATAAGGGCAGATGTTTCTTTGAAGATTTGTTGTTGGGGGATTTAATTTTTTGAGTTCCAGGTATATTTTAGATATGAGACCCTTGTCTGTTGTATGGCTATTGAAGAGCTTCTCCCAATCCGTGGGCTTTCTATTGATCTTGCTAGATATGTCCTTTGCCATGCAGAAGCTCTGCAATTTCATGCAATACCATTTGTCCAATCTTTCTTTGATTTGTTGTGTTTCTGGGTCTCTATTAAGAAAATTTCAGCTTCTGCCAAGGAGACCTAGGGTTTCTCCTATTCCATCCTGTAATGTTTTCAGAGTGTCTGCTTTGACTCCGAGGTCTTTGATCCATTTGGAGTTGAATCTGGTGCAGGGTGATATATAAGGATTTAGCCTTAGATTTCTACAAGTAGTTAACCAATCCAGCACCATTTACTGAAGAGGCTGTCTTTCTTCCATTCTATTTTTTTAGCTCCCTTATCGAAGATTAGATGGCTATAGGTCTGTAGGTTCATTTCTGGGTTTTCAATTCAATTCCATTGGTCCTGAGGTCTGTTCTTGTGCCAATACCAAGCTGTTTTGAATACAATGGCTTTGTTGTAGAGTTTGAAATTTGGTATTGATATTCCTCCAGCACTGTTATTTCTGTTGAGGATCTTTTTTCCTATTCAGGGTCTTTTATTTTTCCATATGAATTTTTGGATTACCTCTTCTATTTCCTTGAAAATTTAGGTTGGAATATTGATAGGTATCACATTGCATTTGTAGATAGCCTTGGGAAGTATTGCCATTTTCACAATGTTGATCCTTCTAATCCAGGTTCATGGGAGTTTTTGCCACTTTCTAAGATCTGTTTTGATTTCCTTTTTCAAGTTTTTCAAGTTTTCATCATAGAGGTCCTTCACTTCTTTAGTTAAGTTAATTCCTAGGTATTTTACTTTTTGTGGGACTATCCCAAATGGAGTTGCTTTCCTAATTTCAGCCACATTTTCTCTTGTTGTCTTTCAGAAAAGCCATTGATTTTTGAGAGCTAATTTTATACCTGCTACTTTGCCAAAGTTTTGAATCAGCTTGAGTAATTTGGAAGTGGAGTCTATGGGATTGTTTAAATACAAGATCATGTCATCTGCAAAGAGGGAGAGTTTTACTTCTTCTTTCCCTATTTGGATCCCCTTTATGTTTGCATCTTGTCTTATTGCTGTAGATAGACATTCTAATACTAGATTGAAGGGAATTGGAGAGAGTGGGCATCCTTGTCTCATTCCGGAGTTAAGAGGAAATGGCTTTAATTTTTCACCATTAAGTATAATTCTCCCTGTAGGTTTGTCATATACAGCCTTTATTGTATTGAGGAATGTTCCATGGATTCCTAATTTTCCCCTTCATCATAAATGGGTGTTGCATCTTCTCAAATGCTTTATCTGCATCTATTGAGATCACCTGCTCCTGTTGATGTGATGAATTATATTAATTGATTTATGTATATTGAACTAGCTTTGCATCCCTGAAATGATCCTGATTGATCGTGGTGTATGATTTCTTGGATGAATTGTTGAAGTCGATTGGCCAGAATATTTTTGAGAAGTTTTGCATCAATGTTCATTGAAGAAATGGGTCTGTAGTTCTCTTTCTTTGATGAGTCCCTGCCTGGTTTTGGGATGAGGGTTATGATGGCTTCATAGAATGAGTTTGGTGGTGAACTTTCTCTTTCAATTTCATTGAAGAGTTGAAGGAGTATTGTTGTGTGCTCTGCTTTTCAGGCCTTGTAGAATTCTGCTGTAAAACCATCTGGTCCTGGACTTTTCTTAGATGGGAAGCCTCTTATTGCTGTTTTTATATCAATGCTTGATATGGGCCTGTTAAGATGGTTTAACTCATCTTGGTTTAGTTTTGGCATGTCAATATTTGCTAGGAAAAAGTCCCTTTCTGCCACGTTCTCAACTTATTAGCATAAAGGTTTGAGAAGTATTTGCTTTTAATATTCTGAATCTTGGTTGTTTCTTTGGTGATATTTCCATTCTCATCTCTGAGTTTATTTATTTGGGTGTGTCCTCTTCATTTTCTGATAAGATTTGCTAAGGCTCTGTCAATTTTGTTAATTTTTTCAAAAAAGCACCTCTTTATTTTGTTGATTCTTTCTATGGTTTTTTGGAATTCTACTTCATTTAATTCTGATTTAATTTTAATTATTTCTTTCCGTCTACTGGATTGGGGTTTATCTTGCTGCTCTTTTTCAAAGAGGCTCAGATGTATCATTACATTGTTGGTTTCAGATCTCTCCAATTTGTTGACGTAGGAACTCAGAGCTATAAACTTGCCTTTGCTGTGTCCCAGAGGAGCTTGTACTTTGTGTGTTCATTTTTGTTGAATATCATGAACATTTGAACTTCCTTTCTAATCTCTTCCATGACCCACTCTTGATTCAGCAGTGCATTGTTCAGCCCCATGTGTGACAGGACTTTCTTTGGTGGTTTTGGTGTTGAATTCTAATTTTATTCCCTTGTGGTCAGAGACTACAAGGCAAAACTTCAATGTGTCTGAATTTGGACAAGCATGGTTTGTGGCCTAAATGTGGTCTATTTTGAAAAATGTTCCATGTGCTCCTGAGAAAAACATGTATTCGGTAGATGTCTGTTAAGTCTAGTTGACCTATGCAGTTGTTTAAATCTGCGGTTTCTCTGTTGAGGTTTTGCCGAGTTGATCTATCTAGTGGGGAAACTGGTGTGGTAAAGTCCCCAACAATTAATGTCTTTGAATATATATGGGATTTGAGGGAAAGTAGTGTTTCTTGGATAAATTTGGGTATTAGGTTATTTGGCCAATATATATTTTAGAATTGTAATATCCTCCAGAAAAGAGATCCCTTAATTAGTATGTAGTGACCTTCTTTATCTCTTCTCACTAATTTTAATTTGAAGTCTATTTTATCTGATATTAGGATTGTAACTCCCGCCTGTTTATTGAGACCATTTGCTTGGTAGATTTTATTCCAGCCTTTCACTTTCAAAATGTGTTTGTTTTAATGGGCAAGTGTGACTCCTGAAGGCAGCAGATAGAAGGATCTTGCTTTTTAATCCAACTAGACAGTCTATGCTACCTAATTGGAGAGTAAAGTGTGTTAATGTTGAGAGATAGGACTGAAAGGTATTTGGGAGTTCCTGCCATTTTATCGACCTTCTTGGGGGCTGAGGTAATTGGGATCTTCCTATGGTTCTTGGATTATCAGTTTGGGTTCGGTTTCTTGGCCTTTATTGTGGTCTTGTTGGTTTCTATGTGTAGGACATCTTTAAGAATCTCTTGAAGGGCTGGTTTGGTGGAAATATATTGTGTCAATTTTTCTTTGCTATAGAAGGTATTTAGTTGGCATTCGGTTATGAAGGAGCTGGGTATAGTATTCTTGGTTGATAGTTGTTTGTCTTTATGACATGGCATACATCATTCCAGGCTCGTCTTGCTTTAATTGTCTCTGCTGAGAAATCAGGTGATTCTGATTGGTTTCCCTTTATAGGTGATTGAGCTTTTCTCCTTGGCAATTTAAAGGTCTTTTCCTTGGTCTGAATTGATCCTGTGCCTATTATAATGTGACAGTGGGATGTCCTGTTCTGGTCTGGTCTATTTGGAGTTCTAAAAGCTTCTTGTATCTGAATAGGCCTATCTTTTTGCATGTTTGGGAAGTTTTCTGCTAGGATCCTGTTAAACAAATTTCCTAGACCATTAACTTCTGTCTCTTGGTGCTCCTCTACAGCCATTATCTTTAGGTTAGGCCTTCTGATTGTGTCTTCCGAATTTTGAATAGATCTATCATATTTCTTGAATTTGTCTTGGATGGTTGTATTTTCTTTCTCTATAATATCTAGGCTGTCTTCAATCCCTGAGATTCGATCTTCTGCATGGTCTCACCTACTATCAAGACTTTCTACTTTGTTTTTTACTTCTTTTCCTTATAGTTGTTTGGCTTTGATGGCTTCAAACTCTTTGTTGAAGCTTTGTTTTAGATCTTGTATGAACTTTACTTCCTTAATTTGGTGTTCAGTGTTTATTCTCAAATCACTTATTTGATTGGTTATGGTTTCCTTGGACTCTGATTCCTTCTCTTGGGCTCCATTCAGCATTCCCTTTGTGGTCTCTCTGACTTCTTTCAGCTCTCTGTTTATGGATTCCTTGAATGCCTTTAGTGAATGCCTTTAGTCTATTCTCATCCCACTCTCTCAATTCCTGTATTACTTTTTGATTATCGTCCTCATGTTCACACAATTCCTGTAGTTCTCTTTGAGTGTTCTTAGCCTGCTCATGCCATTTTTGACTTTCGCTTAACTGTTCTCAGCCAGCTTCCATAATTCCTATCTCTTTGACTCATCTCAGCCTGCTCATGCCATTCCTTTATTCCTCTTGGAGTGGTCTCAAGCTGCTCACCCAATTCTTGTATCAATCTTTGAGTAGCTTCCTCATGCTCATGATAGTCCTGTATTGACCTTTGGTTTGCTACCTGTCTCTCCCTATCACGCTCATACAGAGTTCTTTGCAGGTTTTCAATCTTTCTTTTACCATTTTTACCAGTAGTGTTTGTAGAGATTTTTGGGAACTCTCCTCTGGATTATTCATTATCTGTTCTGTTCCCTGATTATCATGAGCAGGAGTTGAGATACCAAGAGTTGCCATTTTTCTTGTGCTTCCTGGCTTGTTCTGCCCTTTTGGGATGAAAGTAGCACCAGTTTTGTGCTAGAACACTATCTTAAGGCAAGTATCAACCCAAGTATGTAGTTGCACAGTCAAAAGTCTGAAGATACTATCTAGTGCAACAGGTATATCTATTCAACATCAAACAACTATGTATTAATGGGCTATGAACTGCAAATAAGAATTTGGCAAACCAGAAATTATTAGGTTTAGGGAGAGATGTGTGTAAAAATAGGAATAGAGGGATGTGGAAAGGTAGAGTGAGAGTTAACTAAGTCCTAATTTCAAAGCAGAAAATAGGTTGGATAGAATGATAGTAGAGAGAGAAAAAAGAAGAAAGAGAAAAAGTAAAAAAAGATAAGAAAAAATAGAAAAACAAAAAATAAAAAGTAAAAAGTGAAACACTTAAAAAGTTAAAAAAACTATGCAAATTTAAAAATGTAATATATAGAGAATGGGGATAGGACTGGAGAAGGAGGATAGAAAGGAGATGTGAAAAACTTTAAAAAATGCTTAAAATATTATATAGGTATGAAGATGTAGTACTGCTATTAAGGAATTTAAGTCTTAAGAGGTTTTGAATTGAGTAATAAATTTCTGGATTAAGTGTATACACAATGGGAGATAAGGTATAATAATCGCCTTCAGGTATATCTGAGGATGAGCAGAACAGCAATTAAATCACATGAAGAACAAACGAGAAGAAAAAGTGAAAAGAATGAGAAAGAAAGAAAGAAAAAGGATGAAAAGATCAGTAGGGCTAAACAAAAGGAAAGCACAGACACATATAAAATAAAAATTATAAGAGGAAGAAAAAAGTTAATAGAAAACATTTTTTAAAGTTAAAAATTAAAAATTAAAAAAGTTAAAAAAATTATAAAATGTACAAAAAAAGAGTTCTTTAATTTGGGGGAGGGGGATGGGGAATGGGAAGATCCTGTATCTCCCTTGTGTCCGTAAACAGTCTCTGGTCGGCTTGTGGTATTTGATTTTCCTGTGGCTTGTTTGTTTTCTTAAGTCAGTTTGAGCAGGCAGAAAAATGCTCTGCTTTACCCAGAATTTTGTGATCCTCCTCCCAGGCTAGTTCAATGGGAGGGAGATCTGCTTTGAGTATCACAAAAGAGGGAGATGGCTGTTTCCTCTAGTTTGAAGATGTTGTGATGAGGCTAGGTTCTGGGTAGAGTTGAGGCCTTCAGTAAACAGTAGCTTTTCTCTGAGGGGCTAGCTTCTGAGGCACTCACAGAGCCCAGCCTGGAGCCATTCTCAGGGTTTATGTTTACTGAATTTCAATTGATTGTCTAGGATGCTGGAGGGAGGGTCAGCCTCTGGCTCTGTTTACCCAGTGAAGAAAGCCTTTCCTGGGCCTGGTGGAACTTGCTCAGCCTGGGCTGGGTGACTTTTCCCTGGGTGGAGCTGAGCCTGGCAGGTCAGGTCAGGTTCCTGTGACCTGCTAAATGCCTCTTTTGTTTTCTTTCAAGGCCTGAGTTGGAGCTAGCTGCTCAGCCAGGCCTTTGTCAGTATCAAAGAAGGAGAGGAGTTCCAGGAAGATGGCAGAGGAGAAGCTGAAGGCTAAACAAGCTCTCACATAGAAAGCAGTTTTAGTACTCAAGAATACAAGGCAAGCGCTCTACCACTGAGCCATGTTCACAGCCCCTCAATCTGTTCTTTATGTTCATTTTACTTCATGTCTTTAATCCTAAGGAACAAAATGAATTCATGTAAAAGAATTATTCACTATTTGGCAGGTAATTTGTACCTTTCTTCTTTTTTGTTACTGGTCTATGTACTTGAAATCATGACCTGAGCTGTCAGACTCCCACTAGAAGCTGTTTTTTCTTCTGGACTTTATTAGAAATCATTTTCTTCCAAGTGTCCTTGTTCCAACTAGGTTTGAACAAGTTCCACAGGTCTTGAGTACCAGAATGGGTAGGATTATAGGCAGGGGACACTGGCACTCAAATGAACAACCATTCCTGTCCCATGGTATGCTAACAAAGTGTGTCACAGCTCTCTCTGTTCTTTTCTAGCTCTCTCTGCTCTCGGCTCTCTCTCGGCTCTCTCTCTTCTCTCTCTGCTCTCTCTCTCTGCTCTTTTCTAGCTCTCTCTGCTCTCTACTCTCTCTCTGTTTTCTTTTCTAGCTCTTTTCTCGCTCTTTCCTCTCTTTCCCTGCTCTTGCTCTTTCCCAGGCTTTTCCCAGCCATGTGGATTGCCAAACTTATCTAGTCCCAACCCCTTACCTGAATACCACATGCGTGCTGCTATTCTTATTCGGCCACCTCTTTTTAAAAACATAACATAAATGGTGCCGTGACTCAGATAAAGGGCTTAAAGTCAGGATAGCTGGGATTCCTCTCTGGTTTTTTTCCTCTTTTTTTTCTTTTTCTGTTTGTTTTTCCCTTTTTGCTCTGCCCTCTCTCTGTTCTTTTCTAACTCTCTCTGCTCTCTCTGCTCTCGGCTCTCTCTCTGCTCTTCTCTCTTTCTTCTCTCTCTCTCTGCTCTTTTCTAGCTCTCTCTGCTCTCTGCTCTCTCCTCTCTCTCTGCTATCTCTCTGTTCTTTTCTAGCTCTTTTCTCACTCTTTCCTCTCTTTCCCAGCTCTTGCTCTTTCCTAGACCTTTCCTAGGCATGTGGAGTGCCAACCTTGCCTGGTCCCAGCAGATCTACTAAATAAACCAACCCCTTACCTGAAAAAAAGTGTGTCACAGCCTACTTAATATTTCATGCCTGGTAGCTGACTGCATGTATTTAAAATTGAGACCTTGAGACACTTAGAGAAGTGGGAGGTGGAGATGATGGAGGTAAAGAAAGATTTAAAGTGTCCTTTTCCCAACATTTGGGGATTGAGCAGTACAGTATATGGACAAATTGGTTTGACACAATACAGGTACATGGTTCTTAACTCTTTTGTGTGTTGAAGCTTGCTTGCTTCAACATTTTTTTTATTGTGAAAATACTGTATAGAGGTTACAATTACATGGGCAAGATAATGAGTACGTTTCTTATTAAGCATTTTTGCCTCCTCCTTTGTTTCCCCTTCCCATCCTCCCCCAAAGCCCCCCGACCAAAGTTGTAAAGTTAGTTTTCAACATAACTACTTGTACATCTCATTGTTGTAATGGGTCCACCTGTATCCCTATTGAAACGATTTGTTTTTTTTCCCCTTCCCCTCCACAAATTATACCATCAAATGCAGTGAAAGCAGGGGTTATACTGTGGGGGAGGGACAAAACAACAAAGAATTAACCTTATAAATGTGTTAGAAACAATCTTAGGGTTCATTTCCCTAACATCAACTTACTGACCTTTTCCGCTTGAGTCATACATATTCATATCTAAAGATACTTCTTTTTCAAAACAAGGGCAGTGCACTTAGTCTCACTCAAACTAAGCAACTACTAGCTGACATTGTTTTGTTGCTCCCAGAACAGACCTTTCCCATTTTAGAAAGAAGAAGGAAAGAGGAGAGAAATTCCTCCCTTAGTCTACAACTGTTGGCAGTTATCCAAAGCAGGAGTTGCCATCCCTTACCTATATATACATAATTGTCATAAAGAAATCTTTATACACTATTTCAAATTGGTTTTCCTCTGTAGCTTCCTGGTTTCCTCATATGGGGCACCACATCCCAGTTGCATGCAGCAGATACTGTAATAGTACATAAAGGATTCTCTAGTCAGTGATATTCCATATCTATATCTGTATTTAATATCACCCTGAAAGGTGTGGAATAAGTTTATTGACAGACATAATTAACTGAAGGAGTCTTTTCCATCCTCCCACTTGTAGGGACTAGAATGAAGTTTCCTCAGTGAAGGTTTTGGTACTCATCAGAGGAGGCAATTTTAGCAGGTTGTGTGGAATAAGTAAATACACACAAGCCTGTATCCTGTCTTTAGCAAGAATTACTTCAGTAAGTCAAACACCTAGTATCCCATGTATTTAGTCAAACAAAATATAAGCAGTTACACAACAAGCAGTTTATCACTGTCATCAAGCATTGTCCATGGACAGTGTTATTATTCCTTCATTGTCATTGTTCTCACAGAGTTCTAGGGTCCCTACACATGTGTATCATCACCAAATGATTGCTACTGAAGCAGATTATGTCTGAAGCCTGGCAGAAGTCATGCTATCTTGTTCCCCAAGGAAAAGGCATGTTCTGAAAAAAAATTCCATCTTGGTCTGAGAGAATACAGGGAATCATTTCTGTATTTCTGAATTTGCACAAGTTTGCTTTTTGTCCAAAATGTGGTCTATTTTAGGCAATGTTCCATATACTGTTGAGGAGAATGTATATTTTGATGCTGCTGAGTGAAGTAATCTGTAGATATCCAAGTCGGGTTAGTCTATGCAATTGTTTAGTTCTGAGGTTTGTATGTAGAGTTTTTCCCAGGTTATTTTATCCAAAAGAAACAGTGGTTTGTTAAAGTCACCAACTCCCAATGTGTTTGGATCTATGTGTGATGAATTTGTATGCTCCAGCATTTGGTGTGTAGATTTTTAAAACAGTTATATTCGCCTATAGGAGAAATTAAAAAATTGCACTTTGCATCTTTAAAAGATGAATTGAAAGCCAGGTGCTAGTAGCTCACACCTGTAATCCTAGCTACTCAGAGGCTGGGATCTGAGGATCACAGTTCAAAACCAGCCCTGGCAGGCATGTCTGTGATACTCTTATCTCCACTTAACTACTAGGAAACCAGAAGTGGCACAATGGCTTAAGTGGTAGAGCCTTTTTCCTTAAGCTAAAGACCTCAATGACAGCACCCAGGCCTAGAGTTCAAGCCCCAGTGACTCACACACACACACACACACACACACACACACACACACACATGAACTGAGCTGTCTCAGTGCTGCACAATTTGTGAAACTATTCCCCTGTACAATTGCTGGCCTGTGGAGGTAACAATAAGGACTCCTATAATTTGGCTTATTAATTATGTCATTCTTTGTTTTCTTGCTGATTGGGATACAACATTGACATGGTCTTATCTGCCAAATTTCCTCACCTTTTCACCTCAAGATTCCGGTCTTCTACAAGTGTTATTATTCAGCTTGACTTGATAGAGAGGACTCAGGTGGAAAGGGAAGAAGGGGATATAAAGTGACTCTGGAGGTGTGGAAGGAAAAACAATGTGGGGTGGAGCAGGAGTGAGACTGAGATGAAGAGGCATGGGAAGCTGGGAGTGGGATCCATTTCTTGATGGTAATTGCAGCCAGCACCCTCTTTTGAAGGTGTCCTAGGGAAGAAAGTAGGATTTTGCCTCCAACTGGGGCAAGATTGTGCATGTGGCAGCTGGGGCAACCTCCTTAGGAGCCTACTGGGCTTCCATAGAGGGTATCAGGCCTTCCTTGGAACTCTTCTGGAAGTCTTTCTCAACCTTAAGACCTGTTTTTCAGCTTTACCTCATACCCTGAAATGTGTTTCTAGAGACGGTGAAGAATATTGTTGAAAACCTCCATCTGTGAACCCTCGGTGGGACCTTAAACTGAATGTTACTGTGTGTGTAAATATCTAGCGATTTTTCCCCCCAATGAGATATTTGATATTTTTTGATTGGGATAAACCATTATGTATCCTTTTGGGTATTTGCCATCTGGCTACAGAAATCTACTTCATTTTCCCCTCTACCTATTATGACGTGTTTCCCACCCACAATACTTGAAAGTCGATTCCTCCTTTGTTCAGTGCAGTTTCCTGAAGATATGGCACTCTGTTGTTTCCAAAACCAGTTGACAGATCGTTTATTTTTTATGTTTTTTTATTGTAAAAATGTTGTAGAGTTATGTGAGCAAGGTAATGAGTACATTTCCTATTGAGCATTGTTATATTTAGGGCACATAAAAATGAACTGCAACTCCCTTATCACTGAACATAATAATTATGCTGTAGCCATTGTGAACCTATTCCCAATCATTTCCCTCTACCTTTCCGTACATAGAATCATCTTGCACTGTGATCCTAAGTGATTTAATATTGCTTATAAAAACAATGTTTACTATAGTTAATATTCTTATTTATTTTCACCAATCAGGTAAAGGAGGGAAAAAGAGGCACAGAGGTAAGAAGGAGAATAAATTTCAGAAAAGAGAGTTGGTGTTTAAAAAGGATGGAGAAGGTAAGTATGACTTTTAGAGTGAGGCTTCTATTAACAATCTTTATATTGATGTTAATGTAAATTTTGGTTTTTAGCCTAAAAGGGTCTTTTTAAAAAAACATAAGTCCTTGAGATTTGAACTCAGGGAGCTGTCCTTGATGAGAAACACTGTACAACCTGAGCCATATCCTTAAGCCCCTTTGTACATTTATTTTTCACTAGTGATCCTCTGCTTCCTGTGTACATGGATCTTAAGGAACAGCAGACATTTTTCTTGAAACGGAAGGAATCAACCTTAATGTATTTTTCTCATTTTATTTTATTTTTATTTTTGTCACTGATTCTCCTATTGCCTCCGGTGTAATGGGATCATAATGAGAAAAACACACACACAAAAAAAAGAAAAACACATTTTTCTTGAAATAATAGAAGCCTTGCTAATGTTTTGTCCTGGTGGTCTCAAAACTTTAAATCTGTGATCCGCCTGATCTCCACTACTTGGGTAGCTGGTTTATGGACAAATTCCTATGACAATCAGGCTTGAAACAGGTACCAATCACAATTCTCATCTGTTACCTGTTTCTGTTTTGCATTTCTTCAGTTTTCATCACCTGTAATTTTCCAGAAATTTTATATCAAACTTTCTTGCTCTGTCCCTTTCTCTTTCTCTGTCTCTTTCTTACTCCCAGTAACAATTCCTCTCTCTCTTTGTACTTTTGCTAGTACAGGCACTAAGTCTTTTCTCGTGCATTTTTGCTCAAGGCTACAACTCTACCATTTGTGCTACAGCTCTACTTCTGGGTTTTTGGTGGAAAAATGTAGATATTGGTCTCAGAGATTTTCCTGCCAAGTCTGGCTTCAAATTATTTCCTCAGATCTTATCTTTCTGAGTAGCTAGTCAACCTCCTGAGTAGCTAGGACTAGCGGCATGAGTCACCTGCTAATTTCTTTGTAACACTGAAATCTAGATAGAGGATTTGTTGGTGGCATTTTTGTTTATTGCTTTGTGTAGAAGAAAATGATGGAAGAACATGATATAAAAACAAATTTATCATCAGATGCTCTGATCAGATGCTCTGGTTTACTACTTAGTGATACTCTGTGAGCAGTGTTACAATTGGTAACCATTCAGAAATTTTATGAGGAATAAACCTTACTTGCAGTTCATCATACAAAGAACCAGCAGATCATCAGGTACAATGTAATGTCTGAAATTCTAACTCCCATGAAGGTTAAGGCAGAAGAGTTTAAAGTTCCACACCAGTCTTGGCTACCTGAGCTACTTCCTTAAATTCTTTTTTTAAATGGCAAAATATTTTAACTATAACAACTATATGATTTTAAGGTAATGTTGACTTGCAGAAAACCTGGAGCAAATTTCTATGTATTTTCCCATTTATACCAATTTTTGCATTTTGCCTTTTTAAAAATCTATATACCTGTGTAAGATTATTTTAGATTCTCATACAAGTGTTAGCTTTAAATAGATTCTCATACAAGTGTTAGCTCTAAATACATCAAAATGTTTCCTCATTTATCCTAATATCACAGTGTCTCTTTTTTATAACTAGACTATTGTAATTTAAATTTAACATGATAATATCATTGCAGTAATTATTCTAAGCTGTAATATTCTTCTTCAAAATAGGGAGTCACCTCACCCATGTACAGCTTTGTAGGTGAATTGAAATTAAACCCTACTTGATTAAATTAATTTAATGTTGTAGATTATTAGAATATATAATACCATCATCCACATAAGAGTTTATTTGAATAGCAAAAGAAGAGAAGTATACCTCATAATTTCATGAAATATATATTCAAAATTTCTTAGGTCTTTCAATAAATATTTTTAATGTAAAAATACTGTACAAAAGGGTTACATGAGCAAGATAATGAGTACATTTCTTTTCAAGCATTGTAGCCTCCTCCTTTGTTTCCCCTTCCCATCACTTCACATCCTCCCCTTGCCCCCACATGCATTCCTCCCATCCCTCTCACCCTCCTCCACTCACCAGTTCATTTTTGACATAACATCTCATTGTTGCAATGGGTCCACCTGTATCCCTATTTAAACGATTTGTTTTTCCCCTTCCCCTCCACAAATTATACTGACATCAGATACAGTGAAAGCAGGGGTTATACTGTGGGGGAGGGACATACAAAGCAACAAAGAAATAATCTTATAAATGTGTTAGAAACAATTGCATGAAAGAAAAAAACATTTGAATACATATCTTAGGAGCTTTCAATAAATTCTAATATTTGTTGTAAACTATGTATGTTTCTTTGCACATTTTGTTAATAATGGCATAAATAGGAGACAATAAAATGCCCACATTTTATTTCATATGTCCACATATGAAATATGTTTTTGTAGCACTGAAGGTATTTTTCTACTTGGTATTTGTCTTTCTTGTTTGCATATGTTGAACTTAGCAGCAAATTTTATTTTTATTTTCCCATGTAGCAAACCCTTGAATCGCATGTACGTTCAATACTGATCATAAAAGAAACTCATGGCCATGTATTCAACCTTGATAAATGTCTTTTCAAATTGATCTCTTGGTTAACTATCAAATCTTCTCTTGGGATTGGTTCTGCTATTTAGTGCTATGTAGGTTCTGTAGCATTTTATTTCCCTTTCCTACTCCCGTTTTATTCTTATAATTTCCTTCTGCCCCAAGATGGTCAAGGTTTTGATTCTGAACATTATTCTTGTTTAGAATATCAGCATAGTTTTGGGAATATTTGAACTCAACATAGAACATTTTACATAGGAATAGTGTTTCTGTTTTTGAAGAACTTTAGACTAGTTGATACTGTAAAGTAAACAAAGAAATTATTAATAATTAAGCTATTTGCTCTAGCTTTCTCTGAAGCAAGGGAGATCTATATAGCATAGACTGAGAATAATATATGTATGTATCTATGTGTGTATGTATGTATGTATGTATTTCACTGGTCCTGGGTCTTCAATTCGAGTTCTGATAGCTATCTCTGAGCTTTCATGTTCATATTTGCACTCTACCAATGGAGCCACAGCTCTCCTTTTGGTTTTTTGTTAATTAATTGGGATTAAGATTCTTACAGACTTTCCTGTCAGAGCTGGCTTTGAACCTTGAGTCTCAGTCTGTTGAGTAAGTATTTAGGATTACAGGTGCTAGCCACCAGAGCCCAATAGTGTTTATTTTTAATGAAACACTTTGCTATTTTAAAGTTAAGCATAAAAGTGAAGTCAAACCCCTCTTTCACTGTATTTGATGTTGGTATAATTTGCAGAGGGGAAGGGAAAAAACAAATTGTTTAAATAGGGATACAGGTGGACCCATTGCAACAATGAGATGTACAAGACATTATGTCAAAAAAACGAACTTTACAACTTTGGCCCCAGGCAGGTGAGAGAATAGGGTGGGAGGGGCCAGATGGGAAGGGCTGGGAAGGGGAAACAAAGGAGGAGGCAACAATGCTTGATAAGAAATGTACTCATTACCTTGCTCATGTAATTGTAAACCCTCTGTAGAGTATTTTCACAATAAAAATTATAAAAATAAAAATAAATTATTCATGATAAATAATTACAATATTCATTGTAATAGGGATAGCCCTGTCATAAGAAAAGCACTTATTCTGGGATATTACCTATGTTTAAAGTAGTGTGCTTTGATAGTGTTTGTTATATTTTTAAACCAACACTAAATAAACCTCTTTTACTTCTCTCAGTACATGTAGGAATCAACATGTTAGTAAATGGACAATTAGAAGCATTTTGATTTTCTTCTGTTACATTTAAACTGTTGAATTTCTCCCTACTTCAAATAATGCACAAGTACTCAAATTATTGGGAAATGGATGATTAGAAGCAATGTGTTTTGATGGTATGAGGAGATTATGACATACCAGAAGAAATTGAGGAAAAAGGTATATATATGGATTTTCATTGATTCATTTTCTTGTTATCAATACTGGGTTTTGAACTCAGGTCCTCTGGCTTATCCCTTTGTTTTGCTTTCATATAGGATTTGCTATAAAAAAAATAATTTCTTTTAAAAGTGAAGGAGTAACATTATCCAAAAAGAGAAATGTATTCAATACCTGACTTATAAAGTGATAACCCCTCTCTATAATACCTTAAGATCAAAATAAATTTACACAAAAGTAATTTCTTTTAAAGTAAAAGGAAGAAATTTATTTTGGAGAAGTTTTCTAAACTCTTTGGTAGATGAGTGATTTATGTGATGATACATAGAAAGTAAAATCAGAAGATCCTTGATCTTCCATTGTATTTCTAGCAGAAATAGTCATTATGCATGCAACCCTGAGGAAATATATATAAAATGAATCTATAAAACAAGTAGTTTCTAGGGAAGTAAATGCTGGTTATAAATGAGAAGAAAAAAGCCTAGAAATTATTTTAGAGAAAAAGAGAATATAGAGTCTAATAAAGAATTCACTGTACCTTTTTTTAGTTCAAGGAAATGTAAGTGGTATTATGGAAATCTGAATATATAATACATTTGAAAATAGATGGTTTAAAACACTAGACAAGTTTATAAATTTAATTACAAGTTTTTCAGTTCTGTTTTGTATATCCACTGCTAATTTTCCATTGGAAGCTGGCAAGATCCATGTACATGAACATCTCCTGTTCTTGCCTCACAAAAAAGCCATTTTGGCCAGGTAAAACCAAATGTTTTACTGCATATGGTCCTGTAAGGACTCTGAGGAAAGGGATCCTCCATATTGTATAGCACTGCCATTTAGGAGGAACAAGCAGAAAACCATAGCCTGGGATAGCAAAGATTTTTTTAGCCATCAAAGGAAGCTGCCTTTATAGAAAATATAAGAGGAGATGAACAGGATATGGTATTTTAAGTCACTAACATTTATGGAGACAAGGGTCACTCTGTTGGGACTGCTACTCCCAAATCCAACCAAGAGGAAATGAGTTAGGTTACTTGTTTGGGGTGGATAAGATGTATGGTATTATTTTTTGCCCTTGATATCCTCAAGTGAAGTCAACTGGCTCCAAGCTGGTTTGTCTGGGAAGTGAGAAGTTTGGTGAGGTGGACAGTGCTAGTGCCCAGATGAATCCACTGGGGTTGTCTTGGACCTGTTTAGCTATGGGAGTAGAGAAAGTTACTGGATAAGGCCCTTCCCATTTGGTGGAGGGCTCAGAAGGCTGAAAAGGGAGCCATGTAGAAGCAGCCTCAGAGAAAGTGGGGAAGGTAAAGGTGGAATTAGAATACAGTCAAAAGAAAGTACATGAAAGAAGCAGAAGGTGAGGAAAGTGGTAAATTTCAGAAGGCATGACATCTATAAAGGCTTTTTATAAATGTTAAGTCCTATATCAGGTCCAGTAGGCAGGGTTAATAGGTTCCTGAAAGGAGAGAACTTCCTCCTGTAAAGCATTTAAGAAGAGATTAAAGCAAGCCAATAAGAAATCTGTCAGTAATGGTCTTTAGGATCAGCCAACAGGGACTGTCAGGAAAAAAGGAGGGTTACTCATTATTAGATAGAAAGTTGTGGCTGAAGCCAAGCACCGGTGGCTCACACCTGTTATCCTAGCTACTCAGGAAGCTGAGAACTGAGGATTGCGGTTCAAAGTCAGCCCAGGCAGGAAAGTCCATGAGACTCTAATCTCCAAAAAACCACTAGGAAACCAGAAGTGGTGCTGCGGCTCAAGCACTAGAGCCTTTGCCTTGAGATGAAGAGCTGAGGGATAGCACCCAAGCCCAGAGTTCAAGCCCCACAACCGACAAAAAGGAAAAAGAAAGTTGTGGCTGTATTCTGCTCCTCTGTCCTCTGGAATAGGAACAAGAATGGGGGTGATGAATTTGCTGAATCTGCTCTGTAGTCTTTGTCAGGCAAACAGTAAGAGGTCCTGTAGGAATTGCTTTGTAGGAAGGGGCTTTGTAGGGCCTAATTTAGCTAATGTGAATCCAGGCTGCAATTATCTTTAGTTTAACTGCTGTGGGGGGGTCAGAATTATCTCATATGGTGTATCAATTTAGGTTGCAGGTCCCTAATAGAGGTAGGGGATGTAGGTGAGATGAGGATAGATATCTTAGGTATCCTACCTATTAAGGGCCTGTTGTAGTTTTTTTCAGGAGAGGGGGCTCTAGTATCTACATATTTCCAAAGAGCTGCTGGGAGAAGGATAAGAAGAGGGGGCAGGGTGGGAGGGGATTATGGTAGGTTGGATGAGAACTCCAGAGAGAAGCATAGGAGGGCTTTACATTATTTAGAAAGAGAATAGGTTAAGGGTTATTTTTAGAAGAATTCGAAGATGTAGAAGGGCAAAGAGAAGTAATTTTCCCCAGCCTGATGAAGTTCTTGAGTTAATTGAGCTAGTGTATTTTTTTTAAGGAGCAGTTACTTCTTTCCACTTTGCCTGACCACTAGGGATAGTAAGGGACATGGAAATGGCAGGTACTATTAAGAGCTTTGGAAATTAACTGAGTAACCTGGGAGGTGAATTCAGTCCCATTATCAGATTATATGGTGGTAGGGATTCCAAAATGGGGAATAATTTCTTGTTTAGATGTCTGCCACAGTTTGTGCTGTCTTTTTTGATGTACAGAATGCCTCCACTCACACTGAGAAGGTGTCTACAAAAACCAGGAATTATTTAAAACATTTGGTATAGGCCATATGGCTGAAATCAACCTGCCAGTCAGAGGCAGGAAGTTGTCCCCCAGCCTGATGTGTTGGAAAGGCAGGGGGATGGTGGGCATTAAGGTATGATTTTTGACAATAATACATGAAGTGGTAAGATCGTGTATTTCTTTTTCTCTGCTGTTTTTAAGAACTCCCTTAAAGATTTCTGGTTAAGGTGGAAAAGTTTGTGTAAGTAATGGAGGATCTGGTAGGGTGAGGGGGACTTTTTTGACTTGACTGAATGAAGTTACTAGCAGGGTAGAAAATACTGTTAGGGAGGGTTGGGGGAGGGAGAAAGGCAGCGGTCTGGGCAAAGGAGTGTTCCTGGTTATTTTTGGCCACAATTACGGTGGTGGTGTACTGGTGGGATTTGTAGTGAATGATTCCTATCCCAGATGGAAGAAGGAAGGCCTTTAAGAGGGAAGAAATTAGAGAAGCATTGGTTATGATTGTTCCCTTTATTGTTAGTAAATCTCTCTCCTTTCAAATGGCTGCATGGGATAATTGGAATATGGAATGCATATTTGGAATCAGTACAGAATATTTACCAATTGCCCCTGAACCAGTGTAAAAGCATGTATTAATTCATGCAGCTCTGGCTATTGATTGGTGGTATTTAAGGGAAGGGGTTTAGATTCAACAATCTCTGTGTTGGAGACAATTGCATAGCCAGCTCTCCATTTTCCCTCATGACAGAATGAGCTATTGTTTGTGTACCAGCCAAGTTTAACCTGTGGTAGGGGACCCTCCTGAATATGAGAGGGACAGGAAAGAAGGAAGTCTAAGGTCTCTAGACAGGAATGAGTTTGGGGGAAGGGGTGAGGTATGGGATGGGAAGAAGAGTGGTTGGTTTAAGAGGAGGACATATCTTAAAGGTGAGGGTGATGTCTTCCATTAGGGAAACCAGAATGGACAGAATATGAGAGCGGGGCGGGGGGTCTGGAGGCCCTTATATGTTGGAAAATGGTCCAGATGATGGTGAGAGAAGATAGTTATGGTGGAACCAAAGGTTAATTTTTTTTGATTCATGTATTAGAAGTGAGTCTGATGCCACACTCTAAGACTGGGCCCAGCCTCTAATAGTGGTGTCCAGACCTTTAGAGAGATAGTCTGCAGGAGCAAATGTAGGGCCCAAGTGGTGTCCTAAGGTTTCCAAAGTGAAAACTTGACTTCCCATTACATAAAGTGAAAATAGGAAGGAAAGTTCAGGTAGGTGAAGGGAAGCAGGCCTCTTGTATCTTGTGAAAAGGGAATCTTATAGGGAGGAGGAGGGGCTCTTGTGGTGGGCCTTATATAGAGGTTTAGCTAGAATGCAAAAATTAGGCCCTCAAGAACCCTGCTACACCTAGAGGAAACAGAAACATCTGCTCTTGTGGAGGGGTGGGGAGTTTTGCTATAGGACCTTTTCTTTCAACTGTAATGGCCTTGTGAGATGGAGCAATATGTATTCCCAAATAAGTGACAGCTGAGCTTTGGATGAGGTGATTCAGTAGCCAAAATCTTCTAAATGGCACTAGAATGGAGGGAAGTAATAATACATTTTAATCCCTTAAGACTAGTGAGAGGTAGGAGATACTGTGGTTGTGATGGAAAGTTCAAGAGCTTCTTTTTATAGATTTTTAACAGGCGTGTGGGTTTTGTCCACCCCACCCCCCACACCCCTGGGAGTTGACTTCTGTAGGGAGAAGAGGCAGTGAAGAAAGAAGAGAATAAGGTGGAGATGAGAGGCTGAGAGGTACAAAGGAAAAAGTGGATCAAAGACAGGTTACTGTGTGTACTTTGTTCACGGATGGAGAAAAAGATGACTGAACCAAATTTGGCCATGTGGTCTCATCCAAAAGGGGGAAGAGGACATTAGGGATTTAGTTAAAAGATTGGGAGACATGGACAGCCTTGAAAGAGGCTGTGTTTGCTGAGGAAGGTAAGGTTTAACCTACACTCCCACTACTGCGGTTGAAGCAGGGTAGGTAGGCTCCCAGTATTCAGTTAATACTGACAGCCTAGCTACAGTATCAATAAGAAAAGTTATTATGCTACCTGCCATCATCACAGTTACCCTAGGCTCCAGCATGTTGATGGCCATTGTTGGAGTCCAGAGCCACATCAAAACTGAGTTATTGTCAGTCCTATATGGTTTGCAGCAGATCGAGAGGGGATGGATGATCCACTACCCTGAGAATTAGTAGGACAGTCCAAAGCCCACTATCCCCTTTTGCAACATTTAACACCTGATTGAGTACTGGGGCAGGTCCCGTCCCAGTGGCCAGTCAGCACATTTGAAGCAGGGCCCTGGAGGCTCTGTAGGTTCTTTGTTGTGAGCTCTAGTGTACAGGGCAGATTGGTGGATTGCCTGGGCTAGCATCTGGAACTGGATCCTTTGGGCCTTTTTGTCTTTTCCATTGTATACTGTGAATGCTACCTCTAGAAACTCATTTGAGGAGTAAAGGGACCCTTTTCCAACTTTTTAAGTTTAGCCCTAATATCTAGGGCACATTTGGAGAAAAATAATTTATTAGTAGCTGTTGGCCATCTTGTGTCTCTGGGTCCTGGTTAGTGTACTGGATACATGCCTGTGTGAGGCTGTTAAGGAAAGCAGATGGATATTCCTTCTTATCCTGAACCACTTGAGTTAATTTATCATAGTTAAAAGCTGTGTGGTTGTCTTTGCAGAAGTCAGCCAAGGAGGCAGATAATAAAGTAGTCCCTATTATCTATGGTTGGTGGGGAGTTATAGTCCCAATAGGGGTTGTGTTCTGGAATGGCCTTAGTACCTGCTGGATGGTTTTGATTTATTAAGTGGGTTTTCTGTATATGATCCTGAGCCAATTCCCATAACCATCGTTGTTCCTCTGGTAGGAGGGCAGTGGTTAGTACAGTATGAACTTCATGATAGGTGAGGCTATAGGATAGACAAAGCCATTGAAACTCTTTATTAAAAGTTGTTGAGTTTGTGGTGTAGGATCCTAAATTGGATTGTATCCGTGATGTCACCTAGAGAAAAAGGAGTGTGTACCCTTTTTTTTGTGTGTGTCCTGTTGTGGGGCCTGAACTCTGGGCCTAGGCACTGTCCCTCAGCCTTTCAGCTCATGGCTAGTGCTCTACCACTTGAGCCACAGCGCCACTTCCGGCTTTTTTCTTTTTGTTTATGTGGTGCTAAGGAATCAAACCCAGGGCCTCAGGCATGCAAAGCAAGCGCTCTACCACTGAGCCACCTTCTCAGCCCCAGGAGTGTGTACTCTTACGATTCCTTCAGCTCCTACTACCTCCCCGAGAAGCAGCATCTGGCCACATTCTGCATTGTCTTAGTTTCAGAGTCAGTTACTAGAGGACTAGAAGCACCTGGAAAAGGATGGAATGTGGAAGTAGAGTTTGAAGGGGAGGGTGTTGACAGAATAGGAGTGGAGGGGGGAAGAGGAGTGTTTGGGCCTGAATGATGAATAAATGAAGTAATTGGTGAAATTGGATTTGGTGTGGAGAGAGATGCTGTCCTGGTAGACTTGGGGAAGATAGGGACATTTGGAAAAAGAGATGGCCCAATGGCAATGGTGGCGAGGTTGGAAGGAGTTGAAGCGGGGAGTGGAACTACATTAGGTAGTGTAGTAGGAAAGACTGGAGGGGCTGAGGCTAGAGGAGTGGGAACTGTGGGAGGAACTGGAGGAGGATCTGTGAATGAAAGGATGGGAGAAGCAGTGGCTGGGAGAGGAGGAGACCAGGGAGCAGTGATTGTGGGAGGAGCCTCAGGAGGAGCTATGGATGGGAGGAACACTGGCTGGGGAAGGGGTTATGGTAGTTTCCATAAGGAGTAGGAACAGCCATGGAATGGGGAGGAGGGAATGGAGGAGAGGTTGAGATTAGAGATGGGAGAGGGATTGTCTGTAACAGCGGTGGTCTCAGAGGAGGTGAGACGGGGAGGGGAAGAACACCAAGTGGGGGGTCTCATCAGTATGGTCAAAAACAGAAGTTCCGGAGCCTTTTAAAGGATATGGCTTATTTGCTAACATAACTTGTGTGAGCAAGCAGAAAAGACAGAGTAAAGGATGAGTGCTAAGGGAGGAGAAAGTGTGTACATAGTGTATCTGGTCCCACTTTCCCAAGTGCTCACAGTAATTAAATAAGTCCAAATAATGATGGGATCAAAGGCGCCATTAAGTGGCACCTTTGGATTAACTCTGTAAGTCATACTTACTTAGGCCATACTTGGTTGCAGAAGTGTATTAGGTATAGGCATTTAAGGCCAAGAGTCAAGTGGAGAGAGAGTATATTGGCTAGTACACACCCAAGGGGGAGTCAGATGTGTTCTTAGACTGAGAATTTCCCACTCATGACCTGAGGCTCAAAACAATTCAAGCGACCCCAGAATGGTCCTAAGAATACTGAGGCTGGACACACCAGTAAGGTTGTCATCTGACCCCTGTGTACTGAGCCTCAGATCTGGGTCCTGGACCATGCTTCAGATACTAGGCCTTCAGGTGGAGACTTGAAGCAAACAGCCCTGTACTAGGGCTTTTGTGGGTTAAAAATATTGGCACCATGAGTCCAGAAAAGGAAAGAAAGAGTATCACATAGGAATTCCAAGTCCACTTACCCCATGCAGATGAATGAAGGGCAGTAATTTGCATGTGAGAGAGCACTGGGGGGGCAAGAGGAAGCCATTTGGTGGTTGTGTCTGGCAAGAGTATGGGTCTCTAGGGTCATGTCTCTGAGGATGAGAAGATGACTACCACAGAGGTGCCTCCAATACAGCCCTCCAGAGAGGAGAGAAGAGCAAGTTCACATAGACTTTGCCAGAAAACCATTCAGACATCGAGGTACAAAGAACAAAGAAAAGGTTTATTACCAGTAAGGGACCAGCAAGACTGCTTCTCACAAGAGAGGAGTGAAAAGTGCTGGCAATTGTCAGAGGTAACCTGTATAACATAGGAGGCTTAGGAGAAGATAGAAGGGGCTAGAAAGCGGAGACCTTGATGTGGACATATGGACCAGGGGCTTCATCATGGCACACTAGGATTTATGGCTGCTACTGAAGTAGTAGATAAGGTGCTCTGCAGCTTCCCAGACCTGAAGGTCACTTTAAGGGGCTCTTGCTGCCTTATTTGGTGGCAGCTGGAAGTGCTACCTTAAGGTAAAAAGGAGGCTGATTATTTACTGTCATTCCTAAATGGGCCTAGTGTTGCCTAGGAAGGGAGCATGCCGAACTGTGGAGGGGGGAAGGAGCATGCTAAGCTATGGAAAGGGAGCTCATTGGTATATCATGGATATTATGTATTTTGGGGATATTTGCAATGCTTTGAAGACACTGTTGATGGTTGCCACTGGGGTTGACGCATAAGGGACACAAATGCAAATATACTCTCCAAAGCCCAGCACACATCCCAAAAGCTTAGAGCAGGTGGACACCAAATGTCGAGTGACAGTGGAAAATATTAAAGAGAAGTTTGTGCTCTCCCTTCTTTCCTGTTAATTTTTTTCCTTTTTCCCTTTCTCCTCTTCTATTTACTCCTGTTTTTTAGTTTTTGCTTTTGCAGTATTCAAGACTGCTCTATCACTGAAGAGTATTCTGTCACTGAGCTCTATCACCAGCCTTTTGGTTTTGGATACAGGATGCCACTTTTTTCCTAAGCCGGCCTATAACTGTCAATTGTACTGCCTCAGCCACATTGAGGTATTGGAGATGCTTAGTGTATACTGGGATGTAGAGTCTTCATGACAAAGAAAGACAAGAAGACACCCTGTGACAAAATTAATCTATATTATCTGGTATAATATATAAAACATATCTATATTATCTGGTATAATAAAGATAATTCTGTACATAGATTAGAACATTGGATGGAGGAAGTTTTTTTCCTGCAAGTCAGGTTTTTCAGATGAGTCATTTCTAACAACAGTGAAAGCATCAGAAAAGAGTATGTATATGTTCTTTCAAAGCCACCATTCCTTGTGTGTCAATAATCTCTGCATTAGGAGGCAGAAGCAGGAGGATATGAGTCCCAGTCCAACCCATACTGTGGGTCCCCAGCTGGCCCATGGAATATGAAGTTGTGAGTTGCAGTGTGGGCAGAGATACATACATATCTCATTCCAGGCCAGCCTACATTACATAGCCAAGTCTGTCTTAAAATACAAAACAAGAGTTGGAGCTGTGCCTCCAATTCCTGCTGAGAAGTCCAAAGCCATGATTTAAGCTCCAGAATGGGGCTAGGAATCCTAAACCGGAAAACTGAAATCCAATACTGCATGAGAGCTGAAACACATCATATTATAAATCAAACCTTTTCCTCATAAGCTATAAATTCAAAATGTTACCATATACCATAAGGTAAACAAGATGAGACAGTAATGTTCCTGGTCCTAGGAATAATGGAGAAATGTTTTCAGGCATGAACAATATTTTTCTTACTAGGAAAGAATAAAAACCTTGCACAACCATAAAAGATAAAATTCTAAAGTGGATTTACATATATTTTAATTGATTTTCATTAAATATATTAGCAAATTTGGGGCTGTGGGTGATGGGATATACCTGTAATCCTCCTCGAATGCTGAAATCTGAGGATTATGGATTGAAGTCAGTCGTGCCCAAAAAGTCCAACACTGTACATAGATGTATGATTCATCTGGTAGAGTACCAGTCATAAGTGAAAAGGCAAAGTATGAATTCAAGAAAGAGTCAAAACCTCAGTACAAGAGCAACAACAAAAACAGCATATTAAATTATGAGCCAGGCACTGGAACCTCACAATAAACCTACATACTCAGGATGCTGGTAACTGAGGATCAAGGCTCAAAGTCACCTACAGCAGAAAAATCTATGAGACTCAACTGTGATTAATCACCAGAATCCCAGAAGTGGAGCTGTATACCAAGAGGTAAAGTAATAGCTTTGAGCACAAAAACTCAGAGAGAGTACCCAGGCCTTGAGTTAAAACCCATGCGCAACACAGAAAAAAAAAAGTCATGTCATTTAAATAGTCCAGCCTGACAATTTATTTGTGACTCAGTCATTAAACAATTTTTAAAAGTATCATTATATATTTACATCACAGTGAAGTTTAGAATCATTCGGTTTCCTTTTCCTTGCTATTTGAGTGGCAGAGATGAGGGAAGAAGTTCCATGGACAGCCTAGACATGAAAATTCCTGAGAATGACAGAGTGAAGTGGTGGGTACCTGTTCTCCCAGCTTAAAGCAAAGGACAATGGCTGGATGTATTGGAATGGTTGGATGTATTAGAATTCACCTGTCTTTTCTAGCAACAGAGAAAGCATACCCATGAAATGCATAGATTTGCTGGGCCTAAATTGAGAAACTACCTTGAAAATGACCACGGTGAAGAGGTGCTTGAATTTGATTTAGCAGTAAAGCATTTGTGGTCTGGAGTAGAGTTCCAAGTACCACTGTTTGTCTTCATTTATGCTTTCATTTTCTTTATAAAATAAATATGTCCAGGAGGGCTTTTGGTAGAGGGGGAGAGAGAGAGCTGTTTCATAGGACTTTGCAAAGTAGAGATCTGGATTGAGTCTATAATTGCTAGAATTTTCCCTAAGTAACACTGATCTGAGTTGAGACCCTTCATGCAGACATCCAACTAAGAAATTAACACTGTGTCCACATTATTGAGTACATCCCAATCTTTATTCCAATTGCTCCAGTTTTCACTCCAGAGTCTGTGTCTCTGTCTCTCCTGCTATTTCCTTATCACTCTTTGTCATCCTTTTTTGCCTCCTCTTCCTTTTTTTCTTTTATAATGCTTCTGTGTGTGTGTGTGTGTGTGTGTGTGTGTGTGTGTGTATGTGTGTGTATATACACATGCCTGTTTGGGGATTGAGCTCAGGGCTCGGGGCTGTCCCTAAGCTTCTTTAATCAAAGTTCATAATCTATTGGCATTTGGGGGATTATTTACTAGAGCCAGTCTCAAGAACAGCCTTTTTTTTTTTTTTTTTTTTTTTTTGCCAGGCTGGCTTCAATCATCCAATCCTCAGGACAAGACTTCCTGAGTGGCTAGGATTACAGAATAGACCCACCAACACCTGTCAGCCTTTCAGCTTTGCTTCTAATGAAGAGGAACTAGGTTCTGTCTGCAGTATAGCAGTGATCCAGAATGGAGAGAAAGAATCAAATTTTTTTCAGGTTAAGCTGTACCAGTTCTGCGCTCAGCCCTCAGCAATCCAGGAAGGCCAGCTTCCTGGAGGCGCTGGTACCTCCCCCAACCACCAGCTTCTGCAAAGGTGGGCCCCTTGGAGACTTTGTTTCCTTCAGGGTCTCGGACCAGCGGTACTGAATGGCAAGTAGAGGGCAATGCGGGGCTGATGGGACTCCCCAGGAAGAGGAATCACTGGAGCAACCCTGTGAGGATGGATTCAGCATGAGGAAGATAGCAGGGAGGGGAAGGAAGGGGCAACATGTGGTGGCAGGAGAGGTCAGGCATACTGGGGTTGGGAGGGCAGGTGGCAAGCAATAAGGAGAGGCCACTGGCACTTGAAGTGAGCAATGAGAGACCATGCTAAGAGAGTAGTGGACATGTGGCACCAAGGGGAAAGCAGCATGGGGAGAGGGAAGGGAGAGTCCTTATGGTTTAAGGGGAGAGAGGCCAGGGCACTGGTAGATGGGGAGCAGTAGGAGAGGGGGAAAGGAGAGTACAGGAGCTAGTTGATGATGCCCAATTGTAGGGGGAAGAGGCCCTCAGGAATGGGAAGGGGTGGGCACAGGGATGTACAACAGGGTGATCCAACACCACTTGGACCCTGCCTCTGAGAACTCTGCACTGTCCACTGATGATGGAGGTTGGGGCAGGCTTAGGATCCCCTGTGAAAGCTACTTTGAAATGTTAGACCATCAACATAATCTGCACTACAATATGTGTAACCAAGCACATTCATGTACATATATGAAATTTAATTCTGCATTCCAAATATGTGTGTGTGCGCACACATTATCTGGTGTGTTTATATTTGACTAGTCAAGATGATTGCCTTTCCACAAAGGCATATCTCCAATCACACACTTCTTTCAGTTAGGACCCAACTTTTTATTTCTATCAACCTCCTATTAGTACATTCAGTTATAAATCTAAGGAAGTATCAATTCATATATGAAGTCACAGCCCTCATGCTTCATCATTAAGGTAAATGAGAAATTAATGTGTAGGCACACACATAGGTAATATTAGGCAGGCAACACTGATGGTCAATGAGGAGGAAAAAGAAACACAGAGGAAGTCCAAATGAGAAAAAAGACATGAAAACTACTTGTAGAGCACACAGCATCTGAAAGCTCAAAACAATAAAAAAACTTGTGGAAAATCAGCATCATAAAACAAGATAACACAAGACAAAGAGACCATATGTTGTTCAGTAGTCTAGTTACCAAGTAAGATTTAGGTACTGACAAAATTTAGTGAGTGTGAGGACAGGGATAGGAGATGACATGGGTAAGAGAGGACATTCACTAGTGTATGTGGGGAAGGTGAAGTGGAAGGCAGCAATAAGGAGGTAAAAATATTTTTCAAAAGAGAATAAAAGATGGTGGAAGGTTAAGGATCTCCAGATCCAGTGGAGAACATTCAATGGTAGAAATAAAAGGTAAACTGTCTTTGAATTTTGAGTTTTTTTCTGACTTACAGTTTGAAGAAGCCAGAGTTTTAAAAAATACAATGCTTAATTCAGTTGAATCAATTCAGGGTCAGAGCCACACAGACCTATCTACAGCACTTGTGATGTCCTAGGTGTTATTACATTACTTTACCCTGTATATGCATATATGGGCAACTCTGCAGGTGCAATAATGTTTGACTTTGATTTCCTTAGAGTCCCCTTATATGAGGGCAGAGCCTCAGCCTTTAAACTGCTGGCTAGAGCTGATGTCTCTATCCTTTGCTGCCAAGGCATTAACATCTGTCTCATGGCAAACAAATGGAGTAAAAGGAGGACCTTTACCAACCAAAGTGTCAAGCAGATGCATCTTGGACAGTACCTGGCTGAGCAACAAAGCAAAGACTCCTGATTTCTTCATCCCTGCACAGAAGGAAGTAGCTCCAGAAGAAAAAAACTTCCATACACCTCAGCCTGGTACCCCTATTTTTATTAAATAACAAAGGGGGTAATGTAGCACTTTGTTCCTCAGTCCACCCAGACTTGAGCTCCTCCCATCTCTGTAGTTCCTGCTCTACAGCTGGCAACTCCCTCTCTCTGCCCAACCCACCTGAACACCCACCTACCTCAGTTCTTGCCCCCAGACCCTCCTGCCACCTGGACAGTGAAGGTGCTATGTGCTCTCCCTTAGGGGAAATATGGCCCCTCTAATAAACCTTATTATAAATTTTCTCCTATGCCTGCCTGCCTCTGCATGGCCCTCTGGGATGGATGTGAAGGATCCCTTTCAAGATTGCCACCTTCATATTGATGATGAATAAAATGGTCAAATAAGATTTAAGATGGTTAAATTTGGTATGCATTTTTCTCAAGTTTTTAAAATAATCTTTATTTTTTAAGTTAACTTGATTTACAGGAAAACAATGATACACACATGAAATATATAAAGAAGGACAAAATGGCGAATTGAATAGTCAATGTTTAATTTGTTCCATGAAGAAAAAGAACCCATAGGCCCAAAGCACAGCACCAGACTCAGGACCAGAAGAAAGAAAGGCAGAAAAAACTATCAAGAGATGGAGCTGACCAAAGAAAACACAGCTTGGGATTAAAGGGTGAAAATTGAGTAATTTAACAAAGATGTGTTGCCATTGGGCAGCTCTCCCTGCTGTGGAGGAGGAATCCAGACCCAGATCCCACCTAGGGATCCCTAAACTCAGCAGTGGTAAGAAAACACGTACACATGAAGTCTCCTTATCTTTAAGGGGAATGGTGGGGCTAATTTTCAGTGAGAGCCAAGACTGAGACTGGGATGGGAAACAAGGCACTCTGCAAACTCCAAGTAATTCCAGTTCCCAGGGCAGAAGCAAAAAATCACCTTCTTGATAGGGTTTCTGGGAACCTAGAGAACAGAAGCAGCCTCCAGAAGGCCCCATCACCACCCTTTGCGAAAGTACTCAGGTTTATAGGATTTTAAGAGGCTGAGGAAAGAAGAGCCACCAGACAAAAGCTAAAGAGGTCACTGGAATATTCCCCATATGACTTTAAGATCCCAGGATCTTGGATGTGTCACCGTGGGGAGTTCTGGGGTCCTCAAACATCTGAGGAGGATACAGAGCCACACACAGGAGCCTAAAGAAGCCTATTGGCAGAGTCCACTAGAAGATAGAATGGAGAAACACAGACACCTTTTTGCCACAGATCTGGGATTTAACAACAACAGCTGCCTCCTTCTGCTTCAGTCCAATGCCATAGATGAAAAAAATCCATGGTTCTCCAGGCATCCAGGCTACCTGTCTCCTGAGCCCAAGAGTAGACACTGGAGGGTAAGGATTCTGGGTCTCACCAAGAGAATTACTGATGGACCCTAGAAAGTTAGCACAAATCTGGTGATCCTGCACCCACTGTAAGCATTCTTGCATAAGAAACCATTAAAAATTTCTTCATAGGCTCTTTTGGCTACTTCCTGCTGGCTTGGGGGCATCACGGAATTCCTGGAGCTGAAATCTTTAGGTCTGGGTCTGCACTGGGCAAGGCAAGGCAGTGTAAGTGATGTCTCTGGTTGCCTGTAGTAATAGGATGGCCTTGACTTTTTCCCATTTGGTGTCCTGGATGTTATCTTGTTAACGGAGAGTTTTGGAAAGATCAGGCAAAAAGCTGACAAGGTGACAAGGTCAATTAACATGAATGACATAGGAAAACACATACTGACCATGGGCCAGAAAAGTTCCATTTGTATTATAAGCCCACTTGTGGCCCATTACAGGGAAGAAAGAATAACTGGACCCAGAAAAGGAAGGGGGTGTCCAGGGTCTTTTTTGCAACTGGGTAGGGAAGAGCATATTGGACTGCTTGGGAGTACGACTCAGATGCTACTATAAATACAAAATAGCAGGTAACAAAGGCAAGAGTGTAACTTTCTGTCCAGTTAGAAAGTAGACAGGTATGGATATTAGGTTGGCAAGTAACTATATCTCTTAAGCTCCCAGGTCTGATTAATTTTGAAATGGCAAGTGTAAAATGACTCTATTGAGGATGTCATTTCCTCTTACTCCTCTCCATGGTTTTCCATTGTCAGGATAGACTTTGTCCTGAGGGAGAAGGGACAGAGGACAGGGTCTGAGCATCCATTGCTGGGATAACTTGTCACAGTTGGCATTTACAAGGCCTGGGCACTGTCCCTGAGCACTTTTGCTTGAAGCTAGTGCTCTACCACTTAACATTATAATGCCACTTTTAGCCTTCAGCTAGATATTTTGAAGTGAGAGTCTTGAGCCATGCTTCTGTTGATTAGTTGGAAGATGGAGGTTTAGAGGGATTTTTTGTGCCCAGGATGACTCTGAACTGTGGCAAAAGGAGCCTTTGTCACAAAGCCCTTTTTACTTCCTATTATAGCAACAAGGAGATCAATGAAATAGAGACTACCTATAACTTAACAATTGACTAAGAATTATTTGCCAGAGTTTTATAATAAGAAAACCCAGTAGATGTTTTTAAACTTCAAATGATTGGCAGTCTAAGTACTGTCCATTGCCTATGGAAGCCTGTTTAAAGTGGCTTATACATAACATTCAACTTTTAACAAATGTACAGACCTTTTGGGGGGCTACAACATCATAGCCTGTTTGGCACTTTTGTGTGTAAAAGAGTTTTCCTGGCTGGCTGAGAAACTTGATTTGTAGTGGCCCCAACAATGCCTACCTGTGTAAGTCTTTAGACAAATCTCAATAGAGACATAATCTCATCTGCAAACTTTTTTATTCTTAACAGAAGAATTTATGTGGCTGGTGCCAGCCCAAAAGTCACTCAAAGGACTTTGAGAAGATAAAGGAGCTTTGTTCATCACATTTTACAACTTTAGCTTTTACTACCCACTATCACAGATGACAGGCAATTCCCTGCCAAGTTAGACAGATATGGGCATAAGGCATGCTTACAAACTATCTTCCCACATATCCTCCTGGCTCTGATCAATTTTTGAAGGGCTAAGCTCAAGTGACTCCAGAATCTGACACCATTTTTGCCATCCAAGCAGTTGCTTGTAATTTTCTCTGTATGTTCCAGCCTTGCTGAGTCCCTTTTTTCATCCTGGGATAAATGTATCTTTGGCATTTTCACTGGACTAGAACTCAGGGTTTGAGCATTGTCACTGAGCAATCCAACTGAAGGCTAGCACTCTGACACTTTGAGCTCCACAGCAGCACCACTTTTGAATACTCTGCAGGCATAATAGAAAAGACAATCTCACAGGGACCATTCACTGCCCAGGCTGGCTTTGAACTGCAATTCTTAGATCAAGAAGTCTTTATACTCCAATTAAAAGTAAGGAAGATTGACATTGGAAGTAGTTTTATAAGCATGGTCTTACCTGGAACTTAATAGGGCCAAAGTTACAACTGATAAATTGTCCTCTGTCCTTTACTGTGTGCTTGCTGGCAACTGGTACCAAAAAAACCTGTAGGGGCAAACTGGAATAAACAATCATTTTGGTAATCCTAATTTATAATTAATATTTTACTTTGAAATAAGACAATTTTACCTTAAATTTTTTTTGGTCTGAGAGGCCAGCTACTCCCCACTACTTCCAAAAATTTTCACTAGGGAGCACCATTTTGGGGGGGGGGTCCGGTCGTGGGGCCTGAATTCTGGGCCTGAGCGCTGTCCCTCAGCTCTTCAGCTCAAGGCTAGTGCTCTACCACTTGAGCCACAGCACCACTTCCTCCTTTTTACTTTTTGCTTATGTGGTGCTGAGGAATTGAACCCAGGGCTTCAGGCATGCAAGGCAAGTGCTCTACCACTGAGACAACTTCCCAGCTCAAGGGGGCACCATTTTAAACCCCTTTTAAAAGTCATTTTAATTTGCCTTTAAATGCCCTGTTGAAACACTGGGTATCACCCATTAGCTGAAGGTTTAAACTGGCCACTTTTTAACAAACTGCACCTTGAATTACTCTGGTCCCTTGAGTTGATTAGCACACAGGAAGAAAACCAGAGAAATGAAACCTTAACCCTTAGTTTAGCAGCCATAATCAGTGGTACAATATTTAACTTTTAGCATAGATGGACATTAGGAATGACATAAATCACAGCCAACTTAATAACCAACTTTACTTTGCAAAGTAACGGTTAAGGGGGAAGATGGGAAGGGGAAACAAAGCAGAAGGAAACAATGCTTGATAAGAAATGTACTCATTACCTTGCCCATGTAATTGTAACCCCTCTGTATGGTATTTTCACAATAAAAAAGAAGAGAGAAGTTGGCTGAAGTACAGTAGTGGTGATATAAAGCTAATCATAAGTGTGACTTTTTACATTAGACCTAAGGAAAAGTTGTATTTTCTGTTTAATGTTGTTTGGATCTGATAGTTCATAACTTCATGATTTCATAATCTTAGGAGCCTTTAGATCTCTAGAAAAATGCTAAGTATGAAATACCTTGGATTCTGTGCACATATTAGTTATCACTCCCCCCACCACCACACACACACAACTGCCAGTGTAGATTACATCTTGGTGCATGTGCCTGAGTCTCAATAAAACTACAATGACCATGGAAAAAAAAATCAGCCAATGTACAGAAAGCCAAATCAAGCTAAATGTTTTAGTATCTTTAGTCAATAATGAATTCAATTTATCATCAGTATAGTGCAAATTCTTTCAGATAGTCATAGAATGTTCTTCTGATAGATCATACTTTGGAACACAAAGGAACTATAACATTTTTAATGTAATAGATTATATATTTTCAAACCACATGTCATTGAAATAGGGAAATTAGCTATGTCCATTGAAGTTAAAGAGCAATTTCCAGAATATCCAGTTGTCAAAAAAAGTCAAATATGAATGTGACCCAAATGCTGGTGGCTTTCAGCAGACAGAGATCTGAGGATCCCAGTTCAAAGCCAGCCAACCAAGAAAGTTCCCAGTCCTCCCCTCAGATTTTAAATCACAACACAAGCATTTTGTCTGTTGTAGAAATTCCTATAAAATTACAATGGATATTTTTATGCCCTCATTTATAGGAGAACAGGGAGTTGACTTGTGATTACAGGTAACAGGAGACAGAAGAGAACCAAGTAAACTGAAAATAAAGAGGGGCATCATGAACTGTTGAGTGTGTGTGATCACTACTAGACAAGAGCACAGTGAGAAAGTATGGCCCCAAGAGCACAGGTCTATAGCAGGATTTCCTCAGCTGAGGTCAGGTCAAATGATGTATATAACAGACTCTCTTCTTGGGCACACAGCCTTAAACCAAGGAAAGCCACATGCTACAGGAAGAGTTATCCACATCCATATCCTAGAGTGGCTAAGAAAGAAAATGAATGGAGTGTAAAGGAGCAAGAGGGAGCCAAATCTCCTAAGTTAGGAGGTTCCAGTGCAGTGACCGGAAGCCGAACACTTAAGCTGCATGCTTGTTCCTTAAGAAATTCATATGTCCCTCAGCTCCACTCTGACAATGTATCCTGAATAGCAGAGATGAAATTTTGAAAGTGGACATACATAGAATGAGAGTGGACTCATATACCCACATACACCCACAGGAGAAAATAGGACTTCAGGGTCAAGGTCTCTTTCCAAACCAGGAGCCAGTAAGCCTGGGTTCCATTGAACTACAGTACTTCTCTCCTTCTGAACCCTGAAGAGGCAGTGTCTGATATGTGTCTCAAGCATCTAGCTTTTATAAGCACCAATTCTCCCTGTGAATGACAGAAACAAGGGGGCTGAGAATTAATGTAAGAGATTGGTTATTGCCTACTGAATCATGATCTCCTCCATAGTCTTTATTTTAATTTCAGAGCAGACTGCTGGGGCAATTACCATTGTAATCAATTTTACAGACAAAGGCCCCCCCCAAGGTTGAAGAGAATAAGTTCTGTGCCTTCAAGTGGAGGAATTCGTTTTCAAACCAAGTCAAATGTCTTGATAGATCCAGGAAGAGCCCAAATATTACTGAAATGAGTGAAAATACTGATTCCAGCTGGCCTGAGAACAAAGCTGGCACCAGGAAGACAAGGGTGGAACCAGGTGGAGGAATCTCCAGGCTATTCATGTCTTCTAAAGTTTCCACTACTGCATCCACCAAGCTTCTCCCTAACACAGCTCATGAATGGAAATCATGTTATATAGACCTTACATGTTCTTCTTCTGCGTTGTATACCTGCCATGGTGCCCAAAGTGCCCCACAAAATTATTTCCCTAAGAAGAGAAGCTTTCCTGAAGGTTGTGAGCTGAAGGAAACAGTGGCTAAAACACTCCACTTTCAAGAGAAGCAGGAAGATGAAAACAAAAAGGGAGGAAAGAGAAATATTGGAATGATTTATTTCACATAACAAGTATGCTTCAGTGACATTGGACTGACCCCCTATTCATGTCCATACTTTGTCTCTCAGAGCTAAGGAGTTGACTGGGAATGCTCCATTGTCTATTGTACTTGTATGGTTAGACTATGATGTGGAGATGGCAACTCAAGCCCCACTTTCTGATCTTAGAACCTCTAATAAATCCATTGGGAGCAGTAGCAGTAGCTTAGAAGAAAAAAAGTAGCAGGCAGTAATAAAGTGCTCATCAGCAAAATGAAGTAATGGTGATGCAAGCAAGTGAAAGTGTACTTGCCTAGGAAAATTGGCCATAGCAATTTGTCATTCCAATGATATCTTTGAAAAGCTTTCAGACTCAGCCCTAGTAATGAACAGGCCAAAGAGGTGAGGCCCACACCCTGCCAATTGAATCCAATGCCTATATCCCTTAGAAATAAGTGAGGAAATCAAAGCAATAAAACCGTTGTAACTCATGGAATGTAAAGCCAAAAATATCCATTCAGTGGGAGCACCCTGCCAGAGGACTGCAAATGGTAGAGAATTTACTAGGATTTAAAACAGATAAAACAACGTGTTGGGAATAATCTATGTGTACAGATTGGACCTGACTAATTCAACAACTTTTAAGACCTGAACTGCTTTACACATAGGAAGTCTTAGAGAGGCTGGGTTAGAATGCCCTGCAAAATCTGAAAAAGGGGTTACAGCTTTTGGAAGTAATTCAAAATGAGGGGAAAATCCAATTAATGGTCCTTGCTAACTTTTTGTTCGTTTTTCTCATTGTTGGAATACAGAAAAACCATTGATTTTTGAGGGTTAAATTTATACCCTGCTACTTTGCCAAAGTTTTGAATCTGCTTGAGTAATTTGGGAATGGAGTCTGTGGCATTCTTTAAATACAAGATCATGTCATTGGCAAAGAGGGAGAGTTTTACTTCATCTTTCCCTATTTGGATACCTTTTATGTTTGCATATTGTCTTTTTGCTGTACTAGGCATTCTAATACTAGATTGAAGTGGAGAGAGTGAACATGCTTGGCTCATTCCTGAGTTAAGAGGAAATGGCTTTAGTTTTTCACCATTAAGTATAATGCTGGCTGTAGGTTTGTCGTGTACAGCCTTTTTTTGTATTAAGGAATGTTCCATGGATTCCTAAATTTTCCAGAACCTTCATTATAACAAGGTGTTGGATCTTGTCAAATGATTTGTCTGCATCTATTGAGATAACCATGTAGTTCTTATCCTTGTTCTTGTTGATGTGATGAATTATATTAATTGATTTGCATATATTGAGCCAGCTTTGCATCCCTGAAATGAATCCTGTTTGATTGTGGTGTATGATTTCTTGGATGAATTGCTGAAGTCGATTGGCCAAAATTTGTTGTGAAGTTTTGCATCAATGTTCATCAAAGAAATGGGTCTATAGCTCTTTCTTCGATGAGTACCTGCCTGGTTTTGGGATGAGGGTTATGCTGGCTTCATAGAATGAGTTCGATAGTGAACTTTCTCTTTCAATTTCATTGAAGAGTTGGAAGAGTATTGGTGTGAGCTCTGCTTTGGAGGCCTTGTAGAATTCCGCTGTAAAACCATCTGGTCTTGGGCTTTTCTTAGACTGGAGGTCTGTTATTGCTGTTTCTATTTCAATACTTGATATGGGCCTGTTAAGTTGGTTTAACTCTACTTGGTTTAGTTTGGGCATGTCGAGATTTGCTAGGAAAAGGTCCATTTCTTCCAGGTTCTCAAACTTAAAAGCATAAAGTTCTGAATCTTGGTTCTTTCTGTGGTGATGTTTCCATTCCCACCTCTGAGTTTATTTATTTGGGTGTGTTCTCTTTTTTTTTTGATAAGATTTACTAAGGGTCTGTCAATTTTGTTAATTTTTTTGAAGATCCAACTCTTTGTTTTGTGGAGTCTTTCTATGTTCTATTTGGATTCTAATTTGCTTAATTCTGATTTAATTTTAATTATTTCTTTCTGTCTACTGGATTGGGAATTATCTTGTTGCTGTTTTTCAAGGAGGTCCAGATGTCTCATTAAATTGTTGGTTTCAGATCTCTCCAATTTGTTGATGTAGCAACTCAAAGCTATAAACTTGCCCTTGAGTACTGCTGTTGCTGTATTCCAGAGGAGCCGGTAATTTGTGTGTTCATTTTTGTTGAATATTATAAACATTTGAATTTCATTTCTAATCTCTTCTATGACTAAATGGTGATTCAACAGTGTGTTGGTCAGCCTCTATGTGTTACAGGATTTTCTTTCGTAACTTTTGCTGTTGAGTTCTAATTTTATTCCCTTGTCTTCAGAGAGAATGCACAGTATAACTTCAAGTTTGCTTTGTGACCTAAAATATTGTCTATTTTGGAAAATGTTCCATGTGCTGCTGAGAAAAAACTTGTATTCTGATGCTACTGGGTGAAATATTCAGTAGATGTCTGTTGAATCTAGTTGATCTATGCAGTTGTATAGATCTGTGGTTTCTCTGTTGAGGTTTTGCTGAATTGATCTATTTAGTGGGGATAGTGGTGTATAACATCCCCAACAACAAATATCTTTCAATCTATGTAAGATTTGAGATAAAGTAGTGTTTCTTGGATAAATTTAGGTATTCTGTTATTTGGCAAATATATATATTTAGAATTGTAATATCCTCCTGAAGGAGAGATCCCTTAATTAGTATGTAACGACCTTCTTTATCTCTTCTCACAAATTTTAATTAGAAGTCTATTTTATCTGATATTAGGATTGCAGCTCCCACCTGTTTATGGGGCCATTTGCTTGGTAGATTTTATTCCAGCTTTTCACTTTCAAAATGTGTTTGTTTTAATGGGCAAGTGTGACTCCTGAAGGCAGCAGATAGAAGGATCTTGCTTTTAAATCCAGACAGTCTATGTCAACTAATTGGAGAGTTAAGTGCATTAATGTTGAGAGATAGGATTGAAAGATATTTGGGAGTTCCTGCCATTTTATCGACTTTCTTGGGGCTGAGGTAACTGGGATCTTCCTATGGTTCTGGGATTATCAGTTTGGGTGCAGTATCTTGGCCTTTATTGTGGTCTTGTTGGTTTCTATGTGTAGGACATCTTTAAGAGTCTTTTGAAGGCCTGGTTTGGTGGAGATATATTGTTTCAATTTTTCTTTGCTATTGAAGGTTTTTATTTGACATTCAGTTATGAAGGAGCTGGGTATAGTATTCTTGGTTGATAGTTGTTTGTCTTTAGGGCATGGCATACATCATTCCAGGCTCATCTTGCTTTGCTGAGAAATCTGAGGTGATTCTAATTGGTTTCCCTTTATAGGTGATTGATCTTTTCTCCTTGGCAGTTTAAAGGAGCTTTTCCTTGGTCTGAATTGATCCTGTAGGAATTATAATGTGATGGTGGGATGTCCTGTTCTGGTCTGGTCTACTTGGGGTTCTAAAAGCATCCTGTATCTGAATAGGCCTGACTTTTTGCATGTTTGGGAAGTTTTCTGCTAGGATTCTGTTAAACAAATTTCCTAGAGCATTAACTTCTCTCTCTAGGTGCTCCTCTACACCCATTATCCTCAGGTTAGGCCTTCTGATGGTGTCTTCTGAAAGTTAATAGATCTTTCACAGTTTTTGGATTTCTCTTGCATAGTAGTATGTTCTTTCTCTATAATATCTAGTCTGTCATCAATTCCTGAGATTCGATCTTCTGCATGGTCTCACATGCTGTCAAGACTTTCTATTTTGTTTTTATTTCTTTCCTTCTAATTAGTCGGCTTTGATGGCCTCAAATTCTTTTTTGGAGCTTCTTTACTTCCTTAATTTGGTGTTGTGTTTATTCTCAAATCACTTATTTGATTGGTTATGGTTTCCTTTGACTCCCATTCCTTCTGTTGGGCTCTGTTCAGCAGTCCCTTAGTGGTCTCCCTGAATTCTTTCAGCTGTCTCTTTATGGACTCCATTGCCGCGGACCGGGTTCAGTCGGGAGGACGGAGGATACCTAGGGGAGCAACCTGGAATAGGATGGGGAGATGACAAACAGACAACTCACACACATTAGGAGTGGATGCTGAGTGCGATTTAATGCAGAGGATAGCAAACTTTTATAACAGAAGTCTCATGAGAAAGGGCAAAAGGTTACACAATCTTGCTGCAGGGCTTCTGTCTTGGGTGGTCACCAGCTGGTCGCCTGATAGGCATTTGTCTTCGGCTTATCTCTAAGAAATACAATGGGTTTGGGTTTTGATGTTTGTCACCAATTAACCATTACCTATCTTTATAGAGCCCTTAACTTTCCCATAAGATCTTTCCTGTCTCTTCTTTAATAGTAAACTTTAAGGAGACCTAGCAATTCTCTTAGTAAATAGCAGGAAATTCTCTCTCCTAAATAATTATCCCAGCAATTGCCATACATTCTTTCTGTTTTAACTGAGCCTATAGCTTCTTGTAAATCCCTTACAAATAATTCCTTCTGCTGAAGTGACTTCGTGAAACCCCCAATACTTTTATATTTACTTATAACTTGTCTACTAGCCTTCATAAGAGGGGTTTCAGGGTAGCACTTAACTATGGTGAGTTAGTCATATTTTTAAGACACTCATCAGATATTGGAGTCATCAACACTCTTAAGAAAGAGCTTTGAATAAGAGAATGTTGACAATGAGCAAGTACATAAAGCAGTAGAAACAGTAAAAGATTAATAGGCACTCTTATGAGGAAAAGAAAGACAGAAACACATCTTTCCCAGGGGTTTGCCAGCCTTTCCAGGAGTAGGCCTCTTAGAAGCCCTATTCTCCGAGGTAGACTTTGGTGAAGTCCCAATACTCAGAGATAGTTTTTTGAAGCCCCATTCTCAGGTTTGATAGATGGTTTCCCATGCTAAGCAGACTCCACTGGAGTCGGCGTGGCACTCCATGAATGCCTCTGTTGATCTTTGTCTATTCTCATCCCACTTTCACAATTCCTGTGTTACTCTTTGATTAGCTTCCTCATGTTCACACAATTCCTTTGTTTCTCTTTGAGTGTTCTTAACCTGCTCATGCAATTCCTATATCAGTCTTTGAGTAGCTCACGAGATTACTGTATTGGTCTTTGGTTTGCCTCCTCTGTGTCCCTATTACACTCACATTGAGTATTTTGCAGGTTTTTCAATCTTTTCATTCACCCATGTTTACCAGTAGTGTTTGTAGGGCTTTTTGGGAACTCTCCTCTGGATTATTCATTAACTGTTCTGTCAACGGATTATCATGAGTGGGAGTTGAGATACCCGGACTTGCCTTTTTTCTTGTGTTTTTCTGGCTTGTTCTGCCAATTTGGTATGAAAGCAACACCAATTTTGTGCTAGAACACTATTTTAATGCAAGCAACAACCAAAGTCCTGTAGTTGCACAGTAAAAAGCCTGCAGATGCAATCTAGTTCAGCAGATACAGTGTATTCAACATCAACCAAGTATGGAGTAATGGGCTAAGAACAGCAAGGAAGAATTTGGCAAACCAGAAATTATTAGGTTTATGGAGAAATGTGGGGAAAAATAGGATTAGAGGGAAGTCCAGAGGTAAAAGGAGAATGAAATTAACCAGGTCCTAATCTCAAATAGGGAAATGGATTGGACAGAATTATAAAAGAGAGAAAAAACTTTTGAAAATCATTGAAAGTTTGTAAATGCTCAGTCTTTATTTTTAGCTTTTGGGGTGTGGCCTTCCTTTGGGAGATGAGATACTTGAGATGAAAGAAGATGTCTCTGAATTCTCTCAAGGACCACAATCAGGTTGTACAGACATAAAGTCTGTTACATTTCCTAGAAAATAAAGTTAACCTGTTCCTCATCTAATACTCCAATCAGGATATCATCTATGTAATGGACTATGTAGACAGAAACATATTTTTCCCATATGTGCTAAATGGCCTTGTCCACATAAAGTTGGCATAGTGTGGGACTGTTGTCCATTCCCTGGGGCAGCATTGTCCAATCGTATCTGTCATAGGGCCTGGCCATATTAATACTGGGTACAGAAAAAGCAACATTTTTCCCATCCATTGGATACAGAGGTATAGGGGAAAACACACACACACACACACACACACACACACACACACACACACACACACACACACACACACACACACACATATATATATATACACACACACACACACACACACACACACACACACACACACATATATATATATATATATACACACACAAACACAAACACACTAATCTTTCAAATTCAATACCAATAGAGGAAAAGATAAGGGAATAGCCATTGGTGAGGGCAAATCAGTTTGCAAGGCATCCATAGGGAGCAAGCCCTGGAGAAGTCTCCATTTCCCTGATTTCTTTTTACTAACAAATATATTGTTTTCCAGAAATTAGACGAAGGTTTAATATGGCCTTGTGACAATTGCGTATGAACTAGAGCTTGACAGCTTCAAGTTTTACCTTTAGGTCAGGGCCATTGATCTGCCCATTCAGGTGTAAAGGTTCTGCATTTAAAGCTGTTACCAATGTCCAAAGCCTGTCTGTCTGAGTTTTACAACAGCCTCATTAGATTCTAACCTTCCTTTCTTTTGTGGTTCCAGACCCAACATCCCATCATACACTTGATTAAGCATTTGTTGAATAACAACAGCCCGGTAAGATTCTAGCCTTCCTTTCTCTTCTGGTTCCAGACCCAATGACCCATCATAAACTTGATTAAGCATTTGTTGAGTAACAACTGTAAGTACTCATCTGAGACAACATGTCAGGACCCCACAGATTTACTGAAGGATTCGGCAAAGGGTTGAAAGATGGCTGGATGTCCTTCCTTGTTTAGCCACTGCAGCATGACAGAAGTTTTTGAGTAACTTTGAACATGCCTATAGCCTGCAGCAGGGTGAGGCTATCTTCTTTTGTCTAAAGTGGGAGAGAGCAGTATAGGCCAGATATAACAGAAACATCAGCTCTGGTGTCAGTTAGGCCTGTAAAGAGTTTCCCTCTTTGTAAAGTTGTAACTCAGGTAACTCTTGCCCAGTTCTCTGAAGTCAAAAGGCCTTTTTTGTGCAGTCAAAGCCACTATTTCCCTGATTAGGTTGAAGAGGCTTTTTACAAAGTGGAGCTAAAGGAAGCAAAATCAATTGAGCAATCAAGCATAGTAGGGACAAGAAAGGTCCTTTTATTCAACCTAGCCATGATTTTAATCTCTCCTGTGTAATCATTATCAACGACATTTGGGTAGACAGTCCTTTCATACTCCAGTTTGACTTGCTCAACAACAATACTACTGTCCCAGGTGGAAAAGGACCCTGGACTACTGTGGAAATGTCATCCACAGGAAGCTCTCCTTATCTCTGCTGTTTTCCTCCATCTTGTATGAAAGGAAAAAGTTGGAAGTCCCCAGTAACTTAGCAGTCACTATAGCCTTTTGGACTGCAGACAAGTGGAAGAGTCTGAATTTAGAGCTGTTTTTGTCTCAAGGAAGGTGGCTCTAGGGCTTTGGCTCTGGTGGGTCTTTGTCTTCCTTAAAGAGTGTCAAAAACCTTACAAAGACTTTCAGTGCTTCTAGCTCTCCCACACTCAGAATGACGGTCCTCTCTGTAACATCAGATGTGCATCCTCATAGAAAAATTTTATAGAACAATTTGAATCTGGTAATTGAGATCAAGACTCTCTTGAATCACATTCCAAAAAGAAAATGTTTGAAGAAACAGTAGGGAAACATTGATCTCTCCAACAAAATAGCTCCAGTTCCAACACACAGTTCCCTCAAGAGATTGACAATAGCAAAAATGTGAACAACCAGAGAAATACTGGAACTGAAAAAAGAAAAGGAAAACATCTCTGAACCTACACAAAGATGGAAAAGCACAAAGAACCCTCCCTCACCAGCAGCATGGCTCTGCACTGCCAAGCTGTGAAAGCTGCCTGGCAGGCAACTGCCTGGTACCGCAGAACCACAAGTGGACCGAATCGCAGAAAAAGTATTATGGCACTGGACCCAAACATTGTAGATAGTGACAGAGACCAGAGATAAGTTACTGTGAAACCCAAATCTGGAGCTTCCACTGCCACACTGCTTCGTCCACAATCATCACCCAGAAATCACCCATAACAGCAATCTGCCACGTCACCACTCAACAGCCCTTAACCAATTCCAGGATCAGTGAATACCTCATGGGATATACCACCTCTTTTCCCAACCCTGACTGGATAACAGCACCGGTGGTGCCCTCCAGACCTGGACCCAAATCCCTCACTCTCCTTCCTGGTCTCACTGAAGTTGGGAATTGTGTGCACACTCCAATAGAAGATGGTGTCCAAGGCCCACCAGGATTTGCCAAGAATGTCCCTGGTAGGGAGCTCAAGCAGCCTAGGCTATTGGGCCCTGTTTGGAGTTGAAAAATACTTGTGAGGTCTTGCAGCTGGCATCAGAAGGAGCCCACCTGTGTGCCCCACGTGAGAGATTGAGTAGCTCAGGTTGCCAGTCTGCACTGTGCATGAGATCCTAAAGCCTGAGAAGCAAACCCCACATGTGAGACCCATATGGGAGATTGAGGAGTCTAGGCCACTGGTCCCTGGCTAGTCAGGATCTGTATGTGGGCTCTAGCAGGTGGTGGAAAGAACCCTATCCATGTGCCGTAGGTAGGGGAATGAATGGCCTAGGCCACCAGTCCCTGGCTGAGGTTGGGAACTCCTTGTGGGCTCCATCAGGCAACAGAATGACACTTGTGTGCCCCAGGTAGGAGTTCAGACAGCCAATGCCATGGTTCCTGACTGAAGCCAGGAACTGTGCACATACCCCAATGGTGGCTGGAGTGTGTCTGCTCAAGAGAATCTGTTAAGAGTGTTCCCTAGACAGGAGCTCCAGCTGTCTTGTCCACCAGTCCCAAACTGACAGTAAGAATTGTGCATGCACACCAGTAGTTGGTGGAGTGTGCCACACCCATGCAATCCAGGGTTTTCACATGTAACCCAGCATCTGTGTAGTATCCTCTGCCCACAGGAGTCTACCAATACAGCACTTTATGCTGGGAATACAGCTGGCCAAAATGAGGCCAGAAATTGTGTGCATTCCTTATAGGTAGGTGAACAGACACCATCCCTGGGATCTGCCTGAAGTGTATCCTAAGTGTGAACTCCAGCCACATGAACCACTGACTGTAGCTGGATTCACATTAGTGCCAGGCAACCAGTGCAGCATGCCCCACCCACCAAGATCTACCAAGAGTATAATCTAGGTGGGAAAGAGAGCTTTCTGGGCCACTAACCCATATGAAGCCTAGAATCATTTAAGAGCCCTGTTAGCCCATGGTGTATCCAAACAAGTGTTGCCAAATGAGTGTGCCCTAGGCAGAAACTCAACCTGCAAGGATCACTGGCCTCTGAGTGGAACCAGAATCACACATAAGCTCCAGCAAATAGAGGAGTGCCCGTAGCTTGACAAGCAAGTGTGTCCCAAACAGGATACCAAGCCAAACAGGCCACTGGATCCTGATGGGTACCACAAAACATGAGCATTCTCCTGTCACTGGTGTAATACCCACAAACACTGAGAGCTGACAAGAGAGTGCTTACAGTGGCCTGTAGGTAAAGCAACCCACTGGGACTAGTCCTGACCAAGCAGGGTTCCCACATATTGGACACCAAAAGAAAGAAATTAGGTCACAGACTGCCAAAACCAGCCAGAAACGAAAGTGACACCTGATTTAGGGGGCGAGGACAGAAAAATAAAGACATAAGACAAAGGATGGGGTCGGGAGGTCTGCAGCTCAAGACTGCAGCCCCGTTTATTTTTAACTCTCCTTATTTATACTATTAGAAGTCAAGAAGTAACATAAGGTCACCATAGTGCAGAAAAGCAAGAAAAGTCTTTAATAAAAACAAGGGTGCAGAAAGAAACAAGACAAGGTCAACTGATAGAAAGTAAAACAAATTCTACAGACATAGAAAGGCAAACCCGGACACCTGGTATTTTTCATGAAAGCCAGTTCCTTGTACGTGCCTTCAAGTGAGCACAAGGGTCAAGATGACCTTGGAGCTTTACTGTCAGCTCCCAACCTCTCCCCCATCTTTTTTTGAAGAAGCGAACTCACCTGTCTTAGGTTGGGTGGATGACCTAGTCTGCCTTACCCATCTTTGGGAACTTCTTCAGAGCAAAGCTGAAGGCCCTGTATTAGGTTGGTCAGACTGATACCCCCTCTTACCTGTCTCTGGCTGCAGTTCCTCTTGAGGGGAATTCATTTATTTGGAGCTTGATCTTATGTAGCTGGCTGGCTAAACTCATAAGAGAGTTTTGCAGTGCACGTATAATACAAGGAAGGCATAGAAAACCATCAACAAAAGCATTCCCATGCCAAGCAATGTCATTAGCAATCCTTTAACATAAGTCAGGGAAGGGATATAGCACTGAAATTGTTTAAACAGTTTTTTAAACAGGTTTTGCCACTTTAGAGTACAAAGGTAGGGCTTGTGTAGTATTATGAGCAAGCTGATTAAGATAACATGCAGTTTCAACATTTTGTGTTAGTGCCACAGCAGCTGCCGCTGCAGAGGTAGCTAACGAAATAACGGCCAAAACATCAGCTACAAGTAGCCCAACAAATTGAAGAGGGCGCATTAGTTCTTTCAATTGTTTTAACACCTGAATACCAAAATCTTTATACCAAGTTTCAGAAATATTTACAGGAAACATAACAAAGGTGGTTGTCTAACAGTAAGTATGGATTCTGTTATGCTGCTATACAAGCAATTAATAAAAGAACAATTAGAACAGGTAACATTAAAATAATTAGCTCCTACAGAGATATTAAACGGTCCATACATAATGACATGGGGTGGTGATATACAATTTGTAATATTTTTTAAAAGGGATGAATTGGGCCAGGTTATGTTGTTGAGTGCAGCTACCAGCATCCAAACATGATGTTGAGGATGCCCATTCATCCACCACAGTCCAAGAGTGTACTTATTAGTAAGATTAGCTCCAGACCAGTCCATTAATTGAGAATTAGTTCCAGAAATATTGGTAACAAATGGCTGCACATGCCTACACCTTATTGGATGAGGCTCTCCTGTAGATTCTAC